>NC_090444.1:658043586-658644838 GCF_031143425.1 Pleurodeles waltl | reverse complement strand
GCAGTTGCAAAACCTTTAAAAGAAAACAATAATAAACTTTGTTTATTATTGTTTTCTTTTAACCCCTTGAGGGCCATGTACGTAATGGATACATCCATGGCTGCGCCTCTCAGGCGGCACGGATGTAAGCATTACGTCTGTTTACTGGCTCTCGGGGGAAGCGCTAACGCTTCCCCGAGGGCCGCCCCCAACCCCCGCAGGTCAGGGCTGGAAGGGGAATCTCTTCCCCTTCCACCCCGACCCTCCAGTGATGTCTGATGATGTCAGCATGTGATAGCGTGCTGACCTCATCAGAGGTCACCTCCCATCGCGCTGAAAGCATGCTTCCAGCGTGATGCGGAAGAGAAATGCAAAAGCATTTCTCTTCCGCTCAGGAGGAGGGTGCCAGCAGAGGCATTAAAGGAAAGGCCTTTCCTTTCATATCTCTGCAAGCATTTTTGCTGCTGATGCGATCGGGCAGCAGAAATGCCCACTAGACACCAGGGATTTATTTTTTCTTTGAAATGGACATGAGGGGAGGGGCTCCTTGGGCAAGGGCCGCTCCCCCGCGGGCCAAATAATTTTTAGGCCATTTCTACCCCCCCCTTGGGTGCAGAAAACCCCTAGACACCAGGGATAATTCTTTTATTGTTTTTTTTTTCTTTTATGTTTAGGGAGCAACCATTTCTGCCCCACCTGGGGGCAGATGGGCCTAATGTAATTAGGCCCATCTGCCCCCAGGGTGCGCAGAAAACCCCTAGACACCAGGGATTAAAAAAAAATGTTGTTTATTTTTATATGTGGGGATCGACCCCTTAGGCAAGGGTCGGTCCCCGGGGGGCCAAATTATTTTTAGGCCTTTTCTGCCCACCCCTGGAGGGCAGAAAAGGCCCTTCGGGACTGATCTGCCTCTGGGGGGGGCAGAAACCTCTAGACACCTGGGATATAATATATATTTTTTTTACTTTATGTTTTTATGTATGGGGAGCGACCCCCTAGGCAAGGGTCACTTCCCTGGGGGGGAAACTGTATTTAGGCCATCAGCTTATTTTTGTTAGGCCAATCTGACCCCAAGGGAGGCAGAAACCACTGGACACCGGAGATTGGTGTGTGTGTGTGTTATGTTTGGTGGGGCTGCCCCTTGGGCAAGAGTCATTCCCCATGAGGGCACATAACTGTTGGCCATATCTGCCCCCTTTGGGGGCAGATCGGCCTATTTTTGGAAGGCCTATCTGCTCCCAAGAGGGGCAGAAAGCCCACCAGAGACCAGGGAAGGCTTTTTTTCTAAATAAGAGGGTGGGAGTATGGCCATACCTCCACCCCAAATAAATGGGGCCAAAGTTGTTCTGCCCACCAGAGGGCAGATGGGGCAATTACCCCCGATCAACAGCAGAAAGTCTACTAGATGGCATGGAATTTAAAAAAAAAAAAAATAGTGGGGTGGTGGCTACCAACCAGTATGGGCCTGGTTATTACCCCACCCTAACTGAAGGGGGTGACAGGCTTTCAGCTCTCCCCCGCACACTAAAACATCTTATCCCACAGCAAGCAAGAAGACATTTGATTATTTTGAGTTTTGGTTTTACATTTGGGCATGAGAGCTTGGTAACTCTCAAAATAGTCCCTCTTGGAATGGTGAGAGGTGCACTTTTTTGACTTTGGGATGCTGCCATGTAGAAAAATCCACAAGACCCATACACATCTGAAAACTAAACATCTGGTTGATTCCAGGGTGGGGTGCTGCACATGCACCCCGCACCATTTTCTTACCCACAATGCCCTGCAAACCTCCAACTTTGCTGGAAATCACACATTTTTCCCACATTTTTGTGATGGAACATTCCGGAATCTGCAGGAATTTACAAAATTCCTACCACCCAACATTGTCTCATCTATACCGAAAAAAATTCTGCTGTTCTTGTCAGCCTAAAAATGTTTTTTTTCAAACTGCCCCTTTTGGACCCGCTTTGGTTCCCCCTCAATTTCAACATGTTTTTGGCTCTTCCCTGTCACAGGCACTTGGCCCACCTACACAGGTGAGGTATCATTTTTACCGGGAGACTGAGGGGAATGTTGGGTGGTAGGAAATTTGTCTGGGTGCGGTGATCCCACACAGAAATGTGGGAAAAAAGTGATTTTTTGTTGTTGCTAAATTTTAGGTTTGCTGAGTATTCTGGTTACGAAATCATTGGGGGATCGACACAAGTCACACCTCCCTGGACTCCGTCGGGTGTCTAGTTTTCAGAAATGTCTGGGTTTGGTAGGTTTCCCTAGATGGCTGCTGAGCCCAGGACCAAAAACGCATGTGCCTCCCCCCCACCCCCAAAAACCAGGTAGTTTAGTATTTGATAATTTTGATGGGTACAGATAGTGTTTTAGGGCATTTCCTTTCGCGAGCACTAGGTCTAACCATACAAGTGAGGTACCATTTTTATCGGGAGACTTGGGGGAACACTGGGCGTAAGGAAATTTGTGGCTCCTCTCAGATTCCAGAACTTTCTGTCACCGAAATGTGAGGAAAAAGTGTTTTTTCTGCCACATTTTCAGGTTTGCAAAGGATTCTGGGTAACAGAACCTGGTCAGAGCCCCACAAGTCACCCCATCTTGGATTCCCCTAGGTGTCTAGTTTTCCAAAATGTTTAGGTTTGGTAGGTTTCCCTAGGTGCCGGCTGAGCTAGAGACCAAAATCTACAGCTATGCGCTTTGCAAAAAACATGTCAGATTTCAATGTAAAAATGTGAAGTCCATGTTGTGTTTCCTGTTGCGAGCATTAGGCCTACCCACGCAAGTGAGGTACCATTTTTATCGGGAGACTTAGGGCAACACAGAATAGTAAAACAAATGTTATTGCCCCTTGTCTTTCTCTACTTTTTTCCTTCCAAATGTAAGACAGTGTGTAAAAAAGACATCTATTGAGAAATGCCCTGTAATTCACATGCTAGTATGGGCACCCCGGAATTCAGAGATGTGCAAATAACCACTGCTTCTCATCACCTTATCTTGGGCCCATTTTGAAAATACAACGGTTTTCTAGATACCTATTTTTCACTTTTTATATTTCAGCGAATGAATTGCTGTATACCCGGTATAGAATGAAAACCCATTGAAAGGTGCAGCTCATTTATTGGCTCTGGGTACCTAGGGATCTTGATGAATGTACAAGCCCTATATATCCCCGCAACCAGAAGAGTCCAGCAGATGTAACGGTATATTGCTTTAAAAAATCTGACATTGCAGGAAAAAGTTACAGAGTAAAATGGGAGAAAAATTGTTGTTTTTTCACCTCAATTTCAATATTTTTTTATTTCAGCTGTTATTTTTTGTAGGAAACACTTGTAGGATCTACACAAATTACCCCTTGAGGAATTCAGAATTTTGTCTACTTTTCAGAAGTGTCCAGCATTGGTTTCACACCCATTTCTGTCACTAACTGGAAGGAGGCTGAAAGCACAACAGTAGTAAAAATGGGGTATGTCCCAGTAAAATGCCAAAATTGGATTGAACAATTGGGTTTTCTGATTCAAGCCTGCCTCTTCCTGAAAGCTGGGAAGATAGTGATTTTAGCAGCACAAACCTCTTGCTGATGCCCTTTTCAGGGAAAACAACACAAGCCTTCTTTTGCAGCCCTTTCTTCCCATTTAAAAAAAAAAAAAGATTTTTTTGCTGTATTTTGGCTAATTTCTTGGCCTCCTTCAGGGGAACCCACAATGTCTGGGTACCTCTAGGAGGAGGTTGGAAAAAAAAGGACACAAATTTGGCGTGGGTAATTTATGTGTACAAAAAGTTATGAGGGCCTAAGTGCGAACTGACCCAAATAGCTCAAAAAATGCTTGCCACCTGAGGGGGAAGAGGCCTGACAGTTAAGGGATTAAAGGGGCGGGTCATGGGGGTGATGAGCAGTGAGGGGGAGTAAACAGCACTTCCCCTCCCTGCACATGTATGTTTGGCTGGACGTCTCGGGCCGGCCAAACACACATGCACCGTAGACTCTCTCCAGCCCAGCAACACAGCTGCCAGGCTGGAGAAATCCTGTACAGACTCCCAGTATGCCTGGGACCGCCCTGACCGGGCGCTCCCAGCTAATCCTGACACTGATGGTAGCCGGTGCTTGCAGAGGAGACAGAGGAGCGGTGGCGGATCACCGCTTGCAAGTAAGTTTTTATTTTTATTTTTATTATTATTAATATTTCAACGCCCCGTTGCTTCTCCCCTCAGCCCCCACACCTTTGTGGGTCGCCCGCCACCTGAACCAACTGCAAGCTGTGACTGCCAACCAGGATTCAATTCTGTGGCTTTCTGGTTACAGACACAGACTTCTGCAATGCAATAACTAAGAGAGCTTTCATAGTGTGTATTTCCCACTGATTCACTTACTTTGCAAATCTTGTTCATTTAAGCTGTGCCTGTTTTCATATGTAAATACCTGAAGGTGAAAGATCGAAAACATTTCAGAATATTTTGGCCCATATTTAAACTTTTTTAGCGCTGCATGTGCGTCGTTTATTGACGCAAAATCGGCGCAAACTTACAAAATACAATTGAATTTTGTAAGTTTACGACGATTTTGCGTCAAAAAACGATGCAAATTCGGCGCTAAAAAAGTATAAATATGGGCCTTTATTTTTTGGCCACCCCTTTCACCTCGCGCCCACGCTCACTCATCCTGCCCCCTTCGTGCACAGCATCACAGTGCACTCCGACCACTGTTTAGGGCACATCCTCCTGTATGCGCATGAAACTAGAAGAATTCGAGTGCAAATTGCCCCCAGGGATTATGGCGGTCATTCCTACCTTGGCGGGCGGCGCCCAGTGGGAAAGCACCAGCAACGAGGAAGCCGGCTCCGAATGGAGCCGGCGGAGTTGCTGGTGTGCGCCAGGTGCAGTTGCACCCGTCGCAATTTTCAGTGTCTGCCAAGCAGACACTGAAAATCAATGTGGGGCCCTGTTAGGTGGCCCCTGCAGTGCCCATGCCAGTGGCATGGGCACTGCAGGGGCCCCCAGGGGCCCCACGACACCCGTTCCCGCCAGCCAGGTTCTGGGGGTGAAAACCGCCAGAACCAGGCTGGCGGGAAGGGGGTCGGAATCTTCATGGCGGCGCTGCTTGCAGCGCCGCCGTGGAAGATTCACAGGGGCAGTGGGAAGCCGGCGGGAAACCGCCGGCTTCCCTTTTCTGACCGCGGCTTTACCGCTGCGGTCAGAATAGCTCCAGAAGCACCGCCAGCCTGTTGGCGGTGCTTCCTCCGTCCCCTACCCTGGCGGTCTCGGACCGCCAGGGTAGGAATGACCCCCTATGTCTGCCCTCTTAGTTGGAAGGACGTAAGGAGGAGGGGCAATTTATACGCAATGCACGTCGGTGCACTTCATAATGGTTACGCGGCCATGTGCAATTTGAGCGTAATTTCTCTTTACATTTAGACCCATCTATGGTAAGGCGTGCGCTTCTGAAATGTACAATCTGCAAATCAGGCCTACTAGCGTGGAGACCCGAAACATGAGTCGAATCAAATCCTGCACATTAGAAATGGTACGACAGGATGAGCAATGCACAATGAGAGAAACCATTTCAGAAACAACTCTGGCTTTTGTGCATTAAATGGCACATACGTGCCCGGAAGCTGTGACGCATCTGGGCTCAGCAACCCGAGACAGACAAGCTGTTTTGAGAGCTGTCCAACGCTACCGGCAGAAGTCAAGTTTTCCAGAATTGTGACTTTCTGCCAGCAGATGCTTAACATTCCTGAAAAATGCGTGTTTTTATAGGTCTATCAATTACCCCATTGATGCCAAGGAATGACAATAACGTACGGTATTGGCCACACGCAAATACCGCACAAGGGAAAAATCAGGCGTACAGAAAACTACACTTGGGAATGTTGGATTGAATAAAGCCCTGTTTTGCGTCTGCGCCCGTTGTTGAACTCTGCGCTGACCCTCCGACCCCTCCCTTTCACAAGGACACAATAGTTTTTGGTATGAGATGGTGGGAACGAAGTCGAGTAGCCTCGCTCGACATTCAGCTGCAATTCATCAGTTTAGCTGGGACTTCTACCATCCTTAAAGTCTACCGCCATTAACAGTTACATCAATTTGCAAAGGTGACAGCGTGGCTACCTCGGGGGTATAACCGTCTCGGATTACAAAGAGGAAAAACCGGCATGTTACTCAGATGTGAGTGGTTTCTGCTCCCTCGTAGCGGGACACGACACTAGAACTCTCGCAAATGTGGCTTACAGAGCCCGACCCTTTCCCTGCGAGGAGCCGGGCGATGCGAATTTTCCTCAGCAGGGTAGGCACAGTGGGCTGTGAATACGCGAAAGCGTTATGATTAGTGTAATAATATACAGCGAGGAGCTGAGGCAGCCGAAAATTTACTGTAGCCTCAATGGAGAGTTGATAATAAAGATGAATTTGGACCGTTGTCCAGCAAAGTTTGAGTGGATGGTCTCTAAACAAAACATGAATGCGAAAGAAATGGTTTAGAAATGCCACAACGTGTCTGATTTTTCAGCGGATGGCTAACAGATAATATGAAGGAAAAATAAGAGGAAATATATTTTCTGCTTTGGTATATCGAGGAGGACGAACTGCTTGCTCCCTCTTCTGTCTGCCTGAGGAAACGTATCTCACTTATTAAATTGGATTGTAAATCCAGAGATCGGCGATAAGAGCCAGACAAAACGTGTCTGCTCGTCTTTCCAGGTAGTTTTCAGGTGACGTGTTTATGCAGGGTCAGGCGGAAATCATTTCGCGTTTCCTAGTGAATACATTGATATCATGCTCAGAGGCCAGGGAACCAACAATTTCCTGAAAATACCTAAAATATAAAATCGAAACATTTACAAGTCCATTGCTTATCTATAAGCCACACCACTCAGCAACACAATTTCTGTTGACAGAGACCCAATAAAATATAAACAATATACATGCGGCGCAGGGAGTTCTGTATACGCTTTGGTCCCAATTACGAATGGGCCAGATGGTGTTGAGATATTTATTGCAACCTGTAAATACCAAAACACGAGTAGTGAGGTTTTTCAGTGCAGTAAATTTCCCCTGTCCTGAATTTACACTAAGAAATGTGGTGTGATGTGGCGGTGTGACCATCAGCAGTGCATCGGCTAAAATGGCACCAGGACCAGGAGTTTGAGGGACTCAAATAATCCTGATTAACGTGTTTTTTAAAATTATTTTTTACTACCAAACTAGGGAGCTGGCGGTTCAATTTCCTTGCTTGCACTAGGGCCTGTAGTGACCTGCCTACCCACTAGTACGATGTGGTTGGTTCCCTCACTGAATTCCACCTGTATTAACCAGGAATTTCCCCTGCTATATATCAGCCAGTTTGACCTGTCCAAAATTACCAGGGGAGCAGAGCAGGGGTGGAAATGGATGTGATACTCGGAATTCTGATATGTGCATTAAGAAAGCTATTACACGTATCGGAAATGAACAACCCACTCGCGATCAAATACTTTAAATTCAGGATCTCCCTTCACACTTTACACCAAAAGTTATCCAAGAGTGCACCATAAAATAACATGCAAGCATAAATCACTCTCGCCAGGCAGTTTTGCCCTGGACAACTGAATTCACGATTAGTTCGCCGTTGCTCTACGCAATCTTTCAAATGTGGTGTTAATTAGACAGCGGTAATAACATATTTTAGAAAGCTATGTTACTTTTGCCACATGTGATTGGCAAACATCATAATGTGAGTCTCCAATTGAGAACTTCACATTCACAGCTGATGTTAATGTACTTGGGTCCATCACTAACCCTGAATTCTTCGCCTTTACATTACTTTGTGTGCACGCTGTTTTCTAAAACTAGGTTATACAGGAGATCATGGCATACCATACATGCCAATAACGTAGAATTTGTTTATAGTGGCCCGGAGGCGTGCAGGAGACGTGGAGAGTGATACAAGTCACTTTAATGAGTTAATAACATTGGGAGACCGGGTGTTGTTATGGTCCAGCCTATGCGGCAGTGTGGGGCGTAGGATGGTGCTTATTGACTTTTGCGCTTGCAAAGAACTTTAAGATCTATTTTTTCGGGGATTTATTGAGACATGGAGTTGCTGCCCAATAAAACTCTGGTCTATACTGTACCTTTAAATACCCAATATCAATAGACAAAATGCACTTTATGTGACCGATATAATAGAATCTGTCCCCAAAAATAATGCAGTGAAATACGATGCACAAATGTCATAGAAACTAGACTACAAACATCATGGCAACTAGTATGTTATGCCTGACAATATTACTAAAGGAGTGAAATACCCCATTACTCCAGTAGGTACACGTAATATCACACATGGGATCTGCACAATACTCCAATAATAGGCATGGGAATAATACTACAAAATGCACCGCACTAGGTCGAAGCAGTATGGCTAACGACAGCCTTACAGTTGTTAAATTACTAACATTGGATTCCCACAGAGTAGCGAGCTACTCATCCAACATGGGCAGCTACTGCTGCATATATACTCATTCCACATTCTGCCATAGAAGCACCTACATTAGGGTTCCCAAGACGAGTGGCCTAAAAAAGAGGGCTATAGCATATGGCCGATGATGAGGTGGTGGATGGATTTTGATCTGTGAAGAGGGATGAATAGGGAATAGATCTATGTACCATAGAGTGAAACAAGATTATACATAGATTTGAATCAGAGTGAGGAACTTGAATGGGATCTTGCTGTGCAACTTTAGCAATTTGACGTGCTTGAGGTGGGGAAGGGTCAGGTCTATTAGTGAGTATTGGAGTTGATTAGTTTTTTTGATGAACAAGACAGGAAAGTGTTGTGTAATTGGAGAGTAGGTTGGATCAGGTCTTTTAGCTTTTTAGTAGAACATGGAAAACAGGTTTGCTTTAGTGTTGGAAAAATCACTGAATAAGTGAACTATAAGATAGGAGGCAAAGGGCAAAATGGCGTCAGTGGGTACATGTTGAAGAAGGAATGTTTTTTGAGTGCCACGTGTAAAGGAAAGTAGATCATTTTAATTTTGGCTTGTTATGCATCTGACATCACTAAAGAAACAGGACTATAGGGGACAATGGTGAAGCCTTAATCCAGGAGCAAAGTAAAATGAAGAAGGAAAGTAAGCATACTATGCAAAAATACAGTACTAACATATGAAAGGTGGCGATGAAAATATCCTAAATTGAGTTTTTGCATAATAAGAAAAAGAAGAGCAGTGATGTCAGAATCTCACAGATCAGCCCTGTGGTGGTCGCTGGACTTTTAGATTAAACAGCACTAAATTACTGCGGTTGGTATTTCAGAGAGGTAGGTGTTGAACCTAGACATGATGTTTTAGCAGTGCCCAGATGAAACACTGTTAGAATGGTTGGCCTTGATCGACCGATTACAAAAGTGGCACTGAAGTCAACAAGGCGTAGGATGGGAAAGAAATGTTTGTCATGTTCATTTGCATACAATTGAAGAAATTGGTGCGCACAGTCTCTGTGGAGTCTAATATTCATAATCTTGCTAATAAGGGCTGTCAAAGGTTAGCGGTCACTCCACCAGAGAATTTGTAAGAACAATCTTGGGATGGACATGGAACTGTCATTAGAAGGATCAACAAAGGGCTTTCAGGTATGGGAATACCTTTGGCAATTTTGGGCCTGGCATGGTCAAGTTGAGCTAGATCTCATAATGCATACGGAATAAAGGTCTTGATGATTTCAAGGGCAAATGTATTAATTTCTTGCAAGGATAGATGGGTTGAGCAATGAGAGATTGCCATGAAGGCTACGAGAGACAAAAGAGAAATTAATTTATTTAAGGCCCCATCTCCCTTTAAATGTTGATCTAAAGCAGATCACCAACTGTTTACATAGGGCTCTTTCTTGTGCAATGTTGCTTCTTTCAACAATAATTCTTCATATTTATCTTTCAGAAATTGCTTTACAAAGACAAAGCTGTGCAGAAAATAACTTTACAGATTTTTCTGTCAGTGTGCATCACCAGTTGGTCAGTGTGAGCAAGAGAAGCGTAAAAAGAAAGGATGACAGAGAGGCATAGATGGACCCTGTGACTGCTTCTCTATGAGGAATGAGCCATAGAACCTATTAGAGACCTCAACACAGACGGGACATATGTGAAGGCTCAAAGAAACGTCAGCTCACCATTTCACAATACAAAAGGGGTAGAGCAGATTAACATAGACATACCCAGCAACTACGGAAGAGTGTTAGTGATTCCTGTTGTTTGGCTAGTGACAAAGTACAGAATCCCAGGCTCACTGGAAACGAGTAAATGATTTTTCCGATGAACACATTGGGAGGCATTAACAGTAGGGGATCACAGGTAAATGTCCACAAACATCAACCACTCTGCTTCAGCAGAACACACAAACTTTAGAATTTTGAGGGAACAGACACATCCAGTGAGGCTCCTTATAAAATACTAAACAAACAAATTAGAAACTTTCAATCTCGTAGTAATTACCTCCCATTCATTTCTAATCAAAAGAAAACAATACATTGAAAAAGGCAAATGGTTAGAAAACACCCTCCTCAACTCCATAATATTCTTGACATTAGCATTCCAGGGGGAAGATTTATGAAACAGCGCCACTTTTCCTGCGCCACTTAGCACCCCCCTAACTCCACCATGGTTGCGCTGTATTCAAAATACAGCGTACCATGGTGGTAGTTAGGGTGACTAGAGTCATCATTTTTTATGCTAGTCTGTAGTTTTGCAGGATTAGCGTCAAAATTATGACACTAATCCTGAAAAGCACCCAGAGGCCCATTGTAATCAATGGGAGCGTCTTTTTAATGCCTGCACTTAGCAGGCATTCAAAAATGCAGATAAAAATGATGCAAAGGAATCTCATAGATTCCTTTGCACCATTGTTATGCCCCCCGCAGTCCCCTAACGCCCCCTTGCATGCATTATGCCTATCACTGGCATAATGTGGCGCAAGGGGTTAAAAAATGGTGCAATGCAAGCATTGCACCATATGGCGCAGCATTTTTCCCCTTCCAACGTCACATCAGCGTAAAAGCATTACGCTAATATGTCATTAGAACGGCCCAAGACCAGCATAAATCTGGCCCCAGATTCCTTCATGTTAACACATTCTTTTCTAATTTCTGACAACCAAAATTCTGAAAAACATTTACTAATTCTTTCCAATTATAAAAACCTGACTACGCTAGAGAGAGTTAGCATTTTATTGATGGATTGCACATTTCAATCATGTCCAAACCCAATAATACTAATCCAGAAAGTACATTTAAAAATAAACAATTGTAACATACCACCAATATACAGCTTGCTAGAAAACACACAATCTTCAGCTTACACAGAATTTTTCACTTGGAGTTTAAAATGCTAACGAAAGTGTCCCATCAAAATTCATAGTAGTAGACTTCAAGCAACCCGTAATAACAATTAATACAAATTGTGCTAAAGAAGCCAAATTAAGGGTTGCTTCTTCAACCTATCCCACAAAAATTGGACAGACATTGAAAGAGTGTCCTAACTGAAGGGTTTGCAATGAATAGCAAACGTCAGTTTCATTAAAAAACTAACTTCCCTAGCTTACATACCTACTGGGAAAGTTAATAACAATGTAGAACATTAATACAAACGCATATTATAAGGAGATTGAGGAAAAAGTGTCGCCAATACTAACAAGACGTTCAAGCTGTTTGGGTTGCAGAACCAACCGAGATTTAACTTAGAATGGTGGAGCTGCTACTTAACCTGTTCAGAGGGCAGTAGAAAGACTAACAATTTCATTGCAGATTGTCACAGCTAGTGATCCTTCACAAAAATACTTACCACATTGAACAGTTCCCTGATAATCCTAAAAAAAAGTCACCACGAAATAAACCTAGCACCATCAATTTCAGGAACCCAAGCATTTACAAAATAATGCAGAATTATTAGGCAAAATGTTTGCATTTGGCCTAATTTTGTGTGTACTATGAAAGCCTATACTTTACAGTACTAATATTGTTGTTGCTAACAACATACTCTCCACTCGTAAAAAATCACTACAAAAGTAGGCTGTTTAGTAAAATGTACACACAAATTCGACAGTACTTTAATAAACACCATACACCGCCTTCTCCCCAAAAAACATTATATTCTGATGGTAAGTTTAGAAAGGAAAACTGATTAGAGAGCACTTGTAATCCACTAACAGACTGATTAAAACATGTTTCAAGTAGCAAACTGGTTACGTTTCAGTGGCAGCCATATTCTCTCCTTATGTTACCACAGCCTAAAAAAGAGGCAAAATTAAAGAAAATGAGTTTATTGAGGGATAGACTGAGACTTTGCTACCACATAAACTGTAAAACTGTCAAAGTGATCTAGTGCTAGGAGCAAGTATCCCCTGCAGTTGTATATATGCGTTAAATGAGAATAAAAAGAAACATTTATGAGTTTATCTTGATAAAGTAGAGAGTAACGTCATGGGACTCTATAGTAATTTCCTGTGATGTGGCTAGCTCATTATTCAGACGGAAAACTTAAAAAAATATGGTGAGATAGGCGTGGAAAGATGTTATGCAAAAAATGACTGTGTGGAGAAGTGCATTTCTTCTTGGCACTGGTCAAGACATGTCCTCAATGGAGGTGGAGGACTAAGGACAAGAACCTGTAACGTATGGGTCATATTGACAAAATGCTGACGTTTCACAGGAATTTCACAAAGGCTGGTATATAAGTCCTACACCCTTCATACCACACCTGTTTTTCTTGGTTCCTGATGCAGCATGAACGTGATTCCAGTCAGGGACAAGCGTGGTACAGTATTCAAAATTCTAGAAGCAAGAAGGCGTCATGGACAATGAGGGGGTTCACATCTTCCAGTTTTGAAAATATCCTAGGGACGAGAGGGATTGGATCTGATTGTGATTATTTTGAGAGTGAGTGACAAGAGAAGCAAAAGTTATGAAACAATTGAGGTTTCCCTTAGTTGGCAGATCACTCAGTATAGACTAAAGATAAGACTTTAAATACAGAATATCAGATGGCCATTTGCAGGAGCCCCCAAGAAGATTTGTATTTAAGCGGTAGGTAATAAAAGGGGCCAGGTGACATTTTGACCAAGCAAAACATTTGAATTGAAAAAGGAAAATAGATCTCAAAAAGGGCAAGGATTGATATTTGTTTTAAAATGAAAAGGCGGTCTTTGCTGTGCCACTACCTTTTATTCACTTTGATTCTAAGTAAGCAAAAAAAGCATTGGCTGATATAGTTAGCACAATTGAACTAGGATCCAGAACCTTCCAAGGATGAATCAGTGTGAGGCCTAGAGTTCCTACTAGTGGCAAATAGACAAATCAAATAGTATGTGATCTTTGATTGCTTCCTTTTGATAAGACCAGTTCATGTGTCATTGCTAGGGTTTTCTGTATTCAGAGTTTATATTTGGAGACTTATAGTTGGTATTTAACTGTGTTTTCACAAATTCTCTAAAATGGGTAAGTAGCAGTGTGTATAGTCTTTGGCACCACAACAATATGCAGAGGCTGTTTTTCCAGTGTTTACAAATAAATGCAGCAGAACCCGAAAGTTGATAGGTTAGAACTGGAGCAGCACAGAAGAAGCGCTGCAGAGGCTGGGGCACAAGTTTGTGGTGGAGCTTGGGAGGCAGAGGTCAAGAAAAAGGTGGCGCTGAAATGTCATCAAAGAACAAATTGCCTAGCGAGTTTCATATATTGTAGGGGTCTCAATTGTTTACTAGTTCGCACTCGACTTTGCTCTCTACCATTTGTCTTATCTGATGGATTTCGTGCTTGTTTTTTTATTTCTCTTTTTGGACTGTAGTGCTCCTTTCTGTTTCTCCCATATTTGAGGGCTGTATCCCAGTGAACCTTGGGCTCGTCATTGCCTTCTGTTTTGGAGAAGCAAGTAAAATGTTGGGAGGGATTCCATCCAGGGCTGATCTTATAGTCTGGTATGTCTTCCAGTATACGGCCTGCAGTGTTTGCCCAGATCCACTCTATAAAACCAGACAAGCCACCATACCCCTCTGTCTGTAAATCCATACTGTGGGTTTGGGCTGAGGCCAGTTTGGATTTTCCATTCTCCAACATACACCCCACTCTTCCCAAGTGAGTATATCTTTGGAAATGGGTTTCCATTTACCGTTCCGATGTTTATCTGGGGAGAAGTTTGAAACTGGCATTGAAGACCTGCTTTGTAAAATTTCAATCAAGACATTGGAAAAGTAGCAGTGGGTTGTTATTTGTGGACCCCTTTGTGAAGGTGAATTGATTAGGGACATTTATTTATACATTAACAGCTTTAGAGAGGCATCAATGAATGCTTTCAGCCTAAGTATATTTGGAAGGGGCGAACATGGCAGGGGAACTCAAACAGTCTTTTGCATGATCTGGGTCTCTAGGCCTCATATGATCAACTAAGTCTTGGCTGCTTCTCCCCATCCAGAGGCAGAACAGGAGTTGTCACATTCAAAGAGGTTCCCTCTACAAAGGGGGGAATTTCACAAAAAGTTACACATGTGGACCTAAAACGTTTTTCCAAGAAAAGTTGGGTGCTAGTTTCTAAATGTTTTTGCACAACTGGAAACTACTGACAAAGGATGATTGGGTTCTGCAAGTAGTTCAAGGGGCACACCTAAATTATTTTAAACACCTCTGTGGTATAATTCTTGTGAGCCAGAACACTATCCTCACAACAGGAGCAGAAATTAAATGAAGCAGGGCTCACAGACATGGAACTAAGAGGCACTATATACCTTTATCTCTTTAGTTTCTGTTCTGTTGCAAATTGGGTTACTGGCTGACATGGGTGAAACTCTACTCAAGAAGCAACCACATTCTATGTCGGGGTGAAACACAAGCAAACCTCAAATTAGTCTGTTCTCAACCCTGTGGTGCCTTGGCACAAAAGCAGTCAAGTTTAACTTAGAGGTAATGTGCAAAGTATTTCTGCAGCATTTCAAACAGTAATAAAGTGAAAGCATAACACAAGAAAAAACCCACACCAATTTAAGAAAAATAGAGCAAAATGTAATAGATCATTGAAGACCAGTACATCAAAAATCCAATAAGAACTAGAGAAGTGTAATTTAAAAGTTTTAAGTAAAACAGTGCCTAGAAGCATTAAATGCCAACTGTGGTTATCAGATCACATTGGGGATATGTCATGCAGTGGCGTTCCAAGGATCTGCAAGGCTATGATATTGAGTCCTGTGTCATCGCCGAGGGTGGTGTCGACAAAGAGGTTGAGATTCAAATCCTGACAGAGTCTAGGTGCTGGGCTCAGGGTGGTTGGAACCTTTTCTGTCCCTGAGGCTCCAATCAGGACGCCAGGCAACTAGTTCTTGGAGTCACTCTGGTGGTCCTGGGTTCAAGATGCAGGTCCATTCCCTTCACTCAGGCAGCAGAGCAGCAGGCAGCAGGGGAACAAAGTAGCAGTTCCTCTTGCAGAGCAGCACATCAGTCCTTCCAATTCTTCCACAGGTCTCGAGGTGTACTGAAGGGTTGAGTCTGAGAGTCTAATATTTATATCTGGTACCCACTTGAAGTAGGAGAAGGTTCTGGCAGGTGCAACATTTTCACTCAGGCAGCAGGACAACAAAGTAGCAGTCTTTCTTGCAGACAACCATAGCAGTCCATCTGAGTCTACCACAGTCCAAAGGTGTACTGAAGAGTTAAGTCTGAGCATCAAATATTTATATTTGCTACCCTCTTTAAAGTAGGAGAAAGTTCTGGAGGTTTCTGCCCCAGAGGTGCTTGGAGTTTCCTGCCTCCCTGCCCATGCCACAGCTTGTCTGGGGTCACAGTAGACTAGTGCCAAACCCTTTGTGAGTGTGATTCGACAGAGCCTTTGTGATGTGCAAGCGTGGTATGTGACAGATCCCCCAATCAAGTTAGAGACGACCAATCCTGTAAACACCAATGTTCAATTGACACACAGTCTGAGAGCAATATACAAAGACCACAGAAAACAGGCTGCAAGTACCAAGGGCTTAAGACAATAAAATGGCAACTTTCTAAAGGTGGCATTTTCAGAATTGTGACTTAAAATCTGATTTTAATATTAAAGAGGGTTTGAAATTAAAAATTTTTATATGCCATACTCAAAATTCCTACCTGCTCCCAATTAAAACGTATCAGTTATTAAATGTAATACGTTATCCCAATGTTACCTTATGGGAGAAGTAGGCCTTGCAGTAGTGTAAAAACTAATTCAAGAGTTTTTCACTATCAGAGCACAAAATTTAAAGGTACATGTCCAACTTTTAAGTACACTGCACCCTACTGTCTGGGCTGTTTAGAGCCTTCCCTAGGGATGGTGTATGTATTAAAAAGAATGGTTTGAACCTGGCAAAAGTTTTTTTTTTACAAGGTGGAAAGGGCAGTTTAAAACTGCACACACAGGCTGCAATGGCAGGCCATAGACATGTCTGAAGGGCTACTTAAGTGTGTGGCACAATCAGTGCTGCAGGCTCACTAGTAGCGTTTCATTAACAGGACCTTGGTACATGGAGTACCACTTTACTAGGATCTTACAAGTAAATTAAAGGTGACAATTGCATGTAAACCAATTTCACCTTGTTTAACAGAGAGAGCACAAGCACTTTAGAACTGGCTAGGAGTGGAGAGTGCGCAAAGCCCTAAAAGTCAATGCAAAAAGTTTGGGGATGACCCTGAAGGAAAGGCCAAGTCCAACAGTTTCCTTATGTGAGAAAGTCACCTTTTCAGCATTTTCACCCCAAAATACCTGGCTGATACTAATGGTAACTGATCCTGTCCGTGCCCTGGGCTCTACTTAAAAGGCCAAGAGCCAGTGCTCTGAATAAAAGGTACATGGTCCAATGATAATGTTACAATTCCAATTGGCAATGACAGACCCTATAAGCCCATAGTAGGTGTTAGGGCAAGATGATTCAAGCTACATATAAGTCCTCAGTATATCATAGGACATGGAGATGTAGAGGCACAGTAGATTTCCTGTACTGGAGGGTGCACTGCTGTGGGCCTGCCTTCATTTGTAAAGGCAGCCCTGTTTTGCAGACTGTCTTTAAATTGTAAAATGTATGCACATTTTCCATTGAAGTTAAAGGTACTTCCAAAGTGTTAACCTACTTTATGTTACATATAAGCCACCCACAAAGGTCTCCCCTAGATGCCCCAGGGGTAGGATGCCTTGTATCTTTAAGCAGGGAAATGATAAAATATGTTTTATATGCCCTGGTGATATTCATCTCCCTCATTGTAGAAGGTCAGCTCTCTGGGCTATAATAGAAATATGATTCTTAAGCCTATTTATAGCTAAGAAAAACATAAAAATGTCATACGTGGACTCAAATGAATGGTATTGATAAATGCAACAATTTGTCATTGTTGAATTTATCATAACTTATACAGAAATAAGTTGTAAAACTTTCTTCTCTGTAAGCCAAATTCCAGCATGCTAATGGCATCTCCTGATTGGTCAGCCCTAACAGGATTATCCAGGATGCTTTGATTAGGTGATATGTGGCCTGCTCTGAGCAGAGGTTATCTGGTAGTGGTGGGAAGCAGATGGTACAGTCAGGCCAGGAAAGGGGTTGGGTGAAGGAAGCTGAGGCTTCAAAAGAATACCAGTCAGAAAGGAGTGCAACCACGCCTGCTTTCTCACCCTGTACCCCACAGATAACGTAAGAGAGGAATGTACACATGTCCAGGGGAGAAGTTGATGAAAATGAGGTGCAATGGAGGAGTTGGTTTAGTCCAATCTTACTCCGCTGGAAAGAAATCATCCATCTTGGAATGCTAAAGTGCAGTGCTTTATGGGACAAGAAGATGCCCCACTTTGGGGGAAGTTGTCATTCCTCTAGGTTGTACTCTGCAGCCCATTGGACAAGAATCCCCAATGATTGTCCCCCAAGATGATTGAATAAAAGTGGCTGATCTGCATTGGAATTCAGATCTGCTGCCTGGAACCACAAGAAGAAGAAGGATTGCCCTGCTGGAACCCGGGTCTGCAACTCAGAATACTACACACTGAAGTGCTGCTCCTGTTGCATACTGGTACAACAGCCCCAATGACTTTTCCTTGCTTCAAAGCAGGAGTGGTCTCCCTGGAAGCAGCAGGATAAAACAGCTTCCCGGCACCAACTTCCACAAAAGTCCTTAGCCTGGAGTATGCCTAGTGCACTTGCAAGGAGGTGCATTGTGGGAACTGTATTCCCAACAGCCCAAGGAGCAACTTAGATATTCTGGCACCTTGGATTGGGGTTGTGTATCACTTTCCTGCATCAAACTGCCACAAACGTCCCTAGCCTGGAGTGTGTCCAGTGGACTTGCAGTGATTTGGCTACATGCATTGCGAGGATTGTAGTCCCAACGTCCCAAGGAGCAACTCAGAGATTCTGGAACCTTCGATTGGGGTTGTGGACCACTTTCTTGCATTAAGAAATACTTCTGGAAGTGAGTGTAAAGTGTGACATTGCAGGTGGATGGAACACTTGATTGTGACCCAGTCCAGTGTAACCTTCCCTCTAAGTGCTATTGGCTTCTGAGCACCAGTTACTTTTAATCTATAAATCATATCTCTGGTTCCCTATATTGGATTTTTGTCATTTTGGTGTCACTTTAAATATAAAAATATTTACTGTTTTTATAAATTGGTGTGGGATTTTTATTGTGTGTTGTGTCTTACTTATTTACTGTATATGTGTATTTAAATGCTTTACATACCTGTTTCCTAAGTTAAGCCTGACTGCTCATTGACAAGCTGCCATGGGATGAGCTAGGGGCTACTTTGTGGAACCCTGATTGGGCACAAACCTGTGTTGGGGGTGTACTGCCTGTGGTAGGCGTGCACTTACCTCTACCAGTACCCAGCCTCTAACACCTTAGCAACATCTTTCTAGGCAAGAAAAATGCCAAAAGGTTTGGACCAGCTATAACCCATAGGAAATCCAATGCATGCTAGGTTTTAAAACTTCAATATGGAGGACATTCATCTATTAAGATCCTATTGAGGGAGGATGGCTGGATAGTGAGATTGGAAACCTAAAGGGCACCTACATGAGGGAGCTATTTTTGAACAACTATGAAGGTTTCTGTAATTTCGAATGGCAAGGCCAGATTAAATTTATTTAAATTTATACGAATTGCTCTTTGGTTTTCCATATGCCTCATAATACTCCTGATGAAGTCCATGCTGGAAATCTTGAAAACCAGAGAGTTGAAACTTATTGTTTATTAGAATGCCATAACCCTTAGGCCCTAAGTCTCAATAACCCCAAGACAAGACAATTCAATTCAACTCTTTATTTATCTTCTGGAATTCAAAAGAGGAGAACATAAAACCAAATATAGCGACAGTCATAAATCACATTAATATACAGGTAAAAAGCATTTAAAACATTTAAAAACGTTTGGATAAATAACCTAAATTTTCAGGTAATAGAGAAATTCTCATGCTGCCACAACTGATTTATTATTATTCTTTAAAAACATTGGCCTTAAAATGCGGTGGCATGGAAGAATCAGTGTAGGGCAAACAAAATTCACATGATTAAAATCCTGTATGCCCGTATTGCACAAATAGCACACTTTCCCTTTATCTCCGGAGTTATACCAATTCGCCGTTAGCACATTTAGCGGGAGCAAGTGTAGGAAAGTACCATCTTGCCTGGCATGTTACCTCCATTTTCACTGTATGTATGTTTGTTTTAGCCCTTGTGTCACTGGGATCCTGCTAGGTAGGACCCCAGTGCTCATAGTATGTGCCCTGTATGTGTTCCCTGTGTGGTGCCTAACTGTATCACTGAGGCTCTGCTAACCAGAACCTCAGTGTTTATGCTCTCTCTGCTTTCTAAATTTGTCACTGCAGGCTAGTGACTACATTTACCAATTCTCATTGGCACACTGGTACACCCATATCATTCCCTTGTATATGGTACTTAGGTACCCAGGGTATTGGGGTTCCAGGAGATCCCTATGGGCTGCAGCATTTCTTTTGCCACCTATAGGGAGCTCAGACAATTCTTACACAGGCCTGCCACTGCAGCCTGAGTGAAATAACGTCCACGTTATTTCCCAGCCATTTTTCACTGCACATACGTAACTTATTAGTCACCTATATGTCTAATCCTCAATTGGTGAAGGTTGGGTGCCAAGTTACTTAGTGTGTGGGCACCCTGGCACTAGCCAAGGTACCCCCACATCGTTCAGGGCAATTTCCCCAGACTTTGTGAGTGCGGGGACACCATTACACGTGTGCACTATACATAGGTCACTACCTATGTATAGCGTCACAATGGTAACTCCGAACATGGCCATGTAACATGTCTAAGATCATGGAATTGTCACCCCAATACCATTCTGGTGTTGGGGAGACAATTACATGATCCCCCGGGTCTCTAGCACAGAACCCGGGTACTGCCAAACTGCCTTTCTGGGGTTTCCACTGCAGCTGCTGCCAACCCCTCAGACAGGATTCTGCCCTCCTGGGGTCTGGGCAGCCCCGGCCCAGGAAGGCAGAACAAAGGATTTTCTCTGAGAGAGGGTGTTACACCCTCTCCCTTTGGAAATAGGTGTGAAGGGCTGGGGAGGAGTAGCCTCCCCCAGCCTCTGGAAATGCTTTGATGGGCACAGATGGTGCCCATCTCTGCATAAGCCAGTCTACACCGGTTCAGGGATCCCCCAGCCCTGCTCTGGCGCGAAACTGGACAAAGGAAAGGGGAGTGACCACTCCCCTGACCAGTACCTCCCAGGGAAGGTGCCCAGAGCTCCTCCCGGGTGTCCCAGACCTCTGCCATCTTGAATTCAGAGGTGTTGGGGGCACACTGGACTGCTCTGAGTGGCCAGTGCCAGCAGGTGACATCAGAGACCCCCTCTGATAGGCTCTTACCTCTCTTGGTAGCAAATCCTCCTTTCTTGGTAGCCAAACCTCCTTTTCTGGCTATTTAGGGTCTCTCCACTGGGGTATTCTTCAGATAACGAATGCAAGAGCTCACCAGAGTTCCTCTGCACTTCCCTCTTTGACTTCTGCCAAGGATCGACTGCTGACTGCTCCAGGACACCTGCAAAACTGCAACAAAGTAGCAAGGTGACTACCAGCAACATTGTGGCGCCTAATCCTGCCGGCTTTCTGGACTGCTTCCTGGTGGTGCATGCTCTGAGGGCTGTCTGCCTTCACCCTGCACTGGAAATCCCGAAGAAATCTCCTGGGGGTTGACGGAGTCTTCCGCCTGCTAACGCAGACACCAAACTTCTGCATCACCAGTCCTCTGGGTCCCCTCTCATCTCGATGAGCCTGGTCCCTGGAACACAGGAGCTAGATCCAAGTGACCCACAAAGTCCAGTGATCCTTCAGTCCAGGTTTGGTGGAGGTAAGTCCTTGCCTCTCCACACCAGACAGCAAACTTGTGTACTGTGTAATTTGCAGCTGCTCCGGCTTCTGTGCTTTTCTCTAAGGATTCCTTTGTGCACAGCCTAGCCTGGGTCCCCAGCACTCCGTCCTGCAGTGCTCAACCCTCTGAGTTGGACTCCGACGTCATGGGACCCTCCTTTGTGACTCTGAGTTGACCACTGTCCTCAGATCTTCCAAGTGCCTGCTCCGGTACTTTTGCGGGTGCTGCCTGCTTTTGTGGGTGCTCTTTGAGTTGCTGAGCGCCCCCTCTGTCTTCTCCTCCAAGAGGCGACATCCTGGTCCTTCCTGGTCCCCAGCAGCACCCAAAAATCTCTACCATGACCCTTGCAGCTAGCAAGGCTTGTTTGCAATATTTCTGTGTTGAAACACTTCTGCAACCTCCAGCATGCTGTGGGACATCTTCTATCCAAAGAAGAAGTTCCTAGCCCTTTTCGTTGTTGCAGAATCCTTGGCTTCTTCCACCCAGAGGCAGCCTCTTTGCACCTTGATCTGGGGTTTCCTGGGCTCCTGCCCCCCCTGGACACTATCGCGACTCTTGGACTTGGTCCTCTTGCCTTGCAGGTCCTCAGGTCCAGGAATCCGTTTTCAGTGCTTTGCTGGTGTTTGTGGTTCTTTCAGAATCCCCCTACCACGACTATTGTCTCCTTTTTGGTAGTAGGTGAACTTTACCCCTACCTTTTAGGGTCTTGAGATGGGGTATCTTGGACACCCTGACTGTTTTCTTTCAGTCCCAGCGACCCTCTACAAGCTCCCATAGGTCCTGGGTCCATTTGTGATTCGCATTCCACTTTTGGAGTGTATGGTTTGTGTTGCCCCTAGACCTATGTTCACCTATTGCATCCTATTGTAATTCTACACTGTTTGCATTACTTTTCTTACCACTACTTACCTGTTTTGGGTTTGTGTACATATAACTTGTGTATATTACTTACCTTCTAACTGAGGGTACTCACTGAGATACTTGTGGCATATTGTCATAAAAATAAAGTACCTTTTCACATAGCAACTTGTTAAGCTGAATTCCGAACTTAAGGCATTTACAGGAACAGATAAATTAAAGCTGCAATGTTTCCATTCAATTTGCCCTTCCATTTTCTCTAAGGAATCCCATTTCAACATGTTAATCGATTCAATGGCATATAATACTATTAGTGGAACTTTCACCTTAAAAACTGATAATAAATAAAGAAAATGTTTCTGACCCATTGTGTCATAAACAGCTCTCAACTCACTGGCATGTGAGGAAGCCTTGGCAGAACAGTGATCAATGTGTATCTTCCCAAACATACTACCTGTTACAATGTTCGCATGATAGGGATATGAATTTACTACCACCAGCTTCTCTGGACCTAAAAAACAAACATCATTTCTGATCCAGCAGGCTTTCATATTTTTAAGGGTCAATACCTTACTTTTGAGATTTTAATCTTCAAAAAGTGAAGGGTGCATACTACTGTAAGGAAGCCAACCTGTTATTCAATCCCTTGGGCGTTAGTCCCAGGATTGCAATATCATCTGCATACATCAAGCAGGAAAAGGGACGGTCACCTATCCTAGGAGCATCCCCCTTGCTAGTTGCTAGACTGTCAGGGAGGTCTGAAGAATACAACTGAAAAAGTAGTGGAGCCAACAGGCAGCCCTGTTTCAAATAATTTTTGCTTAGAATTATAGAAGCTAATCCCCAATCCCCACCCAGCAACACCTGACACATTTGGCCTTATTGCCTGTACCATCAGATCTCAGGCTTCTACTGAAGAAGTCAAATTGTATAGCATATGTGTACTCCAGATACCCAAAGGGCTTCAGTGACTGGATGCTGGACATGCAAATGTGTTGAGGTGGGGTCTGCATCAAACTGAGCTATTTGCTTCCACCCTGAATGTCAACTTCCAAAGGTATTCAGCTTGAGGTCCAACCCAGAAGCTGCGGTAAGATATTCTACCTTGCAGGAATGGGAACAGCAGGTGCATTAAGTGTTTATGTGCATTCAGACTGATGCTGATGGAAGTAGTTTAGGTTTGGAGGCAGGATGTGAACTTCAATCAAGTGACACCAATTTGGGAGTTTTCCAAAGTGGTTTCCAGTGAAACCAGAAAGAACTTAAGATTTTGCAATCCCTCTACCGAAATGTCAAATGATTTTGACAGACCTTTGGCCTTTATTACACATAAATCTCTGTCCCAGTTGGAATGTAGGATTCCAGGGAACTCTGAGACATCCAAGGAATTTCAGAACAGGCTTCCTTTTCCATCAGGAATGTTTGAGCAACAGGAACCAGTGAGATATATCTTGGAGAAGATGGGTTTGTTGGTGCATGAAATAGGGCTGTGGTCCACAGAGGATGCCAGTGAGTAGTGTTTTAAACAATTTATCAGAACTGGCAGAGGAAGGCCAGCCTGTAGAATAACATCCTGTAGATGAACTAAAATGATTCATCATTATTTGCTGAATGGGTCACCAGCAGAGGAACATTTCTTGGTTCGTAAGCTGCTGAAAGAGATAAGGCTGATCATTCAACCAAAAGCAAGACACTCCCCCTTTTGATACATGAACAGATCTTTTCAATTTGGAACATCAAATGAGGATCAGTCCTCAAAGGAGATTTCAGTTAAAATGGCAAGGCTGTTGTACTTTAATGTATTGTAATTTCTTACAACCGTGTGTCCAATAATGGAGCCTTGGATTTGCTTGATTGGGTGTTAGCCCAGATAATGCCATATTGACCTAGGAGCCCTTGGGAATCCAGCCCTTGAGTGGTTTTAAGTTCCAATGTCTGGAGGATGCTAAGCACTTTTCTTTGTTTTCTTTCTTTGGGAAGATGAAAATGGGAGAATGCAGAAGAGTTGAAGGGGGTTCAATAGTTGCTGTTTCTGTTAGGAAACCATTTAAATCTGTGTCCTCTTTAACTCAGCATCTTAGGCAATGATGGAGGCTGGAAAAGAAATAGCTTTCTTGGGGGCCAATTCTGTTAGAGGAACCATAGTTACCAAAGGAAACACCCTCAGTTGTATTTTGAAGGACATTTTAAGGGTGGTGGATTGGTCTTTAGACTCCACATTTAAACAATTTTACTTTACCTGAAAATGGCAAACATGGTGCTTGGTAAGCTTCGAAGAAGCATAATCTTCATCTCCAGAATATGAGATGATTTGAAGTCAACATTTCTTAGAAAGTTCAGTGGCTTATACAAATATTATATTTTGCTGTACACCCCTTAATACATAGCAAGAATCCAATGTACGCATGAACCTCTGATAAGCTCAGAGTTGTTCAAATTATTTCAGAGTACCTGAAATTGTGGATATCAACACCATTGCCATTTTCCAATCACACACTTTGATGTACCTGCCCCAACCCTCACTTCCCATCGACTATCAAATTAAAATTCCTTCTTCTGCTCTGGTGGTAACTGACAATTCTACCACTGCTATGATGTTTATTGGCAGTAGCAGGGCCGGCTTTAGGACTGGTGGCGCCCTGTGCGACAGTTTATTGTGGCACCCACCATCCCATGACCTCCTCTGTTTCACTTACTACCACCCAGCAAATGTGCCCCTCATCTCTCCATCGCTCCCCTTTCACATACGTTCATGTGTTTTAAAGCACTTGTAAAGGCTGGCTTTACTAATCCACTGAGCTAGCCACATAAAATATAGGGTCATATTTAGGAGCCCCTAGCAACATTCTAATGCCACGTTAGCGTAATTCTTTTGTGCTAATGTGGCGTTAGAAGGCCAAAAACGCTGTGCCATATTTACAAAGTGAAGCAATGCATGCATTGCTCCACTTTGTATCCCTTTGCTCTACATTATGCCTGCGACAGGCATAATGTATGCAAAGGTGGCATTCCCCTGTTAGGGGGGCCAAAAAAATTGCACAAAGAAATCCAACAGATTTCTTTGCGTCATTTTTTTCTGGCACTTTTAACGCCTGCTCAGAGCAGGACTAGCCGGACTAGCGTAAACAATTCTGACACTAGTCCCCTAACTACCGCCATGTTGCGCCGTATTTTAAATACAGCACACACATGGTGGCATTAGGGGAACGCTAAGGGGCGCAAGAAAAGTGGTGCAGCACTGTGCCCAGCGCCACTTTTTCAAATATGCCCCATAGGGTCCTATTGAAGAGCCCCTAGCACCATTCTAATGCCACATTAGTGTCAATTGTTTCATATTAATGTGGCGTTAGAGGCCAAAAATGCTGCTCCATATTTATATATTGGTGCAATGCATGCATTGCGCCACTTTGTAACCCTTTGTGCTACATTATGCCTGTGCCAGGCATAATGTATGCAAAGGGGGCATCCACCCGTTATGGGGGCCAAAAAAATGGTGCAAAGAAATCTGACAGATTTCTTTGCATCATTTTTTTCCGACACTTTTAACGCATGTTCAGAGCAGGCATTAATAGGAGGCCTCCATTGGTTACAATGGGCCTCCGGGTGCTTTGCAGGATTAGCGTCAACATTTTTTATGCTAATCCTACAAACCCCCGGACGAGCAAAAACAATTCTTACGCTAGTCCCCTAACTACCACCATGGTGCGCCGTATTTTAAATATGACGCCCACATGGTGGCATTGGGGGGGCTAGGGCACGCAAGAAAAGTGGTGCAGCACTGTGTGCAGCAACACTTTTTTCAAATATGCCCCATAGGGCAGTGCTTAATTTGTAAATAAAATGGTGCCGGTTCCCAAAGCCCTCCTCTTAAACACGTGGCTGCTGCAATTAAATGTGTGAACACAGAAAACAGAGGCAGCATAATCCTAAGGCCATCTCGTGCCTCTTCAATCCATTTACAGGCACTCCCTGACCCTTCAGCTCACTCTTGCGCATTTCTGCTTTTTTCCATTGTGGCACTTTTTCGTTTTTCTCTTCCTCTGTCTTTCCCATATGTGTCTTTTTCTCGCAGTAAATGCTTGAGGCAGAAAAATAAGCACCAGCCCTCAAAAATAAGTGCTGGTGCTCCGCACCGGAAACAACAAGCACAAATTAAGCACTGCCATAGGGGCATATTTAAGAGCCCCTAGTGCCATTCTAACGCCACATTAGTGTCATTTTTTTACACTCATGTGGCATTAGAGGCCAAAAGCGCTGCGCCATAGTTACAAAGAGGTGCAATGCATGCATTTCGCCACTTTGTAGCTATTTGCGCTATATTATGCCTGCACCTGGCATAATATATGCAAAGGGGGCAAAAAAATGACGCAAAGAAATCTGTCACATTTCTCTGCGTCATTTTTTCACGCCACTTTTAACTCCTGCTCAGAGCAGACATTAAAAGGAGGCTTCCATTGGTTACAATGGGCCTCTGGGTGCTTTGCAAGATTAGCGTCAACATTTTTTACGCTAATCCAGCAAAGGGCCGTTCTAGCGTAAAAAATTCTGACACTAGTCCCTTAACTACCACCATGGTGTGCCGTATTTTAAATATGACGCACACATGTTGGTGTTAGGGGTGCAAGAAAAGTGGGGCTGCACTGTGTGCAGTGCCAGTTCTCTTAAATATGCCCCATAGTTCTGTTTTTTGCAGCAGTCATATTAACCCTTTATGCTACTTTAGGTTGAGCCAAAGCTGCCACTAGGCAAAACTCCCATCTCTCTCTCTAGCAGGAACATTAATCACAAGAGGTATCTTGACATTTTAATTGTTTCTTGAAAGCTAAGCACAAGGAACGTTTCAGCAGGTGCTTTTAAATAGCAAGTTACGAAGTTATTGCTAAACACAGCGCCCCCCTGATGTCGGCGCCCTGTGCGGTCGCACCGCTCGCACCGCCCAAAAGCCGGCCCTGGGCAGTAGCTTTTTTCCTTATATTGATTGCTTGCTCTTCTCTGATACTAGTTAAGGCAATGTTACTGATGTTGTGATCTCTGACAGTGTTGTTTATACTTGTGTTGACGCCAGTGTTTCAGCAGCAGCTTTGGTACTGGTATTCACTGTTTCTGCTTCTGCTCTGGCAGAGCTTGCAACAACTCTGGTTCACTGCTTGTCGGTCTTACTTATGAGAGAGACAGGCAAGATATCACTTCGACTGGAGTGTGCCTCCCTCTTTTGCACTTCCCTATTACTCCCCACAACAACCTCTCCTTACTTCTTCTCCAATTCCCAGCACAAATAACTTATTCAATGTTTTCTCTTGTTTTACTTCCTCGCATGCACCTCCAGTACTGAAACGTGAAGACAGTTCTAAAAATCAAGTTTGAACTTAACCAAACTCATATTCCAGTAGATGTCCAAAGAGCAAATCAATTCTTAAAGTGTATTCTTAGACAATGACTTGTCAAGTTCTTTATTATATTGAAAAATTTCAAGAAGGGTTTATTTTTGGAAGCGCATGCTTTGATCAGAATCTGTATATTTCTCGTGCATCTCTACTTATTTTTTTAATTGGTAAAAAATTATTCGCAGTCATTTGTATTCTAAATTTGCTCATTACAATATGTTCATATTCTTAAATGAAAGTGCCTTCCTCCAACACAAATTGTCCAGTAGAGTGAATCTAAAGAGGCATATCAAGTTTCTGTGAACATGTTGCTGCATTTATATGTGGAGTAAAGCAGAGGAATTTAAGAAATATCTATGCTTTTGCCTTTCATCCTTGAGGGAAATTTAGCTCCAGTTCTGTGGGTGGATTATTCCCCACTGTTAGAAATGAGGTCTCCGGTTGGCAGTGGTTTGCACCCTGTCCAAGAAGAGACCCTTTCTCTAGTTAGGGTAAGGAAGCCACACAGCTACGATAACCCTTGCTCACTTCCTTGGTAGCTTGGCACGAGCAGGCAGTCATCTCAGAGGCAATGTGTAAAGAATGTGTGCACATACACACAGTAACACAATCAAAACACGGCAAAAGTACTCCACACCAGTTAAGAAAAATAGCCAATATTTATCTGAGTAAAACAAGACCAGCAACAAAAATCCAACATACACTAGTAAAGATATGAATTTTCAAGGATTAAATCCTAGCATAGTGCTTAGAAACACAATAGCTCCAACTGGGGCTATCACAGCGTCTTGACTGAGTTGCTTCCAACAGTCTGACATCACTTGTGAGGGAGTGCCGGGCAATCATGGAGACACATGGACTCCGGGTACAATATCTTGGAAAATGATGAGGAAATGAAGATGTTGTATGGAGTCAGGGAGGTGAGGCATCACTGGAGCCAGTGCGACGTTGGTACCTTTGCTGCCACTGGGGAGTAGAGGTGTTAGTTCCTTACTTCTAGGCAGGGGAGGTGAGGCATCAGCTCCTTACGGTTGCAGGGGAGGTGATGCGGCATCATTAGCTAGGCGTTGGTTCCTTATTACAAGGCGGGCTGATAAATTCAACAGGTCAAGTTGCAAGGTACAGAGTCAGAGAGTGGTGCTGGTTCTGAAGTAGCTCTGGAGTTCATGTACTTAGTTTCTTCTTGGTTGCACAAGAGCTCACTTCAAAGGCCCCAGGAACTGGATGTGGCACCACTTGGCAGGTCAGAACTCTCAGTAGGAGAGCCTAGGCGCTGGTAGATGAAGTCTTTGATGGCTCTGAGACTCCTTAACAGGAGGCAAACTCCGTTCAAGCCCTTGGAGAACCTTGGAAAGCAGGAGGTAGAAAGCAAAGGCCAGTCCTTTCACTCACGGAACAAAAGCTGCAAGCAGCAGCCCAGCACAACACAGCAACAGGCAGAGTGCCAGTCCCACCTACAGCATCCAGGTCTTCTTCCTGGCAGAATATCCTCAATCCAGAAATGTTCCAACTATGTGGTGTCAGAGATCCAGCACTTATTTCAATTTCTGTCTTTGAAGTAGTAAACTACAAAGAGAAATCTTTGTAGTGCACAAGACCCTGCCTTTCCCTGCCCTGGCCCCAGACACACTCTATGGGGTTGGAGACTGCTTTGCGTGAGGACAGATACAGCCCCATTGAGGTGTAAGTGTCAACTCCTCCCACCACTATAGCTCAGGAAGACCTATCAGCCAGGTGAGGGCCCATCAGGGTATGCAAGCCACACCTCAGCTCCCTTTGTGTGACTGTCTAGAGTAAACGCACAAACAGCCCAACGGTCATCCTAACCCAGCCGTGTGTTTAGCAGATAGGCGAAGGCACAGAATGGTTAAGCAAGAAAATGCCCACTTTCTAAAAGTGGCATTTTCAAACCCACAATTAAATAACAACTTCACCAAAATATGTATTTTTAAATTGTGAGTTCAGAGATCCCAAAGTCCACATGTCCACCTGCTCCCAATGGGAAATCACACTTAAAAGATATTTCAAGGAAATCCCCATGTTACCCTATGTGAGAGACAGGCCTTGTAATAGTGAAAAACTAATTTAGCAGTATTTTACTATCAGGACATGTAGAACACACCAGTACATGTTTTATCTTTTAAATACACTGCACCCTGCCCCTGGAGCTGCCTTGGGCCAACCTTAGGGGTGACTTAAATGTAGTAAAGGGAGGTTTTGATCTGGCAAGTGGGTGCACTTGCCAGATCGACATGGCAGTTAAGAAACACAGCACACACTAGCACTGCAATGGCAGGCGTGAGACATGTCTACAGGGCTAATCATGTGGGTGGCACAATCAGTGCTGCAGGCCCACTAGTAGCATTTGGTTTAAAGGCCCTGGGTACAAATGGTGAACTATATTAGGGAATTACTAGTAAATCAAAAATGCCAATCATGAATAAACCAATCACCAATACAATTGAGACAGAGAACACTTGCACTTTAGCACCTGTCAGCAGTGGTAAAGTACCCACAGTCCTAAGACCAGGAAAAACAAAATTCACCACAGGATCAAAACCAAGAGGTCAGAAGCAAAAAGAAAGGGGAAACCACATCAAGAGCCGCCAGGTCTAACACCCACTTGTGGTACATCCATGCTGTCCTGGTTAATAGGTTCTTTCTGTTGGTTGGTGGAACCCTTTATTGTCTGTTGGGGAACAGCAAGGACTTTATTCCAGGTGCTCCAGGATGATTCTTCTTTTTACCATAAGAGAGTTTCAATTGTTTGCCGGCTAAATTGAGACAGATATTTCATTTGAATACCATTTGTTTAATTTCAAGAGGAAATATATATATATAACATAAAGAGAACACATTGTGGATAAATAGAAGAAAATATCCTCCAAAGACATACTTAAACTTTGTTTAATTAAGAAGAACTATATATATTTGGTGGAAATTCCACATAATTCTCTTACTTACTTCTCAGCTCAAGATATACACTAAACAATGTTGCTCTTAAATAATTTACCCACTACTAAAATCCATTGAAGAATCCAGCATGCCCATGAATGGACAAGAGGGTTAGAGCATAATTTTGGCTGAGACAGCTCTGAAGAGTCAAGTCACTGAATTCTCTGGCACAGTAATTGTGACATTGACACTGGGGGGGGTATTTACAAAATGACACATTAGGCATAATGTGTCACTTTTGTCTGTCCTGCACCATTTTTATTCTCACTATAACTGGCTGTGTGAGGTAACGCTAAACATATGCAAGGTAGGCGTTCCCCCGTAAAATCCTCTGCAAAACAGAGACATCCATATCTACAAGTTTATGGGAAAAATGACACATCATTGACAAATGACCCGTGGAGCCCAAAATGTATCAACATTTCTGAGCACCATGAACCCAGGCATAAAAATGATGCATTGGCACTGGTACAAAAGCAATACATACCCAAAGCACTTTGGCAAGCTCAGCTACGTCGTGGAGCTAATCATACTGCAGCTAGGGGCACTGAGAAGACCACCACCATCACCACCACCACCACCTCCACCACCACCATGGAGGCAGCCTGCACAAAAACAATCCATTGAGGCTTTTCCTCATTCTATGTGTGCTGGAGCATGCAGTTTAACATTGATACATTGTGTGCTCCAGTTTTTACACCAGTAATGCAATCAGTCACACATATATGCACTGTCAACAAACAAATGCAACACATTCCAAGTCTGCAAGCATGTCTCCTCAGAAATGTACAAGCAATACACTGATCCCTGGAAGTGTTTCCATGCATTGCACAATATCTACACTATAAAATACACATTTGGTCCACTGCATCAATTTAAACAGACACATTGCACCCATTGTGTCATCCATAAGACCTGTGTCCATGCCATTGCATCAAAACTGAGACATTGACATGCGCTGTGCATAATTCACGCATTGCCTAATATTTAATGGATGCTGTTAGACCTGGTGTCTTTTGGTGTGGTTTCCCCTTACTTTTTGCTTTCTGACCGCCTGTTTTGACTATGTGCTGAACTTAGTTTTTGCTGGCTTCATGACTCTGCCCACTTTACCACTGCTATCCAGTGCTAAAGTGCATGCGCTCTGTGTCTAAAACACATTAACACTGGCTTCTCCATGACTGGCATATTTGATGTACTAGCAAGTCCTTAGTAAAGTGCACTACATGTGGCTAAGCCCTGTAAGTCAAATGCTACTAGTGGGCCTGCAGCACTGGTTGTGCCACCCACAATGGTAACCTTTCAAACATGCCTCAGCCCTTCCATTGCTGTGCGTGCAGTACAAACTGCCATTTCGACCTGGTAAGTATACCCACTTACCAGGCCCAAACCTTGCTTTTAATTACATGTAAAGCATCCCTAAGGTAGGCCCTGGGTAGACCAAAGGACAGGGTGCAGTGTATTTAAAACATTGGATATGTACTTTTAAGTTTAACATGTCCAGGTAATAAAAAACTCTTACATTCATTTTTCACTATTGCAAGGACTATCTCTCCCACAGGCTAGTAGGGGGATCGCCTTAATATATCTTTTAAATGTAATTTCCAAATGGGAAATTATACAAAAATGTAGTTTGGTGTCTCTTGATTGACAATTAAAAACACATATTTTGGTCAATTTAAATTGCAGGTCTGAAAATGCCACTTTTTGAAAGTTGACATTTTCTTACTTTAACCATTCAGTGCCTGAGCCTGCTTACAATCCATGTCTGGTCTATGTAAGGTTAGTTGATAGCTACCTTTAAGCATTCCATGAAGACAGCCATAAATACAGGACACTCAACTGTGCCTGCATTCCATCTGCATACTGATGAGTCTTCCGTGGCAGGAAAGGTGGAGGGGCTCTCACTCACACTTCAAAGGGTAGTGGCCTGACCCCACACAAGTGACTAAAAATCCCCCACAGACCTCCTGGCAGACAGGACTGGGCTGAAAGGGAACTGAGGCACTTCAACACCACTCTTTGAAGTCTCTTCCCAACTTCAAAGGCACATTTGGGTATAAGTACTGGGCCTCTGACACATAGATGGAACACTTCTAGTTTGGGGACATTCTACCAGGAAGGACTGCCAGGTTATCAGGAGGGACTGCCATTTTGCTGTTTGCTCCGCTGTGCTGGTCTGCTGCCTGCTACTTCTTGCCTGGGAGTAAGATGACTAGATCTAACTCTCTCCATGCTGCAATCTAAAGTTTCTCCAAGGGCCTGACTGAGCTTGCCTCATGTTTCTGAAATCTCATGGATATCAGGGAATTTACCTGCATCCTGCTACCAGCACCTGGGCTACTCTGCTGTGAGTCCTTCTCCGCCAGTTGGTGCAAAATCTAGTCCTGGGTTCTTGGAGGTGAGTGTGGTGTTGCAACACAAGAACTGGCACAACAATACCGGCATGTCGCTTGGAACTAATGCATCCCACTGCAAAAATGCCACTTTTGCCTCTGCCTGCACTGAAGCTGCAGACACCGCACACCGACTGCACAACGATATGACCCTGACTTACAACGAAGCCCCGGCTTGGCTGCCACAGCATTTATACATTGGAACCAATACTCATCGCTTCAGGACCTTGATGCATCACCGATGTTGCCCAATCAGGAACTGATGCATTGCCTGCAAGCGCAATGCATCCCCCTCATTGGATCAACGCATCATCGCCAAGATGCAACCAAGGCACTGTCAGTGGGTCTGCGTGACTCCTGTACCCGGCCCATGCTCCATCTCAGTCGGACTGAACTTTTGGATTTGCCCCAGTCCACCGCGACCAAATAGCCCCAGGTGGGAGCTATTGACTTCTAATTGCTGCATTTTGATTTAATCTTTGAGAATTCATAACTTGATTTGTGCATGTTGGGTTTTTGTTGTTTTGATCTTGTTTGACTCAGATAAATATTGGCTATTTTTCTAAACTGGTGTGGAGTTCTTTTGGGGTGTTTTCACTGTGTTGCTGAGTATGTGCAGACAAATACTTTACACATTGCCTCTTTAGTTTAGCCTGACTGCTCTGTGCCAAGCTTCCAGAGGGAGACCACAGGTAAACTTTTAGGACCAGATTTACAAGGCACTAGCGCCTCCTTGTGCCACATTAGCGTAAGTTTTGTTTATGTTAATGTAGCTCAAGGAGGCAATTTTCGCAGCGCCATATTAACAAAGTGGCGCAATGCATGCATTGCACCACTTTGCGACCCCTTGCATCACATAATGCCTTTGTCAGGCATAATGTATGCAAGGGGGCGTTCTGGTGTCAGAAGACCCACAAAAATGATGCAGTGAAGTATACAAGATTGCACTGTGTCATTTTTGCCATAATTTTTAAAGCCTGCTCAATGCAGGTGTCAAAGTGACGCACCCATTGTAATCAATGGGCCTCCTTGCACTTTGCTGCACTAGTGTCAACTTTTTTATGCTAGTGCAGCAAAGAGCCACAATAGCGTAAAAAATGTTGATGCTATTATCCTAACGTGAGCCATGGTGCACCATATTGTAAATATGATGCAACCATGATGTCGTTGGGTGGCGGTAGGGGCTCGCAAGAAAAGTGGCACGTCGGGACCGATGCACCACTTTCTTGTAAACCTAGCCCTTGTGGTGTAGCTTATTTACCCTGACTAGGATTGTGGTCCCTACTTGGACAGAGTGCAAACTTCTGCCAGCTAAAGACCCTATTCCTTACACACCACAACAAGGCCCATGTAATGTCTACTTGAACCAGAGTAAGAGAATGCAGCACTTTGTGCTGCCTTGGCTTACCCCGTAGCTAGGAGGCCATGAAAAGCTACAAAGGGTGGCATTGCATTGACTCCTACACATGATTAAGGGTTCTGAGCCACTGTGGCATCTAAAAAAAAGGAAGCTCCTGTTCCCCAGGACTGTTGTAAATGAGTCTCCTAAGGCAAACATCTCAATATCATATGACATGTAAGACAATTTCACAGTGATACATTGCGTGCCCCAGTTTTTACACCAGCAATGCAAACAGTCACACATATATGCACTGTCAACATACACATGCAACACATTCCAAGCCTGCAAGCATGTCTCCTCAGAAATTTAAAAGCAACAGACTATCCATGGAAGTGTTTTCATGCATTGCACAATACACTACACTGTAAAACACACATTTGGCCCATTGCATCAACATAAACAGATGCATTAGCCTAATGCATGATGCATTACACCCGTTGCATCATCCATGAGACCCACATTCACACCATCGCGTCAAAACGAAAGAATTGTGCGTTGGCATGCATTGTGCGTAATTCATTCATTGCCTAGTATTTCATGGATGTGTCTGACAAAAAAACTACACATTAGGAATAATCGTGATGCACCCACCCAGGAAATGATGCAGTGGCTCTGTCATGCTGCAAACCATGAAGTGTGACGTCACTTTCACTTTCCCTTGCAGTCTTTTTTGTTTGTACTGGCTGGAGGTTGTGTCTTGTAATTGCCTGAGAGTTTTGTGCTGTTTCCTGAAATTGTTGGTGTCTGTGCTGTCCCAGTTGTGTCATTTTTGTCTTGTTATTGTATTTTGTAATGTTTTTGTAGTGTATTGTCGGGTATTTGTCTCAATAGGGTTTTATAATTTATGGGGTAGGAGTCGTTATAAGTTATAGTAGTCTGTTTGTTAGGCTGTTGTTTTTTATTGTTGGCGTGGCGGGGAGGGTCAGGTCCAGAAATCTATCTGAGGAGAAGTTTGGGGGCCTCCTGTGGCTGATCGTCCACTACCTCCTGAATATGATAGCCAAAGGGAGTAGGGTGAACGGGGGCTACCCTACACATGACAGGAAGGAGCAGTGGGAAATGGGGGAGGCCAATCTGAAAAAGATCTATGGAGTGGAGAGGACGATCCGTCATATCAAACACTCATGGGTGGACATCATCAGTCGTGAGGCAGATCGGATCGATATTCTGGGCATGCAAGTTGGTGTGCCTGTCGGTAAGTACATATATGCCAAGAGCTCATAGAAGTGTTTCCTTGACAAAAAGCTGTACTTGATGTTATGACTCGAGTGTCAGATATGTTTTGGGGATAGCATGCCATGCTTCAGGCCAACTCAGTTAGGCAGAAAGCATGCCACAGAGCAATGCCCACTGTGGCCTAGCAGTGGCGCAAACAGACCATGCAGTGCAGGGTAGGCCCTAAGGTGCTTGAGGATCCATCCGGCACTGTGGTGCTTATTTACGATCCCTTTGAACCACAGCTGCGTCACTTTTTGTGACGCAGCGGTGGTGCAAACCTTGAAATCATATCTATGAGGCCACACAAATCCACTTTGCGTGGTTTTGAACGGCCTCATAGATATGAAGTAAGGCAAGGCAGCACAAGTCACTGCGTTGCCTTACCCTGCGCAAAGGAGGCATTCCAGGGGCCTTGTGGTGGGTGTTCCCACTCAACACCCATGAATTATGACACAACCCCAGATTTACAAGAGCTTGTAAACCTATGGATGGACCAAAACCTTACGCCTCCCAAGGTGAGATGTTGCGAGGAGAAATATCTATGTTTCTCCTCATTGTTACCTCTTTCTATGTATACTGCATTTTGCAGCACAAAGAAAGAAAAAAATGCCTCCCAGGGTTGTTTTTTTTGCAGGAAGGTATCCCCAAGGGTGTCTTGGTCAAGGGTTGACAGGCTGTCAGCCTTAGTCAGATCATCATCTCGCAGAAGCAGCTGGTCATGAGGTGTAGGTACATCCTCTGCAATGAAATAGAGAAATGTTAATGCTGTCCCATGTTAGATTTTTACAGGAGTAATCTGATTGACGATCTGACTTGCTAATATTTGACTTTCAATACAACATTGATGTGTAGGATATTTGTTACACGGAGGTATAGAGTCCAAGTTGCACTGTAGTTGCCTTTGAGATGACAGTATCTCTGCAGCCTTCATACAGCCACTGTGTGACAAGGCTGATTTTTAGTCTCATGACACATATTGCAACAAAGTTGCACAGGTCACTGGGCCTAGCATTCCTGGACATATGATAAGAGGTCTGGTTCACATCTGCCAAGGTTATTTGCAGTCTTTTTCATGATCCCTATGCCAATTATGTTTTAACATATTGGCAGCACTACTGTTCATAAAGCACCTAATCCCCAGGGTGCCTGCGTTTCACAGAGTAAAATCGAGTGGCTGTATTCCTGTGGCCAGTATTCAGCACACTGCTCATGTGCAGGTGATGTGGGTCTGGTCATGAATTAGTTATGATCCTCCCATCTGGCTTTCCCAATGTACCCTATGACACTCTGCTTTGTTATACTGTCTTGCATACACATTGTGCATTCATGTGGACAAGGGGTGATTTTGAAACACATATCCTACACAACTCTACACACTAAATAACCTTACTACACTACAGGAATGCGTGAGTGCATGTACTTACCATGTATTTCCTATTTGTGTGTAATCATTTGGATACACACATTTGGCTTTATCTTGGTGGGCAGTGGCCACTGTCTATCAAAGCTGAGGGGGTAGGCCCTGTCACCCTAGGTAGGAGGTTGCTAGCACTGACACTCACCACAGTTGATAATTGCCAGAGTTATGTATCTGCGTAGTATGACACATCCTTTGACTCAGGCCCCCTAACTTGTACATGTACATGCCTCCTCTGTCACTCCTCATTTTGTGCAAGTGACTCAACTTAATGCCACACAGTGATGTAACCCAGATCATACACTGACCCTCATGTATGAGGGTCTCACAATATATGTGACCATATTCAATGGACTGACATGGCTGGCTGTTATTGAGCACTATGGATTAAGCTGTACCCTACATGTTAGTAGTGCTGGAATTGGTACCCATGTTTGCAACATAAATTGGCACATCCTTCTCAGTCTCTAACCATCTCATCGCTGACTTCTGCCCTTTGTGGTGGCAAACTAGTTTTTCATGTCCCTTGACAGATCCTTATTTCATATCTTCCTCATCAGACATATGTGGCATGGTGAGACATTTTCCCTTCCAACTCCCCCCGGCTACATGCTATATCTTCACCCAGGACGACATCACATGTAGGATGTTGTATCCCAGTGAGCTCTTTTCTGTCATCCCTTCCAAGCTGCAACCCATGTGACACTGTCAGACACAGCAGGGCATGTGTATTACTGTTAGTCCTGGCATCCTTGGCGTAGTTTTCCCTGTCTCTTTGCCTCTGCTTAATGTGTTTTTTTACTGTGTGTTGGACTTTGTTTTTTCTGGTCTTTGATACTCTGGGCCCTTTACCACTGCTGACCAGTGCTAAAGTGAAAGTGCTTCCTCTGTAAATTGTGATTATAATTGGTTATTCCTGATTGGCATATTTAATTTACTAATAAGTCCCTAGTAAAGTGCTCTACAGGTTCCGTGGGCATGTAAATCAAATGCTACTAGTGGGCCTGCAGAACTGATTGTGCCACCCACATGAGTAGCCCTGTAAACATGTCTCAGAACTGCCACTGCTGTGTCTGTGTGTGCAGTTTTGCACTGCCAATTCAATCTGGCTAGTGTACTCACTTGGCAGGCCCAAACCTTCCCTTTTACTACAAATAAGTCACCCTTAAGGAAGGCCCAGGTAACCCCATGGGTAGGGTGCAGTGTATTTAAAAGGTAGGGCATGTACTGGTGTGTTTTACATGTCCAGATAGTGAAATACTGCCTGATTAGGTTTTAACTATTGTAAGGTCTATCTCTGCTATAGGTTAACACGGGGACTGCCTTTAAATATCTTTTAAGTGCAGTTCCCATTGGGAGCAGATAAAGATTGGAGGTTGGGGTCTCTGAACACACAGTTTAAAAATACATCTTATGGTAGAGTTGATTTGTAGATTGTCTGTTTGAAAATGCCACTTTCAGAAAGTAGACATTTTTTTGCTTAACCATTCTGTGTCGCTGCCTGCCTGTGGAATTCACTTCTGGGTCAGACTGACTTGTGCATTCCCTGTAGGCAGTGACACAAAGGGAACTGAGGGGTGCCCTGCATATCCTGGTGAGTCTACTGGGCTAGAGTTGGGAGGGAGGAGCTGACACCTGCACCTGAAAGGGCTGTGCCTGTCCTCCCACAATACAGGCTCCAACCTTCTGGAGTTGTCTGGAGCTAGGCCTGGGCAAGGCAGGATCTTGTGATCAACAAAGACTTTTGTTTGAAGTTTGCCTACTCCACAGGAAGAAATGAGTATAGTGGACCCAAACCCCCGACTTTAAGAATACTTCTGGATCAAGAAGAACTTCTGCTAAGGAAAAGAGCTGAAGAGCTGGAGAAGGAGTACTGTCTCTTTGCAGTGTGTGCTTTGCTAGGTTGGCCTGCAGTTGCTGCATCTGCCTTAAAGAGGACAAAGACTGGACTTTGCTGTGTATCCTGCTTGTGAAGTTTCTCCAAGGGCTTGGACTGAGCTTGCCCCCTGTTCTGAAATCTCAGGGTCAACAAAGACTTCATCAGCCAGCACTTGGGCTCTCTTGCTGAGACCCCTACCCTGCCAAGTTGTGCCACATCCAGTCCCTGGGCCCTTGAAACGAGCAGCTAGTGAACCCAAGCATCTCTTCTCTGCAAGGAAAGAATCAACGCATTGCTTGCTCGGTGGAGAACGAATCGATGCACTGCCTTACTTGTGAGTAAAGAATTAGCGCATTGCTTGCTTTTCTAACGCACACTCGCCTGTGCAGCTTTATTTTTGACACATACAAGGTACTTTTGAGCTGAAACAACGCATTCATTGATTTCTATGGATTAAGACTCATTTTACTTTTGCAAATTCATATCTTTGCTTGTGTATGTTGGATTTTTGTTGTTTTGGTCTTGTTTGACTTAGATACATTTTGGCTATTTTTCTAAACTGGTCCGGAGTCCTTTTGTGGTGTTTTCACTTTGTTACTATTTGCGTTGGTACAAATACTTCACACATTGACTCTGAGATAAGCCTGACTGCTTGTGCCAAGTTACCAAGGGGGTGAACAGGTGTTATCCTAGATGTATATCTCCGTACCCTGACTGGAGTGAGAGTCCCTGCTTGGACAGAGTGCAAACTGCCTGCCAACCAGGGAACCTATTTCTAACAGCTACCTTGCAGAACACATATCCATTCTGACCTCCTTGCTTTGCAATGTCTCCTCATGCAGCCACAGTGGCAGTTCAAACAACTCAGCCAGCACTTACAATGTACTGCAGAACCCGGGGCCCACCAGGGCCACACATTATCTTTGGTTTCAACAGACATGGTCCTCTGGTGTGCAACTGAGCCTGGCCCAGGCAGAGTTAGTACATGGCGTGAGTTCTGATGGTGCCACTTACCTTGTGAACAGCCCTTCATGTTTTTTTACTTTGTATTGTGGGACTTGTAGTTCTGGTGATTCATGTTGTGGATTCCACTACAAATGCCAGTATACAAAAGTGGATCTGGCTAAGTGATAGCCATGAAGTAAAATCGAGAGACAGTATTCCTGATGTAGTCAACTCAATGCATATGCACTAGAAGTAGAGATATGGGGGTGCTGCAGCAACCCCAAATAACCATGCTGTTGTTCAGACGGTAAATGATCAATAAAGAACCTTTACATTTTGTTTTTGTCTCTTCGCATTTGCTATGCATTCCATAGCAGATGTCAAATGTCAGGCTCTCTTCTGACAAATTGATGCTTTTTTTTTTAACATGAAGATTGGTGTTTACTTTTCTTTCTCTGATTGAAAAGGTAGAGAATTTTGGAAAGTGAACTATCTGACAGTCTTGCTGGGGTACAAGGACTGTAAAAGGTACTGCTGTAGAAGGCCATTTTTTTTCTAACACACTTTATAAATACCTGTAGCCATTAGGAATGTACAAATTAAACTCTTTTTTGTAATTCTGAAGTGTGATGGAAACAAATATTTTAATATGAACAAAATAAATCAAAATACTTTAATTGGTGATGTGCAAGTGATAAATGTTTGCTCAAAACCGGTTTCCATATCTTATCGTTCCTGCCTTTTGTAGTTTAACAGTAAACCTGCATGTCAGTGAGAATTTTGTGGCCATTCACTTGGACAATTTGTTGTCTGTAAATGATGCTGCAGTAGAACACCATGCTTTAGTAATACATGTACAACACTGTACTTCAAAATGCACCACTAGCTACATACCATACTTTTACGACTAGTTTGTTGAATGTGCACGCTTCCTTTGCTATGGTTGATCTTTGGCGCTTGGATTTTTCACAATCCCTATGACTTCAGTGATATAACAATGATGGCAGTGACCCCACTCTGAAAAATTTGTCAGTACCACAACTCGATACACGGAAGCCTAAGGGTGCTTGATTTTATGTTGAAACGTTAAGCTCTTTTTCACACTTTTACATTTTTAATTTAGTTTCCTTTTTTGTACACATTTTATTAGTTTTGAAACATAACAAAACAATACACTGCATACCTTTGGGGTGCACCACCCTTTCATCTCTGTTCTTTCATATCTATTATTCATACACTCATAGAAAGCAGTATCCAGAGCTATGGTACAATTATAGAAATTGTTCATGTTGCATAGTGCCATATTCAGCAGTGTCCTCGGTGTCTATATGACACATCTCCTACTTGCAGTCTAGTGGTGCATAGTTTTTAGACCATCTTCGCTCAAGGGTGGGTCTCCTATGTAGGCAGCCAATCCCTCTTAGCACTCCCCCTCCCTCTTGTGTGCCTAGCTGTTTCTGGATATCTCCGAATTCAGTGTTCTTGTCGCTGTGACAAGCGTCCCCCGGTCGGACTTCGTCCTCTTCCCCTTCTGCCCTTACTACTGTACCTATGTTAAGTGCGGGAAAATTAGTCTCCAGGCCCTTGTAGGAAATGTTGATTCTTCTTCTTTAAGGGGATGATGTCTAATCTCGCTGTGCATCTCTCAGTCGGCCCCAATCATATACCAGCGTGCCCCAGGCTTGTGCACTCTCTGTCAGTCTCTGACCTCTTCTGGCTTCCCGGTCTCATTGTCTCTTCCGCTTGTGCCCATTTAAGCACACCCCTTCTCCATGTACCTTCCGGGGCCTCGAGGCACCTTCCAATTCATTGCTGTTTCTCTTTTAGCCAGCAACAGAGCCAAATCTCCAAACTGATCAGTCACTCTATTACGGGCTGTGAGTCTATATTTTCCGAGTAAACAGTGTCTGGGGTCATTGGGAACCCCTCTTTCCAGTACATCTGTTAATGAGTTAATTGCAGCTTCCCAAAACTCCCTCACATTCGGGCAAGTCCAAAACCTGTGAGGGAATTCTGCCTCTACATCCCAGCACCTTGGGCATTTGGCCTCTTCCACCCCAAAGTGTCTCCGAAGTCTCCCAGGCGTCAAATAGGCCCTATGTAGGACATATATGTTTATAAGCTTGAATGAAGCATTCTGTGACACTTTTGGGTCCGGGCTAAGATTTCCTCCCAGTCTTCTTCCGTGATTGGGGTGCCTAGGTCTACTTCTCACTTCTGTTTAAGAGTTGTAAGCGGTGTACATAATGTTTTCCGTATTTTCTTGTAAAGGCAAGTCACTGCTTTCTAGGTGCCCGTGGTAGAGGTCAGATATTGGCACATTTCCGAAAGGGAGGGTTCTGTGTGACCAACTTGCCAGTGCACCCTTTTAATTTACTTTCTTAATAACAAATCAATGTTATTTCTGATGTAAAGACGAGAATAGCGGTTGTATTTATATTTACAATGTGTAGTGATCTGAACAGGAGAACGCTCCATTCTGCCTTTTTTATTCAGCAAATCTGTTCGTGTTCACATACAAGAATAATGCATTCAAAAGGAATCGCTTAGAAAGGTTGAAGATTGTTTTTCGGAATTGTTTAATTAAACATTAAGAGACACTTCTTTCGCTGGACTTGTGAGGAGATCGGAGGCACGAGTTCTGCTCTAATGGCTTCAGGGGTCTGCTGTCTCCATGGTAACGCTGCTGCTGCTGGATGCTGATGTGAGAGCCTTCTGAACGTGTATCTTCATTCTACAGAGTGTAGAATGGCCTCAGAAGTAAGAGATGACACTGCCTAAAACCACCCAGGCGTTTTATGCTGAATAAGGGCTCTGACTCTTTGCTGTGCCAGGATCGAACATAAAATGGTCTATACGTGATATGCATTGCTGATGCATGTTAGAAATGTATAAATGCCAGTATGTAGTCAGCATTTAGAAACGTTATTTCGCCCACGCGTTTTTCCTATTCTTTACTTTGTCTCTTTTACTCTTTCGTCATTTCTCTTTTTCTCTCTTTTCTTGCTCTCTCCCATTCCCTTTCTTTCTCACGCATGCGCAGATGCATCGCTTCTCCCCTTTTCTCTTTTTCATACTTATTCATACTTATTCACAAACAGCCCTCTTTTGTAATTACAAATAGTAACAGTGCTTCCGTTAATGTATAAAAATATTACCGTACCCCCATCCCAGATTTTGGAGCTAAGGGGACACGGGGAACAAGGTTGGTAAAGGGGGATAAGTGGGGCGATAGAAACATATCACCTGAGCTCTAGGGTTAACAGAGCTATCTCCCCCTTAATCACCACGGACACAGAAGGTAATTATTTTAGTTATTTTCTAGGCTCACCTGCTGTGCTGCAGTGTTTCAGTGAAGCAGCACATCAGGATGTACAGAGAGGCAAATCAGTTTCTGAAGACCCTCATCTGACGCCCAAGCTCATGAGATTCCCCCTAGATTAAAAACTATTTTCCATTTGAATTGTAACATCATTTAGCAGTGTTAATGCTGTATGGGGTTAAGTAGGCCATTTGTGTTTTCTTTTTTATTTCAAAATTGTACGAAAAACATTATTTATCCTCATGCCTCACTCCATGACCTTTCATTCTCCCTTGCTGGCACACATTTACACTTATTAAGTCCTGGTTTGGTATTTTGCTTTCCAGAACTTTCAATTCTGTTTTTCTGTTACAGGTGCAAAAAAACAAATCGCAGAATGCAATTAAACTGAATGTAAAGGCGGGTGAGCGACTGAAAGCTCAAGGCCAGTCTCAAGCTAGATGCCTGGCTCAGGTCAAGGTCCTCTTGGATCCTCAAACCCAAAATGAACCAAGGGTTCCCAGAAGGACATGTGGCCCCGCGGCTTCAGCTACTAAACATGTTATATGGGGAACTGGGTTTGAATCCTGGCCTTGGCCCCGTATCCTGTGAACCCCTGCAAATCTCACTGTGCTGAAATTTGCCGTCTGTCTCTTGTGAATATTTCTTATTTCCTTTGACAAGGTTTGCACTAATATAAAACTGTCCAAAATAAAATGTCGCTGATGCCCGTCATCTGCACTCTAATCTCATCCTCTGAGAATTAATAACTATGCTTTATCCTTTAATGTCAGAAAGAGATACCCTTCTAGTGACTGAATTGCACAGTGTAAAACTGAAAGATCTGGGATCAAATCCAGTGTCCCTGATTTAACAAACTGTGTGATCTTAGGCAAATACTTTAGTTCACCAAATCTCCTTTGTGTTCATTATGCCCCTTATTTGATGCAAAGTTGTAGTCTTACTTCTTTGCTTGTTAAATGACCTGGTTTTTGGTTTCCAAAATATGGTCACCCAAGCATTGGATGGCCTCACTTTTGACCTTCTGACATGCCTCTAGTACTTGTGGCCAATCAACAGGCCACACAATGAGAAGACCGTTACAAAGGTCATCTTAAGCATCCTCTAACATTTTATATTCACTCCAGGGCTTTGCCCATTCTTAGTGTGTTCACAGTTCTGCTCGGCCACAACACCAAAGTGTCCTATGCCACTGAGGCCAAAAGAAGAGGAGAAAGCTGTTTGTGGCCTGCTGTTTGCTACCTGCAGCTTGCCCTGGACGACAGCCATGAGCTCCTATGCCACCCATTGGCTACCTGGCCCAGTCTCTGGGTCATCTAACGCCCAAGGCATCCTCAGCAACAGCCCTGCCAAGTTTCCAATGTCCATGCATTATGAACTTTTCCAGGACAGGCGTTTTTCTTTGATTTCTAGGACTTGTAGTTCTGTTTACTCCATTATAAAACCAAGGCCCTGATTTCTACTTTTTGGTGCAAAACTGCACTAATGCACAAGCCAGGCACCATATTTATGGAATGGTGTAAGCCGGTGCAAAGGGTGGGCTAGCGTAAAAAAAATGACGTTAGTCGGGTGGGGCTGGCGCTATGGAAGAAGGGAGTTTTGCATCAAAAAATGACGTTACACAGGCTAGAGTAAAAAAAAAATGACTGTCACCTGCCTAGAGTCATTTTCTGACGCAAAACCATCCATACCACATGACTCCTGTCTTAGAAAAGGCAGGAGTCATGCCCACCACCCAATGGCCAGTACAGGGGACCAGGGTCCCCTGGCATGGCAATTGCACCCAGTGCCATGTAGGGGACCCCATTTTAGGGCCCCCAATGTCACTTAAAAAAATAAAATACTTACCTGGACTTACCTGTACTTACCTGGGATGGGCTCCCCCATCCTCCGGAGTCCCTCTGGTGTGTGGGGGGGGTGTCCCTGGGGCCTGTGGAGGGCACCTGTGGGCTTATTCCATGGTGTTTCAGCATGGAAATAGGCCCACAGGTCCCTTAAGGCCTGCCCTGACCCAGGCGTTAAAAAATGGGACAAAGCAAGCTTTGCACCATTTTTGGACCCCTCCTCCCTCCCTCCCGTGCACCATTTTTGCATGGGAGTATAAATATGGCGTTAAGGCCATAGAGTAATTTTTTGCACGGGAACGCCTACCTTGCATCTCATTAAGGCAAGGTAGGTTTCCACTTCCAAAAAATGACTTTAACTCCATAAATTTGGCGCTAGACAGGTCTAGCGGCAAAGTATAACTATGGAGTTAGTTTTGCACCGAATTAGAGTAAAAAAAAAAAATGACGCTGAGTCAGTGCAAACAGAATATAAATATGCCCCCAAGACTCAAGTCCCAAAATTCAATGAAAAAAAACCTAGGCGGGATCCGCTCATCATGAATAGACCTGGAAAACTTGGCAGTTATGCATCCCTACCAAGCTGCTGCTTTCATTCTCAAATGAGCCTCAAATTGAAAGAGAGGACAAGCAATGCGCTGCCCCACCTCATGTGTATATATTGTCACTGCTGCCACGTAAGACACTACTGCTAGAGTGTAGCAACAAAGTGTGAAATTTAAACAGAGACAGCAATGTAGTCAGGTGTGAGAAAGTAGCCTCTTTCTAGCCTTGTTACCCCCACTTTTGGCCTGTTTGTGAGTGTATGTCAGGGTGTTTTCACTGTCTCACTGGGATCCTGCTAGCCAGGGCCCAGTGCTCATAGTGAAAACCCTATGTTTTCAGTATGTTTGTTATGTGTCACTGGGACCCTGCTAGTCAGGACCCCAGTGCTCATAAGTTTGTGGCCTATATGTATGTGTTCCCTGTGTGGTGCCTAACTGTCTCACTGAGGCTCTGCTAACCAGAACCTCAGTGGTTATGCTCTCTCATTTATTTCAAATTGTCACTAACAGGCTAGTGACCAATTTTACCAATTTACATTGGCTTACTGGAACACCCTTATAATTCTCTAGTATATGGTACTGAGGTACCCAGGGTATTGGGGTTCCAGGAGATCCCTATGGGCTGCAGCATTTCTTTTGCCACCCATAGGGAGCTCTGACAATTCTTACACAGGCCTGCCACAGCAGCCTGAGTGAAATAACGTCCACGTTATTTCACAGCCATTTTACACTGCACTTAAGTAACTTATAAGTCACCTATATGTCTAACCTTTACCTGGTAAAGGTTAGGTGCAAAGTTACTTAGTGTGAGGGCACCCTGGCACTAGCCAAGGTGCCCCCACATTGTTCAGGGCCAATTCCCTGAACTTTGTGAGTGCGGGGACACCCTTACACGTGTGCACTACATATAGGTCACTACCTATATGTAGCTTCAGAAGGGTAACTCCGAATATGGCCATGTAACATGTCTAAGATCATGGAATTGCCCCCTCTATGCCATCCTGGCATTGTTGGCACAATTCCATGATCCCAGTGGTCTGTAGCACAGACCCTGGTACTGCCAAACTGCCCTTCCTGGGGTTTCACTGCAGCTGCTGCTGCTGCCAACCCCTCAGACAGGCATCTGCCCTCCTGCGGTCCAGCCAGGCCTGGCCCAGGATGGCAGAACAAAGAACTTCCTCTGAGAGAGGGTGTGACACCCTCTCCCTTTGGAAAATGGTGTGAAGGCAGGGGAGGAGTAGCCTCCCCCAGCCTCTGGAAATGCTTTGTTGGGCACAGATGTGCCCAATTCTGCATAAGCCAGTCTACACCGGTTCAGGGGACCCCTTAGCCCTGCTCTGGCGCGAAACTGGACAAAGGAAAGGGGAGTGACCACTCCCCTGACCTGCACCTCCCCTGGGAGGTGTCCAGAGCTCCTCCAGTGTGCTCCAGACCTCTGCCATCTTGGAAACAGAGGTGCTGCTGGCACACTGGACTGCTCTGAGTGGCCAGTGCCACCAGGTGACATCAGAGACTCCTTGTGATAGGCTCCTTCAGGTGTTGCTAGCCTATCCTCTCTCCTAGGTAGCCAAACCCTCTTTTCTGGCTATTTAGGGTCTCTGTCTCTGGGGAAACTTCAGATAACGAATGCAAGAGCTCATCCGAGTTCCTCTGCATCTCTCTCTTCACCTTCTGATAAGGAATCGACTGCTGACCGCGCTGGAAGCCTGCAAACCTGCAACATAGTAGCAAAGACGACTACTGCAACTCTGTAACGCTGATCCTGCCGCCTTCTCGACTGTTTTCCTGCTTGTGCATGCTGTGGGGGTAGTCTGCCTCCTCTCTGCACCAGAAGCTCCGAAGAAATCTCCCGTGGGTTGACGGAATCTTCCCCCTGCAACCGCAGGCACCAAAAAGCTGCATTACCGGTCCCTTGGGTCTCCTCTCAGCACGACGAGCGAGGTCCCTCAAATCCAGCAACTCTGTCCAAGTGACTCCCAAATTCCAGTGACTCTTCAGTCCAAGTGTGGTGGAGGTAAGTCCTTGCCTCCCCACGCCGGGCTGCATTGCTGGGAACCGCGACTTTGCAGCTACTCCGGCCCCTGTGCACTTCCGGCGGAAATCCTTTGTGCACAGCCAAGCCTGGGTCCACGGCACTCTAACCTGCATTGCACGACTTTCTAAGTTGGTCTCTGGCGACGTGGGACTCCTTTGTGTAACTTCGGCGAGCACCGTTTCACGCATCCTCGTAGTGCCTGTTTCTGGCACTTATCCGGGTGCTACTGGCTTCAGAGAGGGCTCCTTGTCTTGCTCTATGTCCCCTCTCTCTGCTGGTCCAATTTGCGACCTCCTGGTCCCTCCTGGGCCTCAGCAGCGTCCAAAAACTCTAACCACACGATTTGCAGCTAGCAAGGCTTGTTGGCGTTCTTTTGGCGGGAAAACACTTCTGCACAACTCTCCACGGCGAGAGGGATCCGTCCACCAAAGGGGAAGTCTCTAGCCCTTTTCGTTCCTGCAGAAACCTCAGCTTCTTCTGTCCAGTAGAAGCTTCTTTGCACCCGCAGCTGGCATTTCCTGGGCATCTGCCCATCTCCGACTTTCTTGTGACTTTTGGACTTGGTCCCTTGTTCCACAGGTACCCTAGATTGGAAATCCACAGTTGTTGCATTGCTGGTTCGTGTCTTTCCTGCATTATTCCTCTAACACGACTTCTTTGTCCTTAGGGGAACTTTAGTGCACTTTGCACTCACTTTTCAGGGTCTTGGGGAGCGTTATTTTTCTAACTCTCACTATTTTCTAATAGTCCCAGCGACCCTCTACAAGGTCACATAGGTTTGGGGTCCATTCGTGGTTCGCATTCCACTTTTGGAGTATATGGTTTGTGTTGCCCCTATCCCTATGTTTCCCCATTGCATCCTATTGTAACTATACATTGTTTGCACTGTTTTCTAAGACTATACTGCATATTTTTGCTATTGTGTATATATATCTTGTGTATATTTCCTATCCTCTCACTGAGGGTACACTCTAAGATACTTTGGCATATTGTCATAAAAATAAAGTACCTTTATTTTTAGTATAACTGTGTATTGTGTTTTCTTATGATATTGTGCATATGACACTAAGTGGTACTGTAGTAGCTTCACACGTCTCCTAGTTCAGCCTAAGCTGCTCTGCTAAGCTACCATTATCTATCAGCCTAAGCTGCTAGACACCCTATACACTAATAAGGGATAACTGGGCCTGGTGCAAGGTGCAAGTACCCCTTGGTACTCACTACAAGCCAGTCCAGCCTCCTACATTGGTTGTGCAGCGGTGGGATAAGTGCTTTGAGACTACTTACCACTCTTGTCATTGTACTTTTCATAAGAGAAAAATATACAAAACAAGGTCAGTGTATATACACATAGCCAAAAAGTTTTGCATTTCCTCTTTTCACTCTTTTCTAAGTGCTGAAAAGTACTTCTAACTTTCTAAAAAGTTCTAAAAAGTTTAAAAAGTTTTTTTTGTCTGTCTTTCTAAAAGCTCTGACAAACTTTTTATCTTTTACTATCACTTTAACTCTCTCAAAAAAATGTCTGGCACAGGCCAAAATGTTGATCTGTCCAAACTTGCATATGATCACCTTAGCTGGAAAGGAGCAAGGAATCTCTGCATAGAGAGAGGTTTGAGTGTAGGGAAGAATCCTTCCTTAGAACTGTTAATTAACATGCTTAGAGTACAGGATAAGGCCATAAGTGCCCAATCTGTTGAAAAAGTAGCTAATGGTTCTCAATCTGATCCAGGGACTCCCCCAGGAAAAGATTCAGGAAAGAAACTTCCTAGCCTGCCCATTACTAGACAGTCTAGCATAGTTGGTAATGATGATGAGCCACACCATATAAATAGTGTTGTCTCACATCATAGCAAAAGCATTTATTCTCACCATACTGGTAGTGATGTTTCTGTTAGCCAAGCTGTTAGAGTGGCTTCTGTGAGGGACAGGTCTCCTTCTGTCCATTCTCACCATACTTCTGTTTCAAGGCATGTCCCTCCCACCCACCCTGATGACAGATTGTTAGAAAGGGAGCTCAATAGATTGAGAGTGGAACAAACCAGACTGAAGCTCAAGAAGCAACAGCTGGATTTGGATAGACAGACTTTAGAATTAGAGAAGGAGAGACAGAAACTGGGTTTAGAAACCCATGGTGGCAGCAGCAGTATTCCCCATAGTCATCCTGCAAAAGAGCATGATTCCAGGAATCTGCACAAGATAGTTCCCCCTTATAAGGAGGGGGATGACATTAACAAGTGGTTTGCTGCACTTGAGAGGGCCTGTGTTGTACAGGATGTCCCTCAAAGGCAGTGGGCTGCTATCCTATGGCTATCATTTAGTGGAAAAGGTAGGGATAGGCTCCTTACTGTGAAAGAAAGTGATGCCAATAATTTTACAGTTCTTAAGAATGCACTCCTGGATGGTTATGGCTTAACCACTGAACAAAACAGGATAAAGTTCAGAGAGACCAAAAAGGAGTCTTCACAAGACTGGGTTGATTTCATTGACCATTCAGTGAAGGCCTTGGAGGGGTGGTTACATGGCAGTAAAGTTACTGATTATGAAAGCCTGTATAACACAATCCTGAGAGAGCATATACTTAATAATTGTGTGTCTGATTTGTTGCACCAGTACCTGGTAGACTCTGATCTGACCTCTCCCCAAGAATTGGGAAAGAAGGCAGACAAATGGGTCAGAACAAGGGTGAACAGAAAAGTTCATACAGGGGGTGACAAACATGGCAATAAGAAGAAAGATGGTGAAAAATCTCAAGATAAGCATGGGGATAAGGGTAAAACCAAAGATCCCACTTCAAATCTTAAACACTCTTCAGAGGGTGGGGATAAAACTAATTCTTCCTCTTCTTCTCAACCTGCACACATTAAAAAGCCTTGGTGCTTTGTGTGTAAAAACAGAGGCCATAGGCCAGGGGATAAGTCCTGTCCAGGTAAACCCCCTGAGCCTACCACCACTAATACATCAAGCTCTAGTGCCCCTAGCAGTAGTGGTACTAGTGGTGGGACTGCTGGCAACAGTCAAGTTAAGGGTGTAGTTGGGTTCACTTTTGGGTCCAAGGTAGAAACTGGGGTAGTCAGTCTCAAGACAGTTTCTGTCACACCTAGTGGCATTGGCCTTGCCACACTGGCTGCTTGTCCCCTTACAATGGATAAGTACAGGCAGACAGTTTCAATAAATGGTGTTGAGGCCTTGGCCTACAGGGACACAGGTGCCAGTATCACTTTGGTGACTGAAAACCTAGTGCACCCTGATCAACACATCATTGGACAACAGTATAAGATTATTGATGTCCATAACTCCACTAAGTTTCTTCCCTTAGCTATAATTCAGTTTAGTTGGGGTGGAGTTACTGGCCCTAAGCAGGTGGTGGTATCACCTAGCTTACCTGTAGACTGTCTCTTAGGTAATGACCTAGAGGCCTCAGGTTGGGCTGATGTAGAGTTTTATGCCCATGCAGCCATGCTGGGCATCCCTGAGGAATTGTTCCCTCTCATTTCAACTGAAATGAAAAAGCAAAGGAGAGAAGGCCTGAAAACTCAGGATCCCTCTCCATCAACAGGTAAAAAGGGGATCACAGTATCCCCTAACCACCCTACCATTCAGGATACCATTCCTGTGGTGGGAGAAACCTCTCCTGGGGTGGCACCTGTTCCAAGGGAATCATCAGCTGGCAAAGCTGGACTCCCTGAGGTAGAAGGACCTCTCTGTGAGATAACTAACATTGGTGACAAAAAGAGCACCATTTTAGTTAACATGGAGCATCCCTCCAACCCTCCCAGAGAAACTTTAGTGCAGAAACCCTGCACTGCCTCACAACACTTAGGACAACATCCCTGCCCTAGTGTGGAGCTCATAGGACAGCATCCCTGCCCTGCTCCAACTCAAGAGAAACAGCATCCCTGTTCTCTCTTCCAGCCATATGGACAAAGTTTTTGCCCAGCTATGGCTTTTCTGAGACAGCATCCCTGTCTGGCATTTCCATCACTACAAATAGGTTCAGTGGACAATTCCCACTGCTCTAAACTAAAACTTACTGATAGAAACTCTGAAAATACATCTTCACATTGTTGCTTAGCTAAAAAACTTCAAACAGGGTGGTTTACATCCCCACAGGGAAGTAACCATAGAGTGGATGATAAAGGGAGTAACCAGTCTATTGCAGAGCTACTCTCTACTTATCACAACTTAGACAATAAAGTCTCAACTGGCCAAGGTTAGCCTTATTGTCCTTCGTTTGGGGGGGGGGGTTGTGTGAGAAAGTAGCTTCTTTCTAGCCTTGTTACCCCCACTTTTGGCCTGTTTGTGAGTGTATGTCAGGGTGTTTTCACTGTCTCACTGGGATCCTGCTAGCCAGGGCCCAGTGCTCATAGTGAAAACCCTATGTTTTCAGTATGTTTGTTATGTGTCACTGGGACCCTGCTAGTCAGGACCCCAGTGCTCATAAGTTTGTGGCCTATATGTATGTGTTCCCTGTGTGGTGCCTAACTGTCTCACTGAGGCTCTGCTAACCAGAACCTCAGTGGTTATGCTCTCTCATTTATTTCAAATTGTCACTAACAGGCTAGTGACCAATTTTACCAATTTACATTGGCTTACTGGAACACCCTTATAATTCCCTAGTATATGGTACTGAGGTACCCAGGGTATTGGGGTTCCAGGAGATCCCTATGGGCTGCAGCATTTCTTTTGCCACCCATAGGGAGCTCTGACAATTCTTACACAGGCCTGCCACTGCAGCCTGAGTGAAATAACGTCCACGTTAGTTCACAGCCATTTTACACTGCACTTAAGTAACTTATAAGTCACCTATATGTCTAACCTTTACCTGGTAAAGGTTAGGTGCAAAGTTACTTAGTGTGAGGGCACCCTGGCACTAGCCAAGATGCCCCCACATTGTTCAGGGCCAATTCCCTGAACTTTGTGAGTGCGGGGACAGCCTTACACGTGTGCACTACATATAGGTCACTACCTATATGTAGCTTCACAAGGGTAACTCCGAATATGGCCATGTAACATGTCAAAGATCATGGAATTGCCCCCTCTATGCCATCCTGGCATTGTTGGCACAATTCCATGATCCCAGTGGTCTTTAGCACAGACCCTGGTACTGCCAAACTGCCCTTCCTGGGGTTTCACTGCAGCTGCTGCTGCTGCCAACCCCTCAGACAGGCATCTGCCCTCCTGGGGTCCAGCCAGGCCTGGCCCAGGATGGCAGAACAAAGAACTTCCTCTGAGAGAGGGTGTGACACCCTCTCCCTTTGGAAAATGGTGTGAAGGCAGGGGAGGAGTAGCCTCCCCCAGCCTCTGGAAATGCTTTGTTGGGCACAGATGTGCCCAATTCTGCATAAGCCAGTCTACACCGGTTCAGGGGACCCCTTAGCCCTGCTCTGGCGCGAAACTGGACAAAGGAAAGGGGAGTGACCACTCCCCTGACCTGCACCTCCCCTGGGAGGTGTCCAGAGCTCCTCCAGTGTGCTCCAGACCTCTGCCATCTTGGAAACAGAGGTGCTGCTGGCACACTGGACTGCTCTGAGTGGCCAGTGCCACCAGGTGACGTCAGAGACTCCTTGTGATAGGCTCCTTCAGGTGTTGCTAGCCTATCCTCTCTCCTAGGTAGCCAAACCCTCTTTTCTGGCTATTTAGGGTCTCTGTCTCTGGGGAAACTTCAGATAACGAATGCAAGAGCTCATCCGAGTTCCTCTGCATCTCTCTCTTCACCTTCTGATAAGGAATCGACTGCTGACCGCGCTGGAAGCCTGCAAACCTGCAACATAGTAGCAAAGACGACTACTGCAACTCTGTAACGCTGATCCTGCCGCCTTCTCGACTGTTTTCCTGCTTGTGCATGCTGTGGGGGTAGTCTGCCTCCTCTCTGCACCAGAAGCTCCGAAGAAATCTCCCGTGGGTCGACGGAATCTTCCCCCTGCAACCGCAGGCACCAAAAAGCTGCATTACCGGTCCCTTGGGTCTCCTCTCAGCACGACGAGCGAGGTCCCTCGAATCCAGCAACTCTGTCCAAGTGACTCCCACAGTCCAGTGACTCTTCAGTCCAAGTTTGGTGGAGGTAAGTCCTTGCCTCCCCACGGCGGGCTGCATTGCTGGGAACCGCGACTTTGCATCTACTCCGGCCCCTGTGCACTTCCGGCAGAAATCCTTTGTGCACAGCCAAGCCTGGGTCCACGGCACTCTAACCTGCATTGCACGACTTTCTAAGTTGGTCTCCGGCGACGTGGGACTCCTTTGTGCAACTTCGGCGAGCACCATTTCACGCATCCTCGTAGTGCCTGTTTCTGGCACTTTTCCGGGTGCTACCGGCTTCAGAGAGAGCTCCTTGTCTTGCACGACGTCCCCTCTCTCTGCTGGTCCAATTTGCGACCTCCTGGTCCCTCCTGGGCCTCAGCAGCGTCCAAAAATGCTAACCGCACGATTTGCAGCTAGCAAGGCTTGTTGGCGTTCTTTTGGCGGGAAAACACTTTTGCACGACTCTCCACGGCGAGAGGGATCCGTCCACCAAAGGGGATGTCTCTAGCTCTTTTCGTTCCTGCAGAAACCTCAGCTTCTTCTGTCCAGTAGAAGCTTCTTTGCACCCACAGCTGGCATTTCCTGGGCATCTGCCCATCTCCAACTTGCTTGTGACTTTTGGACTTGGTCCCCTTGTTCCACAGGTACCCTAGATTGGAAATCCACAGTTGTTGCATTGCTGGTTCGTGTCTTTCCTGCATTATTCCTCTAACACGACTTCTTTGTCCTTAGGGGAACTTTAGTGCACTTTGCACTCACTTTTCAGGGTCTTGGGGAGGGTTATTTTTCTAACTCTCACTATTTTCTAATAGTCCCAGCGACCCTCTACAAGGTCACATAGGTTTGGGGTCCATTCGTGGTTCGCATTCCACTTTTGGAGTATATGGTTTGTGTTGCCCCTATCCCTATGTTTCCCCATTGCATCCTATTGTAACTATACATTGTTTGCACTGTTTTCTAAGACTATACTGCATATTTTTGCTATTGTGTATATATATCTTGTGTATATTTCCTATCCTCTCACTGAGGGTACACTCTAAGATACTTTGGCATATTGTCATAAAAATAAAGTACCTTTATTTTTAGTATAACTGTGTATTGTGTTTTCTTATGATATTGTGCATATGACACTAAGTGGTACTGTAGTAGCTTCACACGTCTCCTAGTTCAGCCTAAGCTGCTCTGCTAAGCTACCATTATCTATCAGCCTAAGCTGCTAGACACCCTATACACTAATAAGGGATAACTGGGCCTGGTGCAAGGTGCAGTACCCCTTGGTACTCACTACAAGCCAGTCCAGCCTCCTACATCAGGGTTCTGTTTTATGTTTTCTGAACAATTTAATAAATACATTCTCATGTTAAAATTGAGGAGCCCAATACAAAAAACATTTTTAATTATTCAATCAATCATGTTCATTCCTAACTTAAATTCAGCATCGTTCTTTTCATGAAGTTGCTGCGAGAGCCTCACAAGCAAGATCTCTGGTATCTGGACTGCTCAGTCATATGGCAGGACCGCACAGCCATATCTGGAGTTGTTTGTGTAAATTAATCTAGTTGAATGTTGGGTGATGGGATGTTCAGGGCTTCTGTCTTGAAGCTTCACCATTTTGTTACCTTTAGCTAGATGTCACTTCTGTTCTTACTTTTATTGCATTACTGTTCAAAGTGCTGCTTTGGAATTCATGAAGGGTGACTGCATTTCACATCAGACTGAGCGCAACCAGTCTTGACAAGTACTATCATGCTGTGTTGTGCTGATCTTTTGTACACATGTGCTTCGGCCTGCTTGTGACTTACTAACACCATGTTGAGCAGTTCACCATGAGCAGGGCCATTTGAATAACATGATTCTGTAGCTGCTGTATTCTCCACATAAATATGGGTTTGCTACATTTATCACATGATCCATCATCTGTTGTATAGTCTTTAACAAAAGGTTATTTTTAGTTTAAATAGATCAAAAGTTACTCAAATAATAGATAGGGACACAAATCACCGCACAGTGGATAGCCCTTCGCTAGGAGACCCACCAGCCTTTCTGTTCCTTTTCCTGTATTTGTCTTTTTAACTGTTAGTACTGGGCTGAACCCATTGCCCAGAGTTACGTTTGTAAAAGTGTAACAATAAAAATGTAAGGCCATCATTAAATGTGCCACATTATGCTGCAGAATCTGCCTTTTATTGCTGCATAATTTAGTCAAGTATGCCACATAATGTGGTCCTCCACGTCACATAATTCAAATGGCCCTGACCATGGATGATAACTGTGTGCAAAAAAATGCAGATATCTTAAATGAAAGATAAATTCAGGTTAAACTTTTCAGTGGGTAATATATAGTTTTTGTAGGGAAGCTTCGTTTTCTAAAAGCATTAATTCATATATCTTTGTTTATAACTGTTTGGTGCACTAGGGACTATTGACTTTGTTTTTTTGGACCTGCAAAGTCCCAGCCTGGGAGAGAAAGCGTTGTGAATATGTAGGTCAGTTTAAAAACTGTGTCACACATTGCGTATGATAACAGTATGCAGTACAAAGTAGGCTATCACAAAATATGCAAAAAGCACTTGGGAGGAAATACACTTTTCACTAGTTTTTCATCTCAAAAGAAGGGTAACCCATGGTCAAAGTGTTTACTTGGATTTACTTTCCAACAGGAATTTAAATTTGTGATGGAAAGTTGCCTAACGTGAGGAAAAGTAGAGCTACGTGATACTTTGAGGCAAGGAGACATTTCATGGGTTGTGCATGGACATTCCCATGCAACCACCCACAGTTTTTGATGCGAAACCCTATGTACTAATAAAAGGTGGACAGGAAGTTGTGCTAAGAATGTATGCATCCTACAGGTAGGCATATAGTTTGAGAAAAGCTTTAAAGCTTTTCATGGTTATTGCACTTTACAACATAACCCCCAAGTGGTAAAGGTGTTAAAGGGTACCCTTGCACTATAAAACCAATGCTTGACATCACACGCCCACCCTTTGCATTTTGGCAAAGTGTACAAAAGAAATAGAAAGTAAAGCGCACTTGCAACCTGTATACCTGCTTTATATATCACTTCTGAACTACTTTTTATGAGAGCCTGCAGCTCACAGACCAAGAGAACGTTGAATAGGGTCAGTGGAAAGTCCCCAGCCTGTCCCTATCCCCCATTACATTTGTTGTCTCCTATGCCCCTGTTAATACTGAACAGTTTTACTCATTGAAAATTCATACATATTAAAGTCAGCTATTTTTACATACATAAGAAATACTGTTGCAGTTCTCCTTACAAGTAGGAGACCCTCACAGATATTTATTTAAAGTATTTAGGTCCAGATTTATCAAGAGGTCACACAGAGCAGCAAGTAGAGTAGCAAGGCTGCGTTGCTTGAGAGGGAAAAAAATAAAAGCATTTGCAATGCAATAGGCCTCACATTTGTGAGAGTTAGAGCTACTGGCGTTGTAAATGACAATGTTTTTTACCTATGTGTTTTGGTTTGGAGTGTAGTGGATGTATGCCAGGTGCCACAGCAACCCTCCCATGTCTGTCAGTGCAGGAGAGAGGACACAACAAGGTCACCATTTTGGGAATGTTTTTGCCTCATTCTTACAGACTGGCTGTAATATTATACAGTGGAGTCCAGAGGGTGATGGGGAAGTGCTCTGCACCAGTGACAGCAACTGTGGGGGGTATTTGAGGTGGGACCTCTTCAAACAGGGAGCAGTGCTATACGAGCGCTGTCCTAGACAGCGCTTCTGGAAGTGGCATCTGATAAGTTGCAGTAGCTGTGAGGGGACTGTCAAATCCATGACACCAGTGAATTGTGAGAGGAGGAAGTGATGGAGGTTACTCCACTTTTGTGCCCTATGATACCTGCTCCTCCCACTTTGGCACCCTTGTGTCAGCTTCTTTGTGCTACAGGATTAGGAAAATGGCTGCCTATACTAACTGAATTCTATTTGAAGAGGCCCAATTTACACCCAAAGGCTAAATGTTTTTTTGCTATCAAGCGTGATGCCGTGAAGTGCTTGGGTTTGGAGTCACGACTCATTTTCCACCATTTTAGAGACAACACCTTTCGCCATCACCTTGCCTAGAATGAACCTATGGGCTTGGTTAGTGACCCTCCAGAGGTTATTAAGAAATCGTGCTATCGACTAATGTTAGATTCTACTCAAGTTATTTGGTTAATACACCCACTGCAGAAGTTTTGATAGAATGAGAATGTCACAGGTCACAACCCTGACATAGCTTTTTCACCTCTTCATCTCTGTAAGGTCGATGAAAATAAATTATGGCACCTGCTTTGCAGCACTCTGAAATTGCAGAACCCCTATTACCAAGCACTAAATATAAAAAAAATAGTTATTCCCAGACTGCCCCCAAAACGCACCAGACGAAGAACCCTAGGGAAGAGGATATGGTGTAAGCTGCTGACTTTAGAGCTGAGGAACATGATTTGAGTCTCTGCACCGGCTCAAAATCCTTTGATTCTGGGCAAATCACTCATCTTCCCTTGCTACTAAATATGAATGTGCTCTTATGTAATGTAACCAGTGCCAATATAAAATGCTGTAACACTTTAGCATCAAGTTCACACTAACTGAACTCCATTTAAAAATGCCCAATTTACATCTAAAGGCTAGCTGTTTTTTGCTATTAAACTTGAGGCTGTGAAGTGCTTGGGACTGGAGTCACAACTTCTTTTCCACCATTTGGGAGACAACACCTTTTGCCATCTTCTTGCCTAGAGCTAACCTATGTGCTTGGTTGGTGATCCTCCAGAGGTTATCAAGAGGACGTGCTAACATCTAGTGTTAAGCTCTACTCAATTAATTTGGTTAATGCACCCACTGTAGAGGTCTTGACAGAACGAGAATGTCGCAGATAACAATCCTGTTATAGCTTTTTCACCTCTTCATCTCTGCAAGGTCGATGCAAATGAACACTGCCAATTTTGTTAGGAATGGCACCCGCTTTGCAGTGCTATGAAATGGCAGAAACTGTATTACAAGAAGAACTATATAAAAAAAAATATTATTCTCAGACTACCCCAAAATGCACCAGACAAAGGGCCAGATGTAGCAAAATAACATTTTGCGACTTGCAAATAGCGAGTCATTGCGACTCGCTGTTTGCAAGTCGCAAAATGTTATGCAGAACGGTGTCTCAGACACCGTCTGCAAGTCGGTATGGGGTCGCAATGACCCACCTCATGAATATTCATGAGGTGGGTCGCAAATTGCGGCCCCATACCGACTATGGGCACTCGCAAACATGGAGGCCTGCTGTAGTCAGCAGACCTCCGTGTTCGTGACTGCTTTAAATAAAGCAGTTTTTTTTTTTTTAAGTGTAGCCCGTTTTCCTTAAAGGAAAACGAGCTGCACTTAAAAAAAAAAACGAAACCTTTAGTTTCGGTATTTTTTCAGGGCAGGGAGTGGTCCCTTGGACCACTCCCTGCCCTGAAAAAATGTTTCTGGGTCCAGTCACAAACTGGAAGGGGTCCCATGGGGACCCCTTCCAATTTGCGAGTGGGTTACCATCCACTTGAAGTGGATGGTAACTGCAACACCATTTGCGACCACATATGCGGTCGCAAATGGTGTTGCATACCACTAGGAATCGCAAATAGGAAGGGAACACCCCTTCCTATTTGCGATTCTGAAATGCATTTTGCGAGTCGGTCCGACTCGCAGAATGCATTTCTGCATAGGAAAATGTGATTTGCAACTCGCAAACGGCAGTTTTTGCCGTTTGCGAGTTGCAATTCCTTTCCTACATCTGGCCCAAAGAACCTTAGGGGAGAGGATGTGGCACAAGGGCCAGAGCTGCTGATTTTGGGGCTGAAGAACACAGTTTAAGTCTCGGCGCTGGCTCAACATCCTGTGATTCTGAGCAAATCACTTAATCTCCCCTTGCTACCAAAAATGAATGTGTTCTTGTGTAATATTACCAGTGCTCATGTAAAGTGCTGTAATACCTTTGTATGGAGGTAGCACTATATAAAACTGCCCAAAAAAAAAAGTCCCCAAAGACATCGCAAAGAAATAGCAAGATGCCCGAAAACATGAAAGAGGAAGAAACAAAATACGGGCGCGCAGGATGAAGCGGCAAGCCAAAAGAAGAAAATTGTGCCCCACACTAGTATATGGCTGATGGTGCAATAATCCATATAACAGGGTCAGTCTCCAAGGTGGTAACAAAACCATCTCAATGCAGGCCATTTGTAAAGTATTTTCCAACTACATCAAAGGAATTTTGAAAGGCAGGCCCAGGAACCAATGAAAGTAATGGGCATGAGGTGGACGTGGTTAAAGCCCACAAAATAGATTACAAAATGTTGAGAAGAGCATTGCTTGTGCACTGCTCTGATTGACCTAAAAACAGTGCCAAATCTACTAAAAAGGGGTGCTATTCTGCTCTCTCCCTGCACTGGCTCACTATATTCAACCATGAACCAAAGCAGACACTCTTGAAAAATAGGTTTGCACTGAAAGGAGGCCTTCCAGTACACAACCTAAGCTTTAAGGTTTTTCCCACTTTGTATGTGTGCTGTGTAGTGCTGCACACATGTAAAATGCATCTTTGTAAATAGGGATTTGCATCCTAATCCAGAGGGCAGTTGCATGGGAATGCTTGTGCAACATCCATGGGACACCCCATTGATGCAAAGTAATGCAATGCAGCGCATTGTACAACTACGGGTGACTTTAGTTTACTATCCAAAGCAAATCAGTTTCCACCTTGACACTTTGGCATCAGGCTTACATTAGAAAAGTAACGCAAACTAGACACAAAGGGTCTCATTTATGCAGCACGGGGTGGCGCAGCAAGTGCCTTATTGTGCCACCCTGCACCACTGGGAAAGGGCAGAAATGCACTGTACTTATATGATACAGGACATTTCTGTCATCTCCGCCTGCACTGGTGCACAAATTTCTGCCAGGCGCCAACTCGGGCAGCCTTGGACCATGATGCAAGATGCCTGCATGCAGGGATGATTGTTTTGTGTGGGAAGGGACACATTCCTGCACAAATACAAGAACTGTCTTCCTCTGTCTATGTGTGCTGCATAATGACGCACACATAGAAAGAGGAGAAAACGCAGAGCAATACAATTGTTTCTCCTTGTTGCATCATTCTTACACCACCCCTGAGGTGGCATAGGAATCTGATGCATTTACAAACTTGTAAATCTAGGAATGCATCAAATTCCCTCAGGTTCCATGTGTGTTGCATGGGAATACCCAAAGCAACACCAGTGGAATGCCCGTTTCATGCAGTGTTATGCATGAAAGAGATCCATATTTACAAGGCCATGAAAAACCACGCAAGGTGGCTTTGTGTGGCCTTGTAAATATGAGTTTGTGCACTGCGTCACTGGAGCATAAACAAAAATGACGTTCCAGTGGCACAGTGTGCCGCTAGGGCCTCTTAAGTGAGGCTCAAAGTATTTGTAAATCTGGGACCCAAAAGGTAGACCTACCTACAAGTTTAAGGAAGCTCTTTGCAGATATCAAAGTGGGTGATGGACTTTACAGAAGGATGGTAAGGTGAAGAGCATTAACCAGTGGGCAAAACATCTTAAAATGTGTTCTCAAATCTTTGTGGAACAGAAGCAGGCAAGGATTTAGTTCATGGATGGAGCTGTATTTTCTTGTTGCTAGGAAAAACAAAGCCTGCTTTAATGTTTTGGCTTTTCTAGTGGCCTCTTATTTCCATTGTCAGCCAAAGCTTTGGAGACTATTTTACAGGTAGAGTGGCAGGCCAGCTTGCAGTGTTCTATCGGATATGTAGGCTAGCATTATCACAGCCTGACTTTGAATGGGAGCCAATGAAGCCGCATTAGGATGGGGATATGTGGTCAGATATTTTCAGCCATGTGATCAACTGTGCTGCACATATACAATAGCATGAAGAGTGGCAGTGCAGGATTTTAGTGGGCTGCAAGGATAACACTAGATGAGTAAGAACAAGTTTCTGTACTCCAGTTCAGCTGTCATTTTGAGGGATGAAAGGTTTGTTTTTGTTTCCTCAGCAAAATAATTTGTAGGCAGAAGGTTTCGTTAGCTTTGTAATGTGGTCAATTAGAATGATGTTTTGATCTAAGAAGAAGCCAAGTGATTACACATCAATGGCTAGAGAAAGATTGGGCTCAGCAAGGGGTAGAGTAAGCAGCAATGTTTGGACAAAGGAAGGATTGAAGGAAGGAAGAGGAGATGAATCACTGTTTTTGAAGGGCTAATAGTCATGAGAATAATGGAGTAGTCTGTCAGGGATGGATTTATTTTTTTATGTTGTTTAGGTCAGACCCTCAAACGTAATGCTGAGTGTCATCATAATGTTGACATATACAGACAGGGTTATCATGAAGTATTGTAGACAGTGGTTCAATTAACAGGTTGTAGGTGAGGAGATAATTCACCGGTCACTTGGTCAGTTTAAAATCTTCCAGTTTCACAAACTGTAATCTGGAGAAGAGGGAAACTTTAAGCTAATTCAGAAGACTTCCATAGAGTTCATATTCTTGACGTTATGATCTGATGTACTGAGTGGTCATAAAGAGTGTTGAACTTAGCCAAGACACCCAACAGAATCAGTAGGCAAGCTTCTCTGTCATCCATGATATTAGAGATTCATTTTGTATAAGGACTGTGGTGGTTTTCATACCAAATTTAGAGCTGAAGCCTCACTGAAAAATAAAATGTAACTGTTGTTGTGAATTTGCATTAGGAGGTGAGCAGCAAACACTTTCCTGATTATTGTGCCCAGGAACGGGAGTTGAGCAACAGGCCCAAAGTTAAGAGAATCACTTGGATCCAGCTTGGGCTTCTTTAGGAGGAAGTTGACTTGGCTATATTTGAAAGATACAGGGAAGAAGATACAGGGAAGAAGATACAGGGAAGATTCTTTCTGCAACAAGGAGTTGTCGAATTTGAGAATAAGAGGTGCAGTATAATTAAAGCACATATAAGCCAAGAGTACCGGAAACCAGATTTTCTCAAAAAGGTTACAGAGAGAAGAGAGGCTGCTGCTTTCAGATCACAAACAACAGGAGTCCTCAAAGACTTTTTTTTAACACAAACTTTATTGTTTTTCATCAAGCACATACAGTATTATGCTATTATGCGAGCTGACATAATTGTACAATGGAGTAAGAATAACATAGTATCACTTTCTCTTGTCCAACGTATGGATATGAAGTATCACTGGTGAGAAACAGTGCATAAACTCCCCCCCCCCACCTCTCCCTTTAGTGTGACATAACTTGGGTGTGTCGATTAGTGAATAGGTAGCATTGGTAGTGTGGCAGGGTATGCGCGTGTGCTTTTGACTTGTTTATTTATGAACCAGGTAGGAATGTACTGACTGTTTGGTGTGATCAGTAATCAATGTTACAGGGGTGTGTGACAGCACCAGTGAGATCAAAGCAGAGTAGGCTCATGAGTAAAGACCGCAAACGGAGCCACATATTCGGGGAAACAGAGGTCTCAGGGCACTTCGTCACTGGTCGCCTGGTGTCAGTCCTTCTGTAGTGTTAATTGTCATTCTGTCTAATCTACCAATGATAATGCTTTAAATCTTTCTAGCAGTGTGTCCCATTCATGCCCTTGTTACAATTTCACCATATATCTACAACACCCCAGTCCTCACTTACCATTGCAGTTTCTGAGCCTGGTGTTTAGAACTTTCTGTGGGTGGGGGTGTGAATGGCCCACTGCATTAAAGTCTCCCCCCAAAATCCAGGGATTTTAAGCCCACTCTGATAAGACAGCTGATAGGTGGCTAAGGAAAGCATCCTGCTCTGAATTAGGGGCATCCCAACACTAGGGGGGTTATTACAACTTTGGAGGAGGTGTTAATCCGTCCCAAATGTGACAGATATACCACCAGCCATATTACGAGTTCCATAGGATATAATGGACTCGTAATACGGCTGGTGGTATATCCGTCACTTTACCGTCACTTTTGGGACGGATTAACACCTCCTCCAAAGTTGTAATAACCCCCTAGTTGTTCCCCTTCCAGAGTGCCCACAACAAAACATAACGTCCCTGTGTATCTATTTAGGTATCTAATGCCTGGAATAGGACCCCAGCCCTCAGCCAGATAGCAGCTCCGCTTGAATAAGCAGAGTAGGAGGTATGGAATAACAGACCACGCCACGGCTTGTGTAGTTTGTGTGCCTCAGCCATTACAAGATGAGTTACTTGTAGGAAGATGAGTCGGAGCATGACATCTATGAAGATGGGCTAACATTCTATGCCTTTTGTTTGTGGATCCCATACCCTGTAAATTCAAGTTGGTTATGCTGTATGTCTTTGCTACAGCCATCATATGAGAAGTTGGTGGTCAGTAGGTACTATGTGCTCCTGCACCCCGCTGCCACCCTCTCTCATTGGGACACCAGGTGACAACATCAAACAGTGATAAACATTCCCTTCCCAATTCTCGGTCCCGTGATGCTTCATTGTTCGCCCAAACTTTAAAGCAAACATAACAGTTTGAATATTATAAACGGTGCACCTTCGCCAATGAAGAAATCGTTAGTAGACCCATAACGGGTATTGCAGTAGTGCATTGTGTATGTTTTGGCCAGTGTAGGCCGCTTGGACCCGGGCCCTCAACCTGGTGAAAATGAAGTAAAAACCTGTTTACAGTAGATGAATAAAGATACGTTCCTCAGATAGTCTCCCTTTCAGTGGCATCAGCATATAGTTAAATTGGGTTTTAGGATAGGATTCAGCCAGTATCTTAATCTGGTAAGAAAGCATATCATAGACCTGTGCGGTGTGAGACTAGTGGTGGCACGCCAATGGGAGTTGGTGTTAACTCCTAGGGGTTGCACTCGTCAGTCATTCCATTAGGTTGTCAGTCTGTGAGGTCATCTCTTTGAATAGTGCCATGCTGCCATTGGATTCAGAGTCGGAGGTGCTGCCCTGCAATGAACTCGATCTGATGAGCAGTTTGGTTACTCTCAGATTAGTCAAATGGCCTCCAGTCATCCCTCCAATGCTTGCTGTGGGAAGTGGGCCCCCTCCTTGACAGTCTGGTTGGTCGTTCTACACCATTGAGGATGCGGAATATGGTGTGCTTTCAGTGAGGGGGGCTCCTTGACCTCTGGTTACCGGAGCCCAGGAAATGTTTTTCATTCCATTCTCAAGCCAGTTCCAGAGTTTAAAAAAAATGAGTAGTGTGGTCACACATTATTTTAAGTTTGTCTGGGAACAGTAAGGCATACGTTAGGCCAGTAAATCGCAGTTGCCGTTTAACCTCCTGGACAGATGCATGCTTTTGTTGTACTGTGATTGCATAGTCAGGAAAGACTAAGATTTTCGCGTTGTCCATCAGGATAGGGGTTTTATCACAAGTGACCTGAAGGAATACGTCCCCATCCTTAAAGTTTAGGATTTTGGCCCCTATGGGTTTTGGGGATGGTCCTTGGATGGGTTTCTTCATGGGAACTAGAGGGCGTATTTATTCCCCATTTGTGCTAAATTTGCGTCACTTTTTTTAATGCAAATTCAGCGCAAAACCAAGTCCATATATTTATTTTTGGACGTCTAAAGTCAAAATATTGGAGTTTGCACCATTTAGATGGGTGAACCTACCTTGCGTCAATGATATGCAAGGTAGGCATTCCCATCTAAAAAATGGCGCTCACCCCATAGCCCCATATTTATCCCCGTGCTAAAATTACGCACGGGTGGGAGAGGGGCTAAATAATGGTGCAAAGCTTGCTTTGCGCCATTATTTAACTCCTGGGCTAGACCACGCATTAACGGACCTGTGGACATGAAATGGGTCCACAGATGCCCTTCTCAAGCCCCAAGAGCACCCCCGTCCACACCAGAGGGACACCAGAGGACGGGGGAAGCCATCCCAGGTAAGTAGAGTAAGTATAGGTAAGTAACATTTGTTTTTTTAATTAAAGTGCCATCGGGGGCCCAACCTGGGGCCCCCTGCATGGCATAGGTTGCAATTGCCATGCCCAGGGGACACTGGTCCCCTCTGCTGGCCATTGGGGTGGTGGTCCTGACTCCTGTCTTTTCCAAGACAGGAGTCATGTGGCATGGATGGTTTTGTGTAAGAAAATGATGCTAGGCTGGTTAGAGTCATCTTTTTTTAGATTAACCAGCCTAACGTGCAAAACCCCGTCTCCCATACCGGTAGCCCCTCCCGCCTAACATCATTTTTATTTATGCTAGCCCACACTTTGCACCGGCTTGTACCAGTATATAAATATGGTGCCCAGCTGGTGCTCAGGAATGGCTCAAGCCGGTGCTAAACTTTTTGGTGCAAAACTGCGTTAAGTATAAATATGCCCCTTAGTGTGCCCTTTGAACAGGAAACAGCTTGGAGACACCGGTTGGGGCTACCACTTCTCAAAACCAGTCTTCCACATACTGCATAGCAGGAGGGCTCTCGTGTCCCAGATTTCTTGCAGAGTAACCAGGATCACCGTGGCTGATGGGTCACATTCTTTTGGGGTTTGAGCTGGTGAGCAGTGTGAGGGTGTGGAGCTGGGTGTGAGTGGGTCGCATGTCTGTCTTCTTTTGACTTAGTGCGCCCCATATTTGCAGAGGCTGTTAAGGGCGTATTTGTTGTTTCATAACTTGGGGTTGGCTCTGCTTGTGCCCAACAGCCAACAGTGGGGGTAAGTGGTGTGAGGAGAGCAACACCCCTGTTAGGTTAGGGGTGACTCAGAGTGCTCCGGCAGACTCAGAGGGTCCAGGCTCACCGGCTGTGGGGGCCACACTATTGTCTTACCGCTCTCTTGCCCCGAAAAGGGTGTCGCTACCACACCATGTGTGGATCCCTAATGTGAATGCGGTTACAGCCCCTATCCGCCTTTCTCATTTTCATTTTTCTGACAGGTGTCAGGTTTTGATGATAGATGTGGCGTCTTGTGTGTTTCAATGGCTCCCAGGAATTGTAGTGTTCCTTCCCAAGCGTCTGTCCACTGACGTCCTTCTGGGGCTTAGACCACCCAGTCCAACATTAAAGACGTCCACTGGGAGGAAAGTTTGTGTTTTCTAGGCCAGGAGGGGTGTGTTTCGTTACTGGGGTACAGAGAGGATAGCTAATTAGTGAGGCTGGATCGCCCCCTATCAGGGAAAACCGCGCACACCTCTATGCCCATGTAGTCGAGAGGTGCCCATCTGTGTAGGCCTCAGGGTGTGGCTTATTCACAGAGGTCATTTCATGCAAGCAAATTACCCCCTGCCTTCTTCAACAGTTCACTGGGGCCCCCTCAACTCTTGGTGTTCTAGTTGTGAGAAAGGTGCCTGCGCACACAGTGTCCACAATGGCCCAGCCGGCACACCTCTGGGGCTCTGTGCAACCCAGCAAGCAGAGTGCTTGTGTCGAGTTTGCACCACCTGCAGGCTACACGTCCACCATGTTTGGCTATTATCCACACCCCCAGTTGTACTCAAAGACTTAAAATAGAAATTTAAGGTTGCAGTGTCACTGTCAACTACTGGATGTGATTCCTGAAAACATGGTGTTAATAATTGTTACTGCAGGGCTATGGCCTAATCGGCCAAGATGGCGGGTGTCTCTTCACAAGCTTCTGCTCCTTGGAGATAATCCTGCAGCCATCCAGCTGCTGGTGCTTACCTCCTTAGCCCCAAGGGGACACCCATCACTCCTCATAATCCCCGGATTCCGGGGACACTTTTACTGCAACCCACCCGGAAGTGGTATTCCACACCTGCCTATTCCATGCCCTCACAGCAGTGGCCTCGGGTGATAATGCCATACTGGGTGTCCGTTTGAGACTGCCGGGAACACTCATCTGCCCGTTTGCAGCAGACCCTCCTCTGCAGTATCCTTCCAGCCGACTGCCTCCTCTCCACCCTGACGCTGTTCTACCTGCATTGACGGAGGGTGGCTGGCTCGATTGCACCTCACCCACAGCCTATGTCATATGATAGGGGAAGTTTTCACACGCTGCTGGCTGCCATTTTCACCATCTGCGTCTACCCCCTGAAACTGGCCATGCACACTTGGACTTCTCCTACCCCCGCTGCTCCACTGCTTGGGCTGCTTCAGATGCAAAAAGCCTTCTCCCATTAGGTGTGGCTCGTCTGGACATCGACCAGCCCAGGGGTGAATTGGTGAGGTCAGCAGTGCCGTGCTGTGCCCAGGGCTTGCATTGCAGCATTGGCGAGTATGGGTTGCCCTTGGACTCTTCCCTGCCTGTACTGCCCCTTTTTTGCCTAACCCAGGCATGGCCGAGGTGCATTCTGACACCTGGGGGTGGCGGGGTACCACTGGCTTGCTGCGCTGCACCGCAGCTCCTAATGTGACTTCCACACCTGTTTGCATTGTGCAGTGCCTGGTCCACTGGGGCTATTGACTGCTATGTGACCCCCTTCTGTGCCTCTTGGGTGGAAAGCCTGCCTCCTCAAACAAGGGGGAGGATCCCTTGGCTATCTGTCTGCTGCGACAGAGGTGACGTTTGGGCCCTTGACTGCTGCGGGGAATTCCCTCACCTCCTGCTTCACGTTCTCCTACAGACCCCTGTCACAGTTTTCACCCATTTGGGGAACTACCGGGTGCCCTGTTTTTCCCCCTTTGCCTTGGGACCTAGCCCAGAACCTATGTCTACAATGGCACTTGCAGGGTGGCTCAGAAAGGGGCCCGACTGCTTGTGATGTCTGGATACCCTGCCCTGTGCAAGCATGTTGCATGTTGCCTATCCCTACTTCCCCACTTCTACTTTTTCATTGATGGGACATTCGAAATCTGTGGACCACTCAGCCTCCTGACCCACCATGAAGAAGGGGTCTACCCAACCCAAGATTGACAGGTATATGACCCAACAAGCCCCTATACCCAAATGGAGCACTTCTGATGGCCTGATACCTCCCCCTCCAGAGGGCTCGCCAAGCTCCAGTGACATTGTCCTGGTTATCCAGGCATCTCTCTCTTCCCTGGAATCTAAGATTGGGGAAGATGGTTTAGAGATATCAGGACTTATGCAAAGTAGTGGAGCATGTGACTAACACCCAAGAGCTCATTTTTGATCTTGAGGACTCTGTCTCATCTCTTAAGGCAGAGATGACTCACCTTATGACAGCATCCCACAGTTTGGAGTTCTGAGCCAAGGATGCTGAAAATTGTGCCAGATGCAACAATCTCCACTTTGAGGGGTTCCCTGAGGGGGCTGATGAGCATCTCCTGCCCAATTCCTGGAGAAGTGGATCTGGACCTGGGTCCCAGAGGGGCGACTGTCTTCATGTTTTGTGGTAGAGCGGGCACATAGACTATGACAGTAGCCCCGCCAATTAATAGTCATCATGGATTCTAATCTTCCTTGATTATACCCTTCTTGAACAACACCAATGTTAGTCCTTTTAGGTGGTAATGCACAAGCTGCGTGCAATGAACCTCCAATATGCTCCTGTTCCCTGCCCATTACAAGGCCATTCACACCTCTATATCCTACTTTTTTGACACTCCTGAAGAGGCATGGGAATGGGCCATGGAAGACCTTTGCGCACTGCTTCACTGCCCCACAGGAGGGCTGCTTATCCCCCAAACACCTTTCTGGTGACAATATGTGTTGTGGTCAGGGCCAACAGAATGGCTCTACCCAACAGGTCAAATAGACTGGGCAGTATCCACCTTTTTCACAGAGGAGCAGGACTAGACCCCCTCAGGTCTCCACTAGGAGGGCCATAGCTGATTCTACTCCAGATCCTATGGTGCCTTTGGCGTTCCTTGCCTCCCTTTTCCAGAATGCACAGGGATGCTGGTCCTCAGTACCCCTTGGGGCCATCTCCTTTATTTACTGTGGCTTTTTAAATCTCTTGTGTCAGCAGCACTGCATCATTCTTTTGGGCTCCTCCGAAAGAGGGGTATGTTATTGTGTGTGTGTGCCCCATTTTGAGGACTTTTGGGGTTTGTAAATATGTTGGAGGGTGACAGATGCTTTTGGGGGAAGTATTGGGTGTGGTGGGTAAGTTGAGTGTATGGTTGGGATGATTCGGTCTGTTTGGCCCTGTGGAAATGTTTTTAGTTTGGGTAGACATTGACCCTCTGCTTTCTTCTTTCCTTTGAAGGCCTGGGGTAGGGGTGAGAGCAGATGGCGCTGTATGTGTGCGCGCTGTGTGTGTTACTGGGGTAGGGGTGAGAGCAGATGGCGCTGTATGTGTGCGCGCTGTGTGTGTTACTGGGGTAGGGGCATTGTTTTGAAAAAGGGGGTGGGGTGGTTGTTCCCCCTCTAAGCCCCGCCCCCTCTAAGCCCCGTCCCCCGCTGTCACTTCAGTGCGGCCCTCGGCCGCAAACCATACTGCAATTTTGGCCCCCGAGAAAAAGTTTGTGAGTACCCATGGTCTATATGATTCACTAATACCTCAAACCTTTCTGGATCTCACTGAGTGGTGTTGTGAGTCTGACGGGGACCATGAGGTGGATGGGTTGGGGAGAATGAATTACATTACAGGTTCACCTCTTGAGGGAGAGTCTGCTCCAACATGTGTCAGATGCTGCAGCGCCACAGAATCCTAGCTAGCACAGGTAGACTATGATAAGTAGTTCCTTCTTCCACTGAAGCCAGAATCTGCACACATACATAACAATCTCTGGCATCCATCACCTCAACATACTCATACAATAAGCAATAGAAAACATTAGAAGAAAGCTATTTCTCTTCATGTAGATTTCTGACATCTATTCTAAATTTATCTTTCATTAGTGACTCATCAGTCAAGTCTAAAGAACTATCAGTCTTCTAAGTCTGGTTGGCTCCATCCATCTCATAAACAGACACTCCTGCAAACAACAATAAACATAATAACACACTCACTACCGCAAATCCAATACTTAACACTCTACAACAACTAATTCTACTGTTTTTGTTTATGTGAGTTACTCAGATTTTCTATAATCTAAAAATAGAAAAAATAAAAAATTCTAAACAAACACACAAAAATCCCTACTATTCTTTTTTTTTTTAAGAAGAATCCATTCACTCTTGGACAGTCTCCTTGTCAATTTCAGTTATTTATTTGTGTAATCAAGTAAATATCTTTACTTGTCTCTTCAGTACGAACCCTTACACACAACTTTCCATTTGCTTTTCCCAAAGTCTCTTTCTTGTAATCTTCATGTGCCAAAACAAAAATGTTCAATGTCTTTGTCAAAACAATAGCTCAAAAATTCTTCCTGCCAGTCATTTGGGTTTAAGTATGCCCATTCAGGACTGGCATATCTCTTGCTCGCAACTCTTTTCCTTTTCGGTCTTCTGCCACTTTAATTTTCTTCTCCACTAGTATGTTCTCCTTAATTAAATTCTTTTTCCTCTTGAATTGGTGTAACTACATTAACTTTGCCACTCTTCGAACTTTTCTCTGGCCAGTTGTCTCCTTTCAATGTCTTTTTCGGCAATAATCTTCTCAATATTGAGTCTTCACTTTCCTTTGGACCTTCTTCTTCTGATATTCCTGCAGCTGGTTCAGGAAGAGTATAATCCACTTGGACCGGACTACCCTTAATTCCTTTTCCAATGGGGTCTGGCCTTTCTTCAGTTTTGTATTTCAAACCACCTGCTTTTGATACACTCCTCTGAGCAGATCTTTCCTTTTCCTTGCGGTCGGTGTTAAAACGGCGGCAAAACCGCCAACAGGCTGGCGGCAAAAAAAATGGTGTTCCGACCCTGGCGGAAACCGCCAACAGAGACCGCCACATCAACACACCGCCCGCCACGGCGGTAGAAACAAACAGCGCGGCGGTCACCGCCAACAGACAGGCGGGAGTCAATGTACCGCCCACAGTATCACAACCTATCCAATCCGCCACCTTTTCCGGGGCGGCAGCCCCGCCGATAAAAACTCGGCGGAAACAGCCATTTCGAATGGAAAACGCTCACCTCCATACACCCCACGAGGAATACGGACAGCATGGAACCCGAACTCCACATACTCCCAGCGATAGTCTTCCTGCTCCTCTACCAGGAGCATGAACGCCGGCGCAGAAGACAACGGTGAGTACTGCACCTACGACACAGGGGAAGGGGGAGGGAAAAAATTACGGGGACACACATACGCGACACACCCACCCCCACCCTCACCCACTACAACACACACATCAATGCATAGCAATACATCACAGTTACCCCCCCCTTAAACCCCCTGGAAGAATGCAAAGACAAAAGGAAATGATGCTAAACAATTTAATATATTGCAATACAGCAATAAAAATGTATATACACATCAAAAACTCTTATATACAGAAATGTCCAAGTCCGAGCAATGTAGCAGGCATTGACCGTGGACCACTGGGCCCAAATCACATGGGAAAAGCCCACACAGGATACCTGACTCCAACGGAGAGAACACTGCAGGGGCATCAGATAGAAAAACAACAGGCACCTCAGGGGGAAGGGAAGGGGGGACACCTCAGCCAGATGAGTGCACGACGCCAGATCCACAAGGGGCCTCCATGGCCACTGTTCAATCCTGGGGAGTGCAAAGCCACAGTCTCACAAGTCCAGACAGTGGGTGGCCTGCCCACTGCTCAATCCTGGGGAGTGCAAAGCCACAGTCTCACAAGTCCAGACAGTGGGTGGCCTGCCCACTGCTCAATCCTGGGGAGTGCAAAGCCACAGTCTCACAAGTGGATAACAGTCTCCACTGGTTCTGGAGGGGGCCTGGTGCCCAGAGTGCCTCGTGCAGCCCTGCCCGACACAGATGCGGGCCAGCCCCTGCCGCTCATGGGCCAGCGGTGCCTGCGATGGAGTGGCCAGTTCAGCGGTGCTTGAGACGGCGGTGCCCAGTGTAGCGGTGCTTGAGATGAAGGGCCCAGTTCAGCGGTGCTTGAGACGGCGGTGCCCAGTTCAGCGGTGCTTGAGATGAAGGGCCCAGTTCAGCGGTGCTTGAGACGGCGGTGCCCAGTACAGCGGTGCTTGAGACGGCGGTGCCCAGTGTAGCGGTGCTTGAGACGGCGGTGCCCAGTTCAGCGGTGCTTGACAGGAAGGGCCCAGTTCAGCGTGCTTGAGACGGCGGTGCCCAGTTCAGCGGTGCTTGAGACGGCGGTGCCCAGTGTAGCGGTGCTTGAGATGAAGGGCCCAGTTCAGCGGTGCTTGAGACGGCGGTGCCCAGTTCAGCGGTGCTTGAGACGGCGGTGCCCAGTTCAGCTGTGCTTGAGATGAAGGGCCCAGTTCAGCGGTGCTTTAGATGAAGGGCCCAGTTCAGCGGTTACGGCCATGGCGGGGAGGTCATTTGCCACCTGTCCTGTGGCTGGCGGGGCCCTCCTGCCCATCTGTCCTGTGGCTGGCGGGGCCCTCCTGCCCATCTGTCCTGTGGCTGGCGGGGCCCTCCTGTGCAGCTGTGCCGGGGCTGTTGGTGGCCTCCTGCCCACCTGGGATGGGGCTTGCGGGGCCCTCTTGGCCAGCTGGGCTGATGGCGGTCTTGTCGGGCGTGCTGCCCTTCCCAGCCTTCCCTGATCGCCTGTGGCCCTTCCCCACCTTGGGCGGTGTGCCAGCTGTCTCCACACTCCCTGCCGGAGTCCTGGTAGGGGTTTTAGTCCCTGGTGTTTTCACCCTCTCGCGCCGGGCACTGTCTATCTTGGGATGTTTCTCCGGGGGTGGGCTGCCCGTGCCTTGGCTTCGCATCAAACTGGCTGGCCTGGAGGGTGGGGCACTCCACAGTCCATGGCAGACTGTGATGACAGGGGCCGGTTTTGTCATGGCTGAGGTGCTGACTGTAGCCCTATGACATGGACGGGGTGGGGGAGTAGGTGGAAAGAGGTTGAGTTTGGATAGGAAAAGCTTTTTAGGAGCAGTGGGACGGGTAGGTGTAGTGGGTATGGGAGTGGAGGAAGAGGTTGTGGTTGTAGGAGTTGTAAGTCTGGTGGCTTTGGGTGCAGGTGCTTGGGCTGGAGGCTGTTGTGAGGTGGATGGCTGTTGGGTGGGTGGCTGCCTGCGTTTGTGTATCTTGGAAGAGGGGGTCACAGACACACTGGGAGAGGACACAGGGGACGTGTAAATGGCAGTGGGGGTGGTCACTGCACGTGTGCGGGGGGTTCTGGTGTGTGTGCTGCTGAGGGACGTAGTGGCTGAAGATGTTGTGCATGCAGGTGTGAGTGGAGACGTGACAGGGAGGGAGGAGGGAGACGAGGAGGAGGGGGACACAGTGGAGGCAGTGGGTGTTGGTATGTCTGTATGTGGATGTTGCTTCTGTGAGTGCCTGTGTGATGTGTGGTGCTTATGTCTGGCTGAGCTTCCCTTGGGTGTTGAGGTGTGTGCAGGCTGGTCTGATGGTGTGTCTGGGATAGGCAGAGGTACAGGTGATAGGGTATGGGTGGAGGAAGTTGGAGGGGGGAGGCTAGAGACAGGGACAATGGCTGCCATCAGTGCCAGGGCCGGAGTCTGGAACAATCGCTGAAGGGCCGCCTGACCAGAATGAATGCCCTCCAGGTATGCATTACTATGGTGCACCTCCCTTTCTACACCCTGGATGGCATTGAAAATGGTAGACTGCCCAACAGTGAGCGTCCTCAGGAGGTCAATGAACTCCTCACTGAGGGCAGCAGGGGTGACAGGGGCAGGGGCTGAGGTGCCTGGGGCGAAGGAGATGCCCACCTTCCTGGATGAGCGTGCACGGGCCAAACGCTGAGGGGCTGCTGGGAGGGCGGTGCTGGTGCGGTGGGTGGCGGCTGTACCTGTTGTTGCGGGGGGCACGGATGTTGCCGCCACCACAAGAGAGCTCCCTTCAGAGGACGAGTCGGTGTCACTGATGTCTGCCCGAGTCCCCGCTGTGGAGTTCGCCTCGCCCTCCATCCCACTGGTGAATTCGGAGCCCGTTGCATGGCCCTCCATTGCCATGTGGGATGCAGCTCCCTCGTGCTCCGATGCCACTTCTCCTCCGCCTGATGATGCTAATGCACACATGAACAGGAAGACCACAAAAAAGGGGGGGGAGAGAATAAAGACATGTTGAGTCCATGCATTGGCTACACCGTTGGTGGACAGGACAGACACAGACGCCCCCTGCACTACGCCGCGCACTTGGGGTCGACTACTCAATCCGTGGGACATGGACTACAAGCCTATGGACGACATCTGCACACATAGATGACACAGGCCCACGAATAGCTGTACTTGGCACCCTACTGTGGCAGGGTGCGGGGGCACAGGGCCATGCCTTACGGAGGGGCCTAGCCTACAGAAATCGCCCTGGCCTAGGGATACCCACAGCCCTCCTCCCCCACCCAGACACCTCCACTGCGCGCAAATTCAGGAGTATGAGGTTGTACTCACCCCCTTGTGTCTGCTGTGATGTCCTCACGCGCCCATCCAAATCGGGGTAGGCCACCGCCAGGATCCGGGACATCAGGGGGGTCAAAGTCCGACTGGCACCCCTCCCACGTTGGGAGGTCATCCCCAGCTGAGCCTCCGCCGTCTTCCTGCTCCAGCGGCAGATGTCCTCCCATCTCTTCCGGCAGTGGGTGCCCCTTCTGTGGTGGATCCCCAAGGTCCGGACATCCTTGGCGATGGCACGCCAAATATCAACCTTCTGGTGGGTGCTGACCTATATGAAATGTACAGGGGGAGAAGAATAGTAATCACCTTCTGCACCCTCAATGTGAGTGGCCCCCCATCCCTACCCTTGCCATGTGGCACATGCTCTCACCGTCGTTTGATGCATGCCTCAATCGCTCCCCTCCCCCCCATCTTTCATCCACCCCACTCAACACAGACATAGCCCATAAAGCATGCTCCCAGTGTATTTACCTGCTTGTTTGGAGGACCGTAGAGTAGCGCGTACTGGGGGAGGACCCCATCCACAAGTTTCTCCAACTCCTCCGCAGTGAAGGCAGGGGCCCTTTCCCCAGTCGCATGAGCCATTGTCTCTTCCAGACCGAGGTCACAGCAGCACTTGCAGTGTAGGTCCTCTCCTGTCGAAGATCAGGTATCGAGTGATTAAGCAGATAGAAAATGGCAGTCACGCCCGCGGCGGTGCATACCGCGGCGGTGCGTAGCGCGACCGCTGGCGCACATGGTCATTGGCTCCTGAGACCCATAGGGTTCAATGTTAACCAATGCTGCTTTGCGCCACGGTCTTCGACCGCCTACCGCCACGGTGTGCAATGCCAGCACATTTACCTCACATCCCATTGTCGCACTTTACAGGTCAGGCAGCCGCCATTTCAGGGGCCCACATGGCTTACTTTTTACTGCGTCACACATACCTAGGCCTTGCATCAACACTCATACAAACCATTCAATGAATTGAGAATAGTGTTCTGTGCAAGCTATGGTTACGTACCTGTGGGTTGATTGACTCTGTGCTCGCTGTTGTCCTTCATAGGCACCATCCGCTGGGACATGCGAGGAGATGGAGGCATCCTCCGGTGTACAGACCGCTGGTGGACCTGTCGACAATGGAGGAAAAACATGTCATACTGACATACAGGCTTGACCGTGCCACTATTCATGAACTGTGTGCCCAGCTGGAGCCAGACCTGATGTCAGCAATCCGCCAACCCACAGGGATCCCCCCTCAAGTGCAGGTGCTGTCAGTGCTCCATTTCCTAGCAAGTGGGTCATTTCAAACAACAGTGGCCATATCATCAGGGATGTCCCAGCCTATGTTTTCCAAGGTGTTGTCCAGAGTGTTGTCTGCCCTGCTGAAACACATGTGGAGCTACATCGTTTTCCCTGAGGTGGGGGATTTGCCTACAGTGAAGGGTGATTTCTATGCCCTTGGACATATCCCCAACGTCATAGGTGCCATTGATGGGACCCATGTGGCTTTGGTCCCCCCCCACATGAGTGAACAGGTGTACAGAAACAGGAAGAGTTATCATTCCATGAATGTGCAGATGGTGTGTTTGGCAGACCAGTATATCTCCCATGTTAACCGCTTAGGTGCGGGCGTCGGCCACTGGCTGACGCCCACACACCCTCCCTGGTGCTGGTCACGACCAGTGGCCGACACCAGGAAGGGTATCAATAAATCCTCGGGTGCGTCGCACCCGAGGATTTTTATTTTTTTGTAAACCCCCCCCCGGGAGACACGGAAGCTTCCGTGTCTCTCCCTGCCCCCCCACCCTGCCTTGCGGCCGCTTCCTGCTTTGATGGGGAAAACGGCCTTTCCCACGTTCGGGAAGGCCTCGTAAGAAAGGGGAGTGTCTCCCCTTTCTTACGAGGCCTTCCTGAAAGTGTTTCCTGGCCCCCGATCGCAGCTGTGCTGCGATCAGGGGCCAGGAAACACTTTCAGGTTTCCTGGCCCCCCGATTGCAGCACAGCTGCGATCGGGGGGCCAGGAAACACTTTGAAAAGGCCTCGTAAGAAAGGGGAGAGTCTCCCCTTTCTTACGAGGCCTTCTCAAAGTGTTTCCTGGCCCCCGATCGCAGCACAGCTGCGATCGGGGGCCAGGAAACACCACTAGACGCCAGGGATTTCACTTTGGGGGGGCGGCCCCCTCGGAAAACGGGCGGCCCCCCCCCCGGGGGCATAATTAATAAAAAAAAAAAAGGTAGGTGCTCCCTGGGGGGGAGGGGGGGGGCGATCGCGCCCCCCCCCCACAGGGGATTGTTTTTTTTAAAAAATAAAAAATAAAAAAAATGACAGGGGGTCGCCCGTGGGCAGGGTGACCCCCTGTGGGGGCAATTTTTTTTTTAGATGTTGTAGGGTTTCCCTGGGGGCCATTTTGGCCCCCAAGGAAACCATACAACAACTAAAAAAAATAGATCTATATATAGATCTATATTTATATATCTATGTAGATAGATATATCTATGTACATGGATATATCTATAGATATATCTATGTACATAGATATATATATATATATAGAGGTAGATCTATATACCAAAGAGATTTATAAAGTGTGCTACTCACCTGTGAGGGTCTCAAGGCGCTTGGGGGGGGGGCGGGGGGAGGGAAAGGGGCTGGGAGGTTCACTGTTCGAAAAGCCAGGTTTTGAGGCCCTTCCTGAAAAGAAGTAGGTTTTGGGTCTTGCGAAGGTGGGTTGTGAGGGCGTTCCAGGTTTTGGGTGCAAGGTAGGAGAAGGATCTGCCCCCGGTGGTGGTGTGTTTGATGCGGGGGACAGAGGCGAGAGAGAGGTCAGCTGAGCGGACGTTTCGTGTGGGGGTGTGGAAGGTGACTCTCGTTGAGGTAGGCAGGGCCTGTGTTGTGGAGTGATTTGTGTGCGAGGATGAGGATCTTGAAGGTGATCCTTTTGTCAATGGGGAGCCAGTGGAGGGATTTGAGGTGTGGAGAGATGTGTTCGTGTCGGCGGAGGTCGAGGATGAGTCGTGCTGCTGAGTTCTAGATGCGTGTAGTTTGCGCTTGAGTTTTAGAGTGGTGCCGGCGTAGAGGGCGTTTCCGTAATCAAGCCTGCTGCTGATGTGTGCGTGAGTGACAGTTTTTCTGGTCTCTGTGGGGATCCATTTGAATGTTTTTCAGTATACGGAGTGTGTTGAAGCATGAGGAGGTGAGAGCGTTGATTTGTTGGGTCATCGAGAGGGAGGAGTCTAGGATGATGCTGAGGTTGCGTGCGTGGTTGGCGGGGGTGGGTGCAGGGCCTAGCGTGGTGGGCCACCATGAGGGGTCCCAGGTGTTTTTGTGTGGGCCAAAGAGGATTATTTCGGTTTTGCTTGAGTTGAGTTTCAGGTGATTGGCTGTCATGTATATATCACTTTTGTCAATATGTGTGTGGTTTCCCTGGGGGGAAAAGGGTCCGACTTGTCTAGTGGCAGTTTTAGTGCCATAAAGAAGCGCAGAAGGTTTATATGCCTACTGCAAAGAACTAATCTGTATTTTAGGTAAATAGCTGAGTACATTAGCAAAGTCTATGGAGAGATGAAGGGCACTTTTGCTGGGTGGTAATGAGGGAATCCGAGGAGGAGGGAGTGGGAGCACCAATAATGATTGTTGGACTGGGCGCAGGAGGTGCTAAAGACTGTGACGAATGGTATGTGACAAGGTGTTTTTTGAGTGTCTTGAAAGTACGTGCTGATTGAGGGAAGAAGCGCAGGTAAGGTGGCCTCTACTGTTGCACGTATCTCACACACCATCGATTTTGTGACTGTCTACGTAGGCTAGTGTTTTAGAGCAACAGTTTAGCCAATAGCAGAGATGGCATCTTGATGGATGACTGCTGCCTACACTCGGGTTATAGAGGACCGCTCTGACATAGGATCAGAGACTGAGACATCAGATACTGAGACAGCATCTGAGGGATAGGACAATGGCGCAGACTCTGGGAGTGATTTTTCAGTCAGAGGAGTCCCATTCGATAACTCCTCTTCCAGTACATTATGAGGGAGGTGATGAGGACAGTTCTGCTGTCCCTTCGCAAGCTGTTTGTGCAACTGGGTAATAGTGGGTTAGGCCAACCCAGAGAGCAGGTGAATGCGGCGGCAAGCAGAGAGAGAGTGCTCTCTTGGGAGCTCCCCAATTTAGTTCAGCCCCAAATTCCACCACCCAAATCATATTGTGGAGACATCAAAATTATCCATGGCAAAACAAACTGGTTTTGTAAGGCAGGCACCTGTGTTTTTGGTCCTGGATTCGGCGGCCATATAGAGAAACACACTAAACCCAAACTTTTCTGGAAACTAGACATTCGGGGGAGTCCACAGAGGTGTGACTTGTGTGGCTTCCCCAAAGTTTTCTTACCCAGAATACCCTGCAAAGCTGAAATGTTGAAAAAAACTCAATTTTTCTCGCATTTCTGTCACACAAACTACAGGAATATGCTGGGATCCACAATATTCCTACCACCCAGTGACTCCTCACCTGTCCTGATAAAAACACTACCCCACTTGAGTGCCTACACCTAGTGTCTGTGTCAGGAATGGATCACCCCAGGGTCAACAGCTGCCTCACGTAAGGACCAACATTGACCGTTGTGTGATCTATTCCTGTCGCAGGCACCAGGCCTAACCACACAAGTGAGGTATCATTTTTATCGGGAGGCTTGGGGGAACGCTGGGTGGAAGGAAATTTGTGGCTCCTCTCAGATTCCAGAACTTTCTGTCACCGAAATGTGAGGAAAACTTGTTTTTTTAGCCACTTTTTGAGGTTTGCAAAGGATTCTGGGTAACAGAACCTGGTCTGAGCCCCGCAAGTAACCCCATCTTGGATTCCCCTAGGTCTCTAGTTTTCAAAAATGTACAGGTTTGGTAGGTTTCCCTAGGTGCCGGCTGAGCTAGAGGCCAAAATCTACAGGTAGGCACTTTGCAAAAAACAGCTCTGTTTTCTGTGATGTGTCCACGTTGTGTTTTGGGGCATTTCCTGTCGCGGGCGCTAGGCCTACCCACACAAGTGAGGTATCATTTTTATCGGGAGACTTGGGGGGACGCTGGGTGGAAGGAAATTTGAGGCTCCTCTCAGATTCCAGAACTTTCTGTCACCGAAATGTGAGGAAAACTTGTTTTTTTAGCCACTTTTTGAGGTTTGCAAAGGATTCTGGGTAACAGAACCTGGTCGGAGCCCCGCGAGTCACCCCATCTTCGATTCCCCTAGGTCTCTAGTTTTTAAAAATGTACAGGTTTGGTAGGTTTCCCTAGGTGCCGGCTGAGCTAGAGGCCAAAATCTACAGGTAGGCACTTTGCAAAAAACAGCTCTGTTTTCTGTGATGTGTCCACGTTGTGTTTTGGGGCATTTCCTGTCGCGGGCGCTAGGCCTACCCACACAAGTGAGGTATCATTTTTATCGGGAGACTTGGGGGGACGCTGGGTGGAAGGAAATTTGAGGCTCCTCTCCGATTCCAGAACTTTCTGTCACCGAAATGTGAGGAAAACTTGTTTTTTTAGCCACTTTTTGAGGTTTGCAAAGGATTCTGGGTAACAGAACCTGGTCAGAGCCCCGCGAGTCACCCCATCTTGGATTCCCCTAGGTCTCTAGTTTTCAAAAATGTACAGGTTTGGTAGGTTTCCCTAGGTGCCGGCTGAGCTAGAGGCCAAAATCTACAGGTAGGCACTTTGCAAAAAACAGCTCTGTTTTCTGTGATGTGTCCACGTTGTGTTTTGAGGCATTTCTTGTCGCGGGCGCTAGGCCTACCCACACAAGTGAGGTATCATTTTTATCGGGAGACTTGGGGGGACGCTGGGTGGAAGGAAATTTGAGGCTCCTCTCCGATTCCAGAACTTTCTGTCACCGAAATGTGAGGAAAATTTGTTTTTTTAGCCACTTTTTGAGGTTTGCAAAGGATTCTGGGTAACAGAACCTGGTCAGAGCCCCGCGAGTCACCCCATCTTGGATTCCCCTAGGTCTCTAGTTTTCAAAAATGTACAGGTTTGGTAGGTTTCCCTAGGTGCCGGCTGAGCTAGAGGCCAAAATCTACAGGTAGGCACTTTGCAAAAAACAGCTCTGTTTTCTGTGATGTGTCCACGTTGTGTTTTGGGGCATTTCCTGTCGCGGGCGCTAGGCCTACCTACACAAGTGAGGTATCATTTTTATCGGGAGACTTGGGGGGACACTGGGTGGAAGGAAATTTGAGGCTCCTCTCAGATTCCAGAACTTTCTGTCACCGAAATGTGAGGAAAACTTGTTTTTTTAGCCACTTTTTGAGGTTTGCAAAGGATTCTGGGTAACAGAACCTGGTCTGAGCCCCGCAAGTAACCCCATCTTGGATTCCCCTAGGTCTCTAGTTTTCAAAAATGTACAGGTTTGGTAGGTTTCCCTAGGTGCCGGCTGAGCTAGAGGCCAAAATCTACAGGTAGGCACTTTGCAAAAAACAGCTCTGTTTTCTGTGATGTGTCCACGTTGTGTTTTGGGGCATTTCCTGTCGCGGGCGCTAGGCCTACCCACACAAGTGAGGTATCATTTTTATCGGGAGACTTGGGGGGACGCTGGGTGGAAGGAAATTTGAGGCTCCTCTCAGATTCCAGAACTTTCTGTCACCGAAATGTGAGGAAAACTTGTTTTTTTAGCCACTTTTTGAGGTTTGCAAAGGATTCTGGGTAACAGAACCTGGTCGGAGCCCCGCGAGTCACCCCATCTTCGATTCCCCTAGGTCTCTAGTTTTTAAAAATGTACAGGTTTGGTAGGTTTCCCTAGGTGCCGGCTGAGCTAGAGGCCAAAATCTACAGGTAGGCACTTTGCAAAAAACAGCTCTGTTTTCTGTGATGTGTCCACGTTGTGTTTTGGGGCATTTCCTGTCGCGGGCGCTAGGCCTACCCACACAAGTGAGGTATCATTTTTATCGGGAGACTTGGGGGGACGCTGGGTGGAAGGAAATTTGAGGCTCCTCTCCGATTCCAGAACTTTCTGTCACCGAAATGTGAGGAAAACTTGTTTTTTTAGCCACTTTTTGAGGTTTGCAAAGGATTCTGGGTAACAGAACCTGGTCAGAGCCCCGCGAGTCACCCCATCTTGGATTCCCCTAGGTCTCTAGTTTTCAAAAATGTACAGGTTTGGTAGGTTTCCCTAGGTGCCGGCTGAGCTAGAGGCCAAAATCTACAGGTAGGCACTTTGCAAAAAACAGCTCTGTTTTCTGTGATGTGTCCACGTTGTGTTTTGAGGCATTTCTTGTCGCGGGCGCTAGGCCTACCCACACAAGTGAGGTATCATTTTTATCGGGAGACTTGGGGGGACGCTGGGTGGAAGGAAATTTGAGGCTCCTCTCCGATTCCAGAACTTTCTGTCACCGAAATGTGAGGAAAATTTGTTTTTTTAGCCACTTTTTGAGGTTTGCAAAGGATTCTGGGTAACAGAACCTGGTCAGAGCCCCGCGAGTCACCCCATCTTGGATTCCCCTAGGTCTCTAGTTTTCAAAAATGTACAGGTTTGGTAGGTTTCCCTAGGTGCCGGCTGAGCTAGAGGCCAAAATCTACAGGTAGGCACTTTGCAAAAAACAGCTCTGTTTTCTGTGATGTGTCCACGTTGTGTTTTGGGGCATTTCCTGTCGCGGGCGCTAGGCCTACCTACACAAGTGAGGTATCATTTTTATCGGGAGACTTGGGGGGACACTGGGTGGAAGGAAATTTGAGGCTCCTCTCAGATTCCAGAACTTTCTGTCACCGAAATGTGAGGAAAACTTGTTTTTTTAGCCACTTTTTGAGGTTTGCAAAGGATTCTGGGTAACAGAACCTGGTCAGAGCCCCACGAGTCACCCCATCTTGGATTCCCCTAGGTCTCTAGTTTTCAAAAATGTACAGGTTTGGTAGGTTTCCCTATGTGCCGGCTGAGCTAGAGGCCATAATCTACAGGTAGGCACTTTGCAAAAAAACAGCTCTGTATTTTGTGAAAAAATGGGATGTGTCCACGTTGTGTTTTGGGGCATTTCCTGTCGCGGGCGCTAGGCCTACCCACACAAGTGAGGTATCATTTTTATCGGGAGACTTGGGGGAACATAGAATAGCAAAACAAGTGTTATTGCCCCTTATCTTTCTCTACATTTTTTCCTTCCAAATATAAGAGAGTGTGTAAAAAAGACGTCTATTTGAGAAATGCCCTGCAATTCACATGCTAGTATGGGCACCTCGGAATTCAAAGATGTGCAAATAACCACTGCTCCTCAAAACCTTATCTTGATCCCATTTTGGAAATGCAAAGGTTTTCTTGATACCTCTTTTTCACTCCTCATATTTCAGCAAATGAAGTGCTGTATACCCAGTATAGAATGAAAACCAACTGCAGGGTGCACCTCATTTATTGGCTCTGGGTACCTAGGGTTCTTGATGAACCTATAAGCCCTTTATATCCCCGCAACCAGAAGAGTCCAGCAGACAAAACGGTATATTGCTTTCAGAAATCTGACATCGCAGGAAAAAGTTACAGAGTAAAACATAAAGAAAAATGGCTGTTGTTTTCAGCTCAATTTCAATATTTTTTTATTTCAGCTGTTATTTTCTGTAGGAAAACCTTGTAGGATCTACACAAATGACCCCTTGCTGAATTCAGAATTTCGTCTAGTTTTCAGAAATGTTTAGCTTTCCGGGATACAGCATTGGTTTCACACCCATTCCTGTCACTAACTGGAAGGAGCTTGAAAGCACCAAAAATAGTAAAAATGGGGTATGTCCCAGTAAAATGCCAAATTTGTGTTGGAAAATGTGGTTTTCTGATTCAAGTCTGCCCGTTCCTGAAAGGTGGGAAGATAGTGATTTCAGCACCAGAAACCCTTTGTTGATGGCATTTTCAGGGAAAAAACCACAAGCCTTCTTCGGCGGCCCTTTTTTCCCATTTTTTTGGAAAAAACTAAATTTTCACTGTATTTTGGCTATTTTCTTGGTCTCCTCCAGGGTAAACCACAAACTCTGGGTACCATTAGAATCCCTAGGATGTTGGAAAAAAAGGACGCAAATTTGGCGTGGTTAGCTTATGTGGACAAAAAGTTATGAAGCCCTAAGCGCGAACTACCCCAAATAGCCAAAAAAGGGCTCAGCACTGGGGGGGAAAAGGCCCAGCAGCTAAGGGGTTAATGCCAAGTTCCCAGGCTCAGTGCATGACGCGTACATCATGCGGAATAGCAGCATCCCTTACGTGATGGGTCAACTCCAGAGGCAGTGTGTGTGGCTAATTGGTGACTCTGGTTACCCCAACCTGTCATGGCTACTGACCCCAGTGAGGAATCCCAGGACAAGGGCAGAGGAACGCTACAATGAGGCCCCTGGGCAAACTAGGAGGGTGATCGAGCGGACCTTCGGCCTCCTGAAGGCCAGGTTTCGGTGCCTCCATATGACAGGTGGATCCCTATTCTACTCACCAAAGAAGGTGTGCCAGATCATCGTGGCCTGCTGTATGCCTCACAACTTGGCTTTGCGACGACAGGTGCCTTTTCTGCAGGAGGATGGTCCAGATGGTGGTGTTGTAGCAGCTGTGGAGCCTGTGGAGAGTGAAGACGAGGAAGCCGAAGAAGACGACATAGACAACAGGAACACAGTAATACAGCAGTATTTCCAATGACACACAGGGAAGAATACACACCAGCATATTGCATATACTTAAAAACGACTACCTCTCTACTGTCTGTCCTTTTCACCAATTGTATGGTAACTGAGTTGTGACTTTCCCTTCCGATTTCAGAGATGTGGGCCCCACTGTGTGATCTCTGCTTTGTTTCCCCATGGACTACAGCTGTGTGACATTGGTATGTTGGCATCACAATGTAAATAAGCATTTTGGCACGGTAATGTCTAATACATTTTTTTTTTTTTAAAAAGCCAGACTCCTGATTGTTTTGTGCAGTAACTGTGTTTATTACAGTGCTCTATATTGGTGGGTGTTTGCAAATTGTTGAGGGGTGATGGTGGAGGAATGTCCATGGCAGAGTCCAGACTATTAGTATCACAGGTGCATTGTCCAAATGCCTGTTGAAAGTGGAGCAGGGGCAGTTTGAGGATGGACAGGGTGACAATGTGGGACAGTGGGATGACAATCAGGGAGGTATCCTTTCCTGGCGGGGGTCTTGGCATCTTACTCTGTCTTCTTCCTGGATCTCAGGGACTGCTTGCGGGGTGGTTCTCCTTCTGCAGGGGGTGGGGTGCTGGTGGCCTGTTGGTCCTGTGGCGGGGCCTCCTGTCCACTAGCACCGGCAGAGGTGGTAGGCAGTTCTTGGTCCATGCTAGTGTGAGGGGCCCTTTGTGGTGCCACTGTGTCCCACAATGTGGTGACTACCAGATTCAGAGCCCCTACAATGGTGCCCAGGGCGGAACTGATGGTTCGTAGTTCCTCCCTGAACCCCAAATACAGTTCCTCCTGCAGGAGCTGGATCTCCTGAAACCTGGCCAGTACCGTCACCATCGTCTCCTGGGAATGATGGTAGGCTCCCATGATGGAGGAGAGGGCCTCGTGGAGAGTGGGTTCCCTGGGCCTGTCCCCCCCTGTTGCACAGCAGCCCTCCCAGTTCCCCTGTGTTCCTGGGCCTCTGTCCCCTGGACCGTGTGCCCACTACCACTGCCCCCAGGTCCCTGTTGTTGTTGGGGTGGTGGGTTAACCTGGGTGCCCTGTAGTGGTGGACACACCGCTGATTGACGTGTCCTGGGGACAGAGGTATGGGCCCGCTGGGTGGGTGCTGTGCTGGTGTTCCCAGAGGGGGGAAGGTCTGCTGTGGGCTGTGGCTGTCTGAGGGGTACCGACTGTCCCGAGGTCCCCGATGGGCCGGGCTGGTCATCTAGATCCAGGTCGACAGAGCTGCTGTCATCACTGTGGGCCCCTTCTGGGGGTGGAGTGGACATTTGTGGACCCTCCTGCGCGGTGACGTGGCGTTCGGGTCCTGCAGGGGTATAAAGGCATGATTATTGCATCTGTGTGTGGCATGGTGTGCAATGGGTGGGTGCCCGTGTACCCTAGTGCTTGCATTCCTGTGTGGGGGCTTTAGTGACGGTGGTTTGGGGGGGGATGGGTATGTGCAGTGGGCATGCTTTGGTGATGGGTGTCCATGCTTTGTGGTCGCATGCAGGGCTTGGTGTTGGGATGGGTGGGTTGTGATGGTGAGACATTTGCAAGGAGTAGGAGTGATGGGGGTGAGGGTGAGGGTGGGGGTATGAGTTGGCATGCTGGTGGGGTGGGGAGGATGAAGTAGTGAAGATGAGACTTACCAGAGTCCATTCCTCCAGATACTCCTGCGAGGCCCTCAGGATGCAGGATCACCAATACCTGCTCCTCCCATGTTGTAAATTCTGGGGGAGGATGTGGGGGTCCGCAGCCAGTCCGCTGAACTGCGATGTTGTGCCTGGATACCGTTGAACGCACCTTCCCCCGTAGGTCGTTCCACCGCTTCCTGATGTCATCCCTATTTCTTGGGTGCTGTCCCACAGCGTTGACCCTGTCGACTATTCTTTGCCATAGCTCCATCTTCCTGGCAATGGAGGTGTGCTGCACCTGTGTACCGAAGAGCAGTGGCTCTACCCGTACGATTTCCTCCACCATGACCCTGAGTTAATCCTCAGAAAACCTGGGGTGTCTTCGCGGTGCCATGGGGTGGTGTAGGTGATGTGTGGGCTGGATTGTGTGGTGCTAAGTGTGGTGATGTGTATTGGTGTGTTGTGTGAAGTGCGTGGTAATATTGCTGGGTGATGGTAATATGCGCGCCTGGGTGCTCGGTTCTCTATTTCTCTGTGCGTGGACTCGATTCTCTAGGAGTGGGGGTTTGTGGGTGATGTGGGTGTGTGTTTTATATTGTGTTGGGTGTGTGGGAGTGGTGTGAGTATGTGTATCAGGTGTGTGTTTTTTAATTGTCCAATGTGGCGGTGTTTTGGAGATGTGTGTGTATTTTGAGCGCGGCGGTGTGTACCGCCAATGGAATACCGCGTTTGAAAGACCGCCGCGTGGATTCGTGGGTCGTGATAGTGTGGGCGTATTTCTGTTGGCGTGATGGTGTCGGTTTGGTTTCTCGCTGGCCTTTGGTGTGGCGGACTTTTGTGGGTGTCTGTATTTTGGCGTATTGCGTGTTGTGGGTCAGAATGACCGTGGCGGTTTACCGCGGCCGCGGCGGTGTGTTGGCAGTCTTCTGACAGCGGTATGCGCTTTTTACTGCCAATGTTGGAATGACCCCCTGAATCTTTTACTCCTTTTACAGATTGCTCAACTTCTTCAGTATTTTGCTCTTTCTCTTCTGTTATAGGAGTAGGCACATTTCTGTCATTTTCGATACTCTGCTCACTTTCTTTCTCTTTGTTCTCAGTATTTTCAAACGTTGGTAATCTCAACAGTTCCTCTTCTTTCTCTATTGGATCATGCACCTTTCTCGTATGGCTCGCATAAACCCAATTTGGCAAACCGGCACACTTCACAGCTGTTGTCGTAGTGAGCACAATCTGATAAGGTCCCTTCCACAGTGGGTCCAGGCAAGACTTTGCTACGTGCTTCCGTATAAGCACCCAGTCTCCAGCTCTCAAATTGTGGCCTTAACCTTGCATTTGTTGTACTGTTGTGGCTTCCACTTGATGAGAGAAAGACTGAACCACATCAGCCAGGCTTTTGCAGTAATCTAGCACCATATAATCTGTAATATTCACAAGTGCATTTGCAGGTATTGCTGGCAACTTCATTGCTCTCCTCATAAAAATTTCATGTGGAGACAACCCAGTCTTCTTATCAGGAGTGCTTCTCATTGGCATTAGCACTAGTGGTAAAGCATCTGGCCATTTAAAATTTGTTGACGCACACACTTTTGCTAATCGTGATTTTAATGTTCCATTTATTTGCTCTACAAGACCTGAAGCTTCTGGGCGATAACTACAATGTAGTCTCTGCTCAATGTTTAATGCTGAAAAAAGCAATTTGATCACCTCCTTAATGAAGTGAGTTCCCTTATCTGACTCAATTGAAACCAGAAAACCAAAACTGGAATTAATTCTCGTAAAAGAAATGTAGCTACTATAAGACTGTCATTTCTTCTTGTTGGATATGCCTCAATCCATGGACTGAAAATGCACACAATCACCAACACGTATTTCAAACCACAAATGCAGGCATCTCAATGAAATCCATTTGCATTCTACTGAATAGACTTCCCACCATACCTATGTGTCCCATGTTGACAATTGTTCCTTTGCCAACATTCATTTGTTGGCAAATTATGCACCTATGGCAAAACAGCTCCGCCACTTGTCTGAATTTTGGATTGTACCAGAACTGTTTAAAACTCCTGATCATTGCATTTCTCCCTATGTGTGTTTGACCATGATAGTATCTAGCCATATGTGTCAACAAACTGTTTGGTAAGACTACTTTCCCCTCTACTGTCCCCCATATTTCATCTTCCCTTTGAATACAACAATGTATTATCCAATCCCTACGCTCTTCCTCTGGAACATTATTCTGTATGGCTTTCAACTCAAACAATGTCTCAACTTTGTGCATTGTGAAATTTGCATATATTTCATCATTTTCAGACATCAATTCCCAATTTCCTTTGAACGAAATCCCATTCAGAGCACAACATTTTGCAACTTAGTCTGCATCCTCTCTGGTGTGCACCACATTTGACCCCGGCAATTTTCTCAGGCTTTTGTACTGCTTGTAAAAAATCATGTACTCTCTCTCCATTTCTCACAGGTGAACCTGAAGAAGTTAGGAATCCCCTTTGTGACCAAATTTGCCCAAAATCATGTACAATACCAAATCCATACTGGCTATCAGTGTAGATCTTTACTTTCCAATGGTCTGGTATTAGGCATGCTCTAGTAAGAACCACCAATTCTGCGACTTGGGCAGAAATTGCTCCTTTAAGCCATGAAGCTTCCAATATGCCAGTGACTGTACACACTGTATATTCTGCTTGTTAGAAATGGGGTCTTTGGTTGACAGTCAGGTTACCCCCTGTTCGAGCAAGGATCCTCACTCTAGTCAGGGTAAAAGAGAATCACCCTCAGCTAACCTCTGCTTACCCCCTTGGTAGCTTGGCAGAGCAGTAGGCTTAACTTCAGAGTGCTGGGTGTAAAGTATTTGTACCAACACACACAGTAACTTAATGAAAACACTACAAAATGACACAGCACAGGTTTAGAAAAATAGGAAATATTTCTCTAAACAAATCAAGACCAAAATGACAAAAATCCACAATACACAAGTCAAGTTATCAATAAAAATGCAAAGAGTCTTTAAGTCGTTTTAAACACACACTAACGCTTTCAGCGTGATAAAGGACCTTGGGCGTGTCAAAATAACCCTGCACGGGCGATGCATCTCAAAAAGGGCTTGCGAAGTGTGGATTCCACTCACGAGCGGGACCGTGCATCGTTTCTCCTTTCACTGGGTCGGGCGTGGCGTTTCTTGTCTCCGCAGGAGAGCGATGCGTCGATCCGGTCAACACTCTCGGGTCTGGGCAGGCCTTGCGTTGTTTTTCCATGCACAGCAGTACTTGAGTCAGAAATCCAGCAGCACGATGATCCGAAAACCCTGCAGCGCGGGTTGTGATCTCCCAGCCTCCGTCAGCGATACTGCGTGTTGTTTCTCCTGCACCGTGCTTCGATTCTTCAGTCGCGTTTCCTGTGAGGGTTGTTTCTCAGCTGCGGAGCCGGCGGCACGTTGTTTCTTCAGCCGCAGATCGGAGTCACGTCAATCTTTTCCCTGCATGGCGTTCTGTGCGTGGATTTTCTTGTCTTTAGGCTGCCAGCTTCTCCTTTCAGGGTCCCAGGAACTGGATGGGTACCACAGGGCAGAGTAGGAGTCTCTCCAGAGACTCCAGGTGCTGGCGCAGAGAAGTCTTTGCTGTCCCTGAGACTTCAAACAACAGGAGGCAAGCTCTAGATCAAGCCCTTGGAGATTTCTTCTCAAGATGGAAGGCACACAAAGTCCAGTCTTTGCCCTCTTACGCTGACAGGAGCAGCAACTACAGGATAGCTCCACAAAGCACAGTCACAGGCAGGGAAGCTCTTCTTTCTCAGCTCTTCAGCTCTTCTCCAGGCAGAGGTTCCTCTTGTTTCCAGAAGGGTTTCTAAAGTCTGTGGTTTTGGGTGCCCTTCTTATACCTTCTTATACCCAATTTCTCCTTTGAAGTAGGCCTAAAGTCTTTTCTGAATGTGAAATCCTGCCTTGACCAGGCCAGGCCCAGACATTCACCAGGGGGTTGGAGACTGCATTGTGTGAGGGCAGGCACAGCCCTTTCAGGTGTGAGTGACCACTCCTCCCCTCCCTCCCAGCACAGATGGCTCATCAGGATATGCAGGCTACACCCCAGCTCCCTTTGTGTCACTGCCTAGTGTGAGGTGCAACCAGCCCAACTGTCAAAGCCCAACTGTCAAACTGACCCAGACAGGGAATCCACAAACAGGCAGAGTCACAGAAATGGTATAAGCAAGAAAATGCCCACTTTCTAAAAGTGGCATTTTCAAACACACAATCTTAAAATCAACTTTACTAAAAGATGTATTTTTAAATTGTGAGTTCAGAGACCCCAAACTCCACATGTCCATCCGCTCCCAAAGGGAATCTACACTTTAATCAGATTTAAAGGTAGCCCACTTGTTAACCTATGAGAGGGACAGGCCTTGCAACAGTGAAAAACTAATTTACCAATATTTCACTGTCAGGACTTTTAAAACACATTACTATATGCCCTACCTTAACCATACACTGCACCCTGCCCTTGGGGCTACCTAGGGCCTACCTTAGGGGTGTCTGACATGTAAGAAAATGGTAGGTTTAGGCCTGGCAAGTCGGTACACTTGCCAAGTCGCATTTACAGTTAAAACTGCACACACAGACACTGCAGTGGCAGGTCAAAGACATGATTACAGAGCTACTTATGTGGGTGGCACAACCAGTGCTACAGGCCCACTAGTAGCATTTGATTTACAGGCACCTCTAGTGCACTTCACTAGGGACTTACTAGTAAATCAAATATGCCAATCATGGATAAGCCAATCACATACACATTTTGTAAAGGAACACTTGCACTTTAGCACTGGTTAGCCGTGGTAAAGTACCCAGAGTAACAAAAACAGTAAAATCCGAGTCCAGCACACATCAACAACCTGGGGAACAGAGGCAAAAAGTTAAGGGAGACCACACCAAGGATGCAAAGTCTAACACGTGTTCCCCCCAGCTGAAAGTGGGGAGCAACTACCCAACCTCATGGGAGTTCTCATCACTAAGGCGGAAGAACCTGGACAAAGTCCATCAGCATTGGCGTGCTCTGTACCAGGACGGTGTTCCACTGTAAAGTCCATCCCCTGTAGGGAAATGGGCCACCTCAAGAGTTTTAGATTCTCACCCCTCATTTGCATTAACTGCCTGAGGGGCCTGTGGTCGGTCTGAACTCGGAAGTGAGTCCTACACAAGTAGGGTCTTAGCTTCTATGGCGCCCACACCACAGCAAACGCTTCACGTTCTATAGCATTCCACCTACATTCCCTGGGTAGTAACCGCCTGCTAATGAAGGTTACTGGTTGATCTAAGCCCTCTTCATTAAGCTGTGAGAGTACTGCTCCAATACCATGCTCTGAGGCATCTGTTTGCACAACAGCTCTTAAGGTACCTCTTTTGTCTCTTGAACAGGAGAATTTGATCACTGTTTTCCAAACAAGTGTCTTTAATGTCAACTCTTGGTTTTGTGCATAATTCTGTCACCTCTAAACAATCATGTTTAACATCATCTATCCTATTCATATCTTCTCCTTCATTTGGTAACAATGTTGCCGGGTTAAGCATTGTGCACCTTTTGATTGTTACATTTGGTGCTTCAAGAATCACTGTCTCATATTGTGTCAATCTTGAATTTGTCAAATATTGTGTCTTTGACATAGTCAATAGGATTTCTATTGAATGAGGTTCATTTTTTGATGCAAAAGCGGCACAAACTTACAAAATGCCGCTTTTGTGTTGAAAGGCGGCGCAAATGCGGCGCTAAAAAAGTATAAATATGGGCCTTGGTATTTTCATTTTCATTATTGTCGCTACTCTTTCTCTTGAAATTCTCCTTGACCCTTTCTCAATCAAATGTCCCAAATATTTCACCTCTTGCTGACAATACAGCAATTTGACAGGCGATGCTTTATGACCATTGTCTCCTAGAAAGTTCAACAACGCAATCGTATCCTCTCTACTCCCTTCCTTTGTCTTGGATACAACCAACAATTCATCAATATACTGTACCAATGTTGATTGGTAAGGCATTACTAATGATTCCAGATTCTTTTTCAAAATCTAACTGAAAATCGATGGTGATTCTAAAAACCCTTGAGGAATTCTACACCAGCAATAGACTCTGGTCAGGAACTTGAAACAAAAGAGATATCTGCTATCCTCATGTGGAATGGAATCTGAAACATTATCACTGCTGGATTTGGCAAAACTGGACAACACTTCACCACAATGTCATTTATTTTCCTCAAATACTGAAAAAGACGAATTTTCCCATTCGGCTTTTTGAAACCCATTACTGGTGAATTAAACAGACTGCTCAACACTTCTTTCAAGACTCCCTGTTCCAGAAATTGTTCTATCAAAGGTCTTATCCCTTCAATTACCTTGTTTGTCATCGGGTATTGTGCAGTCTGTGGAAACACTACATTCTCTCTCACTGCCACTTTGACCCCTTCAACTCCTTTAATCAAGCCAATGTCTTTACCTGAAAAATCCCAACCGTTTGATTTAACTCTTTCCTGCAAATCAATCGGCAGATCTTTCTTTTCAAAAACTGGAAAGAAATTAATTAAGTCTTCCAAATTGTAATCTTCATTTGCCTGCTCATTTTCATCTGTCTGATCATCATTGACATTCAAAAAAGCCAAATCACAAGACATCGTCCTTTTCCCAACATCAACTAACAAATCTTTCTCTTCATCACTGTGTGTCTAAATTTTAATTCCTTTTGTTGAACACAAAATCAATCAATTTATTTTGCACAGTAAGTCTCTTCCCAATAATGACACTGGACTAGAATCACAAACAACAAAGCTATGGTAATCTCTAAAATGCCCAACTTTCACAAGAACAGGTTCTTTAAGAGTATTGAACAAATGTTTATTCGCAACTCCTACAATTTGCACTGTCCTTTCTGAAATCAGTTAATATGGAACTTCTACAGTTCTTACTATTGAGCTTGTTGTTCCTGTCTCAATCAGAAAATTAACCTCATGACCATGTACTTCACCCTTCACATAAGGACCCCTCTAATCCACTTCTAATGATGCAGCCATCATATACTCCTCCTCATCTGAACTATCCAACAGCCATTCAGCTTTTTATTTCATTCTCACTGTACAAAGGAAATTGTTCAGCTGTTTTTACACTTTTGTTCTTACTCTGATTTGTCACCACTTGAGAAAGCATTACTTGTTGCTGCTCCATGGGACTCTGTATCATTTGAACCTGTCTCGGCATGGGCATTTGCTGTACAGACACCATCTGCACCTGTGGCTGCATTTGTTGCATTGGTGGCATTTGTACCTGTTGTACCTGAGGCTGTGCAATTTGCATCTGCTGCATTGCTGTAAAGGCTGAAAACCTTGCATATTATTCACATTGTTCTGGAAAGTTTGACTTTGACCTCCCATCCTAGACCCTCTCATGCCCTGAAATGAATTGACACCATTTGTCTGCTGTACCATTCCTCCCCGATTCAACATTGTGCACTGTCTTTTCCAATGTCCAATCAATCCACAAATATGACAAGGTAACACTTTTCACCTTTGCTGCTCATCCTGCATCACCACTGAACTCAAATCCACATTTTTATTGACTACCGGAATCATCATTCCACCTCGACCTTGACTCGGAAACAAACAATTCCCCTGTGGCGGCTGTTGATAAATTTCCCTGCTATATGGTCTGTGCAGCCTTAATCTGCATCACCATTTCCTTCTCTTTCAGCTTTTTCTGCTTCAACTCAATTTCGTCACTACAGTATTTAGCATACTGCAACACATCGTCAATCGGCTTTGCTTGCCAGCAAAATAAGTGATGCTTAATTATCTGACGTACTTCTTGTTTTAACCATTCAACAAATCTGAACATCAAATAATCCATGCTCTCTTTCTCAATCGTTACTAAACCACTGAACTGTTTGAAAGCTTTCAACAATCGTTCATAGTATGCATAAACTGATTCTTGTCCTTCCTGTGATGTTCTATCTATGCGTTGCCAATAAACATTTTGAGGTGAAATTCTTGTTTTCACAAGCTCAATGACCTTGTAGTAATGTTTCATTACTTCAGGAGATGGCACACCTGTTTTCAAATCCCTTTGCGGTTCACTCGTCGGCCAATCAACACTCCTCCTGCATTCAATCCACAAATCTGCAGGAACAACAATCTCAAAAAAGTGTATTCAAATCTTCCCACAGATACTTTAAAAGTTTCACAAACCTATCTGTCTCTATCGGTTTCTCTCTCAGCCTTGGGTAATCATTTGTAAAACTTATAATAACACTCCTATTCCAAGGTACATGTATCAAATTCCCTCCTGGTGTTTCTCTCATTGGCAATATTTTCACTGGTTCTCCTGCCTGCTCCACATCATCTTTCTTTGGCCTTTCTCTTTTCTTCACCCATTTATTTTCCCATTTATCTAATGCGCTCCAAATCTGTACTTTCTCATGTAATTCTCTAAGATGTGTTCTCATCCCTGTAGATCTCATGTGAATAAAATCTTCCTCCTCCATGTTTAATCTGTAACTTCTTTTCAAAGTTTTCGTTTTTGACAAATCAATGTCATAATCGTCTGCTACTTCTTGTAACTGCTGATTAACTCTGTATGCTCCTCTGGTAATTATTTTGCATAGATATCTTAACTGAGGTTCAGTATAGGATTGAAGTCTGTTCACCCCGTGGTCCCTTCTAAGAGTTAATTCCCTTCCATGTTCAATCTCACTCTGTTTATTGTTTCTTCCTCTTTATCTTTTCTCTCTTGTGTTTTTGAATTGCTTAAATCTTCCAACCATTTTGTTATTTCTTGTGCAGACAAGCCTTTCAATGAAACACCATTAGCTTGTGCGCCTGCTTCTTGCTCTTGGTCTGATCTTGCACACTGTTGTGGAACCAATGCTCTCTGCCCCTGATTATTACAGAACATTGTTCCAGAATTCTCAACAGGAGACAAATCTATTAAAGAATTGGTCTTATTCAAACTTGGTCCTTGTCTATTCTGCACGTTAAACAACGAGCTCATGCCACTATTATCTACCCAAGTATATAATAGAATTACTGGACCAATCGTAATAGGTACAGTAATTGATTCAGGGATAGTCAAAGATCCAACCCTCTGTATCTGTCCTGCACCCATGCTCTGCATCTGTGGTATCTGTATTTGAACAGGCTCTCTTAGATTCATCCCTTACTGACCTTGTGACAACACTAAATTAGTAGTCGTCCTCACAATCTGAGCCTCTGGCTGTATTTCAGGAATATTCATTTCGAACTGCTGTCTGTTGCTCAATGAGTCATTGAAACTACTCTGCATCTGAACCCTCTCATTGTTCAGAATACTCCTTGCTGATTCTGAAATTGATGGTGCAGTAGGAATTGTATTACTAATTCCACTCCCATTCGATCTATTATCACTCCGCTGAGTCACATTTGGTGGAGGATAGTTCCCTAAAATATGCAAAATTATCTCATCCTCCCCATCCCATCATCATCATTAAACATGACCCTTTTTGAGTCTTTCAAATTTTGTTCTGTAGTCTATATGAACCCTTTTTCTTTTTCTTCCCATCCTTTGTCTCAGTTTCATCTTCCTTTGTTCTTGCAGGAAGTAATCTAATCCCCTGTAATGTCTCTACTCTCCACCTTTTCTGCTCTTCATCCCATCTAGCGTCTGCTAGTGGCTTTTCTACTCTTCTCATTTCCTTTCAAATTTTAATGCCTGTTGTTGTTTTGCTACCAGCTCCCATATTGCTAAGGCTTCGTATTGTGCTGCTCTTGGTGAAGGTTTTAGACTGTACATCTTTGACCTCAAGTTATCCAAAATTCTCAAATTGAATGTACCATGTTCTGGAAAAGCCAAACAACATTCTTTGTTTGTAATTTTGACCCAATGTTTCAACCAAAGACATGCTCCTGCACCCCTCTCTTCAAACACAATATATGCCGGAGTATTTTCTGGCAGACAAAACCCTCCTTCGAGTGCCGGGATATACTAATCACCCTTCTGCGGACTTCTCAAAGCTTTGAAAAACTTAATTTTCTACTGAATTTATTCAAACCTGATGTCCACAGCAAAAATTGTTACCAAATTCAATTATTCTAAGCAAATACAAATAACAAACAAAAATAAAGAAAGAACAACCAATCATGAAAAGTGACTACGATCCCACAATTCTCTTCAACCCCCTCACCTTCCAATCGCTTTACTATATTGTCGAACTGATTGACGAATCCGTGCGCAACTCTTTTTACCAACTGACCAAACCCAGGACGGCATCAACTATGTCACACTAACGCATTCACCCCTCCTCAGCACACTTGCTGAGTCACTGACAAAGCCTATTGTACCAATTTCTTTTCCAACCCACACACACATTCAATGCAGTATTAATTTGCGAGCTAACTTAAACCAAAAAATAAGAAAACAAATTTGCTCATTTACTACAGGTAGGGTAATGCAATCACTTCAGAACCTTCCAAAGTAACGTTCAGCTTTCGTCTACTCTTTTTCACAGTTCCCACACTCTTGAGTAAAATTCCACCAGCTAGTTTCATTTCTCCACTGTTCCTTGGACTATTGTCTAGTGCACTTAGTACTCACCAAGTCTTCAGTATAATTCCAAACACACAAATTTCTCACAAACTCGATTTACCAATCATGACGGATCAGTCTAATAACTGAACGAATTACAACATATAACAAGAGTCTCTCTACACCTGTAAATATACTCCGGAGTCCCAGACCTCTCTCCTTAGGACTGTCATGAACAACCATGTGGATAATTTTTCCTGCATCAAGCGCCACACTCTAATGAAGAATGCCTCTTCCCTACGCTCATACCTATAGGAGTACGCCCACTCCATCTAAAACTACTTGAGTATTCCTACACCTTTAAACTGATATTCACCACAACCAACAGCAAATTAGCTAAAGCTGTGCAAGTGCAGAATCACTTCATTCAATTCAAACAAATATCGCTAAGAACATACCCTTCAATTTAGGGGGTTTCCAAGAACCGGGGAAAGTCACTTAAGGCAACTAGCAAGTCATCTTGTTAAAGCCATGTAACATTTAAAAGAAAACCCAACAATTCCAACAATTTTATTTTTATCCAAAATAACCTCAAAACCTCATTATGACATCATAAATACAATGACGTAACCGTAATCTGCTACCAAAAACTGCTGCAGCGAAACGGAATCCTAGCTATTATTTACCCTGAATAGTGGATTCTGCGCTAGAGGATGCTAACTCGAACCGACATAGGTTTGAGGGGATGTTGTCAATGAGTAATGTGAGCATCAGCTATAATCAATACAATCAATAATATTAAACCTCACTCAATAACCACACCAGTTTATTAAGAAGAATTATAAAATGTATTTCCCTAGATTAACAATGCTAATGTCATAAAGATAACTCTCAAACATAAAGGGTAAGCATATAGGATTAATAACGGTTGATTACAACCTCTTACATATCTCAATTTGATTAAGACAACCAAACAAATTATCTCCAAAAGGATCTCACTTATGAATGATACCAAAACGGGTAATAATGGCAAAGTATACATTAGTACAGCGTTCAAAACATCTCAAAACATGTCATGAGCGTTTTAGATTAATTCCCTTACTAACAACAAATTAGCATCAACATGTTGGGACTCCGTAAAAAGAATGTATTTAGTAACACAAATGTAAAAAACATACTAACTTGGATTAATATATAAAAAAATATTATTAATATGCAGCAATTTAATCATAAATTGCAGCTAGTACCTGGAAAGCAAAAGAGACACATATCACATTACAATTACATACTTTACCAACAATAAATGTAGAAGCAACAAGCAGTTTACTTCAGCCTGGAGACACCATCAGTTATGTGTTCAGAAGATTTGGGCCTAATGACAGCTAAACCCACACTGCTACGGGAACACTGAAATCTTGACTCTAGTCATCTAAACTCTGGTCATCATCATCTGCCTCTCTCATCTCGTCTCAACTCCACCGCTCACAACACCCTCTAGAGATTCCTACCTAGGTTGTGATACTAAATTCGAAAAAGCTTATGATTGGTCAATCTATGGGGTGGTTATGCTTCAGCCAATCAACAACTAAATTGATAACCTAAAATACAACAAACCTACACTAACTAAAACATCTTCTTCAATATTATTGTTTCCTCTTCTGTCTCATCTGTAGCTCCATTGCTTCATCACCCCCAAAACACCTCATCTCAGGAAAAAACGTTTACTGTTTCAACTTCATTTTCATCCTTGAGGAAAGACCAAGTATTAGTAACATTTTCAAACAATAGATCATTCAACACTATTATGCCATTTCTGTGACCTACAGCCCATTAGCGTTGGCTACAGGGTCATTGTTGTCACCTTGCACCCCTCAGATAGACCGAGTTCCAGACCCGATAGAGGAAGGAGCCCACCATCTTGGATGCAGTGGGTGAGGGGTTCCGACCATCTGTCAGCCAACACTGAATCTTGCCTGTTAACCCTATTTTAACTGGCTCCATTCTCTGCTGAATCCCTGCAGGACCAACACAGCTTTTTCAGCAGAGTTGCTGCTGATGCTTTCATTCCACCCCCCTGCTCGCCCAAGTTCAGACTGGTTCTCTGAGATAAGACCCTCCATTTACTAGAAGTGCTGACTGTCTGCCGACCATCACTATGCCTAGCAGCGCCGCAGATCTCCTGCCATACTGCTGATGCTGTTTTTTGCCTCCCCTACGCGTACATGTTCTGGGCTCATTGTTGGTGAAAGAATGAGCCCTCCATCTTTGTTAGATTGGGTGCAGGGGCCCGATCCCCCCTCCCCTGTTCCTGATCACAGCCTATCAGCCCAGCCTGCCAGGTGCTGCCTGGTCCTGTATAGCCATGAGGCACCACCTCTTTCCCCGTGGCATTATTGTTGCGGTTGTAATCAATCTGAGGCGGGGGCTAAAGAAGTCACAGGTGGCCAGTGATGAGAATGTAAGATGTATAGAGAAGGAAAATAACAGGCCAAAGCCAAGGTGGACAGCCAGTGAGTAAGTTTATCAAGCTCAAGAGCGAGGATGAGAAAATCAGATGTAATGTGAAGCTTCAGATAGATACGAACCTATCTCTGTGATGTAAATAGTTTTTCAGAATGGGGCATTCAGTTCTGCAGTGTGTTTTGGTGAATGATTAAAAAGAAATCCAAGACTGGATGCAGAACGCTCTCTTCTATCAACACAAAATGTTTTCAGCAGTGACTTGAAAATCCAAGTCACATCAACTGCTCTTCCTAAAATCTGCACTTGTGCTAATGAATAACTGCTGATTCCACTGCTCTAGCTCTCTCTCTAAAACTAGACTGATAGTGGCCCCTCATTCACTTCAGGGAAGTTGAAGGTCTCACCCTACAGTCATATAAGCCAATTATATTGCTCAAGGCAGTTTCTCTAGCGTCTTCTCCTCTTGCTATATGGTGTTTTGCCTCTGACCTATAACAATATGTCAGTCAGCCTCTTTGACTGCTGATGTGTGATCTCCTGTCTGCTTTTGGAGTGAGGTGGATGACCACGTGACTTCTGCGTCCTCCCATGTGCAGCCCGATGTTCCCCAAAGACTTTGCCAGACAGCGTTCAATGAGCTGACCTCCATTGGGTGTGGATGCTTGTTTGTCCAGGCTCTGTCTGACTATTCCAATCCTCGTTAAAATTTATCCCAGACATTGGTTGTTGCCCTTGTTGCGAGGACTGTTTTGTTTGTTTGGTATATCTATATTATTAACTTCTTACTTCATTCCACTTTCATCCTCTATCCCAGCACTATAATGACCACTTTAATTGTTATTTGCTTTATGACGCCTACTGGGCCTAGATCCGGAAAAGGTTCTTAAAAGCCATATCAAATAGGTCATGTTATTAGATATTGACAAGTATCCTCCCTGCCTCTGGATGCAGAGCATTTCACTCCTGCTCCCAAAAGGACATACATCTTGAACAGGCCTCATCAGCTCTCCTCAGCTCTTGCTTGCTTACAACACCTGGATCTTCCCCATACCAGCAAGCTGAACAACCTACTGTCCCCTACAGGAAATTACTCATATTTAATAAACTATCCTCCTAACTTAACTAAAAATGCCATGAGAAATCTCAAACATAAAATCCTCAACCTCAGTAAAGAAATTCTCATAACTGACCCCTACTTCTGCTCCAACAAGGATAGCAACAAGGGTACCCTACAGAATAACCTCATCTTCTCCACCAACCATCGTGCTCAGTGGAGGAAGGTTTTATCTCCCTCACTCAACACCACCATCACCAAGAAAATTCCACATGGCCATAAACTTGCTATAGCATCCTCTGCGTTGTACAATGCAGCTGTAACCATCTCTATCACCATGTTCATTTATATGTCATATCACAATCTCTTCGTCCATCTCTTTTCCTACCTCCAGAACAAATTAGATATGGATAGCCTCTCACCCTACTGCCCCCTCACAACTTCCCCCTGACCCCCCACCACCTGACAACTCCATCTCTCCTACTTCCCCTTGCCCTTCTTACCATCTCCTGCCAGTGGCAGACACCCATTTATCCATGAGCACCACTGCACACCAACACATCCCCTGCACCAGCAACAATGTTGGCACTCCCCTACAACGATAACAATTCATCATCTGCACTTCTCATTCTGCTATAGACCCCTCCACCTACACTCAGATCAACAGGATCAGAATATCCATCATCCACCCTCTCAACCAACCATGACCAAAGCTCTGGCTGTTGACCCTACTGACACTTTCTCCTCCAAAAGCCCTAGTTCTCTTCACTACATTGCTTCCCCTAGTCAGGGGCCCCTTGCGAGTCACTACACTTACTCTATGCTTGCCAATATAAAATCTGAACTGCAGCTGATTAGAGACAACATCCTCAAATTAGCTCATATCACCTCCAACCTTGAACATAAGCTATCCTCACCTCCAGACTAACAACACAATTTCTTCTAAATGCCAACTCACTTCCTATCGATTCTTGCCCACTTCTGGGCCACACACCATTTCTGGAGATCTACAATGATTCATATCCACTCCTTTTGTCCCAATAGTCTTGTTAGACAGTTACCGCATCACAATATACTCTCCCTCCTAGACACTTATATCCATGCTACGGAACACCACTCTATACCTACTGCAAAAATTTAGAATATTATCACTCATCCTCAAATAGCATCCCACCCCAGTACTAGGTATATAAATAAAGTGAACCTCAAACAACTTCCCATCTCACATTCATCTTCAAATACCTCCAAAACATCACTTAAATGTTCGTTACTCAACTATCATTCAGTTGTGAAACATGCGGCCGACATAGCCAATCTTAAACTTAACCTTGACCTTGACATTCTTATGCTCACTGAAACCTGGCTGAATGAATCCTCATCCCTAATTCTTGACATACTTATCCCCCCAGTCAAAACATCAGCAGGCTAGACAACTCTGGGTGTTCAGGGGGTCATCTAGCCTGCATATACAGGTCCACACTATTGATGAAACAATCACATGCTCTGTCACCATTCCCCTACTAATACCTTAGGATTAACATCACCACCAATGGCAACTCAATGTGCTCTCTTTACCCGTTTTACCACCCTTTCAGCGATAGCCACACATTCATCAAGCAGATCATGGAGATTATCTCCTCTAACATCATAGAACCCAACAACCAGATTTTTCTTGACGATTTTAACATTCATTAGAACAATTCCAGTGATGCTCTCATGAACAGTTTTAAATCCTCCCACCAGGACCTTAACCTTACCCAAGAATGCAACAGCACACCCCATAACAAAGGGGCCACCATAGATTTAATAATCGCCAAACAGAATACCATAAACATTTAATCTAGCTTACCTTGGAACTCGACTGACCATCATTGTTTCACCATCCTCATCTCAGTAAGAGTGATTATCACTGAGGGCCAACCTGTGAAAGCCAAACATTGGGTCCAAGACTCCCACAACATAAAGCCACTCATTATCCTGGCTTTGAGTACTGACATGCTACCCCTCCTTCTCCATTTATGATGTTCATGACCGCAATGAGCACTACATCAATTCCATGTGAAAAATCATGGACACCCTTGCCCCTAAAAAACTAAAGAGAATCCTGTCTAAAACATACAATCCCTGGTTCAATAGTAACTTGAACAAGGAACACCAATGCATCAGACTTGCAGAATGACCATGGAGACATACCCCTTCTTTGTCCAACCTCAAACTTCTTCGACAAAAGACAGAATGCCTACAATAGGCACCTCAGGAACTCCAAAGCAGCATTCTTTCAAAATCAACTTGACACGACAATCAACTAACCTAAAAAAATTGAAATTGTTAAAAACCAGATAAACCACAATAGCGACCCCCCATCCCGAGGACGTTGATGATTGAGGGCAATATTTCTCGATATCCGTAGACAACTAAAACCTACTGAGCAGGCTCTGAGTAGAAGCTTTGGCTCCGGGTTCCTTGTACTGTTAGAGCTTCTTTTTAAATCTTTCATAAATTTGTGGCATTTAAAACATGTCTGAACATGTTTTTGTTCATGAATGTTCAATCTCAATTTGTAACCTGGAAACAGGCTCACAAACTGCCACTCCAACTGGTGGTTTAAATGTATTTAGTTTGTTCGAGTGGATGCATTTTTCATTTCTCTGTGAGGTGTACTGGCAGATCAAGGACAGCTTGGATTCACTTTGATGCCACACATTTTTCTGAACAACGTTCTAGAGATCAGTGCAGATGACAGCAGGGTCACTCTGTGGGAGAGACAGTACCCGCATTTGAAACTTTACTTGGTCTTTTATCAGGAAAATCATTTGCAACCTTCACTGGGTTTTGTCCATTTGCACCTGGTATTGGGCTGTGATTCACTCGCATCTGTAGTCACTCAGAACTATACATTCACAGTGAAATGTATGAAAAAGGATAGGCAGTTTACGAACCATGAAATGGCTGAGTAGTCAAAAAATCTCTCAACCAAGCAGATTTGATTTAAGTTTCAGTTTGGTATGCATAACGTACCCTCAGATATATGTAAATAAGACATCGCAAGCCAAGAAGGAAGCCAGAACAATATAAAGGTATGACACTGCAGACTGAATACCTTTATAATACATGGGATTCTGCAATCCCCGTATAAAAATCTTTCTCTAATTTCTTTTATAATTGGCCACTTGTACACATTAAGGCACCAATTATAAAGACCTTACACAAAACTCAACTTTAATATCTCATTACAATTGAGTTTGAACATCACAATGCCAGCTGCCAGCACCAGTAGTCGGGGAGGGGGAAAGGCAAGTCAATTCACAGATCATAATCAAAGCAGATGTTTAAAGATTGAAAACAAAACTTGGCTTTTCTTTCTTGTGCTGTGTAAGAAAACGGATGTACTATATGGTAAGGTTGGGGCCTTATTGTGCAGTACACTTGCGTTTGTCTTCTTGGGTCCAGTCAGAGTTGCTTTGTAAATCCTCACATCAACCCTTTGGTAGCTATGGCACAGAGCAGCAAGACTTAGCAAAGGAACAGCATGAAAAGCATTTAACAACACCAAACAATGACTTAAGAAAGTTGCCAAACAAGAAAGAGAGAGAACAACAATAATACAAATAGAGCATACTTTTATGAATTTTTAGAGTCCTTGATGACTAAAATCCACCAGAGAGTTCCAGAGATATGAATTTTTAAAGCATTTAAACACCTTAACATCAAGCGCAAACAAGCAATGGTAAGTCAAAACTTTGCAAACTTTTGAAAACTTTGTAAAAGTTTGATACACTGAGTTTGGTGACTCTGACTCGGGTTGGGTGACCAAATCTGACAGGACAGATGTCTAGGAGTCTAGAAAGGAAATAATGGACACCTGCCTGGCCACCATAGCTTCTTTGAAGTGAGTTGAAAACTTTACAGGATGACCACCATTGACCTTTATGGAGTGGTCCTGATGCTGAGGGATGCAGGCTTAAGGATGCTAACTGGATGCTCCAATGCTGTGAGGTCCACAGGAATGAAGTCCAGTCGAGTCCTCAGCCCACAGGTGAGTTGGGGTGAATCTAACCACAGATTTCAGGGTTACACAAAGTCATCTATTCAGGGGTCAAACGGCTTCCAATGCAGACCTTTTGTTTTTGTAATACAGCAGTTCTGGTGCAAACCTTTTGTGGGGGTTAGTGTCCCTTGCGGTGGACAAATTAAATCACAACCAGCACCTACAGATCCAGTAGACTCGGTTGCAGCTTTTTGCTGTTCCCAAATTGTCCTTCGAAGTGCCTGGCGTCCATTAGTGGCAACAAATCAACTAAGGCTACCAGGGATGTGGTTTGGGCTTCCTGCTTTAAGCTCCCCAGTGTCATTCTGGGGACCAGAATCATTGCTTTGGATTGAGCCAGGAATCAACTTTTTCCTGAGCCAGGCATGCAGAACAAGGTCCAAACTCCATTAGTCCAAAGTGCAGCAGCTGCAGTCGCTCTGGCATCGCAGCCTCTCTTTGTGTACTTCCAACGGGTTCTGAGTGGTCTTCTTCTTCTTATCCTTGGTCCACATCCAGCAAGCACTGAAGTCTCAGGTGCCGGGGTGCCCATTATATCCCACAAGGTGACTCGAAGGGAACAACACGGTCACTAACCAATGAACTAACAGGTCCCCTCCTACCTGGTGATGCAGTTCAAGTGATGTGTGGTTTCTGACTATCCTGGAGTGCACTTTGCATGTCACAACCAATATGGCTGAAGTCTTCCTCGAGTGTGAGGACCTCAGTAGCCCACTCCTGGGGGTGTGGCTACCATGAGCATTACGCTGTGGAAAACTGGTTCTAAAACTGGTTTTCCCTCCTTTGGCCCTGGCTTTGTCTAGGGGAAACAAAGGCGTTCCTCTGCTGGAATGTTGTCACAGGGCCCCTTCAAAGGCAGCATCACTCTTTGCTGCCTGCCTTTCTGGTTAACACCCTTTGCCCATCCTGTGGGTGGGCAAACCTCCAGCGCAGCAAAAACGTTTGTTCTCAGTCTGGGAACTGCTCACAAGTCTCCCCAGGCAGACAGAAACCTATCTCGGTCCCTGTGTCTCACTGAGCCACTGGAGTAGCTGTGTCAAAGTATGACAACTTTCGTAAAAGTTGCCAGCATTAAAGTGGACATAAATATCTACTGCACTATTAAGTCACATCTGATGTTCGCTTTAATGTGATACCTTACATGACAGTGTTAGGTAGCCTCTGTCAGCAGTTAGACACATTGGAGTGGCAACAGTTAACTCTGAATTACCTAATAAGGGTACTTAACCATCCTCAGCAAACACCAACACTTGAAGGCTTTGCTGCATAGACATAGACATATCAGAATACATATGTTTAAATTAATACTAAGCTCCTTACCATAGAGCTACTTAGGCTTGCCATAGAGGAGACATATATATATATATATATGTATATATATATATATAGCTAAGGGACTTTGAGCCTCTTCAGTATGCAATGGTAGCTGAAAGTTGTGCTTTCACTTTGTCACACTCAGAGTGACACAACCAGTGCTCCACTTATAAGTAAGTCAGCACCTGCCAATTGGGGGTATCCAATTCAGTACAATACTTTAAAAAAGAGAAAGAACACTGGAGAACACTGGCACTGAGGTCTGGACAGCAGGCCTCAATGGACTCTCAAAGCTCAAAACCAGTAGCTAGTAGCCCTACAGTTAGGGGAAAACCTTCAAAAAAACCTGTTTTCTTACATGCTCTGTTTCTCTAGCTGTATAGTGACAAGCAGAAATGAGGAGTATCTAAGGTGACATGTTTATTTTTCACACTCCTTGGATAATTTTAGAAATGGTAGAATCTTTCTGCTTGTTTCTATTGCACCCTTAAGAAAACTACTGTATATTAAACTAGTTCTAATATCATTTTACAACAAATATCTAACAGCTTTTTTGGCATGTTTAATTTTGCACTTAATATTTTATTTTTATTGTTTATGTTTCCAAACATGCTTTTTCTTTTATATGAACGAGTGATGCAACAAGGATTTAAGTGGAATGTGGGAAAGATGATGGTCTGAGCAAATACTATAAGTAATAAAGTACCGACTGCTACACATGATATGTCATAATGTAACCCCCTGCCATTTATTATAAGGCCATTGCAAGCCACTGAGGAGTTACATAATCATATGGAGGAGCAAGGCCAAAGGCAAAGTTTCTTTATAAGGTTATGATAGCCTCAGCTCGTATGCCAGGGGATACTGTATCCAATGTAATACATGGTCACATCATCACCTTTGCCACAAACTACTTAAAACATTGGTGATTATCTCTTTCATATGAAAAAGCAAGCATATATGCAAACATGAAGAATAAAAACAAAACCTCTAATGCAAAATTACATGCATCAAAAACATGTTAGTGATTTGTTGCAAATATTAGAAACAGTTCAACAGAAGTCAGTTAAAAAAAAAAAAAAAAAAAAAAAAAAAAAAAAACAAGCTGCGCTACCTCAGAATGAGAAGAAACATGCAAAAATATTCTAGCTTTTCTCCAACTAGCTAGAGTTTGAAAAACAAACATGTTCTCTATGCTTGTCATTGTAAGCTAAAAAATAAAGCAGAAGAAAGGAAATCAAGTTATCCAGCTGCTTCAGTTATGCTGGATGACCTGACTAGCCTTTCACCTGGCTTTTGGCTCTGGCAGCAGGCATTACGACTTCAGAATTCAACTGCAATAACTTTTAATAGTTGGGTTATGACCTCTTTTCTTTTAATCTGGGTGTTTCACAATTGACTGATTATAGGTGTTCCAAAATCTTATAAAGTAACTTGTCCTTTGCTCTGATTCCTCGTTTAGGGTCAAGAAACTCCTTGGTGACTTGCATTATCCTTATAATGTACATCAGCGGCTACTTTATCCCATAAGGTCATGGAACTGAGAGATGATTTGCCATTTCCTCATGTTCGTGTTCTTTATTTAGGTAAATGGTCCTTCTAATACGGTAGCTAAAGTTTTATCAGGTATATCAAGAAAGTTCTCTTTAATTAGCTGCATTACAGAAATATCTCACTCAGATCCGTATGTGTGGTTGAGTATAACAACTGAAAAAAAGAAAAGCATTGCTTATATGTAAAAGGGAAATTGTAGAAAGTTGCGAATACTTCAAGCATTTGGCATAATGCATGTATAACTTTGACCATATGCAATTTGCAATATGAAATTAAGCATTTTCCATCAAAATACAAATTATAGTTTCAAGTTTCTATTTAGCTGTCTAATAAAGAGAAACACAGCAATTGAAATGTCCCTGTGTGGTAATTTAAGCTGGGCACGGGAAACAATTGGCACACCTATAATCATGCTGCTCTACAGTAACATTCTTAACCCACTAGCATGACCGCTGTAAACTGCTGTTGACCGAGGACTTGAAATTTAGAGGTACCAAAACAAACAACTCATTTTCTGACACAAATAGAAACAAGGGCACTGTGTAACATGCACCTTGGCAAGGAATTTCCATCACATGAGAGGATGTCTTTACAGGTGAAAAAAGGAAGGCACTTGTGGGCATAATTATCATGGTTTTACGTCACACCCTGCGCCACGCAAGGATGCACAAGGGTAATGCAAAACCTAAGTCAAATTTATCAACCCATGCAAGTCCACCTTGCATGACCTTGAGTGGCTTGATAAATCTGGAGCAAAGCAAAGCAGCATAAATCATTTCCACTGAGGCGTTCCACGGGTGGAGCATGTTTGTTTCCACACATCCACCCATAGATTTTGGCGCATTCCCAGATTTATCAACACGGTAAACTTGGGAATGTGCCATAATGCTACACCCTTCCAGGGGAGGTGCAGCAAAGAGAAATATATTTATTTTGCCTCATTGTTTTCTCTTTCTAGCACACTTAGAAAGAGGTACATGCTTCAGAGGATTTTTTTGTGCAGGATGGTCCCCATTCCTGCATAAAAACAATCCTCCCTGCAATGTAGTCACTCTTGAACCATGGTGCAAGGCTGACTGCTTTGGTGCAAGGGCAGTATATTGTGCGCGATCACAAGGAAAGAACAGGAATGTGCCATATTATGTTAAATATGGTGCATTCCTGCCCTTTCCATTTAATGCAGTGAGCAAGGTAGCTTGCTGCATGTCGTCAAATAATGATAAATCTGCCTGTTGGTGTGCTGCTTTCCTGGCCCTGTTAAGCCTGGTTCTGCTTACATTTCAAGCCTCTCCTGTACAGGTCTCTTTCTTCTCTCAGCAGTCAGCGTATCACTGAACAAGAGGTAGTGGAGAGCTGGTACTATTATGTCAATGATTGTCACAAATCATCAAAGGTTCCTTGTGATTTCAGGAGCTGGAATGGGAACCCAAAGCAGGACTGGCAAATTTTGTCAGACCAGCCTCCTTATGGTGCATAGCGAGTGAGAGCAGGAGGCAAGCCTGACCACTGTAAGGGAAGTTGGGGGGTGGTTCTCCAAACCAAGAAAATTTGGGAAAAATGGTGCATTCTACAACACATTTTTCATTATATATTCTATTATATTAGTTTTTAAAGCATACTAAGTGATGACATTACAGTGCACTAGGATACGTCAATCTTTATTGGGGCTCTTCAATGATTCCTTCAATTTCACCCTCCAACAGTTCCTCTCATCTCTCCATAGCTCTTCTCTCACATATATTTCATTTGTTTTAAAGTGCCTCTAATGAATCGTACATGTGTAAATCAGTGTATAGAAAATGTTACATAAATAACGGGGATTACAAGGTGTAGGATTCACATGTCATACGGATTGGGAGGCAATTCTTAAGAGTTCTTGGTCTGGGGAAGCAGAAACTAAGGATTCAGAATGTTACACAGTAGGTAGGGTTTATATTACTAATATGAATGTATTTCCACCCAAACAAACCCTTTTTAGCAAAATTCTGATAATGAAAGGCTGGGAAAAACATACGTTTCTAACCTTGATTATGATTGCAGAGTAACAAAAGCAATAACCCACTGAGCTATGCACATAAAATACTGTTCAGGCATATTAACCCTCTGTGCTACCTTAGATGAGTCAAAACCGCCGCTAGACAAAACTCTGGTATCTCTCCTGCAGGTACATTAATCACCAGAGTTATTGCCAGGGGCTTAGCTTGATCAGTATGATTGGGGGGGATGAGCTTCATATTTCCCAACATCTTGTAAAAACCCATTATATGAGAAACATGATATGAGGGGGCTTGAGTGGCAATGGAAAGAGAGAGGACAATGGATTATTAAGGGTACATAGCAAACAGTATTTCTCAAACTCATCAACATTTTGAAGTCTTTCAAAAGATAGATAAGAGAAAGGGAGTGTGTTTTTGTCAGTGTGGGCATGTAGAAATCACAGGTGAAATCGGACAGACACTTTACATTATCCACCTGAAAGCACTTGTACCCAACTATTTACTAAAGAATACAGAGGCATATTTACAAGCCCCTGTGGCACAATAACGCCGCTGGAGCATCACTTTTGTGACATTCCAGCGGCGCAATGTGCCCACAGATATTTACAAGGCTACGTAAGGCTACCATGCGTGGCTTTTTATGGCCTTGTAAATATGGCCCTCTTTCATGCATAACTCTTTGTGAAAGGGGTGGTCCACGGGTCATGCTGTGGGTTTTCCCAAGGAACATCCATGGACTCTGACACATTCCAAGATGTACAAGCTTTTGTAAACCTGGGAATGCATCAGATTCCTATGCCACCCCAGGGCTGGCATAAAAGTGGTGCAACAAGGAGAAATACCTTTATTTTTCCTCATTTTTTAGAAGGAGGAAAACGCTATTAATGATTGTTTATGTGCAGGAAGCTGTCCCTTCCTGCACATAAACAATCATCCCTACAATGCAGGCACCATTGCTCCATGGTTCAATTGTGCCTGCATTTCCACGAGGCAGTCAATTGTGCGCCAGAGCATAGGAAAGTACAGGGATGCGTCATATTGCTTTTAATAAGATGCATCCATGCACTTTCCAAATAACGCAACACGGCACAGTAAGCTGGCTTGCGGCACTATGATGAGTCATTTTCTTGTAAATATGGGCCACAATTGTTAAGGGGGTGCAACACCCCAAACACACACCCCTGGAGCTATGCCACTAGTTATAGTGCCACTTTTATTGTTGCCTGAAAACTGTAGGATATGCAAGGAACTCTGGTACAACACTGGCCCCCAGTAACAAAAGTGACCCCCCACCATACTAGCCTGCAGAGGGAGCGCCCGATGCCCAGTTTGGCCAGACCAGTCTTGCCTGGGGCCTCAAGAACATGACCCCAAGAGAAGTCTATGATTGCGTTAAAGCACCCTCACAGTTGAAGGTTTTGTTAATTGTCTCTGGAGTGTGGGGGGCACCTAGGGGCTTATTTACAAGCCCCTTGTGACTCTGGTACAACACTTTTGCTATAAAAAAAGTGATGTTGTTGTGGCGCATGTAGCTTGTAAATAAGCCCCCTAGTGCTTAGTCATATGGCTGCTTAATGTGTCTTAAAGCAAGTTTAACAATTCTAAGGAAATTATGTTGTTGAATTAAAGACAATATGGAAAATAAACATTTGCTGTTATGAAGCCGGCTTACAACTGGTAGTATTCAAATGATTTAAATTGTGTTTTAAGGTTGAAAATGATATGTGGCTGACTCTGTTAACCTGATAACATCTGGAGTATTGTGATTATGGCCTTTGGGGGCCCAATAGGGGAATAAGCTAAATAGGATTGACGCCAGAAGTACTTCCATCTAGCTTATGTACGCATTTGTAATTTAATGCATGGCGTTTAGTACTATATATGTAATAAAAGTACTTTTTCATTTTAAAAGAAAAAGCACTGACTTGACAATGATTTATTAATTGTAGCTGTTGCATGTCTGAGAATTGGGAGCATGGGTATCAAGTAGTTGGTCCCCCAGTGGTACTGAACCCTATGTCTCCCGGAGCTACTGAATAGTGGGATGGCACTAAGTACTGAACCCTAGGTGCCCTTGAGGTACTGAAACATTGGCTCTCCTGGGATACCAAGTAGCTTGTCTCCAGGGGTAATGAGCCCTAGGTCCCCTGGGGTGCCATGCCCTAAGGCCCCCAGGGGTACCAAACCCTAGGTCCCCTGGGGATATCAATCCCTAGGGCCCCCAGGGGTACTAAACCCTTGATCCCCCAGGGTACAAAACCCTATGTCCCCCTGGGGTGCTGAACTTAAGGTCCCCTAGGTGTACTGAACCCTAGGTCTCCGGGGGCCCGGGAGAAGGAAGTACTGAACTCTAGGTACCCTGGGGCACCTATCCCTAGAAACCTCACGGGTATGGAACCCTAGGACCCCTGGAGGGACTGAGGCCTAGGTCTCCCGGGGGTACTGAACCTTAGGTCCCCTAGGGGTATCAAGGTCTAGGTGCAACGGGGTACCGAGGCCTTCATCCCCCGGGAGTACAGAGACCTAGGTCCCCCAGAGGTACCAAACCCCAGGTTCCCTGGGGGTACTGAACCCAAGGTCCTCCTGGAGTACTAAACTATGGGTCCTCTGTGGGTACCTCAGCTAAGTTCCCCTGGGGGTACCAAGGCCTAGGTCCCCCAGGTGTACTGAGCTCTAGGTCCCCTGGGGGCACGAACTCTAGGTCCCCCTATGGTACCGAGCCCTAGGTATCCCAGGGGTACCATACCATAGGTCCCTTGGAGGTACTCTACCCTAGGTCCCTCTGGGGTACTGAACTCAAGGTTGTATGTGTATACTGCATCCAAGGTCCCTCCGGGGGTACCGAGGCCTAGATCCCCCAGGGGTACGAGATGTAGGTCCCCTGGGGGACTGAATCCTAGGTCCCCTTGGAGTACCGCACCCAGGGTCCCCTGGGGTACTGAACCTGAGGTCCCCTGGGGGTACTATACCCAAGGTCCCCCGGGGACACCAAGGACTAGGTTCCCCAGCTGTATGGAGGCTTAGTTCCCCCAGGGCCACTGAACCCTATGTCCTCTTGGGGTACTGAGGCCTAGGTTCCCTAGTAGTACTGCAAAGTGCCCTGGGTACCAAGACCTTGGTCTACCAGGAGTGCAGAGGCCTTGGTCCCCTGGGAGTACAGACCCCTCGGTCTGTCAGGGGCACAGAAACCTAGGTCCCTCAGGGGTACCAAGCCCTAGGTCCCCTAGGGTACTGAACTCAAGATCCCTTGGGAGTACCATCTCCTGGAGCTACTGAGGCCTAGGTCCCCAGGGATACAGAGGGCAAGGTCACCCAGGGGTACTGAGCCCTAGGTCCTCTGGCTCACCAACCCCAGGTCTCCCGGGGTACCAGTACCTAGATTCCCCGGGGGTACCAGACCCTATATCCCTCTGGGTGCTGAGCTCAAGGTCTTCCTAAGTCTTCCCGGAGTTCCAAACCATAGATCCATCCTCTGAGGTCATGTCTCTTTGTTGCAATGCGGACCCAACACAAGTGTAATATGTTGAAGATGTATTCTGTTACTCTACATGGGAGCCCATAACCAGAGCAGACCAACTGCATCGAAGACCAGCTCGGCAGGACTGGGAACCCAGAGAAGCCCTGGCAAAATTATATTCTCCACTCAAGAAAATTTGGGGAAAATGGGAAAAATTGAAAATATAGTGCATTCTACAATACGTTTTTCATATATATTTCATTGTGTTCGTTTTTTAAGCATAGTAAATGATGACTTTACAGTGCACCAGGATACAGCAATGTTAAATAGGGATCTTCAATGATTCCCTCACTATCACCCTCCAACAGTGCTTCTCGTCTCTCCATAGCCCCGCTCTCATTTGTATATCATTTGTTTTATAGTGCCTCTCATACAGTGCAGGTTATGGGAGCATTTTACATCACACAAACATACAGAGACAATGAATCATACATGTGTAAATCAGTGTGTGCAAAATGTAATATAAAACAAAGGGGACTACAAGGTGTAGGATTCACATGTCTTCCATACTGGTATGCATTTTATAAGAGTGCTTTGTCTGACAAAGCATAAACTCAAGATTCAGAACATAATACAGTTGTTATGATTGACTTTACTAATAAGAATTTATTTCTATCAAAACAAACCCTTTTTAACAAAATTAGGATCATGAAAATCTGGGAAAAAACATAACTTTCTAACCTAGATTACGATTGTAATTTATGAACTGTACAGTAACAAAAGGATCCCTGTAACAAAAGCAGTAACCCACTGAGCTAATCACATAAAATACTGTTATGTGATCTGCATAGTGCACGCTTTTTGCAACAGGCATATTAACTCTCTGCACTACCTTAGTTGAGTCAAAACTGCCACTAGACAAAACTCAGGCCTCTCTCTGGCAGGTAACCTAATCACAAGAGTTATCTCAGCACTTTTATTGTTGCTTGAAAACTGTTGGATATACAAGGAACTCTGCAGTGCTTTAAAAACTGCTGCACTTCTGCAAAACCGGCCCCCAGTAACAAAAGAGCCCCCCACCCTTTCAGCCTCCCGGGCAAACTCCTGATGCCTGTTACAGTCAGTCCAGCCTTGGTGATTTCCTTTCTTATTACAATGTGACATGAGAAGAACTTTTAATAGGAAAATAAATGACAAGTTTTTCTACAGAGATTACAATCTCGCAATACAAAATTATAAAGGCCACATGTCAGGGGGATTATTAATGGCCTAAATTGTTGAACATCCTTTTGTGTTTAACTTAAAAAAACGCAGTACATGATGTACATGAAGTCAAGAAAAGTGCATAGCACACAGTGCTCTCTCTTTCTCTGTGACAAATGAGGCACACATTCATCCTTTGTTTTTATGATATGGTTCAGCAAATTTACCAGTATGAAACTGTGTAGGAATCACACATTTTACCCCTCCCCCTCCTACGTATGACCCTCTTGGCCAGTTTACTAAGAACTTGTGCATACACAGCTTTATCATATTTTGCACATGTTTGTCAAATGAGACCAAAGTGATAGAAAAAAGAAGGGCCTCATTTACAAGAAACTGACGCATGGTCATCAATGATGCATCAGATTCCTTACACCTGCCACACATCACCTAATGATGCCATGGATGCACTGTATTTACAATGAAGAGCTCCATGGCGCAAGTTTTCACAGATGCGTCAGAAATTCTGATGTGTCTGTTGGTGTTAAGGTGACGCATTGCTGGAGTTGCATCATTAAACTGATGCAATTCCACTAAAGCGAGGAGAATCCCATTGGAAAAAAACAGCGGTAAAATTTTGACACAGTGAAGTCGTAGAGTGACCCATTGAAAAGTTGTCAGTGCGGCCGCTGCGTCAAAAAAAAATGACAAAGGGGCTTGTAAATAAGGCCCTAATTTTCTCGTAGAATACTGGTCGCAGCCATAACCATGTTAGTCAGTCATATATATTTCTGTGCCTTCTTCATTAAACAGAAATGCACTCAGAGCCTAACTTTGGAGATGGTAACTTAATGGCATGCAGTTAAGTTTCCTGGACGTATGCCAGCTGAAGTGGTGGGATAAATTCATTCTTGCATGCTAGTATCCGAGTGTTTCATTGCTTCTTTGTGAACAAGGGATAATGAGGAAAAGCTTCCGGTATTCCGAAATGCTGGGAACTAAGCAGGCGAGGTCAATTCTCAGCCATAAAGATTGCGAACAGGCATTTCCTCCATGTGTTTTAGTCTTTCAGCTAATTACTGATTACGACGACGGCCCCTATAGTGGACGCCTTCTTACGTAATGAGTCAGAAAATTTATGAATTAATGCTTCCTGTCAAATGTATTCTGCACTTTAAAAAGAGAACACAGTAAACTTTCCTTATTCGCCATGTAAACGAAAACATGTTTTAAAATATTAGCACTGACTACGACGATTGTTATAACCTTAATGTAAACGATTTTAAATATGTCTGCAGGTATTACTGTCTAATATCTTTTGGCGTCAAAATTGTTCATTCTTCTGATTTACACTGAACTTGTATTATCCAAGTACGCCCTCTTGAGCTCACGCTGCCAAAGATCAAAAGGACCACTCAGACAGGAGTGTTCAAAAAAAGTAAAAGGTCTAATCCAGTGCAATAATGCGCTAACACTCAAAGCGTTTCGGCTCTTGCCTTGGTCACAGGTAACTATGAGGCATATTTATGACATTTTTGGCACAGGACAGCACAGCAAGTCACCTTGCTGCTCTGCCCAGCGTCACAGGAAAAGGGTAGAAATGTGCCTTATTAACCCAATATCGTGCATTCCTGTCTTTTCTCTTGCCCTGATGCTGTTTTAGCAACCTAGCACCAGCACAAACACCCTTGCACCAAGGTGCAAGCAGTCGCGGCTCGCAGCATTCGGGAGGGGTGGGGGAGATGGGGTATAAAAATTATGTTAATAATAACAAAAATAATAAACACAAACCTCAATCGCCGCTGCCGCACTGCTACATCTGCTCCTCTGCTACAGGCAAGCACAGGCTCCCAGCCAGTCCTGCGGCCAATCCTGGCACTGCTCAGAGCAGCGTTAGGATTGGCTGGGAGTGCCCAGCCAGGATGCTCCCAGGTAGACTGGGAGCATGTGCACGCTCTCTCCAGCCCGGCAACTGTGTTACTGGGCTGGAGAGAGCTTACTGCGCATGTGTGTTTGGCGGGCCCGAGACGGCTGGCTAAACACATACGCCTCACTGTTCATCACCCCAGTGGCCCTGCCCCTTTCCAAGAAAACGATAATAAACTCAGTTTATTATCATTTTCTTGTAAAGGTTTTGCAGCTGCCACTGATGGCGGTGGCGGAGGAGCCGCCCCTGGTTGCAAGGGTGCCTGTGTTTTAGGCAGGATTTTTTTTTGTGCATTACAGAGCACCTTCCTGCACATAAACAATCCTGAGGGGCTTTTTCCTATTTCTATGTGTGCTGCAGAATGCAACCAGCACATAGAGAAAGAGGAAAAAATGAGGAGAAATAAAGATATTTCTCCTTGTTACGCCTCTCCTGGCGAGGTGTATCTTTTTGACACATTCCCAGGTTTACCAGGTTTGGTAAATCTGGAAATGTGTCAAAAACCATGGGAGTTGCGTGTGAACACCCACCAAATCCCATGGAATGCCCCCCTGGTGCAGAGTAATCCAACATAATGAGTTGCACTGCGTTGCATTATTTAAATGTATGAAGACTCTCAAAGCCACACAAAGTGGCTTTGCGTGGCTTAAAAAATCTGACTTAAGGTTTGTGTTACTCTCGCATCAAATTGTGTGATCCGAGAGTGACGCAAACCCAGTTCATAAATATGGCCCTATGTGTATACAGAAGTGCACAGTATAATATGCTGTTTACAGCGGCGACTGCCGCAAATATCAAGGGGAGGGGAAGGGGGAAGACACAGTGCTAATAAATAAAAAAAAAGACTTACCACTCGTCACCACCTTTGTCCTCTCCTGCCGCCTCGATCGTCCTCCTGCCTGTTCTGGTGTCCCAGCATTCACAATTAGCATTACAAAAGTGTTTTTATCGGTATCACATTGAGCCAAGCTGTCAATTATGTCAGACATATCTGGACCGTTAGTTCACACATGGTCTTTCAATGCAGGTTCAAGAACACAAATTTTATTTAAAAAAATACTCAAATCTGATGTATGAATGAGCATTTTCTCCTAATGTCAGATTCAGAGCTGCAAATTTAAAGTCAAGATCATGGAAAAGAAGCTCTTTGACATGAAGGAAAATATTGTACCAAAATGATGATTCTTAAATGTTAACTGCATAAAGAATCATAATTGTATTAAAGCCAAGGATGCTAGCATTATGAGTTAAATTTTATTCACTCCTTCTGAGCAACACCACCTTAAAGTTCTAAGACAAAGAACACAGAATCACGTCACCATGACTTCAATCCTATAAACAGTACGTCGTCCTCTTAAAGGGGACGCCGTACAGCACAGCTGCAGACTGGCTAAATTCTTAGATAAATTAGGGCGCCTTCTACAAGAGACTGAACAACCGAGACAAATGCGCACAATCAGCCTTCAAGCAATGTTGTAGCACTCCGTAATTTAGCTGAAACATTTGAACTCAAATCTATTTTATTACTGTATTTATGATTCCTTGGCTTTTTTTTTTCTTTTTCTACTGTACCTTTCTTTTCTTTTTCTCTCTTTTTTTTCGTTTAATGGTTTTTATTGACCAAACACGTGCTAAAAATATAATATAAAATACAGTCCTTGTCCTCCATATTCTTCCTCATTTGTTTCTCCTTCTGTCTCCTCTTGTTCTCCTTACTCGTCACTCAGTACTCTAAAATAAACAATTCACCATTATTAATTGTTCCTGTTTACAATTTACTTTCACTTTTTTATCATTATTGTGTACAACTTACTTTTCTTCTGTATTGCTCACTACAATTACATTTCTTTGAATCTTTTCCCAAAATGGGAAGGGGGTATGGGGTAATGTTAGCATCCTTGTCTTTAATAAAATTGTGATTCTTTATACAGCTAACCTTTGCTGGAGCATTTTCATCCTTTGCAGGAATCAATGCCCTTCGAGGTTGATGACTATTTGGACCAACAGAGAGTGTGGTAGAACCACTAACACAATTGCAATGCAAACCTAATTGAGTTACACACCATGACCAATGTTGCCAAGGAGGGAAAACTCCAGTCAGTAGTAGAGTTATTAAAGGGGTTTATTACAAATTCAAGCACAAAGTTATGTAGACAATTCACAAGGCCAAGTTATAAAGATACATAATCACCAAGAGATGACCAAGGCAACAAAATCAGTTCAGGCAGACCAACATTAACAGAACTAGGCGTTCAAGAAGAATAATACATAACATCAAAAGAAATATCTGTGATACAGAAATTAAGCATTGCTCAAGGTTAGAAATCATCAATCAATTTCAATTTAGCAGAGCCATAACTTAGCTGGGCACAGGGGAAACCCTTTGGCTAGCCATATCAAGGAAATACATGTGGGGGCAAAACACATGCAGACAAAAGACAAAAAATACAAAAAGGGCAAAAACAATTTTGAAAAAGATAACCTTGGACTGCAAGCTACTAGCTAAAATGATCAAAAATTATAGGTAAAAAGGGAAAGTATCAGCATGTCAGAAGCTCAATCAAGAGTCTTCTGAAGGGGGATTGAAGAAAGGTTTCCAAGTCTCAAAGGGGCATCTCAAAAGGGCAAAGCAGAGCGGGTGATACCTCCCCAAGGGGCACAGAATTCTGGAAAAGGGTATCAGAAACTCATTGTCAGGCATCTGGATCTGATGGTATCTGACCAAAATCAAACTGGTCATTGATATATTGAAGTTCATAGTGCATTCCTATTCGCCAAAGGAATCAGTCCAATTTATGCTGAAGGGGCATCATCCAATAGGAATAAATCACACAACTCTAATCTGAAACATTCACAAATCTTTCCAGTTCAGTCATGGAAACATTTCAGAGTTTTTCAATGCACAGCTTGAAACGTTCTTTTGTTTTGAAATAACATTTCCTAAACATATCTGCATTAGAACAATCTGCAACTTTCAATGTTTCTTCTAACCATCCCCCTGGCATATAAACTTTAGTTGCTATACCACCCCTTACATAATGTGCTTTAAATTGAGCTAAATGTATGCCTGCTTCCTTCATTGCTGACCATCTTGTGTATGGTTTCACACAGATAATTAACAATGGATTTACCCCAGCACATCTTTACTCTTTCATCTTAGCTTCATTCACTTTTAAACATCATACCACACATAACTTTGGACAACTATTGAAATCTTGGATAAAACACTAACTCTGTCCTTCTCTAATGCCCTTACATCCGATACACTACTGGACAAAACCAAACACAGCAAAGTTGCTAATTTACATGATATCACAGAAATATTTATTACTGGGCCATCTTTCAAATAACTTTAAAATCAAATTCACGTCCCAAAGTGATTCATACCTGGCCCTAGGTGGATTCTTCAAATTAATTCCTTTCTTAACCCAGCAAATCAGATGACTCCTATCAATAAATATTTGCTTTATTAATAAATGTCCTGCTGCAATTATCGCAGTTCACTGTTTTGTATGACAATCCTTTTATAAATAACTCTGCCAAACAAATGCTACCACCACATCATCAGCCTCTATGGGTTCCAACTCCCTTGCCATGCACCAGCATAACAATGTTCCCCTTGCACCTCTGTATCCCTTCTTAGCCTGGAGCCCAGGATTCATTGAGCAACACCTTAGGTTTTCTTGAAAGTTCTGTAAATCTCCCTGAACTCCTAAAATTCTCCATACTAGGAGGTTGAGCAAACCCGACTCCACTAAAAGATGTTTGTTCTGTTCTACTCTTCTTAGTAGGCCCTTGCATGACTTTATTAAATATGGTTTCTCCACAGCCATTTCCTTTGTTGGAAACTAAGCTTGTTTTACAAAAATGTGTATTTAATGCTATTTGGCACTTCTGTTTCTTCACCTGTATTATTACTTTCTGAATCATTGAAAAGGGTGGAAACTTGTAGCCTTCCATCGCTCCCCAATCCTGCTTGAATGTGTTTAGTGCAATGCCCCCTGGATCTGGTCTCCAGCTGATGTAATGTTGCAACCTACATGTTAACCAGAACACAAAAAGATCCACTACAAGTGGACCCCTACTATTTTGTTGAAATATTCTACCTTCAAACCAATCTAGTGATCCAAACAAAATTCCACATTTCCTTTGCTAATTCTGATTGTCCTCTCGACCTGCTTCATTCCATCCTGTTTAGATATGTCACCAATGTCACACGGTCAACTGAATTTTACTGCTGGTCCTTTCTGAAACTGTGCAAAGCAAACAATTGTGCTTTCATTTCCAGACAGTTTATGTGTTATTTTCTCGCCAGCATGTTCCAAAGTCCAGCTGTCTCCTGACAGGAAAACATTGCACTCCAACCCAGCTTGCTCGCATCTGTCTCCAGAACAAAGTCTGGTTTCTTTCCAAATATAGCATGTCCATTCAATGCCTCTAAATTTTCCACCCACCACTTCAAATCCTCCTTGGCTTGGCGATTCATGTATATCATGTCTCCATATTGTAAATTTTTTGAAAAGCCCAAAGTCTTTAGACGTTGAGAGCTCTGTAATGCATAGGTCTTAGAAAAATGTCTTGTATAGAAGAAGGTTACAGCCCAATCACACATGCCATTTCCTTCAACATAACTTCCTCCTTTTTCTAAATGTTTTACTTGTTGACTTAGCCTCTTTACTGTTTTCCTCTGGTAATTGCATGACTCATAACTGTGTACCCCACAAAACCCAGAAACTCCATCCACAGAGACAGAGTCCAGATGGATTTTTTCGATATTGATTATGAACCTAACAATTTCAGCAAATCCTTTCCCAATTGTAATTTACTATACAACTCTTCAAAGCTCTAATTGATTATCAAAATATCAATGACATAAACAATCAATCTTATACCGCTTTCTCTTAAAAACCCACCACTGGTCTTAATTTGTTTGTAAAACACCTACGGCAACAGAAAAATGGAAAGGGAGACACTGAAACTGGTAAACATGTCCCTTCAGTCAGAACTGCAGATCTCTCTGACTCGCTAAAGCAATTACAAATGTGAAATAAGCATCCGACTTCACCATCCAATCCAACTCCTGTAACAAGTCCCTTAACAGATTAAACCCTTCCGCTTTGAAGTGTCTGTATGTCACATACTTGTTTAAGTTTCTCAAATGTATCACTGGCCTCCAACCATTGTCTTTTTTCCACCAAAAACAAAAACCTTACATACCTGATTTGACCTTCTTACACCATTTCTATTTTGTCTTTTATCATCTGATTCACCTCCTCTGTCACTATTGCTTCCAGGTTTCTACTGCTGACAAAACCCAAGGGTATTTTGTTATCAGCTTCCATTGAGCTTGAAACAATCTTAACCTTTCACCCACATTTGTTTTGGATAAAACCAGTTTGTATCCTCATACTCACCTTGTCCTGAATTGGCACCTTGACCTCACCCTCTAGAATCTCTAGTTCTTCCTTCTCTCCCTCCCTGGGAAAAAAGTGTTGGTCTCCGTTGTTCACTCTGTAATTCCCAGTATTTTGGTATCCTTTATTTGGGGACTTATAATATACTCGGCTTGGAGAGTGCCCTCTCCTCCTAGCCCTGCCATACAAACTATTTCCTGCAAAAACCCACCTCATAGAAAACTACGCCTTTGCCCGACAAGTGAAAAGTTGTACATATTTACTCAAAGACATAACCATTCCTTCACCAAACAAAAGCTCTTTGGTCTCTCCACTGGGTTCTTTTTTTTGCCAAAGTACCCAATTTTGGGCTAATGTGCCTCAGAATTGTTTTGTGACTCTCAGCTAATAGACCCACATTTGCAATCCATAAGACCCACATTGCTAACTGACACCATCTTCTCATCACATTAATGTTTAAATAATTCCCCTTCAAATAAGCCTCCTCAATTAAATCAAGTATTCTGCCTAAAGACCTCAGTATATCTCATTTATCTTGACGTTGTTTTAACAATCTCTCCAATTCTTTTCTTGACTCTCTTCCCATTTTAAATAGATATGTGATCAACTCCAGATCCAAATTAGGTGCAGTAGTTACCTTCTCATTTATCACTGGACGTGAACATTCTGACCTCATAATATTCCGTTCCTCTTTTTCCAGAGGCTCTTTTATCCATTGTTTCATATACTCTGCCACATGATCCATTGGCCACCAAACTTTTCCTCTTGGCTGGCGTATATCCTTTGGATCAAATAATCTTTCATCCAATGGATCTACTACTCACCTTTTTTCCTTACTCTTACAATTAGCTCCTTCACCAATTTCTTCATCCATACAATTTTTAGAATCTAAATCCAGGATGTACTCATCCAAATTAGCATCACTACCTGTCTGATCAAACTCATTGTATTGATTTTCATCGTTTGTAGTGATTGGACACCAGTACCTTTTGGGCACCTTTCTTATTTATTGCACTCTCCAAATGCCTTCTCTTCTTAAGCATTTTCCTCCTGGCTCTCTATTACCTCTTTCCTCCTCCCCTGAGGTTGAAAAATACTTTCCGTTCTTCAGATTAATAAGTCCCCTCTTACCATCCTGACTGTCTCCAGATTTGCTTCTTGCAATTCCCTGGATATTATTTTCCTTATGAGTACCTCTTGACTACCTTCACCAGACTGTTCTGCATGTTAGTATCGTTACTTTTTGATAATATTTATCCCTCAATCTTTATATTTATTTTTACTCCTTTTGCTCCATTGTGTATAAAAAAAAGTCTCCTATTCTCCATGCATTGGTTTTGCAAAGTATTGCCAAGCAACCTTCTTCGCATGCCTAAATGCTGTAGAAACAAGGGCTTTTGCATAATTCAAGGCCTGGTTCCTTTAACCCCTTCAGTGCCGCAAACGTAATGGTTACGTCCGGTGGCACGGTGTTCATCTGCCACGGACGTAACCATTACGTCCTGGCCCTATACCACGGGTGGTGCACTAGCGCTCCCCCTGTGGATCTCCCACCCAAACCCAACGGTCAGGGATGGGAGCAAAATCACTTTTGCTGCCACCCCCGACCTCCTATGGTTTCCCCCGGGGGCATCTTATGACATCAGCGCGAAATTGCCCACTGAACTTATCAGAGATCACCCCTGACGTGCTGGAAGCATGGCTTCCATTATGTCTGAGGAGAAGCTGATTAGTTTCTCGGAAGGGGAGGTCAGAGAGGCATGGAATAGAAAGGAAAGTCTTTTCCTTTCCTTTAATGTCTCTCTGAGCATTCCTGCAATTCCCACGAGACACTAGGGAGTTTGTTACTATTTGTTTATGCATAAGGGGCGCAGCACTTTGGGCAAGGGTCGCTCCCCAAGGGGAGCATTTTATTATGGCAATTTCTGCAGATTAGCCTATTTTGATTAGGCCCATCTGCCCCAAGGGGGGCAGAAACCACTAGACACCAGGGAGGTTTTTTTTTTCTCCACATTTTACAAAAGGGGAGCAGCCCCTTAAGCAAGGGTTGCTCTCCAGGGGGGCATAATATATTAGGCAATTTCTACCCCCCCTTGGGGGTAGATAGACCTATTTTTATTAGGCCTTCTGCCCCCCAGGGGGGAGGAAACCACTAGGCACCAGGGATTGGTGTGTGTGTGTTTAATTTGGGGGATGGCCCCTTGGGCAAGGGTCACTCCCCATGGGGGCACATTACTAATGGCCATTTCTGCCCCCATGGAGTAGATCAGCATATTTTTGTAAGGACCATCTGCCCTCAAGGGGGGGGGGCAGAATGCTCAGTAGACACCAGGTAAGAATTTGTTTTTAAAAAAGAGGGAGGGGATATGGCCATACCCCACACCCCAAATAAATGGAGACAAAGTTGTTCTGCCCTTCGTTCGGTAGAGGGGGTAGTTACCCCTGATCCACTCCCGGGGGACAGAAAGCCTACTAGATGCCAGGGAATTCATGCCCCCCACCCCAACTGAAGGGGATAACAGTCTTTCATCCCCCCGCAAACTAAAGCATCTAATCCCAATGACAAGCAAGAGGACATTTGATTATTTTGGGTTTTGATTTTTCATTTGGGCCAAGAAAGCTTGGCTAACTCTCAATATCGCCCCACTTGGAATGGTGAGTGGCTGCACTTTTTGGACTTTGGGACACTGCCACCTAGAAAAATCTACCAGAACTATACATATCTGAAAACTAAACATCTGGGTGAGTCCATGGTGGTGTGCTTCATATGTACCCCACACCATCTTCTTACCGTAATGCCTTGCAAACCTCCAACTTTGCTTGAAATCACACATTTTCTCTACATTTTTGTGAACCCTCTGGAATCTCCAGGAATCCACAAAATTCCTACCACCCAGCATTGTCACATCTATACCGATAAAAATTCTGCCCTACTTGTCAGCCTAAAAACATTTTTTTCAAACAGCCTTTTTGGGTCTGCCTTGGTTGTCCCTCAATTTCGACATTATTTGGCTCTTCCCCGTCGCAGGCACTTGGCCCACCTACACAAGTGAAATATAATTTTTATCGGGAGACTGAGGGGAACATTGGGTGGAAGGAAATGTGTGCCGGTGTTGTGATCCTACACAGAATGTGAGGAAAATGTGATTTTTTTGCAAAATTTTAGGTTTGCAGGGAAGTTTGGGTTTGGTAGGTTTCCCCAGATGGCTGCCGAGCCCAGGACGAAAACCGCAGGTGCCACCCTTGCAAAAACAGGTACTTTTATAATAGATAATTTTGATGTGTCCATGTTGTGTTTTGGACCCTTCCCTGTTGCGGGCACTAGGCCTACCCACACAAGTGAGGTACCATTTTTATTAGGAGAGTTGGGGAAATGCTGGGTGGAAGGAAGTTTGTGGTTCCCCTCAGATTCCAGAACTTTGCAACACCGAAATGTGAGGAAAAAGTGTTTTTTTAGCCACATTTTGAGATTTGCTAAATATTCTGGCTAACAGAACCCAGTGAGAGTCCCACAAGTCACCCCATCCTGGATTCCGCTAGGTGTCTAGTTTTCAAAAATGCACAGGATTGCTAGATTTCCCTAGTTGCCGGCTGAGCTAGAGGCCAAAATCCACAGCTAGGCACTTTGCAAAAAACAGGTCAGTTTTTATTAGGCAAATGTGATGTGTTCACGCTGTGTTTTGGGGCATTTCCTGTCGCGAGCACTATGCCTACCCATACAAGTGAGGTACCATTTTTATCAGAAGACTTGGAGGAATGCTGAGTGGAAGGAAGTTTGTGGCTCCTCTCAGATTCCAGAACGTTCTATCGCCGAAATGTGGGGAAAAAGTTTTTTTTTGCTAAAGTTTGAGGTTTGCAAAGGATTCTGGGCAACAGAGCTGGTGATAGCCCTACAAGTTATCCTATCCTGGGTTTCCCTAGGTGTCTAGTTTTAAAAAATGTACAGGTCTGGTAGGTTTGCCTAAGTGCCAGCTGAGCTACAGTCCAAAATCCGCAGCTAGGCACTTTCTAAAAACACATCAGTTTTCAATGTAAAATTTTTATGTCTCCATGTTGTGTTTTGGGTCGTTTCCTGTCACGGGCACTGGACCTACAAATGAGGTACCATTCTTATTAGGAGACTTGGGAGAATGCTGGGTGGAAGGAAGTTGGTGGCTCCTCTCAGATTCCAGAACTTTGTAGCACTGAAATGTGAGGGGAAAGGGTTTTCAGGCAATTTTTGAGGTTTGCAAAGTATTCTGGGGGCCAGAACCTGGTGAGAGCCCCACAAGTCACCCCATTCTAGATTTCCCTAGGTGTCTAGTTTTCACAAATGAACAGGCATGCTAAATTTCCCTGGGTGCCGGCTGAGCTAAACGCCAAACACCACAGCTAGGCATGTTCCTAAAACACAACAGATTTCAATTAAAAAATGTGAGGTGTCCATGTAACTTTTCACGGTGTTTCAACAGGAGACTTGGGAGAACACAGAATAGGAGAACAAGTGTTATTGCTCATAGTCTTTCCCTACCTTTTTTCCCTCCAAATGTAAGACAGTGTGCAAGAAAAAGGTCTATTTGAGAAATGCCCTGAAATTTACAAGCTACTAAGGAGACCCCTAAATTAAGAGATGTTCAAATAACCACTGCTTCGCAACACCTTATCTTGTGCCAATTTAGGAAATACAAAGGGTTCCTTGACACCTATTTTTCACTCTTTCTATTTTACCAATTGAATTGCTGTATACCTGGTTTAGAATGAAAACCCATTGCAAAGTGCAGCTCATTTATTGGCTCTGGGTACCTTAGGTTATTGATGAACCTACAAGTCCTGTATATCCCTGCAACCAGAAGAGTCCAGCAAACATAACGGTGTATTGCTTTAAAAAATCTGCCATAGCTAGAAAAAGTTACAGAACAAATTTTAGACATAAATGGCTGTTTTTCTAACTCAATTTCAATATTTATTTATTTCAGCTGTTACTTTCTGTAGGAAAACCTTGAGGGATCAACACATATGAACCCTTGCTGATTTCAGAATTTTCTCTACTTTTCAGAAATGTGTTAGCTCTCCAGGATCCATCATTGGTTTCACACCCATTTCTGTCACTAACTTGAATGAGGCTGAAAACACAAAAAATAGTAAAAATGGGTATGTCCCAGTACTATGCCAAATCTGTCTTGAAATATTTGGTTTTCTGATTCAAGTCTGCCTTTTCCTGAAAGCTGGGAAGATGTTGATTTTAGTACTGCATACCCTTTATTGATGCCATTTACAGGGAAAAAACTACATGCTTTCTTCTGCAGCACTTTTTTCCAATTTTCCCCCCAAAAAACAAAATGTAGCTGTATTTTGGATGAATTCTTGGTCTCCTCCAGGGGAACTCTGGATACCTTTAGAATCCATAGGATGTTGGAAAAAAAGGACACAAATTTGGCGTGGATAGCTGATGTGGACAAAAAGTTATGGGGGCCTAAGTGTGAACTACTCCAAAAAGCCAAAAAAGGCTTGACACAGGAGGAGAAACGGCCTGGGAGCAAAGGGGTTAAAAACAATGCGCTATGACGTATGACATCATACATGCATATTGCCCTCAGAAAAAATGTCAGTCCATGCAAATACTGCACCCGAAGCTCCACTTCCCTTACCTCTGACAAGTTTGCCTTCAAAATGTAGGATGGAAGTGATAACGATCTCAATGAAAACCGCTGCTCAGCTTGGTAACGTTTCCTAATTTAAAAACTCTGGGGCATATTTATACTCCGTCTGCGCCGAATGTGCGTCAAAAATGTTGACACACATTCAGAGCAAACGTTGCCCCGTATTTAAACTTTGACGCCCGAGCCCGCGGATGACAAAATTCCGCAGTGTGCGTCATTTTTTGGATGCGGCAACCAGCCTTGCGTTAATCATTTGCAAGGTAGGCGTTCCCGTCCCAAAAATGACTTAAATGGCCGTGCGTCGTATTTATGCTTTTGTGAAAAAATGACGCACAGCCGGGAGGCGGAGCTGGAAGATGACGCACAGCCCGATTTGCGTAAAAAATTAACGCCTGGCTCAGGGCAGGCATTAAAAATGGGGCAAACACACCTGTATTTAATCAGAACACACAGAAGCAACAGCAGAGCAGCAGGGCAGCAACAGGGAGACATGGAGGTGATTCTAATCCAGCGTGCACTCAGATGCAGAGCCCAGCAACAGGGAACACGACATCATCCAGAGGTACAGGTTGAACTGGCAGGCCGTTCAGCAACTGCTGCGCAACATTGAACCGCAGTTGGCACCCACTTTGCTGACACCCCGCACCATCCCAACAGAAACCAAGCTGCTTGCCGTACTTCACAAGCTGGCAAGTGGCTCTTTTCAAACACCTGGTGCCCTGGTTGCCGGAATATCACAACCATCATTCTCTGCCTTTTTGCCCAAAGTACTGGATGCCATCATTGGACTTACACCGCGCCACATCTGCTTCCCTAACACACTGCAGAAGCAGCAGGAAACAAAACAGGGGTTCCACCTCATTAGTGGCTTCCCACATGTCCTTGGTGCAATCGACTGCACACATGTATGCCTTGTGCCACCTGCTGCAACTGTGCTTCTACCACAACAGGAAGCACACACATTCCATCAACGTGCAGGCCATTGTCGATCACCAGGGATTGATCACCAACATCGTGGCTAAATATCCTGGGAGTGTCCATTACTCCTTCATCTTCCGTCACTGCACCATCAATGAACACTTCCAGGATGGACGGTATGGCCATGGACTACTTGTTGGTAAGTACAAAAACCTACTTATATACACACTGCACAGCAACCCTCTAGGACACACAACACATACACCACAACTGCAACATGTCGACAGGAACACACTGAGGTCGTGACATCTCTAGCCATGTTTCATAGGTCTGCAGTGAACCTGTCACAAATCTGAAATTAGTGTACAGTCTAATGTTAAGACGTCAATGATCACAACTTGTAGAGTGGGTTGCCTAAATGTCACCTTGCAAATTGTAAGTGTCCCAATGACGTTTACATTAATCCATTGCATAAGTCTTAAAGATATGGGATGTCCAGGGTACATTGATATGAACGTGTTAACAACACTGTCAATTTTAATCTTTTTATGGAAGTATCATCTCACCCCCAGTGAAGACACACAGACACCTGTATCACAAGTCACAATGCTAGTGAGGGCACACTGTACTGCAAATCCCAAAACATACTGCTGACAAACGGTAAGCAGCCAAACACTCGTTCAGCCAAGGAAACAACACAATGTAGATGGTACATCCTACAAGCTCAGGATGCTACATTATAACACAAAAGAGTCGCAGACAACACAAGACAACTACTGCCATGCAAGGTCATTTCAATAGGGCCAGCTACATCAACATGATCCCATTCATTTTCTCTTGCAGCTGATCAGGGGTATGGCATCCAGCCATGGATTATGACACCTATTGGCAACCCGAGTACTGCAGCAGAGCGTGCCTACAACAACGCACATAGGAGGACACGCAGCATAGTCGAGAGGACCTTCGCCATCCTCAAGTCAAGGTTCCGGTGCCTCGACATCACTGGTGGTAGCCTCCTATATTCCCCGGAGATGGTCTGTAAGATCATCCTAACATGTGCAATATTGCACAACATTTGCATCAAAAGGAACATTCCCCTCCTGGAACCAGAGCCACACATGTCTGAAGAGGAGGAAGAGGAGGATGCTGGCCTGCAACATGAGGGGTAACTACAGAACACGGCCGCTGGTATACGCAGGCGGCAACATATCGTCAACAATTTCTTTAAATATAATCACCATCACCACTTTAATGAACTAATTTAAATAAACACCTATAATAATCACCATGTCATGGTCTGGCTAATCATTTTTGCACACCTTCATCTCTACTTATAAGAATAAGAGTGTTACCTCATGCAGCATTGCTGAGATACTGATTAGGACACTGAAAATCCCAGAGCTAATGTGATGCGTAACATACAATGGTCATATACACACACACTGTAAATGGCATATGTCATGTACATTTCTCCTTTGAAGGCCAATAGCAGAGGACCACACCTATTTCACACATACATGTTGAAATCAAGGTCCAACGCAGCATATGGCACACAACTAAGACACCATCACTCAATAAGGGGAAGACAAGCCTCATACATGAGGCAGTCGATGTGCTTTTGCATAAGTAACAGGAATGTCTGACCAGACCCTTGACAGTAGTAAGTCCAACTGCATCCAATATTTGCAAGGACTATCTGTGACCAGAGTTCCATAGAAGCAGAACATAGACAGCACAAGTGCCACTAATATGAGCAGCATTGCGCACATGACATTCCAAGTACATGTCAGCCCATTTCCTAACTCCTGACACACCCATGCACCTGATCACAACCAACCTGTCTGAAGAGGTCCCTGGAATACTAAGATGTGTACCCTGATATTCCCTCCTCTACACACACAGACTAACAATAGCAATCCAGTGTGCTACACCCTTTCATATGGTATGCCATTGTCATAGAACATCTGACTGCATGGACGTCAGGTCAATTAATACACTGGCTTCTAGTTTCCAAGCCCTGTTAGCACCTGTAGTTTGCTCCCTGTGTGAAAATGTCTGTTGGCCATTAGAATGCAAATCTCACCTACAGGACTTGTGAGAAACAGATGCAGCCCACACCTGTGATCACCTCCATGCACACCACCCATTTCAGCAAGCACTGCCCCTGCTGATGCCTTGAACAGCATAGGAGTTGCCATTTTGTCAAATACACCGTTAAGCATTGATACTAATTAAGCCATGTAACACAGCCCTTGGGTTCATTTGTCACTTTCAAAAACACAGTACATACACTGTTTGACATGTCATCTCTCTAGTTCGTCCTCCAAACAGTCTGAATCAGACCACTGATTATATAACTTGTCAAATTGCTGGATCCTTATTCACCCTGCATTCTGTCAGCCTGACTGTCATCTGTCTGTGCGTCACACTAAAGTATCCCTGTGCCTACATATGTACCACACCTGCGTTAGCAAACCTCTAATTCATCAGGGGGTATTGGACATGGGCTTCGTTAATGAATACACAAATACATTGTATAGCATCATCTGCCTTTTAACTGTACCATTTGAGTTAAATCCTTTGTGAAAAGCAAAATTCATGGCCCATCCCTTGTCTGGGTCTCATTTATGCATGAATGACAAAGTGTGACAGTGTCCCAGGGCCGTATACAGGGATTGGGTACGGGGACGTCCGCAGAACCAGCAACCTCTGATAATGTCCATGAAAAATCCACACATGTCAGGACCCTGACAGTTCACACACAGAATCACAGTGCTCACAACATATTGATGGGCCGTGTGTGGTTAATAGCTGCGAGAATAATCAGTACAGAGGCTATGATGTTCGCAGATGCAGTGGGAATTGCAGAGGCTAACCTGTGTACAAATGTTGTAATGACACCTGCCGGAACATGACACCTGAGACATTATCTCACTCAGCACACCAAAGTTGCCCTATTGACTGTCTCATTACACGTCTTTAGTGACAGGGTGGGACCATTCGCATGTAGGTTCACATGTCCTCATCCACTTTACTCACATTGATCAACCAAGGATACTCAGTAGATACAGGAATAGCTGCCACTGACTCATGATGAGTCCTGGACCGAACTGTGACAAATTACACCCCAAAAAATATACAGGATTATCATTGAACCACACACATGAACAAGACTCCTATGTGCAATTGATCACTGGAAATATGTGGACACGTGCTGCCTCGTCTGCTGGTCCACCACAGCCACTTGAGAGTTGTGGCTCACTTCTATGACCTCAACTGTGGTGTCATCATACATTTGTGATTCACCTTTGTCTGTTTGGGCAAACAACATGGTACCCACTTCCTCAATGCATGTGTATGACTCATTGTGGGATTAACCAACTAGTGCCTAGGAAGCTGTTACCAAAACTCTAGGACATAAGATGTTGAAAATGTGGACCATTGACATGAACAGGCGTCTGCCATCTATCTGGTGCATGCTTTGTCACATGTGGTGTCTACGTTACCCTAAATCTTGGAAGTCCACATTGCGGATGTTGCTACATGTATGACTAACACATGTCCTCTCTCATTTCCACAATGATTGCATCTAAGGATTGGAAACATGAACGTCACATTCATACAAGCATATGTGCAATAATGCTTCATGTAATACACACACACTTGGTCAACAAATAAATTACTTGCCAAAGCACACACATTGAGCCAAAGGCATTTAGGTATTGTACATATGTGCGTCACATTACTATCCTCTCCTTATGCCAAACATGCCCAATTTGAGAAACACATATATGTAGGCCACACATATGGCCATCTAGTGCGTCAGCCAACCGTAAAAATACTGTGAAGGAAGTAGCGGATCAAGGTCCGCTGCTATATGATGTCACACATGTGAACATACACCATCATCACCATAGTGGGTGCAATCAGCCTATCTCTGATGTGTCCCAAATGTAACATAACATAAAAACTTAAAAAATGCCCAAAACCAGTTCATGCACTGGAATTTTGACGTTCCTAGCGTTATGCATCATTTTTCGGCCACCAATACTGTATTTGCGTCATTTTATTTGACGCACAGGAGTGAACATTAGGCTGCATCCAGATATTTGTACAGGCCATGTACTATTATTTGGAGGCGGGCTAATTTTCACTCCTGTGCGTAAAAAAAAATGATGCAAATACAGTATTGGTGGACACAAAATGACGCATAACGCGAAAAAGGGCAGACATTTCATACAGGAAGTGATGTAATAGGATATCCTGTTTACAGATCACGTACAGTGGGTGTACTTTCACTTTGCAGTCTATGATTCTTCTATACTTTGGTGGTCATTCTGACCCTGGCGGTCAGTGTTAAAGCGGCGGTCAACCCGCCAACAGGCTGACGGCCAAAAAAATTGAATTCTGACCCTGGCGGGAACCGCCAACACAGGCCGCCGCATTAACACTCCGACCGCCATGGCGGTACAAACAAACAGCGCGGCGGTCACCGCCAACAGCCAGGCGGCAGACAATGTACCGCCCACCCTATCACGACTCACCAATCCGCCACCTTTTCCGGGGCGGGAACCCTGCCGATAAAAACACGGCGGAAACAGACATCCCCAATGGAAAACGCTTACCTCGACACACTCCACGCGGAATCGGAACAGCATGGAACCCGAACTCCACATCCTCCCGGCCATTGCCTTCCTGCTCTTCTTCCAGCATCACGAACCTCGCCGCAAACGACAACGGTGAGTACTGCACCTACAAGACAGGGGAGGGGGGGAGGAGGAAAGGTTACGGGCACACACATATGCCACACACCCACCCCCACCCTCACCCCCACCGAAATACCTACACACCTATGCAGATAAAAAAGTCAGAGTGACACCCCCAAAACCCCCCCCCCAAAAAGCAAAGACAAAAGGCAATGAATGTAAAAGTAGAACTATATTATTGCAACAATAATGTATAGCGACCTTAGCAATATATGAAGAATTAATACACATCTAGAACTATATCCATACAAGTAGCAAAAGTCCGGCCCAGTCTTTCAAAGTCCAAATGTCCGTGGCCCAATGTGCAGCAACACATGGGCAAAGCCCACACACAAGATCGAGTCCATTGGAGAGAACACTGCTGGGGCATCACAAAAATAAAAAACAGGCACCTCAGGGGGAAGGGAAGGGGGGGCACCTCAGCCACATGAGTCCACGACGCCAGATCCACAAAGGCCCTCCATGCCCACTGTGCCATCCTGGGGAGTGCAAAGCCACAGTCTCACAAGTCTCTACAGTGGGTGGATTGCCCACTGTGCCATCCTGGGGAGTGCAAAGCCACAGTCTCACAAGTCTCTACAGTGGGTGGATTGCCCACTGTTACATCCTGGGGAGTGCAAAGCCACAGTCCATCAGGTGGATTACAGAGACCACTGGTCATGGAGGAGGCACGGTGGGCAGAGTGCGTGGTGAAGGCCTGCCCGACACAGAACCGGGACTGCCAATGGGCCAGCGGTGCTTGACAGGAAGGGCCCAGCGGAGCGGTGCTTGACAGGAAGGGCCCAGCGGAGCGGTGCTTGAGACGGTGGTGCCCAGCGGAGCGGTGCTTGACAGGAAGGGCCCAGCGGAGCGGTGCTTGACAGGAAGGGCCCAGCGGACCGGTGCTTGAGACGGCGGTGCCCAGCGGAGCGGTGCTTGACAGGAAGGGCCCAGCGGAGCGGTACTTGACAGGAAGGGCCCAGCAGAGCGGTGCTTGAGACGGCAGTGCCCAGCGGAGCAGTGCTTGACAGGAAGGGCCCAGCTGAGCGGTGCTTGACAGGAAGGGCCCAGCAGAGCGGTGCTTGACAGGAAGGGCCCAGCGTAGCGGTGCTTGACAGGAAGGGCCCAGCGGACCGGTGCTTGACAGGAAGGGCCCAGCGGAGCGGTGCTTGACAGGAAGGGCCCAGCGGACCGGTGCTTGAGACGGCGGGGACCAGCGGAGCGGTGCTTGACAGGAAGGGCCCAGCGGAGCAGTGCTTGACAGGAAGGGCCCAGCGGAGCAGTGCTTGACAGGAAGGGCCCAGCGGAGCGGTGCTTGACAGGAAGGGCCCAGCGGAGCGGTGCTTGAGACGGCGGTGCCCAGTGGAGCGGTGCTTGACAGGAAGGGCCCAGCGTAGCGGTGCTTGACAGGAAGGGCCCAGCGGAGCGGTGCTTGAGACGGCGGTGCCCAGCGGAGCGGTGCTTGACAGGAAGGGCCCAGCGGAGCGGTGCTTGAGATGGCGGGGCCCTGGTCCGCGGTGCCTGTCTTGTGTTTCCAGTGAACCACACCTGGCCAATACTTGCTGCTCAGTCTGCATCGGACCTTTCCGTTGCAGGGCCCTCCTGTGATGGAGTCCTGGGGCCCTGGGTCTCCTCCGATACCCCCGGAATGGGGCTGGTGGGGCCCTCATGGCCAGGTCGGCTGCTCCCTGCCTTTTGCTCCTTGCTGCCCTTGTCCTCCTTGGCAGACTGTCCGTGGCCCTTGGCTCCCTTACCCGATGTGGCAGGTGACGGTGCAAGGCTCCCCTCCTTGGGGGCAGGCGTATCAGGCCTGTCGCGCCTGCCCTTCAGTTTTTTGCTCCTCTTCCCGGGGGGGGGGCTGGCTGTGCCTTTGCTGCTGGATGATGTCCCAGCCCAAGGAAAGGGCGGACTCCAAAAACCAGGCACGACGTTCTTGGGAGTTGCTGGGCTGGTGGTGGCTGAGGTGTTTGTGGAACTCTTACGGGATGGAGGGGGTGGGTCAGGTGAGGAAAAGAGGTCAATTTTAGAGAGGAAAAATTTCTTTGGAGCTATGGGAAGGGTAGCTGGAGTGGGTATGGGAGTGGAGGAAGAGGATGTGGTTGTAGGAGAGTCAAGTGTGCTGTCTTTGGGTGCAGGTGCTTGGGCAGGAGGCTGACGTGAGGTGGATGCCTGTTGTTTGGGTGCCTGCCTGCGTTTGTGTGTTTGGGAAGCGGGGGTGACAGACACACTGGGAGAGGACACAGGGGACGTGTACATGGCAGTGGGGGTGGTGACTGCAGGTGTGCGGACTGGTCTGGAGGGTGTGCTGGTGATGGGTGCAATGGCTGATGGTGGTGTGCTTGCAGGTGTGTGTGGAGACGTCACAGGGAGGGAGGAGGGAGCCGAGGAGGCGGGGGACACAGAGGAGGTAGTGACTGTTGGCATGTCTGCATCTGGATGTTGCTTGGGTGAATGCTTGTGTGTCCTGTGGTGCTTATGTACGGATGAGCTGCCCTTGGGTGTTGAGGTGTGTGCAGGCTGGTCTGTAGGTGTGGATGGGATAGGCAGAGGAACAGGGGAGTGGGACTGGGTGGAGGGAGTCAGAAGAGGGAGGCTGGAGACAGGGACAATCGCTGCCGTCAGTGCTGAGGCCAGAGCGTTGAACGATCGTTGATGGGCAGCCTGACCCGAATGAAGGGCCTCCAGGTATGCATTGCTTTGATGCACCTCCCTCTCCACACCCTGGATGGCATTCAAAAGGGTAGACTGCCCAACAATGATGGTCCTCAGGAGGTCAATTACCTCCTCACTGAGGGCAGCAGGGGTGACTGGGGCAGGGCCTGAGGTGCCTGGGGCGAAGGAGATGGCCGGCTTCCTGGCCTTGCGGGCACGGGCCGAAGGCCGAGGGGCTGCTGGGAGGGCGGAGCTGGTGCGCTGGGTGGCGGCTGTACCTGTAGGATCGGTGGGCACGGATGTTGCCGCCACCGCAAGGGAGCTCCCTTCCGAGGACGTGTCGTGTCGCTGACGTCTCCACGGGTCCCCGTGGTGGAGTCCCCCTCGCCCTCCGTCTCACTGGTCATGCCGGAGTCCGTTGCATGGCCCTCCGGGGCCATGTGAGATGCAGCTCCCTCTTGCGCTGATGCCACTTCTCCTCCGCCTGATGATGCTAATGCACACATTCACAGAAAAACAAAGAAAAGGGGGGGGGTGGAAAACATAAAGACAAGTTGAGTGCATGCATTGGGGACACCGTTGGCGGAGAGGACAAACACAGAAGCCCCCTGCACTACGCTGCGCACTTGGAGTACACTACTCATTCACTGGGACATGCCCTACAAGCCTATGGGCGACAACTGCCCACACAGTATACACTGGTCCATGAATCGCATTACTAGGCACCCTACAGAGGTGGGGGGCGGGGGCACAGGACCATACCTCATGGACGGGCCTATCCTACAGAAATCGCCTTGGCCTAGGGATACCCACAGCCCTTCTCCCCCAACCAGGCACCTCCACTGCGCCCAAAATAGCAGAATATTCTGGTACTCACCCCCTTGTGTCTGCTGTGATGTCCTCAAGCGCCCATCTAAATCGGGGTAGGCCACCGCCAGGATCCGGGACATCAGGGGGGTCAAGGTACGACTGGCACCCCTCCTAGGTTGGGAGGCCATCCCCAGCAGAGCCTCTGCGGTCTTCCTGCTCCCACGGCGGATGTCCTCCCACCTCTTGCGGCAGTGGGTGCCCCTTCTGTTGTGGACCCCCAGGGCCCGGACGTCCTTGGCGATGGCACGCCAAATGTCAATCTTCTGATGGGCGCTGACCTATGTGACATGTACAGGGGGGGAAGAGAAACATCATCACTTTTCTGCATGCTCGATGTGAGTGGCCCCCCTCCCCAACCTTGCCATGTGGCACATGCTCTCATCTGTCGTGCCATGCATTTGTCATTCGCTGCCCTCCCCTCCATCGTACATCCTGGCAGGCATTGGGCACTATGCATTGCCCCCCGTGTACTCACCTGTTGGTCTGGAGGCCCGTAGAGTAGCGCATACTGGGGGAGGACCCCGTCCACGAGCTTCTCCAACTCCTCGGAACTGAAGGCGGGGGCCCTTTCCCCAGTCGCAGCAGCCATTGTCACTTCCAGACCGAGGTCACAGCAGCACTTGCAGTATAGGTCCTCTCCTGTGGATGCTCAGGTCTCGTGTGATCAAGCAGAGAGAAAATGGCGGTTACGGCCGCGGCGGTGCGTACCGCGGCGGTGCGTACCGCGACCGCCGGCGCTCACCGCCATTGGCTCCTGAAACCCATAGGGTTCAATGTTGTCCAATGCGCCTTTGCGCTGCGGACTGCGACCGCCACGGTGTGCCACGCTTGCGCAATGACCTCACTTCACATTGTCACACTTCACATGTCAGGCAGCCGCCATTTCAAGGGCCCACATGGCTTAATTCCTACTGCGTCACACATGGCTAGGCCTTGCACCGACAATCAGACTAGCCATTCAATCCTGAGAGATTCGTGTACTGTGCATGCTGTGGGCACTTACCTGTGGGTTGCTTGACTCTGTGCTCCATGTTGTCCTTCCTAGGCATCGTCCGCTGGGACTTGCGAGGAGACGGAGGAATCTTCCCGTGTACAGACCGCTGGTGGACCTGTCGACAATGGAAGAAAGACACGTCATACTCACCTACAGACTCAACCGTGCCACTATACAGGAACTGTGTGCCCAGCTGGAGCCAGACCTGATGTCACCCATCCGCCAACCCACAGATATTCCGCCTCTAGTGCAGGTGCTGTCAGTACTGCATTTTTTTGCCAGTGGATCATTTCATACTACCGTGGCCATTTCATCTGGGATGTCTCAGCCTATGTTTTCAAAGGTGTTGTCCAGAGTGTTGTCTGCCCTGATGAAATACATGCGGAGCTACATCATTTTCCCTGAGGTGGGTGACTTGCCTACAGTGAAGGGTGATTTCTATGCCCTTGGACACATTCCCAATATCATTGGTGCCATTGATGGTACCCATGTGGCTTTGGTTCCCCCAAAAGACGATGAGCAGGTGTACAGGAACCGAAAAAATTATCATTCGATGAATGTCCAGGTGGTCTGTTTGGCTGACCAGTACATCTCCCATTTAAATGCCAAGTTCCCAGGGTCAGTGCATGACGCGTACATCATGCGAAATAGCAGCATCCCTTATGTGATGGAACAGCTACAGAGACACCGTGTGTGGCTAATTGGTGACTCAGGTTACCCAAACCTGCCTTGGCTATTGACCCCAGTGAGGAATCCGAGGACCAGGGCAGAGGAACGGTACAATGAGGCCCATGGGCGTACCAGGAGGGTGATTGAGCGGACCTTCGGCCTCCTGAAGGCCAGGTTTAGGTGCCTGCATATGACTGGTGGATCCCTAATATACTCACCAAGGAAGGTGTGTCATATCATCGTGGCCTGCTGCATGCTTCACAACCTGGCTTTGCGAAGCCAGGTGCCTTTCCTGCAGGAGGATGGTCCAGATGGTGGTGTTGTGGCCGCTGTGGAGCCTGCGGAGAGTGAAGAGGAGGAAGACGAAGAGGACGACACAGACAACAGGGACAGAGTGATACTGCAGTATTTCCAGTGACACACAGGTAATAATCTACTCCTGCATTGTATTATATCTGTAACTGTAGTGGCTCTCTACTGTCTGACCTTTCACCCCAATGTATGGTAACTTAGTTGTGTATATCACTTCCTATTACAGTGATCTGATCCCCACGGAGTGCCCTCTGTTTTTTTTCCCCATGGACTACCGCTGTGTGACACTGGTATGTTGTCATCACAATGTAACTAGAAATGTTTTGCTGGTTATATCGAATACATTTGGTTTAAATAAATAGATAGCAGAATCCAGTTGGTTTTTGTGCAATAATTGTGTTTATTGAAGGTTTCACATAGGTGTATAGTTCAAAAAGGGTGATGGGTGATGGTGGAGGCAAGTCCATGGCAGTGTCCAGACTGTCATTCCTACAGGTCCATTGTCCATATGCCTGTGGAAGGTGGAGCAGGGGCAGTTCAAGGTTGGACAGGACGAACAAGTGGGACAGTGGGATGGCATCCGTGGGTTTCCGTGCATGGCGGGGGTCTAGACATCCTACTCTGTCTTCTTCCTAGATCTCAGGCCTTTCTTGCGGGGTGGTTCTTGTTCTGCAGGGGGTGGGGTCCGGGTGGCCCGTTGCTGTTGTGTCAGGGCTTCCTGACCACTAGCGCCGGCAGAGGTGGTGGGCTGTTCTTCCTCCATGCTATTGGCAGGGGCCCTTTGGGGGGGCCACATGGTCCCGCAATGTGGTGACAATCTGGTTGAGTGCCACCACGATTGTACCCATTGCGGAACTGATGCTGCGCAGTTCTTCCCGGAACCCCATGTACTGGCCCTCCTGCATGGCCTGGATCTCCTGGAACCTGGCCAGGACCGTCGCCATCGTCTCTTGGGAGTGGTGGTATGCTCCCATGATGGTGGTGAGGGCCTCTTGGACAGTGGGTTCCCTAGGCCTGTCCTCCCTCTGTCGCACAGCAGCCCTCCCAGTTCCTCTTTGTTCCTGGGCCTCTGTCCCCTGGACGGTGTGCCCACTACCAGTGCCCCCAGGTCCCTGTTGTTGTTGGGGTTGTGGGTTACCCTGGGTGCCCTGTACTGGTAGACACACCGCTGCTTGCCCTGTCCTGGAGACAGAAGCATGGGCCCGCTGGGTGGGTGCTGTGCTGTTGTTTCCAGAGGGGGGTAGGTCTGCTGTGGCCTGTGGCTGACTGAGGGTAACCGACTGTCCAGAGGTCCCCGATGGTCCGGGATGTTCATCAGGTTCTAGGTCGACAGAGCTGCTGTCATCACTGGGGGCCTGTTCTGGGGGTGGGATGGACAAATCTGGACCCTCCTGGCCGGTGTGTTGGCGTTCGGTCCCTGCAGGGGTAAAATAGTATGGTTATTGATTTTGTGTGTGCCATGGCGTGCGATTTGTGGGTGCCCTTGTCGCCCAGTGCTGGCAGTCCCATGTGGGAGGAGTTGTGAGGGTGGTTTGTGGGGGGGATGGGTATGTGCAGTGGTCATGCTTAGGTGATGGGTGTCCATGGTTTGTTTTGGCATTCAGGGGTTGGGTTGGGTGGGTTGTGCTGGTGAGACATTAACAGGGAGTATGCGTGCTGGGGGGTTAGGGGTGAGGGTGGGGGTGTGGGTTGGCATGCTGGTGGTTGGGGGGTGAAGTAGTTGAGATTAGACTTACCAGAGTCCATTCCTCCGCCTACTCCAGCGAGGCCCTCAGGATGCAGGATGTTCAAGACCTCTTGCACTCATGCTGTGAATTCTGGTGGAGTGGGTGGGGGTCCGCCGCCAGTCTTCTGCACAGCGATGTTGTGTCTTGACACCATCGACCGCACCTTCCCCCGTAGGTCGTTCCAGCGCTTTCGGATGTCTTCCCGATTTCTGGGATGCTGTCCCACGTTGACCCTGTCGACGATCCTTTGCCATAGCTCCGCCTTCCTGGCTATTGTGGTGTGCTGCACCTGTGTGCCGAAGAGCTGGGGCTCTACCCTAATTATTTCCTCCACCATGACCCTGAGTTCTTGGTCCGAGAACCTGGGGTGTCTTTGGGGTGCCATGGGGTGGTGTGGATGAGGTGTGGGGTGGTGTTTGTGGTGATGAGTGTGGTGGTGTGTGGTGTTTTGTGCGTAGATGTGGTGTGGGTGATGATGTTGGGTTCCTGTGTGTGTTGTGGTTTGCGTTCCCTGTGCTCTCTCTCTGTGTATTGCGCCTTGTCTCTGATTTTCGATTTGTGGGGGTTTGTGGGTGATGTGGGTGTGTGTTTTATATGGTGATGGGTGTGTGGGTGTGTTGTTTTTATGTGTATCAGGTGTGTGTATTTCGAATTGTCCAATGTGGCTGTGTTTTGTAAAGGTGTGTGTATTTTGAGCGCGGCGGTGTGTACCGCCAATGGAATACCGCGGTTGAAAGACCGCCGCGTTGATTCGTGGGTCGTAATGGCATGGGCGTGTTTGTGTTGGCCTGACGGTGGAGGTTTGGTCATCTCCAGTTTATCGCTGACCGCTGATGAGGCGGCCTTCAGTGGATGTCGGGTTTTTGGCGGTTTGGCAGTTGTGGGTCAGAATGACCGTGACGGTTTACCGCGGCCGAGGCGGTATGATGGCGGTCTTCTGACTGGCGGTAAGAGCCTTTTACCGCCGAGGTCAGAATGACCCCCTTTGTGGCTGTGTAGAGAGTGGTGTCCTGAAATTTTGTGCTTTTTGGTCCTGTGTGCTGTCTGTAGTGTCAATTTGTGAAATAAATATTGTTGGTGTATACTGTCCTACTGTGTTTTGTGTACATTTGCCCATTTACCTAGTGTTTTTGTTGTTTGTGGGTGTCTGTTGTGGGTAGTGGTAGTTTGGGGATAGTTGGGCTCTTTTAGTGATAAAGTTTACTTTTCATCTGTATTTGTACCCCTACTTTCCCACTTTTCCCCTTTCTATTTCTTTAACCCCTATTCCCTTTCACATTTCTACTATGTCTGGTAGGCCACGTCTTGGCAGGATGGGTGAAGAGGAGTTGGGGGGGTTCATATGGCTTGTGTGCCATTTCTTGCCACTCATGATCGAGGAAGGGGGCAGGGTGATACAGGGGTATCAAACAGAGGCGCGCAGAATCCGGTGGGGAAAGGTGCTGCATCACCTGCAGCGTGTGTATGCCAGCCAGAGGAGTGACCACCAGCTGAAGCCCCGGTGGGCTGACCTCATCACCATGGAGCAGGATCTCTTGGACCACCTGGGAATCGTGATTGGTGGCACTGTTGGTGAGTACTAATCATGTAAATGTGCACGATTAAATGCTCTGTAGTGACATAAGAGGATTTGTACTATATCTGCCAGCTAACTTGCTGACTGTGTGTAATGCTGGGGAAACATACAGGGATAATTGATGCACTATGGTAAGGATCACAATTGCTAGCTGTCAGGTAGCATGTGCTCAGCCAACTTACAGGATACTTTTCCATGAAGTAAATTGGTGCGGCCTTTGTGTCAGACAACCAAACAAAATAGGAGCCAATCATGTCTATATAGGGCACTTTTGCCAGAGAAGTAAAGATGTACCAACATATTGGCTAACTTTGTTGACGCAATAGCTAAACTGACTTTAGAATCACTACATGATGCAGAAAATGAGTGCTGGCTTCACGTCAATTGATTATAGCAAAGTGGCTCAGACATATGTCTCATGGGAGTCTGGTGAGTGTGGAAGGAAAGCGTTCACGGAAGTACTATGAATGTTTGGGATTATTGTGGTCCTTTATCTTTTTGGATACATGTCAGATCTGGATTTGGAAACATCGTGAAAAGGTGTAAGGTGCCCTCAGCTAACATCTTAGAATGTTTGTTGGAGTTAGTTGTGCCACATTCCAATTAGGGATGGCAGTCCAAAGGTATGCACATGGGTTCACATCTCCATGGTTGGTGCAAATCACAATAGCTGGGCCACATCAATTGAATAAACTGTAACAACAGGATGGCTTACAAAAGTCCCTGCCCCTTCCTCTGTACATTGTACCTATGTGTCATTAATGTGTCATGGCCACATAGCATGTTTGACTGGTAATGCAGTCCTCAAGTAACCAGGCTTTGGATGTCTCTCTTGGATGCACATGATGAGACGATTACACTACATATTTTTTTCAGGTCACCAATGACGGGGCATGTTTGCCACCACATGATAGTTAGGGCCAATGCATGTGTGCAGATATGTGTGTAACTGTCACAGGAGACCCATGCTATGTACAAGTTGGCCGTGATATATCAGATGCAGTATCATCATGTCTGAATGGCTGCCATTTCCTTATTCAGCCTACACATTGTATACGTCTTTGAAATTGTTGGTCAGTGCACAGATTTTGAGCGCATTTCTTCCTTCCATGCCTTACAGGTGGACCGGCACCCTACACTGTAGGAGAGGTGGCGACATTTGAGGACCCCGACCACTCCAGTAAGTGTTGATATGTCTGTATGTGTTGTGTTTGCTGGTTATGGACTCGTGTGTGTTGAACGCATAGCAAGGTGTGATGCGTTGGGCAATCATTTCCCTTGTTCCATGAGTGGGATTTCAGTTTCTCAAATGTTTTGAGTTGGCCAATGCGTTTCCTATGGTATTATCTAGGGATTGTAGGCCATTCCTGTAGGCCCCACAGTGAGTACTGGGGTGAGTCATGTGTATGACACTTGTATCAACAAGAGTCGCACTGGAAGTCAGCTCAGATTTAGTCAGCCTGTCAGACCCACATCCTCAAAGATTGGTACAGCAAATTGCTTTCCAATAGACTTCTGCTTCCCTATTTACCAAGGTACTTATTAAACTGTAGGTAGAATTTCCTAGCAGCATGTACTTCCACATGTAGTGCTACAAGTATGTGGAACTTGAGTGCAATGGCCTAGGTGTGTATGCTAATCATGATCATGGGTGTTCTTGCAACTCTGTGTCTGATGTAAGTCAGGCCTTACTGGAAGTATATGTTGTGTACCAAGTTATGCATATCCTGACATGTGTGGCCCTGTGATTGGTCTAGGGTTTGCAGACTCCTCATTGTTGATAAACCTTACCTGTGGTGTGTGTGTACAGCCAAACACGTGTGGAGTTTTCTATACACTCCTTGGTGTACATGGTGTTGGAAATTGATAGTTGTTTATCCACCCCCCCACCCTCAAACATGGGTATGGGTTTGTGAATGGGGTACCTAGTACTGATGCTACCAGTATGTTACATATACATGTGAATAAGTGACTGTTTGGTTGAAACCTAGTATACACACTCAGGTATGGCACTTGGTACTATACTGGCAAGTCCAGTTACAACTTGCAGACCATGTGGCTTTAGTTTTGCATTCCGTACACGGACATTTGTAGCCCAGGTCTTGGCGGAGGATACGCAGCATGATTGTTAGCTGATAACTGGCAGTACTCAGATGGCAAGTCAAAGCCAGTTGTTACCCATCTTGTAGGTTATGGATATGCTATGTGTGATGTGACCTTTGTAGGCTGGCCTGCCATGTACTTCCTCAGGGACATTCAATGATCTGTATGGTGATATGAGCTGTTACAAGTACAGTAGATGTATTGTCTGATTAACTTCTTGTGCCATTTCACACAATGCAGTTACTAATGTAGAATAATTGCATTTGTCTTCACAGCTGCAAACATGACTTCAGACCAGGTCCGTGAATTCCAGCGCCCGGCCATGAGATACCAGCACATCCTGCTGGTGGAGTCGGGGTTCAGGAGGATGGCCCGTCGATATCGCCATGAACGGGCCTCCGGGGCATGGAGGGCCTTCCCGCAGGGTGGCCCTACTTTGCCTACCACAGCCACCACCAGCATAACCAACACTTCAAGCCAGGTAGCCCCACCCACAGCTGGGACTGTTATCCCTACATCTGCTGGACTTCCAGGCCCTAGCATTGGTACAGGTGCAGGACAGCCCACTGGCCTTGGCTCCACACACACACAGACCTCCTCCACCGGTACCCAGACTGCCCCAGCTCCATCTGTTGACCCTGCAGCCTTCCACAACATGGAACGGAAGATGGACCGTGTGCTGCGCAAGTTAAGCCACCTGAGCCGAGATGTGCGCCACATTAACCGGCGTGTTAAGTCAATCAAGAGGACCTTCCACAAGGCCAACCTCTAGACTGTTTTTAAAATGGACATGATTCCCTCCTCTCCCTCCTCTTTCCTTGTTCTTATAGTTAGTGGGCTTAGGGGGCTTAGAGGTTAGTATAGGCTGTTAGTTTAGTAAGTGTTACTGGGTGGGGGAGTCCTGATTATTTGTATTTTTACTTATTAAGTGTGAGGGTGGGTGGGTGGGGGGCTATGTTGGGGTTCTTGTGTGTTTAAAAAAAAAATACAAAAAAATATATCTTTGTTTAGGATAGCATAGTATGTGTTTATGTTAGTATGTGTTGTCCTCCATGTGTCCCATCTCATAAGGGTGGTGTGGGTGGATGTTTAGAACGTTTTGTTACATGTGATAAGTAAGTGTAGCTTAGGTTAGTTAGGGACAGTTGTGGGTAATGAGTAGTCAGGGTACATTAGGGTAGGTAAGATTTTTCCCTCAGTTTCCTCTTCTGTGATTAGCATTTAATAAATATTTGGTTAACCCTTAACAGTATGTGTTAAATGGTACTTGATCCTGTGTTTGGAATCAGTGTACATGAATTTTGTACTATTACATTTGTGTCCTATGCTACAAACAAATCCCAACTGAGCTGTATGATTGGCAGCTAGCCCAGAGCTACCTTGCAAAGTGTCGACCCTTCGTTGCAACCACCAATCACAGTTAATATGGATGACAATGTGTCTCTGTTGATAACTGTGTTTTCTACGTCACAAACAGTGCTTCCTAACTTGGTATTGGGGGAACAGTTTTAGGTCTGACTGCAGTGTGATGATCAAGGACACCCTTATAAGATGAGTTCTCAGAAGCACTCTTGTATTCTTGTCTTCATGACTCTCATACGTAATTTGTGACACAGTTCAGCATGATTACCTATTTGTATGTAAACTCAGACACCTTCATTTAAGCAGTTTTTGTAGTGCTTGGTAAGATTAGTGTGCACTGTTATATGTGTTAGTATTGCATGGTGACAACATTTTGCGGGCACTATTTGATGACTTAGATATCCCTTGAGGATGCATTCTTTTGTCCAACACAGCATGATGGTGTATGGTTTCTTACTTCATCAGATATGTCCCTCAGGATGGGCAGAGTATGATGCAATCATGGGCACTGTGCAGATTTATCTGACTATATAATATCAGGACAGTTGTATTAACAAGCTACGTAATTTGACAGTAGCCACATTTCAGTTATCTACTGCACAGTTGATATGTCACATTACCCAGAGACAGATTTGTTGTGTAAGTGCTATTTATTGAAAAGTGCTGTAGTGCTATCTGTACATTGTCCATGACTGTGAGTCCATTATAGTGACATCTTACATTGTGATCCTACACAAGGGGTTACGGAAATGCTTTTGACATGCTGGGGTTGATGTTTCAGACAGTGCATAGGGACAGGATTTGCCAATGAGTAGGAGAGAGACAATCACTGGGCAGGCTGACAAGATATACAGTGGTAAGCAGAACAGTCATTTAGTAGAGTTTTTGCAAGACTGGCATGTTACAAAGCGCAGGACCTTGGTAATAGTTGGCCATGTGGCAGGGACTAGTGCTTCTGGGTACTTTTCCTTGTGAATGTGATCTGTTCCATGTCTTCTTCTTCTGATGTGTGTGTTGCCTCCTCTGTCCTTGTTGTTGTTGGTTGTGAAGGTGCAACACACACCTCAGTGTGAGAAGACGTGGAGTCAGACATCCCGGTTGCTGCTCCCTATGAAGGTCTTAAGGGCAGTACTGCTGCAAGGAGGATCTGCTGGTTCTTGAGAATAGCAGCCACATCACGATGGTAGGCAGCCAGGTCGGCCCTGAGGGTTTCAATGTTGCATTCGTTCATGCGATGACAGGATTGCTGTTGTAGGTGTTGGGTCAACTGTATTACAGCTGTGCTGATTTCCTTCTGGGTTTTTTGCTGTTCCTGTAAGATAGATGTTAGGGCTTCCATAGCTGCTGCCTGATCTGCAGATGACATCATGCACAAACGCACCCCCTCAAGGCTGGCTGCCATAGTTTGCATCCCCACCCGCACCTCCTTGGCCAGCTCCCGCTGTACTCCAACTACAGTTCTCTCAAAGCTGGTGCCAGTGTCGTCTGAGTCCTCAGCTGTATTGGAGCTGGCAGGTCTTACAATTGGGGTGGTGGGTGTATCCTCTGCGATGGCTGCTTGTTCTGTGCTCCTCCTTGTGACTGAAGGTGGGGTCTGGAGGGTTTCAAGGACCTTTTGGATAGTCTCCTGGGGAATGTTTATTGGCTTGTCATCCGTGTCATCAGGGTAATCTGGGACAGGCATATCTGCAGGAGATCCATCTTCCTCTGCAATGAAACAGGGTACAATTAGTGTGTCTGTGTTGTGGCATTTGTGATGTGACATGCCTGCCTTGTGATGAATTCACATTGTGATCTTGTTTCGTGTTCATTGATCCAGTCCTTCAGATGGGTATTCTCCCAGGCCTATGGCCTACCTGCATGTCACATGTATGTTATTGAGTTATTAGACTTGTCGGCATCATCTCTTCTAGGTGTTGGTTTTTTCCAAATAGAGAATTGCCACCTTCTTGTCCTACTCAAGCCTCCGTCTACATCCATTCTCATGGTGAGACCTTTCACTGTCTGTGGGTGTTACAATGGGCCTGGCAGCACACTTAACAATCTGGACCTGCCCCAATCTCTGATCTTTCACATCCACTTAAATGTATTTGACATGTGGCATATTCTATGCATAGCAATGTTATGACACAATATGGATGTTGGCATTGGTAATGTGTACTGCTGATGTTGGGGAATGCGTGGTACATTGGATTGCCCTGATAGTCGTAGCAGTGTCCTATTTCCTCCTCTGACTGTGCATGTGCATTTCAGTGACCAGTTACATGTGTATTACCTCAATGCTGTTGTCTGAGCAGTATGACATTTGGGATGTTACATTGTGACCAAGGCACAGGATGGACCCAGACATATGCAGCATGGGTATGTCCTTAGTGCTGTGTAGCTCCTATTGTTGTTTACATTGGCTGATGTTTGCAACAAATATGGGCATTGACACTTGACAGTACTGGGGCCTTTATCTTGTTTCAGGAGATTGTTGAAGTTGTCATACTCAACCCCATAATTTAGGTGTGTATGATCCATGGGGAAGTTACTGCCATTGGCTACTTGTGCTGTACACAGAGCGGAGGTGGTGGTGGCAACTGTTGTCGCAGTTACATTCCAGTTGTTGGTATGGCTAGAGGTTGTCAAGAGGGCCCTGGTTAATGTATGGGGTATAGTGGTTGACGTGTGCCGGGATGTCAGATTGACGTTGTGGCCTTCCCTCCTGGAGTGGATTTCCCTTTGCTCCATCGTTGGCATGACAGCAGGCCCCCATGGGACTGTTGTTGGTGTAGTGTAATGGTGTGCCCCAGCTTCTCTCTGTACAGGCCATGCCCCCTTGCCATACCCCTTTACCCATGCCACTCCATGTATATGATGACTTACATACATTTTGTGGTCGGTATCCCCCCCCGGGTTGTAGTTGACATTAGCACATTTTAATTCCCCATGCGACTTACCCTGCATGTGCGTTGTTTCCTGGTAGTCTGCGCTGTCCTGTCCTTGAATGCCTGTGACGATCTCCTCAGGGATGACGGCTGCGACCATCTCCTCCATGTGGTCCAGGGCCTCCTGGTGTGCTGGACTCCCACCTCCAGTCTGCAGTGCTGCCTTCCTGTTCCTGGCCATCTTTTCCTTGGTCCTGCGCTTGCAGTCATGCCAGCGTTTCTTGCACTCGATGACTGTTCTGCGTACTTCTGCCACACTGTTAATCTTGTCAACAATTTGTTGCCATATAGCCTCTCTCCTATTGATTGACAACTTTGAGATGACAAACAGTTGGTGCTGGTGTTCCGTCACCTCTTTAACCAGAATTTCCTGCTCCTCTGCACTGAAGCAACACTTTCTTTTCTTCTTAGAAGTGTCCTGGTTCTTGCGTGGGTCCTCCTGGCTGGTTCCTGGTCTGTTGTTATCTTCCTGGGGTCTGTAGTGGCATCTGGGATCCATTTTGGCTCTCCTCTGGTGAACTGGCAGTGTTTGCTGTTTTTTTTTACGCTATTGCGTCAAAAAACGGTGCATATCCGGTTTGCGGTGTCGTAAATCGACCCACAGTCATTTCCGCCGCGTTAACATCGTTTTGCTTTACGACTTGATGCTGCGGTGTGCGTCAAAAATAATGACTCCCACCTGTGGTTTGCGCCGCCGTGCGTCAAAGTATAAATTTGACGCCCGCACGGCGTACCAAAATGTCGTTAGATGGCGGTAATATTTTTGGCGCAAAACTGCGCCGGCGCAGTTTTGCGTCAAAAAAGTATAAATATGGCCCTCTGTATCTCTGAAAATGTGCAGTCTATTTCACATATGTACATAATATATGCTACTTTCAAAATTGTATCACAAACTAACAATATTTGCAATCAATCTATTACCACAAGTACCTTTATTAAAAACAGATAAAGTACAGACTAAACTATAATAGTACAGACTATTAATATATAATATCAATAATGTATTTCTAATAGTTACACAGCATTTAATCCATTGATTGGATTTATCACACTTGCAAAATACATTCAATCAAAAACACTGTTCTCAATACATTTACTCCTCCTTATGTTTGTAATACTTATCTGCTCAAAAGCAGAAAACAAAAGAGGAAGAATATGGCGGACAGAGACGGTTTATAGGATTGAAGATTCTTTTCATTGTGATGTGATTCTGTGTTCTGTTTATTGGAACTTTAAAGTGTTGCTGTTCAGAAGGAGTGAATAAAAGTTAATGTCACTAAAAATCAAGATAGCATTAAATGCTGAGTCATCCAAAGAAATTAGAAGCTGTCATTGTCATAGCTCATAGTTGGCAAACGAAGAGTGCATCAGTGTAGCTAAAGGAGAGCTATAAATGTCAATAAGAGAAGCACTGAGTGATGAGTCCTCATGATGCCTGGCATACAGGTTTGAAAGTTGACTAAATGGACCCCAACTAAATAGTTTGAGTCCTGTCTGTCAAATAGGACTTAATCTAGGCCAGGACTGAGCACCATACCGCAGCCTCACGTAAGTGAGCCAAAAGATGGTCATGAGAGGCTATTTTCCATACTGAAGATATTTCCAGCACAATGAGGTTTGACAAGCAGCCAGAGTCTGCCAGAAATCACAGATCATTTAGCACAGATACCAGAGCAGTTTCTGGGCTGTTGGGTGGTTGAAATCCTGGCTGTGCCTCGTCAAGCTTCATGTTACTTTCCAGTAAATTTGACAGTTGCAAGTCAATCTGGGATTTGTATTGGAGAAGGGAGCAGTGAGACTGCCAAGAATTGCAAAGCATAGCTGGATTGGCATTAGTTTTCTTCAGAAAAAACAGTGTCTGTTTCAAAGTAGCAGAACCATCATGCTGATAATCATTTTGTTACATAGCGCAGGCAAGGCCTCAAGTAATATTGGTGACCCAATATGAAAGACTGGAGGAGGGCAGGGCTCAAGGGGAGGTCCTGACAAAACCAATATAACTAAGTTCAGTTCATTTTATGAACAAAGCATGGACAAAGCAATTGCAGAGGTTAGAAAGCCTCCAACCAGAAGAAGCACTCAGAAAAGAGAGATCATCCTTGACCTCTGAAGATGAAGAAAGATCATCACAAACAGACTTGATTTTGTTTTCAAATAGTCTGACAGTTCGTCATACATTTCTTGTGAGCGTTCCAAAAGATGTTCTATGCACTTGAGGTTAGAGAGTTTCCTGACAATCCTAGAGGCTCCCTTCATTGAGTTAAAAGCTCGAAGAACTTTGAAAGCATAAAAGCAAGATTTGGAATTCAAGATTTGTTTTTAATAATCATTCAGTACTGCCTTTAACTTAGCCTTAGTCGGGCTCACAGCCCTTCCCCCACTCGCTTTCCTCTCTTTACCCTCCAGTTTACCTGATTTTAAATAAGCGGTGTACTGATGAGCTGTGAATGAAACCAATGAGTCCAAAGGTCAGCAAGAAGATCGAGCAAAACAAAAGTGAGTGGTAGCAGGAGGTAAAGGCCCACAGGATGATGAAACCCAGCCGCTCTGAAAAATCAAACAGATCCAGTTTCATCTGTACTATTTTGACAGAATCGTTAAAAATTATAGTGGAGTCACCAACTACTTTGTGACAGGTGGAAAGTATAAAAATCTGAGGGGCAGTATTGGACCTGGCCCTTTTTGCAGGGTTATCCCCAAACGTTTTGCCTTCTTCTTCCTATTGTTTCAGACTTTTTTTGTTGAATTCAGGACTCTTAGCACTTTGCCACTGCTAACCAGTGCAGAAGTGCATATGCTCTATGTCTAAATTGTTTTGGTGATTGATCTCTCCATGATTGGCATATTTGATTTACTAGTAAGTACCTAGTACAGTGCAGCGGGTGTGACCAAGGCCTGTAAACCAAATGCTACTAGTAGGCCTGCAGCACTGATTGTTCCACCCACATAAGTAGCTCTGCAAATAAGTCTGAGGCCTGCCATTGCAGTGCCTGTGTGCGCAGTTTTAAACTGCCATTTTGACCTGGCAAGTGCACCCACTTGCCAGGCCCAAACCTTCCCTTTGAGTAAATATAAGTCACCCCTAAGGTAGGCCCAAGGCAGCCCATGAGCAGAGTGCAGTGTATTTAAAAGATAGGGCATGTACTGGTGTGTTTTACATGTCCTGATTGTAAAATACTGCTAATTTTGTTTTTCACTATTGCAAGACCTATCTCTCCCACAGGTTAACATGTGGATTGCCATGAAATATCTTTTAAGTGTAATTTCACCTTGGGAGCAGATAGAGGTATGGAATTTGGGGTCTCTGAACTCATAATTTAAAAATACATCTTTTGGTAAAAGTGATTTTTGAACTATGAGTTTGAAAATGTGTGAGAGAACAGGGCTGATTGCAGAGGCCCCTTAACATTTTGCCCCCATTTTCCACTCACTTGTTGCTGGTGTTTTCCTGACTCTGATGGTGCCCTGGGTACTGCTAACCAGTCCCAGGGCCTGTGCTCTGTGTAAACGCAGTATGCAAATTATGCTAATTATAATTGGCTAAGTCAACCTACCTATAAGTCCCTAGTATATGGTAAGGCATTTATGTTTAGGGACCCCAGCATAGGTAGTGCACCCATAGATGCACTGCTGAGGTGCCCAGTGTCATTTTAAAGGCAGGCCTGCCTTGCTGGCTGCTTTTATATTAAAGTTATATGCAAATTCGACTTTGGAATTAAAAGTAGTTCCAAAGTGTTAAACTACCCTATTTTTACATAAAAGTCACCCCTAAGGTGTGCCCTATGTGCCCCTAGGACTGGGTGCCATGTAACTATAAGCAGGGACCTTATAAAATAGTTTTATAAGCCTTGGTGAGGTAAAAACAGCCACATTTGTTTTTCCCTCATTGTAGTGAATGGCCTTCATAGGCTAGAATGGGGAGACTTTATTTTAATTTTAAAAGTCCCCTTAAGTGACAAATACTAAGAGTTTGGTATCAAATTAATTGCTATAATAAATCCCACAACTTCCAGTTGTTGGATTTAATATAACTTGTTCAAGTAAAGAGTTTTAAACTTTACCTGAAAAGTTGCCAACTTCAGCCCTGCATTGTTTTTGCTGCTGTGCTCTGATTGGCCAGCCTCTGGCAGCCTGGCCAGGCTGCATTGATGAGGTGTGAAATGGCCTGGCTTCACATAAAGAGATGTGCCTGTGGGAGGGGATCTCCCCTCAGCAGATGGTGAGGCAGGAAGGGGGGGCTGCCAAACTGGTCTTCAAAGGCAGAGAAGGACGTTTGGAGCAACCCAGCAACACCCCCACATCCTGCAACCCCAGACAACTAGGTGCCCCCTTGATTAGATTAGGAGAGGGCAGGAGAGGGGTGTGTTTATGGTTTTTAGCCACACCAGTGGGTGGGCTCGGCCAGATGTAACCGCCAAAAATCACTTTCAGCCATGATGGATGTTTGAGAAATGTTGCCTCCTGGGACTAATTTTTGCCACACTTCCCAGGAAGTGGTCATCACTGGGGGAAGGACCCTGCCCCTGATTGGAGAACCAGGACCCCCCTGTTTTTCACCCAGGAGCAAGGATAAAACTGGCAGACCTGCACCCACACCTCAGATCCCTATCAGATTCCAACAAGGAAGAACTACAGGAGAAGAAGGACTGCCCTGCTGGACCCCTGACCTGCACCTGGACACTGCACTCTGGAGAACTGCACCAGCTGCACACTTTGGCTTCACCATTGAAAGGACTTTACCTGTCTTCCACTGCTTCAAGAAGGGACTCCCTGTTTGCTACAGGTACAAAGGAGCCGCCCAGAGTCCCCTGCATCAAGTCCTGCAAGCAGAGCCCAGCTGACCAGCGTCCAGTGGCCATCTGAAGTTTCTGACCAGGTGCATTCTGGGAATTGTAGTCCCAACTCCCAAGGAGCAACTCAGAGCTTCTGGAACCAGGGATCAAGTTGTGGACACTTCAAGGACACAAAAAGGACCTCTGGAAGAAGATCTAGAAGTTTGGAAATGTTTGGATCAACTCCATAAGTTGAAGAGGTGCATTGTGGGATTTGTAGTCCCAGACCCCAAGAAACACACCAGAGCCTCTGAACCCTTGGCTGGTGCTGTGGACCACTTTCCTGAATCAAACACTTCTGAAAGTAAGTGTGACAGTGTTACCTCGTGGGTGGCCTGAACTCTGGACTTTGTTCCTTTCCAGTGTAACCTTTTTTTTTAACTCTTTGAGCGCTAGTTGCTTCTATGCACTAGAAAGCATTATTTCTTAAAAAAATCATATCTCTGGTTCCCCTTATCCGATTTTATTTGTTGTGGTGTCATTTTAAAGATACAAATATAATATATTTTTATAAATTAATTTTGGATTTTTAAACTGTTTCCTGTGTTTTATTTAATTACTGTTTTGTGATATTTGAATGCTTTACGCTTTGTCTCCTAAGTTAAGCCTTGTCGCTCGTTGCCAAGCTACCAAGGGTTGAGCTGGGTTTAATTTACTGAGACCTAACTGGACCTAAGTGAAGGTTAGTGGCCTATTGCTAAGTGTAGGTACCTACCTGCCCTTACCAATAACTCATTTTCCAACAAAATGCTACTTTTATAAAAGTGGGCATTTCCTTGCTTAATCATTCTGTACCCCTGTCTGTCTGCTGAATACACATCTGGGTCAGGATGACAGTTGGGCTGTTTGTTCATTCACTCAAAACAGTCACACAAAAGGAGATCAGGTGTGCCCTGCCCTGCATATCCTGATGGCCCATCACCAGGTATATGGGTCTTCCTGAGCTAGAGTGGTGGGAGGAGCTGACACTTGCACCTGAATAGGGCTGTGACTGTCCTCACACAAATCAGTCTCCAACCCCCTGGAGTGTGACTGGGGCCAGGTCAGGAAAAGGCAAGGTACTGTGCACTGCAAAGACTCCTCTTTGAAGTTTGCATACTTCAAAGACAGAAATGGGTATAAGTACTGGACCTCTGACACCACATAGTTAGACTCCTTCTGGACTGAGGAAATTCTGCCAGGGAGAAGAGCTGGATATTGTAGGAAGGACTGTCACTCTACCTGTTGCTTTGTTGCATCTGGCATGCTGCTGGCTGCTTCTGTCCTGGGAGTGAATGGACTGGACTTGGCTTTCTACATCCTGCTTCTAAAGGTTCTCGAAGGGCTTGTACTGAGCCTGCCTCCTGTTAAAAAGTCTCAGGGACACCAATGACTTCATTTGCCAGTTCGGCTGAGAGTCCTAGCTCACCAACTGGCGCCAGCTTCAGTTCCTGTGCCCTTAAAAGTGCAAGCTGGTGATCTGAAGGAGAAAATCTATGCATCAACGTGCTGCACCAGAAGAATCGTCTCAGTGCCAACCCTGCGCCTGGATAATTGATGCATTGCCTGTTTCACCACAGTCCCATCAGCACAGAGCATCTGTATTTTCCACTCATTGTATCTGGGTGCCAATTTTCTTATCGACCCTGTACCCCAGTAAGGAACCAAGGCCGCGTGTCTGGAAATCGACACTTCACCTTGTGTGTGAGGAATGAATCGATGCATCACCTCTCCTGCCAGTAAGGAACCAGCATATTGTCTCATCTGCGAGGAAAGAATCGGCGCATCACCTCCCCTGCACAATAAGGAACCAACGGATTACTTTGCTTTTCCAGCACCTCACCTCCCATGTGGCCCACATTGTCTTTGAAGCATCCCAGGTACCCTGTGCTAAAGAGATACATCAATTGATTCCTATGGATTAAGATTTGCTTAAACTTTCAAAAAGGGATATTTTGACTTGTGTATGTTGGATTTTTGTTGTTTTGGTCTTGTTTTACTCAGATAAGCGTTGGTTATCTTTCTAAACTGGTGTGGCGTCCTCTAGTAGTGTTTTCACTGTGTTACTGTTTGTGTGTGTGTGTATGTGTGTGTGTGTGCGTGTGTGTGTGGGTTTGTGTGTGTGTATACAAATGCTTTACACATTGCCTCTGAGATAAGCCAGACTGCTCATACCAAGCTACCAAGAGGGAGAACAGGGGTTATCTTAGCATTGTGACTCCCTTACCCTCACTAATTGAGGGTCCCTAATTCGATAGGGTGTAAATCACTGCCAACTAGCAACCCCATTCCTAACAGGCATGCAAAAGCTAAGGCCCTGTGTACACTGTATCTAAGATATGATGCACCATGGTGGTAGTTAGGGGAACTAGCGTCAAAATTGTTGACGCTAATTTGGACCTTTGCAGGATTATCTTAAAAAATGTTGACACTAATCCTGCAAAGCCCATTAAGGGCTCATTGAAAACAATGGTGTGCCTCCTTTTAAAGCCTGCTCTGAGCAGGTGTTAAAAGAGCAGAATCAAATGATGCAGAGAAACCTTTTAGATTTCTTTGCACCCTATATTTTTTGCCCCCCCAATGGGGGAACGCCACCTCTGCATACATTATGCCTGGCGCAGACATAATGTATCACAGAGGTCTACAAAGTGGCATGCATTGAGCCACTTTGTAAAATTGGCATGTCGACTTTGACCTTGTTGGGCCACATTAGCATAAAAAAATTACGCTAATGTGGAGCAAGGAGACGCTAGGGGCTCTTAAATCAGCCCCTAAATCTGGTACAGTAGCCGCCGTATTCAAAAACCTTGTAAAAAAAACCCATAAAGAATGCTGCAAGATATAAGTTCATTCACCTCCAGTGAATAGTTAACAAGAAAATGAGGGCCTTATTTACAACGTTTTGGCACAGGGCAGTGCCACAAACCTTCTTGCTGTCCTGTCCTGTGTCAAAACATACAGCAGGAATTCACCATATCTGCAAGATCTGGTGCATTCCTTTCCTTTTTCCCTCCGCTGGCTCACTAATTGCTACCATATGCCAATGCAGGCACCCTTGCACCATGGTGTGACGGTGCCTGCACTACAGGGATGATTGTTTTTGTGTAGGAAGGGACACCTTCCTGCACAAAAACAATCATGAGAGGTGTTTACCTCTTTCTATGCGTGCTGCAAAATGCAACACACATAGAAAGTGAAAATGACAGGCCAAAAACGTAGATTTTTCTCCATGTTGCGCCACCATTACACCATCCCTGGGGTGGCGTAGGCTTTTGACACATTCCTAGGTTTACAAAATCTTGTAAATCTGGGAATGTGTCAAAATCCATGGGTGTTGCATGGGAACACCCACTGCAACACCCATGGAACGCTACTTTGATGCAAAGTAAGGCAATGCAGCAACTTGTGCTGCTTTGCATTACTCCTTATCTACAAGGCCAAGTAAAGCCAAGCAAAGTGGCTTTGCTTGGCCTTGTAGATATGAGCCTGCCCTGCTGGTGTGTCAAAAAAGTGACTCACCGGCAGTGCAAGCCGCTTGTAAATAGGCCCCTAAGGGTTTATATACATGTCTCAGCAGAACAAATGCCCAGAGTAGGCTGGTTGCGATCTGCAAAGGAAAGCAAGAATTCAAATGAACAACTGAAGTGATTTGATCCACTTTCAAAAGCTGAGCTGAGCATGGTCTGAACAAAGAAGTGACCACCTGGACAACCTTGGATGTACTATCAGTTTAGTCTGCCTAGTAGTGGGGGGGTCCTCTCCCACCATCTTAACCTCAATGTTCAAAGCCATGTTTTCATTAAGGTGAGACTACACAGCAGTCTAATACAATAAACATACTCTAGCCATCAAGGCACCAGCTAAGACACCTGCATAGGAGAAAAAGCAAGACATTGGTGAACATTTATGAAATTGCACTGTGTGCAATTAGGACCTGATTGCAAGTTATGCCAATGTTAGATTTAAAATGGTTTCTGACCAAATACAGTTAGCATAGGTGAATATCGTGAATACATTAAACAAGACAATAATTTTATGAATAGTGCAAATAGATTGGTTATATTTTAGCTAGCTATACAGGTGGCTCTTCATTAATGTAAATATGGCCACGTCCTGCATTTGATTAATAAAATGCACTCAGATTAAAATGGTTAAACATGTGTTGAGTATATAAATTGCATATAAGGGGGTGGAGCTCCAAATTACCCTACTCCACTAGAGACTATTATGTCAACCAACTTTAATTTTGCCCTGCTTCTTATGACTATTTGATTAAGAGATAAGAAAAACACCACTAAAATGAATTGCATCTTTTACAAAGCCTGCCAGGCCACCGTGCATGGCTTGGTAAATCTGGAGTAATGCAAGGCAGTGTAAGTCACTGCCTTACATTACTCAGCCAAAGGAAGACGTTTCATAGATGGAGCATTGGTGTTCTCACACATGGATTTTGGTGCATTGCCAGATTTAACATGCGTGGTAGACCTGGGAATGTTTCAAAATGCTATGCAAGGGAGGCCTAACAAGGACAAACACATTTATTTCTCTTTGTTTTTTCCTTTTTCTATATGTGCTGCACTGTGCAGCACATTTGGAAAGAGGAAAAAGCCTGAAAGAAATGTTTTTTGTGCAGGAAGGTTTTCCTTTCCTACATAAAAAGATTCCTGTCTGCAAAACAGATACCCTTGTGCAATGGTTCCTACAATGGTGTTAGGCCCGCAATGCACCTTCCCCCACCGCCCCCTGCGCCCATACCACCTACTTAATGGCCTACTTAATGGCATTCACTATACGGCCCCAATGAGCATGCCCCTGCAGCTCCTTTGGCACTTACTGCTATGCACTATGTATCGCCTGCAGTGTAGTGCCTACTGCTGCCTCTGCCTCCTGGATTCTGTCTCCTGACTCTTCTGCCTCTTTCCTGGCTTGTGGTTTCAGGCACTCCATGCCCCCTGCACTCTTCCCGCTCTTTTCTACCCTCGCTCAGGACCTCCCTGCGTTCTGCCTTTTTTTCCCTGCTCTGCTCCCTCTTCCCCCGCATCCCTTCCACTTCAGGACCTTCTTAATTGCGGTCTGTTGGACCTGGCTTTTTGACAGGGACATCCCCAAACTTTTTGCCTCCTTCCTCCTATTTTTTCTGACCTGTTGTTGTTGGCTTTTGACCTCTGGGCACTTTACCACTGCCAACCAGTGCTAAAGTGCATATGCTCTCTGTGTAAATTGTACTACTGATTGGTTTATCCATGATTGACTATTTAATTTACTTGTAAGTCCCTGGTAGAGTGCACTACATGTGCCTAGGGCAGGTAGATTAAATGCTACTAGTGGGCCTGCAGCACTGGTTGTGCCACCCGCCTCAGTAGCCCCTTAACACAGTCTCAGGCCTGCCATTGCAAGGCCTGTGTGTGCAGTTTCACTGCCACTTCGACTTGGCATTTAAAAGTACTTGCCAAGCCTAGAACTCCCCTTTTTACTACATATAAGTCATCCCAAATGTGTGCCCTAGGTAACCCCTAGAGCAGGGTGCTGTGTAGGTAAAAGGCAGGACATGTACCTGTGTAGTTATATGTCCTGGTAGTGTAAAACTCCTAAATTCGTTTTTACGCTACTGTGAGGCCTGCTCCTTTCATAGGCTAACATTGGGGCTGCCCTCATACACTGTTGAAGTGGCAGCTGCTGATCTGAAAGGAGCAGGAAGGTCATATTTAGTATGGCCAGAATGGTAATACAAAATCCTGCTGACTGGTGAAGTCGGATTTAATATTACTATTCTAGAAATGCCACTTTTAGAAAGTGAGCATTTCTTTGCACTAAAATCTTGTTGTGCCCTTCAATCCACGTCTGGCAAGGTTTAGTTGACAGCTCCTTGTGCATTCACTCAGACACACCCCAAACACAGGGTACTCAGCCTCACTTGCATACATCTGCATTTTGAATGGGTCTTCCTGGGCTGGGAGGGTGGAGGGCCTGCCCTCACACAAAGGACTGCCACACCCCCTACTGGGACTCTGGCAGACAGGATTGAACTGAAAGGGGGCTTGGTGCATTTCTTAGACACTCTTTGAAGTCACCCCCACTTCAAAGGCACAACTTAGTATAAAACAGGGCCTCTGCCCTACCTCATCAGACACTTGCTGGAGAAGAAACCTGAACCAGAAACTACATCCTGCCAAGAAGAACTGCCTGGCTGCTCAAAGGACTCACCTGTCTGCTTTTCTACAAAGGACTGCTGCCTTGCTGTTGGCCTGCTGCCTTGCTGAACTCTTGTCTGGCTGTAAAAGTGCTCTCCAAGGGCTTGGATAGAGCTTGCCTCCTGTTCCCTGAAGTCTCAGGACCAAAAAGACTTCTCTCTTCCTCTTGGACGCTCCGTGCGCCGAACTTTTCGACGCACAGCTTGTTCCGCGGCAAGAAAAACGCCGCACACCGACGCTGATCGACGCGACGTCTTCGGGACGACCGAAACTTTGACGCACGGCCTCGCAAGGACAACGCCGCCCGACTCCCCGGGAGAAATCGACGCGACGCCTGCCATGAGATCAAAACTTTGAAGCCCTGCCTCGCAAGGACAACGCCGCCCGACTCCACAGGAGAAATCGCCGCGACGCCTGCCGTGAGATCGAAACTTTGACGCACGGCCTCGCAAGGATAACGCCGCCCGACTCCGCAGGAGAAATCGACGCGACGCCTGCCGTGAGATCGAAACTTCGACGCGCAGCCCCGCAGAACGACGCGCAGCCGGAAAACAAACAGGAAAATCCACGCACAGACCCGGGACATCTGGTACTCCCCGCAAACCACAGTAAGAGACTGTCCGCGTGCCGGAAAACGACGCCCGACTCCCCGCGTGGAAAATAACGACGCAAGTCCGTGTGTGCTGAGGAGAAATCGACGTACACACCAGTTTTCCACGCACCTCTTCTCCTGTGGCCCTCTGAGGAGATTTTCCACCAGAAACTAGGTACTTTGTGTTTGAAAGAGACTCTGTTTACTTTCTAAAGACTTAAGACACTTTCTATCACTTTTCAGTGATATCTTTACAAATTCGTATTGCAACTTTGATCGTTTTGACCTGAAGATACCCAGATAAATATTATATATTTTTCTAAACACTGTATGGTGTATTTTTGTGGTGTTATGCTATGGTGTTGTATGATTTATTGCACAAATGCTTTACACATTGCCTTCTAAGTTAAGCCTGACTGCTCGTGCCAAGCTACCGGAGGGTGAGCACAGGCTGATTTTGGATTGTGTGTGACTTACCCTGACTAGAGTGAGGGTTCTTGCTTGGACAGAGGGCGACCTGACTGCCAACCAAAAACTCCATTTCTAACATTGGTGATCAGCGATGAGGATAGGACTTGTGTTTGTGCAGTGACATACAGTAGCTAAGTATTTCACTACCTACCCACAGTTGAAGGTCAACTTGATTTTTCATCTTTTTTTGGCTTTTGATTCTCTGATGTCCTCCTGGATATACTATTGATATTTTGGACTTTGAATTTTGGTTTTTGCTGAGAAGATCTTATCAGAATGGGATTGTGTACCTACTCATTCTTTGTTCGTACTGACCACCTCACTAAGGCTGACCTAAGGAAGCTTTGCAGAAAATGGGGCCTTCCTGTAGCAAGGAGATCTACTAAGGCGGAGATGCTCCATCACTACATAGTCTGGGGGGAGGAAAGATGGGCAGAGAGAGAGGCAGCAAGAAACCAAATGACTAAGTACCCCTCAGATGAGGAGGAGGACTACGCACATGAGGAGGAAGACTGCTCACATGAGGAGGAAGACTACCCAGAGTTGGACAGTGACCCAGAAATAGATGAATGGCTCCGAGGTCAAAGGCGACAGGAGCAACAATTAGAGGAGTATCTTGCAGAGGTTGAGGCAAAAAGACTCTTAGCCCTGGAAGAAGAAAAGATTGCAGCTCAAGAGCTGAGCTGTAAAGAGCTGAAACTGGAGGCCGGAAGGGCTGAGTCCAGTTCAGATGGTGGCAGCAAAAATCTTGCATCTAGTACTGCTGAAGGAGGGCACAAGCCCAGAGATGTGGTGCCCAACTTGAAGAAGGGAGTTGACACACCCCAGGCGGTTCAAGGGTATGAGGTAGTTCCCGTTATGCACAGGGTCCCTGAGAAGGATTGGGGAACTGGCACAGGGAGTCATATTCCTACTGGGGGGAGGGACACTTTACTGACTCTAGCAGAGAGTGACAGAGAAAAGGGTTCCCCCCTGGTGGACGTCCTGGATATAGAGTGTAGAGACATCCCAGAAGAGTATGGGTTGAGTGTCAGGGACAGACAGATACTGTCTCACCAGTCTCAGGAGGGTGAAGTAGAGTGCTTTTCCAAGGTTGAGTTACTGGATGGTTGGGTGAAGGGTACTGTGGTTAATACATGTGAAGGGCAGAGTGATGTAATTGCTGGAGAGCATATGTCTGGTCCTTATTTTCCAGAGCTACGCCAACACCAGGTGGAGTGTGAGTTCTCTGATCCCAGGGAACTTACAATGGAGGCAGACTTCTGGGTGAGTACCAGAGAGTCTGAAGAGGCATTTGGGGGTGCTCCTGAAGGGAGTGGTCTAGGTGGTTCCCAACCAAGTGTGGTGGGAAAGGATTGTAGTGTCCCAGGTAGGTCCCAGGTCCTAGAGGGTTCCATGAGGGAACACCAGGAGGGAAGCCTAGCCTGTACTGTAGGGCCACCTTTTGAGGGAAGCCCCGCAGTGTCAGAAGAACTTGGGGGGGTGACTGTAGCCAGCATCCCAACAGTTCTGGTGTCTGGCAGTACCCCTCCTAGTGAGGGGGTGCAGAAGTCCAGACATAGGGTTGAGAGGGGGTTGCAGACCCCAGTGGAGGACCTTGAGAGTCAGGGGACAGCTCTGAGAGCAGAGCCCCCCAGGAATGACCCAGGTGAAACCGTTTCTGGTTTGGGGGAAACCCCGACTCTGCCGGATGGGCAGAGGTCGGGAGACCTGCACCAACCAGACTCTTGTGTGGCCCTTGGGGACGGTGTGTCCCTTGTGGGGGGTGAGAGTGCCCCCCAGGAAGTCCTGGCATGCCAGGCAAAGATTCAACCTCAGGGTGGTGACTCTGGGTTGGATACCCAGGTTCAGAGGTTAAACTCTGACCTGGTGGGAGGTAGATGTGCCTCCCAAGAAGTCCTGCTGTGCCAGGCAATTGTCCAACCTCAGGGTGTTGACTCTGGGTTGGATGACCAGGTTCAGAGGTTAAACTCTGACCTGGTGGGGGGTAGGTGTGCCCCCCAGAAAGTCCTGGCGTGCCAGGCAATTGCCCAACCTCAGGGTGGTGACCCTAGGTTGGGGAACCAGGCTCAGAGGTTAAACTCTGACCTGGTGGGAGGTAGGTGTGCCTCCCTGGAAGTCCTGGCCTGCCAGGCAATGGTTCAACCTCAGGGTGGTGACTCTGGGTTGGCTAACCAGGTTCAGGGGATAAGCTCTGACCTGTTGGGAGGTAGGCGTGCCCCCCAGAAAGTCCTGGTGTTCCAGGCAGTAGTCCAACCTCAGGGTGCTGACTCTGGGTTGGATAACCGGGTTCAGAGGTTAAACTCTGACCTGGTGGGTGGTAGGTGTGCCCCCCAGAAAGTCCTGGCGTGCCAGGCAATTGTTCAACCTCAGGGTGGTGACTCTGGGTTGTTTGACCAGGTTCAGAGGTTAAACTCTGACCTGGTGGGGGGTAGGTGTGCCCCCCAGAAAGTCCTGGCGTGCCAGGCAATTGCCCAACCTCAGGGTGGTGACCCTGGGTTGGGGCACCAGGCTCAGAGGTTAAACTCTGACCTGGTGGGAGGTAGGTGTGCCTCCCTGGAAGTCCTGGTGTACCAGGCAGTTGTCCAACCTCAGGGTGCTGACTCTGGGTTGGATAACCGGGTTCAGAGGTTAAACTCTGACCTGGTGGGGGGTAGGTGTGCCCCCCAGAAAGCCCTGGCGTGCCAGGCAGTTGCCCAACCTCTGGGTGGTGACCCTGGGTTGGAGAACCAGGTCCAGAGGTTAAACTCTGACCTGGTGGAGGGTCAGTGTGCCCTCCAGGAAGTCCTGGCGTGCCAGGCAATTGTTCAACTTCAGGGTGGTGACTCTGAGTTGAATGGCCAAGTTCAGAGGTTGAACTCTGACCTGGTGGAGGGTCAGTGTGCCCTCCAAGAAGTCCTGGCGTGCCAGGCAATTGTTCAACTTCAGGGTGGTGACTCTGAGTTGAATGGTCAGGTGCAGAGGTTAAACTCTGACCTGGTGGGGGGTAGGAGTGCCTCCCAGGAAGTCCTGGTTTGCCAGGCAGTGATCCAGTCTGAGGGTACAGACCCTGGGCTGGAAGACCAGGTTCAGGGTGTCCCCCCGGACCTGGAGGGAGGGGCTACTGATAACAGTGCCCCTACCATGTTGTCTTCTGAGGAGGCCACTCCTAGTTGGAGGGTGCTGGACCCCAGAAGGGAGGGCAGGGGGAGGGAAGACTCACCCCGGGCCCTAGTCCAACCTGAAGGTACAGGCCCCAGGTTGGAGGGACAGTTGCAGGTTAACAGCCCTGCACTGGTGGAGGAATGCTACAGGGCGACTTCTGTAAGCACCCTGACCATGTTGGACTCTGGGGGTACCGCTCCAGGAGGGAGGGTACAGAGCCCCAGAGGGGAGGACCAGGTTCAGGCTGTCATCCCTGACCTGGTGGAAGGGAGAGTGGTTAAAGGGTGCCCAGCACCTGGGGCTACCGCCCCCCACTCTCCACAGCCACAGTGGTTGGAGAGCTTTGAGAGGCCTGGGGCCTGGCTCTCATCCCTGGCAGCTGTCAGTAATCACTGTGGCTTGCTGTCCGGGTGGACAGAGTTATCCCTGGGGAGGGGACAAGTGTCACACCCCGGGGGTAGAGTGGGCAACACCACTGTGTTGGTCATGGTGGTACTATCCTACTCCTGGGATACATCTGTGAGCAAAGTAAGGTTAGGTGCTGCACAGATGGGATCCGTAGGTAAGGAGAAAGGTTCCCCATGGGTTGGCTTAGTGGGCCCTGAGAGTATGGACAGAGGGATCCAATTGGAGTCAGGAAGGCGAAGAACTGGAGCATGCCCCTGCTGTTGTGGGCCTGGGTCCTTGTTCTGTCACCTCAAACAGGGAAGTACATCAGGATAGTGATTGTTCTCCCCTGGCTTTAGGCTGGTAGGGGCTCATGTTGGACCTGGCTTTTTGACAGGGACATCCCCAAACTTTTTGCCTCCTTCCTCCTATTTATTCTGACCTGTTGTTGTTGGCTTTTGACCTCTGGGCACTTTACCACTGCCAACCAGTGCTAAAGTGCATATGCTCTCTGTGTAAATTGTACTACTGATTGGTTTATCCATGATTGATTATTTAATTTACTTATAAGTCCCTGGTAGAGTGCACTACATGTGCCTAGGGCAGGTAGATTAAATGCTACTAGTGGGCCTGCAGCACTGGTTGTGCCACCCGCCTCAGTAGCCCCTTAACACTGTCTCAGGCCTGCCATTGCAAGGCCTGTGTGCGCAGTTTCACTGCCACTTCGACTTGGCATTTAAAAGTACTTGCCAAGCCTAGAACTCCCCTTTTTACTACATATAAGTCATCACTAATGTGTGCCCTAGGTAACCCCTAGAGCAGGGTGCTGTGTAGGTAAAAGGCAGGACATGTACCTGTGTAGTTATATGTCCTGGTAGTGTAAAACTCCTAAATTCGTTTTTACGCTACTGTGAGGCCTGCTCCTTTCATAGGCTAACATTGGGGCTGCCCTCATACACTGTTGAAGTGGCAGCTGCTGATCTGAAAGGAGCAGGAAGGTCATATTTAGTATGGCCAGAATGGTAATACAAAATCCTGCTGACTGGTGAAGTCGGATTTAATATTACTATTCTAGAAATTCCACTTTTAGAAAGTGAGCATTTCATTGCACTAAAATCTTGTTGTGCCCTTCAATCCACGTCTGGCTAGGTTTAGTTGACAGCTCCTTGTGCATTCACTCAGACACACCCCAAACACAGGGTACTCAGCCTCACTTGCATACATCTGCATTTTGAATGGATCTTCCTGGGCTGGGAGGGTGGAGGGCCTGCCCTCACACAAAGGACTGCCACACCCCCTACTGGGACTCTGGCAGACAGGATTGAACTGAAAGGGGGCTTGGTGCATTTCTTAGACACTCTTTGAAGTCACCCCCACTTCAAAGGCACAACTTAGTATAAAACAGGGCCTCTGCCCTACCTCATCAGACACTTGCTGGAGAAGAAACCTGAACCAGAAACTACATCCTGCCAAGAAGAACTGCCTGGCTGCTCAAAGGACTCACCGGTCTGCTTTTCTACAAAAGACTGCTGCCTTGCTGTTGGCCTGCTGCCTTGCTGAACTCTTGTCTGGCTGTAAAAGTGCTCTCCAAGGGCTTGGATAGAGCTTGCCTCCTGTTCCCTGAAGTCTCAGGACCAAAAAGACTTCTCTCTTCCTCTTGGACGCTCCGTGCGCTGAACTTTTCGACGCACAGCTTGTTCCGCGGCAAGAAAACCGCCGCACACCGACACTGATCGACGCGACGTCTTCGGGACGACCGAAACTTTGACGCACGGCCTCGCAAGGACAACGGCGCCCGACTCCCCGGGAGAAATCGATGTGACGCCTGCCGTGAGATCAAAACTTTGACGCACGGCCTCGCAAGGACAACGCCGCCCGACTCCGCAGGAGAAATCGCCGCGACGCCTGCCGTGAGATCGAAACTTTGACGCACGGCCTCGCAAGGACAACGCCGCCCGACTCCGCAGGAGAAATCGACGCGACGCCTGCCGTGAGATCGAAACTTCGACGCGCAGCCCTGCAGAACGACGCGCAGCCGGAAAACAAGCAGGAAAATCCACACACAGACCCGGGACATCTGGTACTCCCCGCAAACCACAGTAAGAGACTGTCCGCGCACCGGAAAACGACGCCCGACTCCCCACGTGGAAAATAACGACGCAAGTCCGTGTGTGCTGAGGAGAAATCGACGCACACACCAGTTTTCCACGCATCTCTTCTCCTGTGGCCCTCTGAGGAGATTTTCCACCAGAAACCAGGTACTTTGTGTTTGAAAGAGACTCTGTTTACTTTCTAAAGACTTAAGACACTTTCTATCACTTTTCAGTGATATCTTTACAAATTCGTATTGCAACTTTGATCGTTTTGACCTGAAGATACCCAGATAAATATTATATATTTTTCTAAACACTGTGTGGTGTATTTTTGTGCTGTTATGCTATGGTGTTGTATGATTTATTGCACAAATGCTTTACACATTGCCTTCTAAGTTAAGCCTGACTGCTCGTGCCAAGCTACCGGAGGGTGAGCACAGGCTGATTTTGGATTGTGTGTGACTTACCCTGACTAGAGTGAGGGTTCTTGCTTGGACAGAGGGCAACCTGACTGCCAACCAAAAACCCCATTTCTAACACGGTCGCTGTGTGGCCACACTGCTGGTGCACTGATTACATGCAAAAGGTAAGCCCATCTGTACCCTTTTGCACCTGGGCTGTGCGGGACCCCTGGTCATCCCACCATCCGCTGATACACAGCGGACAAGCTCCTGGTCCTCAACATCAGATCTCAAGACTCCTGCAGCTGCATGGCCTCCCCAAGCTTTGCCGAAGGGCCCTTTGCCTGTTGCCACTGCCCCTTCTCCTGCCTCACATGACCACCCACTCACACAGGACCCTTACGCCTCTACCTCCCAGAGGACCACCACGAACCCCGACCCATTACACTGCATCCTGCTTAATGCCCGCTCCCTCATCAAACATGCCACTGAAATATAGGACACCATCACCACCCTCACCACAGACATTGTCTTCATCACGAAACATGGATCAACCTCGCCTTCAACCCTGACATTGCCACCTTTTCGAGATCATCAAGGAATTCTCCAAGCCTAGTGCACAGAAAACAGAACTCTGTGACACACTATCCGACTACTACCACAGCAAGATCACCAATATCTACAACAACTTTATCACTTAACCTAATTACCCCAGACCCGACAACCTCACCTACTGGTGAACCCCAGCCCAGCCCTAACCACCTGGTTTCTACTTGACATCCAGACCACTACTATCATCATGTCTTCTGTCCACTTTGGGGCACCCACCAACCTTTGCCCCTACTATCTCTCCAACCTTGGATCCATCATAATCAGCACTGAGCTCACCAACCTCCTCAATGCTTCCATCTCCACAGCATCCTTCCCAGACAAATGTAAGAATGCAAGGATCAGACCCCTCATAAAGAAGCCACCAGCTGACCCCAGCGACCTACTGGCCAATCTCCCTGCTCACATACTCAGTCAAAGAACTTGAGATGGCAATCAGCCAACAGCTCACCGACTACCTAGAACAGAACCACCTACTTGACGCATCACAATCAGGTTCCTGGGCCAACCACAGCACTGAGACCATGCTCATCGCAGCAACAGACAACATCAGAACCCTTCTCGACCAAGGCCAAACAGTGGCTCTGATTCTCCTCGACCTGTGGGCAGTATTTGACACCGTCACCCACCACATCCTCATCAACAGACTCCAAAACGTCGGCATTCAACAACACAACCTCATGAAACAAGTCAACACAGTCGCATACTACTGTTTCCATATGCGCAGCATGCTCTGCATTTTCGGAGGGATCCAACTAAACACCAGAAAGATCATCGCACAATCCCGCTTCCCCAGCCGCCTCGACTATGGCAACTCGTTTTACACCGGCAACCCCTCTCCACTCCTCAGAAGACTCAAGACAATACAGAACGCAACAGCCTGACTCATTCTGAACCTCCCCAAGCATACCCACATGACTCCTCACTTCAGGAAACTCCACTGGCTCCCTGTCCAGAAAAGATGCCAGTTCAAGACACTCACGCACCCCTACAAAGCCCTCCACAAACTGGGACCATCCTACATCAACCACTGGCTGAACTTCCATGTTCCCTCGAGACACCTGTGCTCTTCCTCACTCACCCTCGCATAAGTCCCTGCATCCATCACACTCTCAGTGGGGGCTGTGTTTTCTCCTTCATCACTGCAAAAGCCTGGAATGACCTCCACCTCCAAACAGTAGCATCCCTAGCAGTCCTCAGAAAGCAACTCAAGACCTGGCTTTTCGATGCAGATACAGCACCCTCAGTGCCCAGATACCACTAGGGGTTATAGTCTTGTGCTTTACAAATGACTGATTGATTAATTGATTGAAGATTGGACCAGCACAAGGAGAGAGCAAGATTGCACCATATTTTGACAGAATGTCACATTCCTGCCCTTTCACGCAGCGCATTGTAGCAAGGTGGCTTGATGCATTGTGTAAAAAAGAAAGCTAAATATGTCCCTTTGCCTCAATGGGAGGCAACATATTATGTTGGACATCAACGGAACCTAGACATGGGCAAGTCCTGTGATTATCCCGATTACGTTTGGGTCTCTCTATCGTATTTGCTCCAAGATGGCAGAATAATCACCACTCAAATCAAGTAAACTGTAATAGTGTATTTTCAAGAGATAAACCACTGGTTGGTTTATTGGAGATTGAGTCTTGTCTAAAGTTGTCTGCACCCTGCCTCTGTTTCTTTACCACCTCACACTCATTCTGGCACATCTCTCTTTGTTTCTCAGTCTCTCCCTTGTGCCATCTTAAGTTCCTGTTTTCTTCGGTCTGTTTTTCTCCTTCCCTGTGCTGCCTTTTCCCTCTCCCACTATAGACTTTGCTGTATTTTTCTTCTTTTCGATGAGGTCATGAGACTTGGAAGAGCCTTAGCACTGGAGTCATTTTCTGCCAGCAACATTGATGTATTTTGCAAGTTTGTTTTGAGTGTTTAACTCGCTGGGACATTTCATTGCGTCCAGCAGGCGGTAGTCAGGCAGCAGCAGCTGTAGTTTTTCCTGTAGCCTATGCAAGTAGGCTTCAGAAATGGATAGTTATGGTAACTGTGACAGACCTGTGAATATGACTCTACCTGCATCGTGCTGGATTTGTGGCGCGCATGTCATTACAGCTTGCACTACTGCTACATTGCTGTACGATTGTGTATGTAATGGCTACTTCTAAAGATCTACTACATAGAGAGTGTTACTGAATATTTTACTGTCATTATCTTTGCAGTATCTGCTGCATGTCTGTGTGTGGTAAGTTTGAAGTGAACCCATGCTATATCTGTTCTCAGTTTCAGAGATGCTTGCACTTTTGTTAAAGTGCTCCACCTGTGTGCCTTTGTTTTAACTCCAGAGGTGACTCTCCCTCCTATTTATCAGGGGCGCTCCTCCATTAGGGCAGAGGAGCGTCGCCCCACCCACCAGCAGCGACAGCTGCAAAACTTTTACCAAACAACGATAATAAACTTGGTTTAGTATCATTGTTTGGTAAAAGGGCAGGGCCACGGGGGTGACTTGCACTGAGGGGGAGTGCACAGCACCTCTCCCTCAGAGCGCATGGGTGTTTGGCCGGCCGTCTTGGGCCAGCCAAACATACATGCACTGTAGGCTCTCTCCAGCCCAGCAACAGAGTAACCTGCAGCGAGGAGAGGTGGGAGAGGAGAAGCAGGAGTGGAGCAGCCCGCGGCAGAGGAGGTGTTTTTTTTTTATTTTGTTTTGACTTTATTTTAATTCCCGCCCCCTCCCTTGTGTGCCCCCTGCCCCTTCTACTTGCTGCAAGCCGCTCCTGCTATCTATGTGTGAGGGAAGCTGGTACTTGAGCTCTGTGTGATTACAGAATATCCTGCACCTTTTCTGTGTATGCAAAGAAAGCATCCACTGCTACTGCTTGGCCTGTACAGCTCCACTTGCATGTATAAAAATGTTCGATGCTCGTTGGAAGCGTGAAAGAATCTTCTCCTGCGTTTGGCTATGTTATACATTCTTTTGGTAAGGAATCTACCTCAATAGTAGCCCACAAAGTATTTCCCTATTATAGTGCATTAATATGTACCATGCACTACCACAAGGTTTTTAAAACGTGGCTATGGATGTGGCATACATTAAAACTCTATTGTGAAGATGTTTTAATACCTCCTGTTTGAGTTACACTACTGAATCCTTAAAATGTACCATATGCCACAATATTTTGTCTTGCACCCTTTACATATTCTCGAGTTGTGTGCTAATGTTTCTAGCCCAGTGCGCTTAAAAAAGGAAAGCACAATTTCACAAAAGAATCGTAAGAGGGGTTACCACAATAGCCTTGTGACTTTTTCTTCAGATTCAACCCAAATTTGAGCAAAGCCATTGAAACATTGTGCTAAAATGATCATTTAATAATTATATCTTTAAAAAAAACGTAATTGCCGAATCATACATTCTTTATAACATTGTCATAAAATCATAACCAGTTCAGAGCCGTGTATAGCTTCTGATATGGTTAAAAATGCACACAGTGTTTCATGCACCTTCCTGAATATCCTGGATTATTGCCTGTTAGAACCCCTTTCAGATGGCCATAGAGCCTGCAGGAGCTACTGGTCTCAACGTGACTGTTGAGGTCTTTTACTCCTAAATTCCAAAGGGCTCATCCTGAGCAACTGGGCCAAGTATCGCTCAGCACTTGACTCCTAGTGGAAGCTTGGGTTGAGCAGTCCAAGGCTTCTGGGGGAGGGGTGTAGATATAGGGGGTGAACACAAGCTAAAAACTCAAAATACACTCAATAGCGGCAATAAATGATTTGTCAGACAAATAAGTGCTTTTATGAAAAAAAGGAGTATTTAAATGCAAACACAAAGTAAAATATGGCATATACAAACAACACAGGCGACCTCCTTGAGGTCAGAGCTCTAGTGTTCAATAGGCAGGTCCTTGAATCCCACTCCTCTCTCACTAAGTCTAGTTGTTATTTCTCATTTAGTCCAGGGAACATTCAGGTTAAGCCACACTACTACTCTTATTCACAGGAGTCAAAAGTGTTCCAGCCCCCAAAATGTAATGCAGCAGAACAATTTATCCAGGGCCTTCCGGCCCTATGATCAGCCTTACCTGCCCCTGCAGGGATTGTGCGACCAGATTCTCCAGGAGTGTTTGACACACAGATATCGCAGAGGAACGCAGCAGCTGATGTTGGTGAGCAGCTCTTGTGGCTCTACAGGGCCAGCAGCTGGGTGTCCATGGCACTTCCTTCACTGAGACAATAAGTTACTCCAATTCTTCCCGCATGTGGGGTGGGTATTTGCTCCAGGTACAATTCTCCGTAGGAGACTCCAGCCTACACAGGCCATCAAAGCAGCATCTACTCTTGATGACAGCTTGAACCTGGCAAAATCATTTGTCCTTTTCTGTGATCCCTCAACCTGCCATACAGGGTAACCAACCTTACTTTGGTCACAGGGGACAGCCCGATCAGTGTATAGTAACTTCCTCTTCAAGGCAACCCCTTTTGTCATACGGGTTCAGTGACTTCACTTTGCTCCAAATTCACTTCCAATCAGCCAGAAGTAATCTTCACAGTAGCCTCCTCTGGTATACAGGGTCATTGACTTGAACCTGTGCAGGGTGATGACCTGTTCAGCACATCTTGCTACAGGAATCCGCTCACCAAGATCCCTACTGGACATGCTTCCTCCAGCATTCTCCTATCCCTCATAGGGCAAACTGGTATTGGCAAGCAGGCAGTCACTGGTTCTCCATGTTCCAAGGTCAGGTGGTCTTTGATTTCCCTGGGTGATGTCTCCTCACCAAGCTGGATGACTGGCAGTCATTGCTCCCCAGTCCTGGTCACAGATAGAAGCCTTTCAGAGCATCTCCTCACATAGTCGACCGACTGCTTGACAGTTAACAATCTCAAGAGCCTTGATCTCCCTTTCTAATAGTTGATTTGCAGACACCAAATGTGATTTTGTGTCTGAATCTTTGAAGTTTGTATTGGGAATATTTGTCCTTTTGAAGAGCCAACTCCTCTGTCCTGCTCTTCTTCTAGAAAGCAAGCCAAACGTCACAGCAGGTGCAACACAATATCTGATAGCCCCACAACATAGGCTATGGGGTGACTAGCTTTTCACACCTAGGTGTCAGCAACAGTGATGTGTGAATCAAATGGTTACTCCTTTGCCTCACCCCTACTCTTTGTTATTCTCATATCAGTCCCATCTCCTTCCTGAGATCTTCTCAGCCCCCTTTGAGTAACTCCTCCCTGATTCAAAGAGCACACATTATAGAGTAGTTAAGATCCTGGTGTTTCTTCATCCAGTTTGAGTCCTACTAAGCTCTCAAGACAGCAGCAATCTATACATTTGTCCGGGGGACTCCTCTACCTGCCCATGCTCATTCAGTCAGCCCTGGTCTCCCAAAATGAAACCCAAAATCATATATGTATTGTGCAATTCATTGACACACATATGCAACCACATGTGTGCAGTACAGCTTGACATAACAACCTGATGTAGGCCAATGGTGGTTTAAGCACACAACAGTAGAACTTTGCAAGAGTGAACCTGTGGGCCTTCCTCCAGTGACACAGATAAAAAAAAGATTTTTATTTTTACTGATCACTACACACTATGCTGCCACTACGGTGCTCATGCTACGTAACTCCTGGCAAACGCAGTATCCTTTCACTACTATGAAAATACCATTTTGGGCATTCCTTCCAGTCCAAAAAGACTGCAATTAGTGAGAAAGGCAAATCTCATGGTGCAACACATGATTCATGTTTTCCTATGACAACAAAAATATGCACCAGGGATCAAGACTTTGTTGCAGCTGGGGCACTCAGAGCAGGTGGTACACATCCATCACCATGTGAAGGCCTTCTCATTCCCAACAGGACCCCACATAACATTTTCTAGAAGGACTCTCAAGATCTTGTGACAGACTTGGCCTGTGTGATGTGCACCACTATTTCTGTCTGTTAGTTTGTTCACATATAATGTTTGGTTTAGTGTATCCATTTATGTAGTCAGGAGTGTGTGTTTGTTGGTGGTCATTCTGCACCTACACCTTTGAAACATGGCTCCTTTAAAGTAGACACCATGCCTCTAACGCAACCAGTTTTCAGTTTCTTTATTTGTACACTTAGCAGTTAGAGACAAAACAATACACTTTCCCTTGGGGGAAAAAATAGGATTGCTAATCAGGGGAGTAGCTTGGTCAGCAAAATTGGGGGTGGGGTGTAATGATCAGATTTTCCAACCATCATGCTGGCATATAATATTAAAATACTTTGTAGTACAAGAAGGGCCCGTGAGAGGGTCCTCAGGTGCATTGGAAAGGGAGAGGAATGAGGATTGGTGGGGGCACTAAGTTAGAGAAAGCACAATCTTTTGGAAAATAACCAACAATTTTGAAGTTTTTCGAACAGAGAGATGGAGAAAGTGTGTGTATGTCTTTTGTCTGTGTGATTTAAAACACCTCACCATAGCAGACTGAAAACATCTGTACTCAACTATTTAGCACAAACTATATTTATTACGGGGTGTAAAACCAGAAACACCCCCCTCCCCAAAAGCAACGCCCCTTTTGCGGCTGATTATTTTTGCTGTTTGCCTCTATTTTATAAAGTAGTCTTGCTCATCTTTTGAAGATATCAAACATAAAATTAGAGCCAGGAATAATATTCCTTTTGATTTAAAAAAAAAGAAAAATGTTGTATATTTATTCTTGTGCCTTCACCTATACCAGGAGCTTTCATTTCTCTAAGACGGTTTTTTAGTTATATTTCTCTGAGTAACATTCCAAAGATGGGTGTAGTGTCCTTATGTTATCATTTGTTACACCCTAATTATAAGTCTGTTTTATTCTCAATCTGAACATGCAACGAATTATTTATGGACGTAAATTGGAAACCACAGTCAGATGCTGTAGGAATTCTGTGCAGCATGTAGTGAAAAAAATAAGTTTTAATTTTTATCTGGTAAATTCTGAAATAAAATATTTTATGTAAAATGTATTCCGGCTGGCTCCCTTGCTTCCTGCCTTTAGTTACCAGCACAGTTTAACTCAACATCAGTTCACGTCTTGCTTTAAATCCCACAACCATGTGGTTCCGTCCTCTGTGACCTTTTCCCTTTATTATTAAAATAAACATTGGGAATTACTGGAACGTTTATCTAAAGCAGATGTTCTGCTGCATGGGACACTCATCTGAAAATTCTTCACCCCTGGAACTGTGTGCGTGCATATTTGCGCCTCTGTGGCTGTAAATTTGTAGTAGTCTCTTTGTGTGGGATTGTAATTGTCAGTGGTAAAGGCTGAATTTGTGTGTGAGTGCATTTGTGCATCTGGGTTTACATATATGAGCGTTTAAAATGCATGATGACTGCTCATGTAGTCGTTTGAATGTGGATACATACATGTGTGTTTTGTACTGCTTTATGAGTGTGTTGGTGCTACAGGTCCTTACAATATTCATTAGTAGGCACGATTGTGGGTGAATGTGCGTGTCAGCATTCTGATCTTTTAAATACTACAGCGTTTGAAACACTATCATTATTCTTTACTTCTGCAGTCGATAGTTGTTTTAAATAGGGAGTCTACAGTCATTGTAAAACATTTATTGAAATTGCACTCAAATAATTACGGAAAATATTTAGGGCCTGATTCCGAGTGAGGTGGGCGGCGGTAGCCGCCCGCCTCGCGGGAACCGCCATATGGCCGCTCCGCGGTCGAAAGACCGCGGAGGCCATTCTGGCTTTCCCGCTGGGCTGGCGGGCGACCGCCAGAAGGCCGCCCGCCAGCCCAGCGGGAAACCCCTCCCCACGAGGAAGCCGGCTCCGAATGGAGCCGGCGGAGTGGGTATGTGCGACGGGTGCAGTTTGCACCCGTCGCGTATTTCAGTGTCTGCATTGCAGACACTTAAATACACAGTGGGGCCCTCTTACGGGGGCCCCTGCAGTGCCCATGCCATTGGCATGGGCACTGCAGGGGTCCCCAGGGGCCCCGCGGCACCCCCTACCGCCATCCTGTTCCTGGCGGGCGAACCGCCAGGAACAGGATGGTGGTAGGTGGTGTCAGAATCCCCCATGGCGGCGCAGCAAGCTGCGCCGCCATGGGGGATTCCAAGGGCAGCGGAAAACCGGCGGGAGACCGCGGGTTTTCCTTGTCTGACCGCGGCCAAACCGCCGCGGTCAGAATGCCCGGCGGGGCACCGCCAGCCTGTTGGCGGTGCTCCCGCATCCCCGGCCCCGGCGGTCCTTGACCGCCGGGGTCGGAATGACCCCCTTAATGTTTATTAATGATCATTGCAAGGTCTGGTCCAGGATGTGAACAATAAAACGTCTGCCGTTCAACGATATTGCAGTCGGGAATAAACGTTCGAGTTAAGTTGGAAAGTGTAACTTTGATCTCTGATAACTTTGACGACTGTTTATTACATTTCCAAAATTAGAATACGGATAGGTACGAATGATCCTCTAAACGTGCATGCAGACTGGGCACGTATGGGAGGATTTATGAGCAAGGTTGTCAAGGTTAGATTGACAATTTAAACTCCTATAGCAATGTTTACATTAACATACAGTAAAAAAAGTAGTAAATATTGATGCAAGCTTGACGTCCAATAGTGCCTTAGGTTCAACGCAGTTTTTGAAAGTGCTTGATGTCAAGGTGTTGTAGTGTCTGACTTAACCATCGAGTTTGCTAAATTCAATCATTCGTGTCTTCTGTTCACAGATTGTCAAATAACACTTGTGGTTGGTAAACCTCATTAGCGAAAATATATAAAACATGTCAGTATAAACATTTGCTGTGTCCTTCGATTTGTTAACACAACTCACAAGTCATAAAATAAAGAGGGGGTGCTGTATAGACAAAAGGGCCAAATGCACTAACATTAGTGTTTGCAATTACCAAGTAGCGAATTTGTGTGATTCGCTGTTTGGTATTCAGTAAGGCACTAAGGGCCAGATGTATCATTCTTCACAATAGCGATTACCTAATTGCGATTTTTAGCGAATTGCAATTAAGTAATCGCTATTGGAATATATGAAACTCCAGGAGTTTCATACTGCGATTCGCAAGGGCTCGCAAATTGACCTACCTCATTAATATTCATGAGGTGGGTCGGAATTTGCAAGCCATTGCGAATGGCTACAATCACAGGGATGGTGGCCTGCTGGGGCGTAGCAGACCAAGATTGCTTTTCAATAACGTAATCTTTTTTTTTTTTTTAATGGAGCCCGTTTTCCTTAAAGGAAAACAGGATGCGTTTAAAAATGAAAAATGAGAAGTTTTCTTTTCATTTTTTAAGTGTAGTCTGCTCTTAAAAAAAAAAAATTGTATGCATTCACAAAGGGGAAGAGGTCCCTTGGGGACCTCTTCCTCTTTGCGGAAGGGTTACCACCAATTTGAAATTGGTGGTAACTGCGATTGTTTTGCGACCCCATTCACGGTCACAAAACAATCATAGATACCTCTGTGATTCGGTATTAGAAACGGACGCCCTTGAAACGCCCCTTCCTAATAGCGAATTGGTATGTAGTCGCGAATCCAATTTGCGATTCGGTAACAAGTTACTGAATCGCAAATTGGACTTGTTGCATACCAAAATGCATTTTTCCAATCGCAAGCGGCCCGTTGGGCCATTTTCGATCACAAACATTTTTGATTAATCTGGCCCTAAACGTGCCTTTTACACTTTTTGTTATTCCTAGTGGGTCACAAACAGACATACATCATGAACATTAATGAGGTAGGTCTCAGTCTACAACCCATTGGAATTAGCAAAAATCACAGGGATGGTGGCCTGCCGGGGTCAGCAGACCATCATGTTTATGATTGCTTTTAAGTAAAGCATTTTTTCAAGTGCAACACGTTTTCTTTAGAGGATAATGGGATGCGTTTTTTAAAAAAAGAAAGGTTTTCCTTTTATTTTTTTATTTGTAGACAGTGGCCCATGTGACCACTACCTGTATGAATAAAATATATATGTTTTCATTCTCAAATGGGAAAGGGTTTCAAGGGTACCTCTTTCTTTTTGCAAATGGATTACTATGATCTTTGAGATGGTGGTAAAAAGTTTTGAGACTGCATTTTAGTCGCAATACATTCATACATCCCAATACAAATCAGTATTTTAAAAGAATGCCCCAAACACGCCCCTTTGAAAAATTGCTCTGCAAACGCAAAATGCGATTTGGTTACTGAAGCATATTTTGGACTTGGTACATAGGAAAAGCATTTTTATTTTTGAAATTTCCCTGTTTCTGCGAAATGGCCATTTACGAACGCAAAAAACTTTGGGCCTGATTTAGACTTTTTGACGCAAACCTGCGTTACTGCAGGTTTGCGTCAAAAAGTATAGCGCCGGCTAGCGCCATTCCAGGACGCCAGCCAGGCGCCATATTTAAGGAATGGCGCAAGCCGGTGCTAACGCCTGGTTAGCGTCAAAATACATGACACTAACAGGGGAGGCGTAGGGAGAACTGGAGGTTGTGCGGCAAAGACTGGCGCTAGTCAGGTTAGAGTAAAAAAAATGACTCTAACCTGACTGGCGTCATTTTTTTGATGCACAACTCCCATGGACATGACTCTTGTCTTAGTAAAGACAGGAGTAATGCCTCCCCGCATAATGGCCATGCCCAGGGGACTTATGTCCCCTGGGCATGACCATTGGGCATAGTGCCATGTAGGGGGACCCAAGTTAGGCCCCCCATGGCACTTTGAAAAAAAAAGAAAAATACTTTCCTGGACTAACCTGGGATGGGTCCCCCCATCCTTAGGTGTCCTCCAGGTGTGGGTGCGGGTGGGCGGGGGTGTCCCTGGGGGCAGGGAAGTGCACCTGTGGGATGTTTCCATGGTCTCTGACCATGGAAATTAGGCCACAGGTCCCCTAACGCCTGCCCTGACCCAGGTGTTAAATAATGGTGCTAGCAGGCTTTGCCCCATTATTTAAGGCCCTCCTCCTCCCGTGCGTGATTTTTGCACCGGAGGATAAATAAGGCGCTAGGGCCTTTGAGTCTTTTTTTGCCTGGGAACGCCTATTTTGCATCTCATTGACGCAAGGTAGTTTTCTGGAGGAAAAAAATGACTTTAACTCCAATATTTTGGCGCTAGACATGGCTAGCGCCAAAATATAAATTTGGAGCTAAATTTGCGCCGGATTTGCATCAAAATAAATGAAGCTAATCCGGTGCAAACAGCGTATAAATATGCCTCTTTGTGCCTCTGGCCCAAAATTGCTTTGTTCCCCAACCACATGGCCACAAAACCCATGACAGAGTAACCTATCAGCCCCACCTTCTCTTGTCAAAGTGATCATAAACTGGTTGTCATGCGGTGCATCCACACACACTCCGTTTCTGACCATGAAATCGTGCCAGGAAAGAAGTTAAAATATAAGGACTGCAACCTGTCACTTTCCAGGACCAGAGAGGTACTGATGACCAAGCAGGGTTCGGAAAGGAGTAGGGGAGCAAATTGAGAGACTTCAACACCCCAAAGCAGTCAAGTTCCAAGGCAAGAGCGCAATATAACTCCACCCACCTGCTGAAGGGCAAATACAGACGCATGCTGATGTATGCTGAAACACTCATGCAAACCCAACTCACATGCTTGCACACTGACTGCCCCAATCACGCGTCCTGGCACAGCATTGCTTTCCTGCACACATCCATGCTCACACTCACTCATACATATTCATTCTAGTGCATGCCTGCTCACTCCTTTTTTTTAGAGTAACTTGTAAAAAAGACGGTGCATACTCACTCTCACACAAGTATTAAGCGTACGCTGTGATAGTGACGGTGTCAAAGTATATGCGAGTTTGTAAGTACGAGTGTTCTGGCCTGCGAGTGGTCATCAATTGATTGATTGCTTACAAGCTGTTGCAATATAAATATAAAAATAAAATAATGCATTTTAGCAACCGTTAAAAATAAAAAATAAAACATATAACAATTGCACTGTAAAAGATAAGAACGACTGGGTTTAATCTTTCAGCATCTCAAAATCGGTTTATGATACCCATGTGTTAACAAATATCAAACGTACTGCTCAACGTAAACCATCAGTCAAAATACTCTCTAATTAGCAGACAACTGAGATACCTCTTTTCATATACCCTCCTAAAGTGCCAGTGCCTCATCAGTCTTCTTCATATTGTACTCGAAAAAATGGCTTTAACCCATGTCATCTTTGTGGACAAAACAGAGCAAGCGTTGAGAGAGCCAATAGGTATCGCCAAGCACAGTGGATGTTTTACGAGTGATTTTGTGCCATGCATTTTATTATTATTTTTGTTGAGGCAACAAGAAGTCATCATCCATCCAACTCACATTGCCGGCAGTTACAATGTCATAATGTAACATAAACACTTTATAAGGGTCATTTTTAAAAAGAGACTGTAAATAAATAAACATTTAAATGGGCACCCACATTTTTTTCTGAATATCTAGCCATTTATTAAAGATAATACGATAAAATAAATTTAAAAAGACACACATTGAGAGAGTTTTGTCACTCTCTCTATTACTATAACTATTTTCAAGCGAACGTGACAAATATGTCTCAAGCTTTTTGCCGTCACTTAAAGTGAAAGAACCCAATAGGTAAGTGGTTTGAGGCATTGCCCCACATACCAATGGAATTAAACTTGCGAACTAAAAGCCCCTCTGTTATGTATATTGCGCAGTATTGTTTGAGGGTTTAAACTGTATTGAAAGCCAGATCTAAAAAACAGAGCAATACTGAAACTTTCACATTCTCGCGTCAGTTTTGAACAAGACACATTCACTTCAGATTTACCTCAGCATCAGTCTCGTAAATTCAGGAACCAATATTGTAGCCAAGCATTCTCTTAGCCAACCTTTGTTGGCTGTTGGGTAATCTCGCCCGCACTGACGGAGTTGCATTTTGTAGAAGAATAATCTGTCTGTCAAAATGCGCGAACCTCAATATCTCAAGTTCATTTTTGGGTACACCTTCTGGGTAGTCCACATTGGGGATTGGTTAAGTTATCACAAATGGCACACAATATACCAGAACATTGGCAAAGCTGGAGCATGGTGCTGCAAAATAACTTCAAGCACATGTGAGTTGTTAGCAGGTCCCTGGGGTTTGACTGTATGAGTTTGTGAGATAATGGGTGAATGTCTGCATTTGTGAGTGTGCATCAGTGCAATCTAGTGTATTACAGCATGTGCGTATATGAATGAGTGTATGTGGGTTTGTGAGCATGTGTGTGTGGGTGCGGTTCACCTTTCAACTCTCCCCTAGACAGGAAGCTTGGACTGGCACACTTAAACATACCAAATGGTCTTTGTCAGGCGATGCCCTGCTGGTTCTAGGTTCAAGACGTAGGCTTACGATGTGACTGAAGTGGGCTTTGAGTGTAGGCACAGTGGACACGGTGTTTATCTGAAGGTAATGCCCTTTACCCTGTCAGTGCTGAACTAAGCCCAAGTCCGCGCCTAACAGGCTCTGCAAGCTGAGAGACTGGGCTTCTGGTTTGAGAAAAGAACATGTCCAATGCCCAGACTATGATGGAAAAGGAGGAAGAATCTATCATCAAAAAATTCATCATCGATAACATCATTGATAACACAGCATCTCGTACCACCATTAACATTATCAATGGTGCTAAAGCTGCGAACAGTGGCTCTTTTCTATATAGCTACATTCGTCATTCACAGCTTAATGTCACTGACGATATTGTAATGTAACCTGACATTGCTACTTATAATATTATCTATGTTGAGAATAAAGGCTAATCCAAATGCACAGATTAGCAATAAACATCCTCATAAACATGAACTGCCAATTAAAGGCTGCTACACTGTTAACATACAGATGTCCTTACAATGAATACATTTAGAAAAAGCATTTGAAAAGCCAATCGATCTTGCTATTTTATAATTAAACTAGATTGTCCACTGATTAGCGAGTTTGCATGCATGATTATGTGGATGGAGTTGGAGAGGTTGGTGGATTACTACATGGATGAAACAGTGAGCAACAGAGTTTTAAGATGATTAATTGGTGAGTGAGTGCATGGATGAATGACTGAATATGAGTATGAATGGTTGAATAACCAAGTGTATAGATTAATGGCTGTACAAATGGAACAATAAGTAGGCCAGTGCATGGATGTCTGCTGACAGATTTTACCATTCTTTCAGGGTGAGGCCCCAGCTTGGCGGACGTGTTACTCCATTACAAATGTGACAGATATCCCATATCACATAGGCGATAATGGAATCATAATATGGAGGACGGTATGTGACAGAGTAATCCCATCCGCCAACCTCTAAATCAGGCGCATGGTCATTTAATTAGATATTAACTGCATTGTGGCCCTGGAAAACCAATGATAAAAACAATCTTATCTTGGCTTCTCAAAAAATCTGTTAAAGTCTAAGGGGCAGGAGCTTTTCTTTCCTGAACTTTGAAAGGTACAAACATACAAAGTCATCCCTCGCTAGCACTCAAAATGCCTGCTTTACAACTTAATGTGGTCACCGTTCCTCATTTCCCACTTCACCAACAGGGTTCATGCTGCTTCATCCAGCAAGGTCTGAAACAAGCATTGGCACAGCCAATAGGTTTTGCCCTCGCAAGATATATTGGCCCTCATTCTGACCTTGGCGGGCGGCGGAGGCCGCCCGCCAAAGTCCCGCCGTCAGGTTACCGTTCCGCGGTCGAAAGACCGCGGCGGTAATTCTGACTTTCCCGCTGGGCTGGCGGGCGGTCGCCTTCAGACCGCCAGCCAGCCCAGCGGGAAAGAGGCTTCCACGATGAAGCCGGCTCGGAATCGAGCCGGCGGAGTGGAAGCTGTGCGACGGGTGCAGTTGCACCCGTCGCGTATTTCACTGTCTGCGCAGCAGACAGTGAAATACATGAAGGGGCCCTCTTACGGGGGCCCCTGCAATGCCCATGCCAGTGGCATGGGCACTGCAGGGGCCCCCAGGGGCCCCGCGACCCCCCCTACCGCCATCCGGATCTCGGCGGTCCGACCGCCGGGATCTGGATGGCGGTAGGGGGGGTCGGAATCCCCGCGGCGGTGCAGCAAGCTGCGCCGCCGCGGAGGATTCAATGGGGCCGCGGTACACTGGCGGGACCCCGCCAGTGGTGCCGGTCCGACCGCGGCTTTACCGCCGCGGTCGGAATCCCCATTGGAGCACCGCCGGCCTGTCGGCGGTGCTCCCGCGGTCCTCCGCCCTGGCGGTCAAAGACCGCCAGGGTCAGAATGACCACCATTGTCTTTTTCAATGCTTGCAATACTACAGTTTTAGAATAATACGGGGTGGTGGGTTAACAAAGCTAGTGCATGAGGATGGCAGAGTTGCCGACCTTGAAACTGGGGAACCAGGTTTGAGCCTCCGCGTTGGCTCAAAATCCTGTGATCCTGGGCAAATCAATTAATCCCCCATGCATAATAGAAAAACATGAAATGAAAGCGTCTATGTGTACTATAAATGGTGCTTATGTAAAACACTCTACCTTCGGGGACACAATAAAATGATAAAACTACAGCTAGCCCACAGGATCAATCTTCATTAATCCATGAAAGACTACTGATGCACGTGATGCACGTATTTAAAACAAAACTCTATACTTGACGGCAGCTTTCCTACAGCACATGGCTGCTAGAAATCAGAAGTCTCCAGTCACTCTGTGAAAGTGAATATATGTTGAGTTCCAGGGGTATCCGCTTACAATACGAGAAAAAAAGACTCCCTTTGATTATCATGTGAGGTATGTGTTTGTTTATCTTTTCATTTTAGTTTTTAGGGGTTTTACATCGAACCATCTACATTAACATAGTGTTTCACATCGAACATTGTGACTACAATGTTTTAAGAACGCCAATCTTCCAAAGAATGAAAAAAAATGCTTTGAATTTGAAGGAACATAACAAAGGTGCTTTCAGTGCCCGTCAATGAAAGCTCTCATTTGGTAGACAGCAGGCAACGTGACAGGAAGACCCGAGTTGGTAGCACTGCAGGGAGCTATGGGATGCAGTGAATCTGTGCACTGGGTCTGAACTAAAGTTATTAAGAGCCGTGTCTGCTTCATGAACTAAACTACTGTTAAAACAAACTATTTTCCCAGTTTTCAACTGTGCAAATGTACTCCATTAAGAAATCACGTAATTGTGAAGGGTTTTATGTACGTCCTACTTGCAGATTACTGTGATTTAAAATTATGGGAGCACATGGTGAAAGATTAACTTCTGGTGTACCTACTGTGGACTGGTTGTAAGGGAGACAAATAAAGTCTGTGTTAAAAGCAACATGACCTTACTCACACAGCACTCGTACAGAATGGTTGACGGCAAACAACCAAAAAATAGTGCCTTCAAACTGCGTAGCTGAGTGACCGGAAGCTGTACTTTGGGCAAGCTGCACTCCATGGAGCTATGCCATGGCATGAACAGAAAGCAGAGCAGAATGTCCTCCAGGGTGAAACCAGACGATGAACTGACCAATAAGAAGTTAGGAAAAGGAGTGACGTCGGACCTACCTAACGGTAAATATAAGTAAGTGATGGGCGGGCTCAAAGCCCGATTTTAGCTTTTTGTTTTATCTAAAAGAGATTTGCAAGCACAGCATGCAAGCACACGTGCAGGCAAAACCTCAAAAGGAGATGCATGACTCTTGGCTTAGAAAAGTAAAGGTTCTATTCCTACAAATGGCAACTGTTAGCAGCAGCTATGGCCTTCCAATTTCTGAAAATAAACCAGAAGGCAGGAGATGAGACGATTACATTATCCTTGAAAAAGAACAACCCGTCTCCTTGTTTCACAACATGAATAACATTACCACAGCAATGTCCAGGTGTAGGCTAACGTCTGGGAAGAATTAAGAGAATGTGACGTGCTGAATGCAAAAAATGACAATCATAAAACAAATAGTTATAGATTTTTGTACTCCGTATAGACTAACAGGAAAGTTGTTTTCTAAATATCGCTTACAAAAAAAAACACCCGCTTGGAGTTAATACCTGAAATTCTAATCCCAGTGGGACAATATTTTCATAAACAACATTTCAGGCACAATAATAATGCAAGATGATATTTCAGATGACGATATTCTGACATACAACTGGGTATCAGCAATGCAAGCTTCTTGTACCTAGACAAAGCACAGCATAGGTAGCAGCAGTACAAACTGCATTTACATTTATCTTCCTATCTCTTGGGAAGCTGGGTGTTCCATTGGTTTCTTCTCTGCTTTTCCAGGACAGTTGGATTGCTAACATCTGCTGGTTTTAGAAAGATTAGGCTTCCAATATGTCACACCTTTGCCTCTCCTGGCTGAACATCATAGAACCTATACACTTTGTGATTTCTAGAAAGATGTTGCTTCCAGTGGTTGTCAACTCCACAATTACAAAGGTTGCTAAGACTTGGTCATAAACACCAACGTCTGTCTTCTATCAGGCCTAACTCAAGTGACTGAAGGCATCTCATCCAACATGAAAACTTTTTACTTCATCTCTCCACATCTAGGTTTGAATTACCGAGCAAGTGCACTGTTTCATTTAACCCTTAAACTGGTGTGTCCACCGCAGAGTAGGGTAATGCACTCAATTATACTCAAAATGAGCTAGCCTCAGTGCACTTCCAAAATCTAACAGCTGATGAAGTGTTCACGTTAGTGAAAGAGACATGATTTAAAACTGAAACTCCCTGCTGCACTGGCAACCAACAGGCCTCAGTTTGATGAAGGAGCAGGAATTCCCTCCAAAGGCGGAAACACTGGGTTATGTCACCAGCCTGAAAGGGACTGTTAGGAGGATCTATGAGATGTCACTACATCACTCCAAAGGGGTGCACTGAGGCGGCATGCTGAATGTGCAACATCTCATAAGTTGTAAACAATCAGCATGCTTCCTTACAGCTGCTTAGTTCTTACACCCCGGTCCATAATATGTCAAATGGACAATGGAAAGGAGTTTCTACATTTGCAAGGCCAGTCCAGATTGGCCTCACACCTGAACATTTCTTTAGAAGGCCTCTAATCAAATATACTATATTCTCTATACAGACAGCCCAGCTTGTGAGTTTTCTCCAGGTGTGAGCAAGAATGATTCACAGCCATCATAAGTTCTGATATAGTTTTAAAGATGTAAAGACTTGGGTGATCACAAACCCATTTCATAGTTTGGAGTAGTGTACAGGGAGTGCAGAATTATTAGGCAAGTTGAATTTTTGAGGATTAATTTTATTATTGAACAACAACCATGTTCTCATTGAACCCAAAAAACTCATTAATATCAAAGCTGAATATTTTTGGAAGTAGTTTTTAGTTTGTTTTTAGTTTTAGCTATGTTAGGGGGATATCTGTGTGTGCAGGTGACTATTACTGTGCATAATTATTAGGCAACTTAACAAAAAAAAATATATACCCATTTCAATTATTTATTATTACCAGTGAAACCAATATAACATCTCAACATTCACAAATATACATTTCTGACATTCAAAAACAAAACAAAAACAAATCAGTGACCAATATAGCCACCTTTCTTTGCAAGGACACTCAAAAGCCTGCCATCCATGGATTCTGTCAGTGTTTTGATCTGTTCACCATCAACATTGCGTGCAGCAGCAACCACAGCCTCCCAGACACTGTTCAGAGAGGTGTACTGTTTTCCCTCCTTGTAAATCTCACATTTGATGATGGACCACAGGTTCTCAATGGGGTTCAGATCAGGTGAACAAGGAGGCCATGTCATTAGATTTCCTTCTTTTATACCCTTTCTTGCCAGCCACGCTGTGGAGTACTTGGACGCGTGTGATGGAGCATTGTCCTGCATGAAAATCATGTTTTTCTTGAAGGATGCAGACTTCTTCCTGTGCCACTGCTTGAAGAAGGTGTCTTCCAGGATCTGGCAGTAGGACTGGGAGTTGAGCTTGACTCCATCCTCAACCCGAAAAGGCCCCACAAGCTCATCTTTGATGATACCAGCCCAAACCAGTACTCCACCTCCACCTTGCTGGCGTCTGAGTCGGACTGGAGCTCTCTGCCCTTTACCAATCCAGCCACGGGCCCATCCATCTGGCCCATCAAGACTCACTCTCATTTCATCAGTCCATAAAACCTTAGAAAAATCAGTCTTGAGATATTTCTTGGCCCAGTCTTGACGTTTCAGCTTGTGTGTCTTGTTCAGTGGTGGTCGTCTTTCAGCCTTTCTTACCTTGGCCATGTCTCTGAGTATTGCACACCTTGTGCTTTTGGGCACTCCAGTGATGTTGCAGCTCTGAAATATGGCCAAACTGGTGGCAAGTGGCATCGTGGCAGCTGCACGCTTGACTTTTCTCAGTTCATGGGCAGTTATTTTGCGCCTTGGTTTTTCCACACGCTTCTTGCGACCCTGTTGACTATTTTGAATGAAACACTTGATTGTTCGATGATCACGCTTCAGAAGCTTTGCAATTTTAAGAGTGCTGCATCCCTCTGCAAGATCTCTCACTATTTTTGACTTTTCTGAGCCTGTCAAGTCCTTCTTTTGACCCATTTTGCCAAAGGAAAGGAAGTTGCCTAATAATTATGCACACCTGATATAGGGTGTTGATGTCATTAGACCACACCCCTTCTCATTACAGAGATGCACATCACCTAATATGCTTAATTGGTAGTAGGCTTTCGAGCCTATACAGCTTGGAGTAAGACAACATGCATAAGGAGGATGATGTGGTCAAAATACTCATTTGCCTAATAATTCTGCACTCCCTGTATATCAAACACAAAGACTGGCACATATAGCCGGACCAAAACCTTGGTCAAATTCTAGACAAAACACATGGTCCCGTGGGTCAAAGCTCTCCAAAGAATCTATTACCCACTGACATCTAGCGCCTGTGGGTGTAGTGGTGTATCTATGAATGAGTAACCAGGCCCAATATATGATACCAACTTGATGTTTTATTTCAACAGCATTAAAACAGCATACATTAAATTCTAGTGCAAACGGTGCAAGGTGGATAAAGTGCTCAATACATTAAACATATTTAAATATATACATAAAAGCACTGGGTATCAGTAATTTGTACTCCACAAGATCAATATTAAAAAATCAACGTCTTGAGTAATATGGGAAGGGTAACCCCATGGGCTGTTGATCTTTAGACCCAAATGGAATCAAATTGCGGGTCTCATTAGGTAAGCGCTTTGTTACTGGTATTCTACAGATTAAAAAAATAGGGCCTTAGAATAACAAAACTATACTCTTGATTAAAAATTACATATTGTGAAATATACCTAACACCTTAGTTGGAATTAACTCCAAACCTGCCAAAGTGTATAGACCATTCACTGTATTTTTCTATAACTGTATTTTTCTATAACCAGAATAAAAATGACCACATTGGATGGTATAGCCGCCTCCACTAGGTTGTGATTAATAACAAGGGGCCAGATTTACGAAATTCTGGGTTTGCGACTCGCAAATTGCAAGTCTGAGCGACTCGCAATTTGCAAGTCGCAAACCCGGATGCAGGATGGTGTCCCTGACACCATCTGTGAGTCCCAAGGGGGTCGCAAAGACCCACCTCATTAATATTAATGAGGTGGGTCGCAGTTTGCGACCCCCTTGCGATTCGCAGCACTCACAGGAATAGTGGCCTGCTGGAGACAGCAGACCACCATGTCTGTGACTGCTTTTAAATAAAGCATTTTTTTTTGTATTGCCGCCTGTTTTCCTTAAAGAAAAAGGAGTTGCAAAACAAACGAAAAAATTAAACGTTTTTGTTTCATTTTTTCAGAGCAGGCAGTGGTCCATAGGACCACTGCCTGCTCTGAAAAAATGTTTTCAGGGCCATTCACAAAGGGGAAGGGGTCCCATTGGGACCCCTTCCCTTTTGCGAATGAGTTACCACCAGTGTGACAATGGTGGTAACTGCGAATTGCTTTGCGACCGCGTTCGCGGTCACAAAGAAATTCTGCATTGCGATGCAAATCGCAAATAGAAAGGGAAACACCCCTTCCTATTTGCGACTCGAATTCCCATTTTGCGAGTCGCTAACCAGGTTACCGACTCACAAAATGGGGAATGGGCATCGCGATGTGCTTTTTGCATGTTGCAAACAGAAAAATTCACTGTTTGCGTCATGCAAAAAGTTTCCTACATCTGGCCCCAAGTGATGCAGACAAGAGGTTTAAAAACTGATGACCACTACCTAGCATGCAGTACTGGTGTGCAAAATACAATCTAAAAAAAAGAAGACCATGCTAAGACCAACTACCCAGTCACTTCTGAGGGTGCATGTTCAACTTTGATAATCATTGTGGTGCCAAGGACATCACCACTGTGTATGGAAAACCAATTAGAAAGTCACCAAATGCCTCCTAGAGATTCTTGTCCCAAAGTCTTTGCATACACCTTAGTAAAAAGGTCACCATCAGGAAAAGGTCAGGCTACATTACAAGACGTGGGCTGCACAGCACAAGAAAACTCTGTGTCTGGCAAACCCGGAAAGCGTGCACCCAGCGCTACGTTCTAAGATGGGAATCGTGGGATATGTCTGTGTGTCCTTGTGGGATATAATATACTATTTTTAGGTTGAGCATAGTAGCACACAACATGTTGTACATGTTGTCATCCATTCTGTGGCTTTAACCATGCCCATGCCCATCTAATTTCTATCACTTTCATTGGTTTCTGAGCCTGCCTTTCAAAAATCCTTTGATGTAATTGGTAATTGCTTTACATTTGTCCCTTCTTTAGGCTGGTTTATTACCACCTTGAAGACTGACCCTGTTACATGGATTATTGCACCATCAGCTGTGTACCTTAGTGTGGAGCACTGTTTTTTCTTTTTTGCCTAGCTGCTTCATGGCCATATGTTGTTTCTTCCTTGTTTTCAACCATCTTGCTGTTTCTTTGTGATGTCTGCTGAATCTTTTTTGTTGACTTATTTTTTGGCAGTTTTATGTAGTGTGAACTCAATACAAAGGCTTTACACCACCTTACATGAGCACTGGTTACATTACACAAGAACACATTCTTTTTTGGTAGCAAAGGGAGAATAAGTGATTTGCCCAGAATCACAGGATGTTGAGCTGGCGCTAAGACTCAAAACTTGTTCCCCAGTTCCAAAGTCGGGCAGCTCAGGCCCTTATGCCACAGCCACTCCCCTAGGATTATTTGTCGGGTGTGTGTTGGGATAGTCTGAGAATAACTTTTTTTTTTATTTAGTGCCTGATAATACAGATGCTGCCATTTCATAGCACTGCAAAGCAGGTGCCATTCTTAACAAAATCACTGTAATTTGTTTCCTTTGTCCGTGCAGAGATGAGAAAGTGAAAAAACTATGTCAGGATTGTAATCTGTGACATTATTGTTCTGTCAAGACCTCTGCAGTGGGTGCATTAACCAACTGACTTGAGCAGAACTTGACACTAGGCAATAGCACATGCTCTTGATGAGCTCCAAAGGGTCACCAACCATGCACATAGGTTAGTTCTGGGCAAGAAAATGGTGAAAATGCTATGTCAGGATAGTAATCTGTGATATTCTCATTCTGTAAGGACCTCTGTAGTGGGTGCATTAACCACCTGACTTGAGTTTAAAAGTAGGCGATAGCACGTAATCTTGATAATCTCCGGAGGGTCACCAACCAAGCACAGAGGTTAGTTCTAGGTAAGAAGATTGCGAAAGGTGTTGTCTCCAAAATGGTGGATAAGGAGTTGTGACTCCAGACCCAAGCACTTTACAGCTTCAAGCTCAATAGAAAAAACAACTAGCCTTTGGATGTAAATTGGGCCTTTTCGAATTTAGTTCAGCTAGTAGAGGCAGCCATTTGCCTCAACTCTGCAGCGCAAAGAAGCTAACACAAGGATGCCACAGTGAGACCAGCAGCGTATCATAGGGTACAAAAGTGGAGTAAACTCCATCACTTCCTCCTCTCTGAATTCACTGGTGTCATGGCTCTGACAGTCTCCTCAAAGCTACTGTGTCCTTGCAAATGCCACTTCCAGAAGCTCTGTCTAAAACAGTGCTTGAATAGCACTACTTCCTGTTTGAAGAGACCCCATCTTCAAATACCCCCCACAGTCACTGTCACAGGAGCAGAGCACTTTCCCATCACACTCTGGACACCTGTGTATAATGATCCACGCATCGTCTGTGACAGTCCAGTACTGTTTACCCTGCTCTCTTCTCTTTCAACCCTAGGCTTCATGTATCCACTCCACTAAGTTCCCATGCATCATTTGATATAAACGCTATGCATTATTTCTGATTGTTCCGGTTACCAAATACCTGGAAAATCAATGTAAAAAAATATCTTTCTGACCTTATCAAGTGGTCGTTTTCTCACTCCTGATTCTACTGGTGTGCCACCATGCCTCCCAGGGTCTGTAGGAATATATGTGTGTTTTTTTATATGTGTACACACCCGAAGGACTACATTTCAAAGTCAATCCTGGACAGTAACAGTAAAGACTCCATTGGCAGGAGATGTTTTAAACAGGAGGACTGTTGTTTCACAAACTGTGGCCACCAGGACCAGCCACCGCTTGTAGTTATGTAACCCAAATGTGTTGTTGTGATTGAAGCATTTTTTTGCATAGGACAACAAAGAAAGACTACAAATAGGTGTATGATGAGTCCAGATTTGTTGCTGCACAACATTGATAGGTTTATTTTATAAATGTCTCACACAGGGCTATGGTGGAAAGACCCTGGACAATTGAAATAGTGTGTTTTTACATAACTGCATCACACATTTTGTTCACATTACAAATATTTAAAATATGTGTCTATATATACTATTTTTACATAATTTATCATTGGTATCAAGAAACTCTGACATGGTTCAGGACCTACAGTGGAATACCAAGAAAAACATACATTTGAATCCTTTTCATAGTCTGAAAAAATGCCAATGACTCAGTACTGTAGGAGCCTCACTGGGCTGCACTGGTCTTGGCGAAAAAAACACTCTATCATCCAAACCCAGGGTTTCCCCTCTACTCTGAGTGGTCCAGATGGCAAGGCATAGACTTCAAATTTTGAGTAGCCACCCCAACAGAGATAATTCTTACCTCCAAACCATTAGCCAGTGCACAATTGAATGCACCGAAAAGGCGCCATCAACTGTCCAGGAGACTGAGGTACACATATCTGTTCTACGGAATCCAGTCTTGAACCTAGGGCTATCATAAAACTATTAACCCAAGGCAGTGCTTTAAATTAATATAGAGCACCAGTCCTTCTGTATTTCTATTTAAAACACTGACCCAAGGTCACAGCTATCTCACCTTTGGAACCTGTCCTGTCGGCCCATCTACCATTGATGCTCTGTTTCACCAATCTGCACATGTTTAAAGCCTCCTGTTCAGTTAAGTTGCCTCTTCCGTTATTCTCTTTGTATGCAGTCAGTGTTTTTAAAGGTAAGGCTGGTATTGCCAATGTAGAAGAATAATTCCTTCAAAAGTTTAACACAGAGAAATATATGGCAGGCCCCTTTTCTTTGCTCCTAACTCTTTTGACCCTCTCATTCTCCAGGTTAAATGCCACAAAGATGTCTCTTTGTGGCTTGTTTGGTGGTATAAAAGTTTAAGTAAACAAACTTGAAAGGGTTGCATCTCTAGGGTATTACAGCCAGTCTGTACGAATGAGGCAAAAACACTCCCAAGATGGTTGCCTTGTTGTGTTCTCTCGCGTGCAGTGACAGGCCTGGGAGTATTGCTTTGGAACTTGGCAAACATCCACTACACTCCAAACCAAAACATGTAGGTAAAAGACATTGGGGGTCATGCCGGGGACCACGGAAGCACCGCCAACAGGCTGGCGGTGCTTCCAGGGCCATTCTGACCGCGGCGGTAAAGCCGCGGTCAGAAAAGGGGAACCGGCGGTTTCCCGCCGGTTTTCCCCTGGCCCAGGGAATCCTCCATGGCGGCGCTGCTTGCAGCGCCGCCATGGGGATTCCGACCCCCTTCCCGCCACCGTGTCTGGCAGTTCTTACCGCCAGGAACAGGATGGCGGGAACGGGTGTCGTGGGGCCCCTGGGGGCCCCTGCACTGCCCATGCCACTGGCATGGGCAGTGCAGGGGCCCCCTAACAGGGCCCCATGAAGATTTTCACTTTCTGCTTTGCAGACAGTGAAAATCGCGACGGGTGCTACTGCACCCGTCGCACCCCTGCAACACCGCCGGCTCCATTCGGAGCCAGCTTCTATGTTGCAGGGGCTTTCCCGCTGGCCCGGCGGGCGCCCTTTTGGCGGTCGCCCGCCGGCCCAGCGGGAAAGCCAGAATGGCATCCGCGGTCTTCTGACCGTAGAGCGGCCATTTGGCGGTGACCGCATAGCGGGCGGCAACCGCCGCCCGCCGCGGTCAGAATGACCGCCATTGTCATTTACAATTCCAATAGCTCTAACTCTCACAAATGCAAGACCTATGGCACACACTTGTTTGTAACTTTTTATCTGTTTGAGCTGGAAACAATTATTTTTGTTAAAATCTGCAAATTATGCGCCACATGATGGTTTATGTGGCGAATGCAGCAAAACCATAACTTTACTAAAATCGCTGCAGCTGTAGAATCAATTAATTCCAGTGGCCCTGGTTATGGAATTCAGTTGAAATATTTCTAGTTAGGTTTTGCGACCACAACATGGCTTTGAAAATCAACCCCATTATTTCCTCCAAGTTTTTGCGAATCAGTCAGAATCCATTCTTCCTTTCTTTCTCCATTGCGTGGCTTTCATTCTGCCTTTTATTTTCTCCTTTTCTTAGTTATACACTCTTTACACTTTTCACCTCCTTCTGCTTTATTTTTTGGTCTCCTCTAGTTTGTTCTGTTTGCTTTTTTCCCTCTTTCTCAACAGTGGTTTCACTTTATATTAAATGGTGTACATTTCAGCTGTTAATTTAAAAAATGTATATGTTTGCAGTAGAATGTCTCAAACGTCAGTGTGATAAAATGCTTCCTCGTTCCGGCATTCTCCTAATTCTGTTAAGTGAACAATTTTGGCATTTTCCTAAAGTGGCCACTTTAACATTATCTCAGTAATCCAGCCGTGACTGTCACTTGTAATAGGCCACTCAATTCCATTTGCTTCAAGCACGTGCTGTGTTCTAATGGTTTCCAATCCTCCAAAATAACCTATTTCAAGCGCAAATGATGATTTTGAGAAATACACTAATGTGACTTCAGATATGCATTCGAAAGAGAAATGTAAAGAGCTCCAACATTTTGATTATGGACAGTATTTGAAATAAATATTGGCATACAGATTTGCTAGAGAGACATAGGCACTCCTTACAACCCTGGCGGACGATGGTATTTTGGAGGAGGGTACTGCCAACATGCTGGTGGTACCTTTCGCCGAAATATGACATTGGCAGTTTGGCTCAAGTCAAACCACCGATGTAGCACTCCGTCCGCCAGGGCATTAACAGCCGCCGGCCTGGAGACTTCAGTCTCCAGCCAGGCGGCCGTCACTGTCCTACCCGCGTGATTATGACCCCGCCTAACGACATGGTTTTTGTGGCTTTCTTACCGCCACGAAAACCATAGCGGTAGGCACTATCAGTGCCAGGGAATTCCTTCCCTGACACTGATATGGGTCTCACCTTCCCCCCTCCCGGTCCCCCTCCCCAGAGTCCTCCCGTACTTTCCCCCTCCCCCTCTCAACCCCTCGCACGACATACGCACACATTCACGCACCAACATACTTACGCATACACACACTCATACCCAGATTCACCCACGCCTGCATACATACATTCACACACACATCCACACACACTGACATACAAATAAGCACATGCGCATTCACACAGCACAAGATACACGCACACCCATTCATGCACACACGCATTCCACACACCCGCATGCATGCACACAGACATGCACCCACACCCACACACACACACAACACCCCCCACTCCTCTTCCCCGTCGGAGCATCTGACTTACCTGCTTGCAGGGGGTCCTTCGGCAGTAGACGGGACGTCCACCAGCAGAACACCACCAGGCCGTATCATGGATCATGATACGGTCTGCGGCGGTCTACTGACGTGGCGCTGCTGCTGGCAGCAGTGTCACCTTTCTGCCACAGCGACGGCGTTTTGGCGGCCGTCACCGCAGCGGTAGGCGGTCATTACCACCATTGACATAATGAGGGCCATAGGGTGGATGTAAACTGCTTTTTGAGACACATATCTTCGCTTCTCAAAAATATTGGTTTTGTTGACCTCAAGTTGCATGCATCTGCCCCAGCCCACCGTTGATTTTTGATTATTAGTGAAGTCTGACAATAACTGGTAAACAAAAACGAGTCTTTGTTATTGCAGTTAGGATGGCTATGGCCATTGGCGTCTGCAGAAATGTTTTGGGGGGAGAGTGGGGGACATAACTTTAAGGGAGCTGCAGCCGTAATAGTGTAGGCAGCATAACACTATGGCGGTCGTAGTGTTACTATGCACTGTGAGCCTGCACACCAGACTGTATATAAATCTGGGGAGGAGGGCAAGCACCCCCGCCCCTTTTCCTCCCTCAGGACGCCCATGGCGAAGGCACTGGTGTTCTGGCATATACATTGCGTTGTGTACTTCAATTTCATGCAGAGCTTATTTTTATAAGAAAAACATGGGCTCATTACTGGAACTGGAGATAAAAATACCCTGGAAACCCTTAAATTGGGGGTGAAGGTGTGACAGAGGAAAAAAGGTGGAGTCACGGCGACCGAAGCTTGAAAAGCAGAGTCTGAAAATCAAATTATTCATTTATTTAAAAAAAAATCATTTTCAAAGAAATTGGCAACAAGGACAAACATGTCAGTGCATCTATCTGTTCTAGCTTACTTGCTTCGTCACAAAGAGGCTGTATTTCAAATTACCTTTTAGGGTTAAGACACCTGCTGCAAAGAGCTTTGTGTGCCCAGCAATTTAATGGCATTAAAATAGCGGTAAGAGGACTCTGGTGGATAATGCAGTTTTAGGAGAGTTTTGTCTTTTGTCCAATAACAGGTTTGACTCAAAGTAGCCTAAAGGGTTACTCCATTCTATTTTATAGTCTGACTTTGTGTTTATCCAACAAATCACTCTTAACGCATAGGAGCAGATTGAAGTTCAGCGTTACTTTTCTTGCGTCACTTAGCACCCCCCTACAGCCACCATGTGAGTGCTACTCAGAGCAGGCGTTAAAAGAGAGCATGCCATTGTTTTCAATCGGCTTCTATTTACTGTTCAGGGTTAGCCCCAAAATATTGGCACTAACTCTGAATAGTACATCAAAAGCATCAGAAATTATTATGCTATTGCCCCCTACCCTGCACCATGGTGCGCCATATTTTAAATACAGCGCATACATGGTGGTGGTAGGGGGGCACAAGGGGCCACAAGAAAAGTGGCGCTACATGCAATGTAGCGCCACGTTTCTTAAAACTGGCCCTCGTTTTCTTAGGTAACATTGATTTACACACTTCTATGATTTATTGTATCTGTGTGTGTTTGTTGTAAGGCACTCTGACATCCTACCCTGGGATGAGTAGCACTATAAATTAATTACATAAAAAATACATGAGTAGGTGCCATTTAAATCAATATTTGTGTAATTACTGATACAGACAGATAAATCTTGCATTATCACAGTGAAAGCACATCTTGTACACAGGGAGTTTGACCAAATACAAAAACCTTTTATCCTAGTTTTTTACTATTTCTCACTATTTTCCCATCTTTCTCCATCTTCTTTCTCCCTTTTCTACCTTCCTCTGTTTTGCCATGGATCAGGGTATTATGATGATAAAATAAGGCTCCATGCCCAAAACATAAGTGCAGGTGCCCAGTGCTTGCAACCAGCTACAAACATAATGAGTGCTTGCACCTACCACTTGCCACCAACTGCAGAAATTCGACAATGATTTCATAAAAGTATAAAGTGAAAAATCTGCCCTTCTCTCTGCCAGGGACTTCTTTAACTCTGTGGCTGGACTACGTAAACCGCCGGCTTGATGCTAATTAGCCATGAGGCGCTTTGTAAACAGGTATTATAGACTGCAATGTCGTGTGCTGATTTGCTCCTTTCTTTTATGTGATGGTCAATGCTGTTTTATTACAGAAACAATCAATGCTTGTAAAACATAAACCACGATATCAGATCTCGGAAAGCAGCGCTGACATGCACAACATACAGGGAGCAAAGTAGCACATGGTTAAATGATGCTACCTAATGCTAAATAGGACTTCAGTGAACTTAGCTCAATTGAACAGTCTCCATAATCCTGCCCCCAATAGTTACCGAAAAAAGGATACTAAATGAAAAAATAAATAAAAGCTCTTTCGGTGTGTTGAGAAAGAGGTTAGACATAGAAGCCAACCAACGAGATAGGCACAGGCTAGAGTGTCACATGAAATTAGACAGTCCAATGTCATGCCTCTCAAGAAAACAGAGAGGAAGGTTATCTATACTCTTGTCATGTGGTATTGCAGAAAGGCGGACGTATATTTCGCTAGAATTAGTTATCAGCCCCAAACAGCTGCATCCCATGGAATTCATGAAAAAGCTACGCATTCCCATGACAGGAAGTTAGAAATTGACATTGGCAATGCTGCAGTTCGGTTGCACAGAGGAGATGAAAGCTTTCACTATATTTGGGGAACTTTCTACCCCTTGAGAGAGCGCAGGCAACACATGGCCACAGAAGTCAGTAAAAAAAACAGCATCAAGATTATAAAGATTAAATAGAAGTGCCACTTTCAGCGACTTCTTTGGAGAGCCGCCAAGTCAGGGACTTGGCTTGGCATTAAAGGCAAATTACGAGCCGAGCCATGGAAAGATTTGACATTTTAATCACACAACAAGGTCCTTGTAACATGATCAAGACACTTGCAATTCTTTAAGATTCAAAAGAAGTGTATTTCTTCAAAATGTGTTTTTCGGTGTATTTTAGATTACATTACTGTATTGGCTGACATTTCCGTAAGTAAAAGTTTCTAAATTAAAAATGCCTTAGGGTGGGGAAGAGACAATGCCTCTGTCACTTTGCCTGGCAGTATTTTGGCTTGTCAGTCCCCTTCTAAAAACGAGCCAGGGTCGAGCCTTGCGCTGCTTGATCGCCCCAACTATTAAAGCTTTATGACCAACTAACTACTGCAGATTCAGAATCACAGTGTTCATTCAAACACTAAACAATTATGAAACAATCTCTGAGGACGGAAGCATGATCCACACTAACATGGCAAATAAGTTTGCATTTAGCTAACGTGACCTCATGGCTATGGAATTTCCGTGTTTGACGTGTACTGCAGGGGAAAATCTGCCGTTAGAGCCCCAGGCCAATCATGCTTTCTCTCTTGGGTCCCAGTGGACCTGCACACAGATCATGTAATAGAAATAGCAGAAAACCTGCCTATAGAGCTTAAGCCACGAGGATACTCTAAGTCAGTGATTCTCAACCTTTTGACTCCTGGGACCACCACGTAATCTCTACAGGAAAGTAAGGATCCACACTGAATCACTATTGGAATCCGGGGACCCCACTGATGCATTACTTGAAGCAGGAGAGCCCAGCCTAATGATGATTTGAACCAACAAAACAATACACAAAAAATACAGGAAAGCATTTTTCTAACAAATACACAACATATTTAACCATTTATTCTATTCACAACGAGTATATGAAAAAGTAGAATTTTAATGGAAGGTTGAACCTTTTCTAAATTCATTTGAGGCCAACAGTAGTCTATATTACAATTTGTTTAATGCACTTGCACTGCTTCCTCTAATCAAAATGAAGAAACCAACTTAATTTTTTACCTCCAAGTTTATATGGCTTCACATTTATAGAACATTTTAAAATGTTCAGATTTACATTTTTTTAAAATGTATATATCCTTTTTTTAATCTGTTGATATTATTTAATTTTCTAAGCAATAGCAGACTCCCTGAGGAGGCTTTGTGGACCCACAGTTTGGGAACCACTGCTCCAAGTCGACGCCAGAGTTTTTTTCTATTGTAGACATTTAGTGAGCGTCGATTACAGGAGTTCTGCTGTTCACATTGTATTGATGTTAGTTACATGTTTTGAGTGGAACAGGGTATGTAAAGTTGCTTCTATGTGCTATGCAGAGGACACTGGAGCTTAGAGCGTAGTTCTAAGTGCAGTCCTTGGTGGTGAAATGCTGAGCATTAGATGTGGTGTTGCTGTGCAGATTTCAAAAGGCAAAGTCTATTGTGAGACCCCTGTACAAATTCAGTTAGTTTTTCTGGCACAATTGGATAGTAGTCTAGCATTTATGAAATGTAGCTTTCATGGTAGCCCTGCAAGGGAATCGAGTGCAGAAATCTGTAGCTGCACCCCAAAGCAAATTATGCTCTATTACATGTTTGATGGCTATCTTCACATTACAGTCAGTAGTGAGGCACCGGCATCCATCACATGCTGAAGACAAGTAGCCTCTGGGTGGCAGATGCCAGTATACTTATTTGACTAGACACATGGCTGAGTGACAGAGGAGTAGTGGTCTGTCAAATAGAATTTACACCCACTACAACAACAAACAGAACTCGATTGATCACTGTACACAGCCACATGTTGTCCCTGGAGAGCAAAATGTTTGTGGATTGTACACAGTTGTGTCCTAGGTCCCTGGGTCAATAGGCAATGCACATCAGTATGCATCACATGACAGGTCTGCACTAAAATCACTCATCTACTGTGTTACACATGGCTCATCCCTAATCGTCAGGGGGAGCTGTCAGAACATAACACATTCGCTTGGCAATGTGATAGGCAGGAATATGCCTTGTACTCACCCTCTTGTGGCTGCTGTGCTGTCCTCATATGCCCATCAAGGTTTTGGTAGGCCACCGCCGGAATGTAGGCAAGTGGCAGTGTCATGGTCTGACGTGTGCCCTGTCCACATTGGGAGGACAGCCCCAGCTGGGCCTCTGCAATCTTCTGGGATCAGTGTCTCAGATCCTCCCACCCCTTCTGACAGTGGGCACTCAACTGGCAGTGGACCCCCAAGGTCCACGCCTTCGGGGTGATGGCTCGCACTAGATCCTTCTTCTGATGGGCATTAACCTGCATGGATGCAAAAGAGAAAACAAGAGACTGCAATCACAAGTTTGTACCCAAATGGTTATCACATACATGTCAGAAACACCAAGCTAGAACTTTTCAATTTGTTAACACTCCACAAGTGTGAAGCATACAAGCTGATATGTCCAGGGACATGACTACAGACATATATATTTCCATCTGCAGGCTAACCCACTATCCTGCTCAGGGCCTACAATGACTAAGCAAGCTTACTGACATCAGATAGCCCATGCTTCAGCAACAAGTACTGTGATGTGAGCCACAATGAAACACTTCTGAAAGGTAAACTCCTTAGGCCTGAATGGACCAACACATTCATACTCTGTGAGATTGACTCACTGCATACAGTCCCACAGGCTAATAACATTCTACATACTTCACTATTACACATCAGTGACAATCAAGGGGCTGGCATGGTGGGTACAGAAAGTGTCTTCCGTGTCCAAGAGTGGACATGTGGCTTAACAAATGCAGGCTAATCATACATCAGGGGGTGGGTTCTGTGATATGTACCTGTACTACAGAACACTCCTCTGAACATATGTGTCCATCATACAGAGATGGCATCCAACATACAAAGGCATGCATTGTACAATTTGTGCTATGTGGCCAAGATAGGGACTCATATACGATGCTCTCCCAGGAATCAACACACTGTCTGGACTGTGGACTGTCATTTGTGCGATAAGCCATTACAGGACAAATATGACCTGTGTGACGGTGACAACAAAGCTGTGGGAGTAAGGGAAGTGTCATGAGTCAAAGACACACATTGACAATGATGCATAATGCACATATGGACTTGTTTAATGATTTATCACAGTACCCATTTATATTGTAGTCAATGGACTGAAGCATTCAGGGCACATTTTGCCACAAGAGTATCATAATGTCCGCATGCCAAGATCTGCTAGTGTACAGGGAGTTGGGAACAGTGCCACAGTTGCATAGCCAGAGTGACTCTCCTACAGCCTAGACTAGGTCCCATTCTGGGAGATACAGTTGCCAGGCCCTGGTTTCTGTGGGCTGAGCATACAGAACCTACATGAAACTCAATTTCCATCACTTGTGTGCATGACAGTACATCATATGGCAATCAGCAATTTGGCATGTGGTGTGTGTGACAACCTGAAAGGCAGAGTGAGTCAGGATATGCCTTCCAGACTACAATTTGGCAAGGCCAGATTTGGGTTGAAAGACCTGTGGTATTATACACATTGCTTGCAAGATCCTCAAATGATCCACACAAGATGCATACACAGCCCATGTTGTCATGCACCTGCATGGTGTCCAACATTTACAACAATTATGAAGAAAGGGATGGCAGTGGATGGCAGTAAAGTCTCCTTACCTAGTTATGTGCATCCAACACAAGGGAGATCTAGGACCCTAAAAACCTAAAGCAACAGAATGTGGCTAAACTTAACATTTGGTACTGGCCACCAATACCTGCACATTGTACGTTCTATTGATGCCACACAGACTACAGTAACAGGCACACAAGAGGTCTAACTGGCACACAGGGGCACAATGTAGTCTTTGAGGATGGAAAGGATGGTGAAATGCAGAGAAAATTGTGCACATGTGGCACTTACCTGGTCCTCTGGTGAGCCATAGAGCTATTCATACAGGGGTAGAACATCATTGACAAGCCTCTCCAGCTCCTCTGGAGAGAAGGCAGGGGCGTTATCACCTGTTGGACATGGTATGATTGCCCCCAGAGGTGGTACAGAGCATCTTAGGTCGTGTAGGTGTTGCTGGCAGCAGTGTCAGTGAAGTGAGTGAATCTGCACAACATCATGGTCACGTCTGGCACATACTTGGTCATTACTGCCAGTGGACGCAGCCATTGGGCTTCAACCTCCACTAACAAGAATGTTAGCCTTTGGCTGTGTCCACCGCTGTTGCAACCGACTACCACCATGATGACTGCCAGTGGCGGACGTTGGCGGGTCCTAATGTTCAGTGGAGTAGGTCAGGCATATGCCATTTTGGCAGCCTGAAATGCTGCATTGGGCTTTCTAAACTGTGTCACACCTACAATACATGTTGTGTTGCATCACAAACATCCTTATCATGCCTTGTCAAGTAAGCCCTTCTACTCAACCACCATTGTAGTATGTTGCGGGACGCAGATGGCATTTAACTTCAGTGCACTGTCAACCACTGCTGGCGGTCATTTTGGCAGTTGGAATATGCAGTCACATTTCAAGGGGCAGCAATTGTGTTGCACATCTATGAATTTTGTCCAAATCCATGTTTTGGGCATGGGTTGAAAACCATGGGGGCCAAATGTGACCCTTGTGTAGTTGGCAGTTGTAATGTGCACTGGGTGTTATGTCTATCCGGTCAGAAATGGTTTGTCACATGATTTCATTGGCATGCATCCCATATGTTGCTGTGGACACCCAGACCAATGTCTCAACACATGTCTTGTCACACATAGGTACCGTGAGAGAAAGAGGATGGGACAAACTTCTGTCTACCATTCACTGCCAAACCTTCAGACCATGGAAGAATGCCATATAACATGTACTGCTGCCTGGATAGGGAAATAATAGTGCACTTATGCCGTCAGTTGGCATTGAAGGGGATGATGAAGCCAAATGGTTTTCTGCCTTTGAAAGAACTTGTATTGGGTGGTAAATTGAGAGAAAACATAGGGGCACACTGCTGTGGGAGGTATTCTAAGGAAAATGCAGGGATAGGCTCCTGACACTGAATGAAGCAGATTCTAAATGACCTAGGAACTCATGAAGGGGACTTTGATTGAGGGCTTTGGATTTACAACTGAAGAGTGCCAAATAAAGTTCAGGGAGGCTCGAAAAACCCAGAGCTAAACTTTGGTAGATTTTTTGGACTATTCAGTAAAAATGCTGGCTGGTTGGTTAGCTGGAAACAAGGTACAAGATAATGATGAGCTGTATAACCAGTTCATGAAAGAGCATCTGCTGAGTAATTTTTTCAAGGATAGGCTACATCAGCATCTGCTAGACCTAGTTCCGCTTTCCCCTCAAGAACTAGGGAGGTAGGCAGACCATTGAATCAAGATAAGGGTGACCAAAACTACCTCTAGTGTGGGAGACCAAAAGAAAGAGGCCAAAAAGACCAAGGGAAAGATGGAAGCCAAAGCCAAAATAACAAAGAGCATTCTCAAGGCCCCCAAAAGCCTGCACAGGAGGATGGACCCAGGGACTCCTCACAGTCTAAGGGTGGGTACAAAGGTAGACACTTTGATCCCAGCAAGGCTTGGTTCCATGACCCAAAACTAAAGGGCACCAAACTGGAGACTCTAGATGTAAAAACAAAATAGAGGCCTCTAGTCAACCTGCAGCAAATGCAGTTGTCAATCGCCAGGTGGGGTCACAGCTGTGGCCTGACCATGTCAGTGATCCCACAGAGGCAGCACACTTTGATTCATGGGGAGAAAGTAGAAGCACTGAGGGACACAGGTGCTAGTGTTACTCAGCACTTGGCTCACTGAAATCAGTTCCTGCTGGAGAAATCTTATCCTGTCACCAATGCTGAAAATGGCAACATTTGATTTGGGGGAGTAGTAGGGGAAAAAGAAGTGGTTGTGTCCTCATCCTCTCAAGTAGATTGTCTGCTTGGAAATTACCTGGAGCATTCTGTCTGGGCTGATGTAGAGCTGAAGACCCATGCGACAATGCTCGGAATCCTTGAGTGGGTATGTGTCAAGACAAGTGCACAAAGCAAACTTCAGAGAGGAAAAAGAGAACTGGATCCTGAAATGGTGGACCAGCCTCCCAAGATAAAAGGCAAGAAGACTGGGAGACCAGCTTCAAAACAGATCCCAAACCAGGATCCCTCTTTCCAGGAAGAGGAGCCAAACTTCGTGGATGGAACTGAGCCTGAAGAGCTTGGGTCTTACCACCCAGCGCTCTTGGGCCCCGGGAGATCTCCGAGGGAAGATCTGTGTCAGAGGTAGAGGACTTGCCCCACTCGTGAAGGCCTGAGGCAGCAAACTGCATAGGAGGAATTAGGGAATGTCAGGGGTACCCACAGGGTTTATTGGGAGAAGGGGCTCCTGTACACTGACCTCAAACCTGGTGCAAACAGAAGGATGGTATTGCTCCAGCAGTTTAGAGAATTTCTCCTCACTCCAGCCCATGACATTCCTCCAGCTGGGCATCTGGACCTAAATAAAACTTGGAGTAGGTTAGTTGACTGCATTTATTGGCCAGGAATAAACCAAAAAGTAATGGACTTTTGTCAGTCCTGCCCCACCTGCCAGGCCAGTGGCAAAGGAGGTGGGCACTTAAAGGCCACCTTAATGCCACTACCTGTCGTTGGAGTGCCCTTTGAAAGGGTAGGGGTCGACAATGTTTGTCCCCTTGACTCTCAAACAGCATCAGGACACAGATACAGACTAGCGGTAGTGGATCATGTAACTAGGTATCCTGAGGTTATACCCCTTAGGAGCATTACTGTGCCTACAGCTGCCAAAACCCTCCTGGGTATCTTCACCAGGGTACAGTTCCCTAAGTAGGTAGTATCAGACAGAGGTTCAAACTTCATGTCTGCATACTTTAAACACAGGTGGAAGAAATGTGGGGTGACCTATAAGTTCACCACCCCATGCCATCCTCAAACAAATGGGCTGGTTGAGAGATTTAATCAGTCCCTAAAATGTATGATTGGAGGACTCCCTGAAAAACTCAAAAGGAGATGGGATGTCCTGCTTAACTTTTAGGGGACCACTAAGTCTTGCTAGGGAGGCTGAGAGAAGCCTCTCAAAGAACCCAAGCAAGACAATGTGCACTATGTGCTTAGCCTAAGTTCTAGAATGGCTGAGTACATGGAGAAAGTCAGCAAAAATCTTTAGGCCAGCCAGGAGCCGCAAAAGCTCTAGTATGACCAGAAAGCTGCTATTGTGCAGTTCCAACCATGACAGAAAGTTTGGGTGTGGAAGCCTGTTTCTCCCCTGGACCCTCAAGGACAAACAGTCTGGGCCCTATCCCATACTTGAAAGAAAAAGGGAGGTCACTTATCTAGGTGACCTAGACATTTGCAAAAACGCAAAAAGAATGACATGTGTCAACCTCCTAAAACCCTTCTATGACAGAGCTGATGTGACCATGCTCATGGTAACAGATGAGGGACAGGAAGATGAGAGTGAGAGTCTCCCCGATCTCCTCTCCAGCAACCCTCAAGATGGTTCTGTGGATGGAGTGGTCTAGACGCCCTCAAAGAGCAACAGCAAACTGATTGCAGGCCAGTCCTCAACCTACCCACCAAGGGAAGGACCTTGAGGCTCTTCAGAAGGCAGGCCTCACTATCAAGGCTAGTAAGTAATAGAAAGGGCAGGGGAAAGTTGTTTACTTGGCCCACTTGGTTGGTGGAGGCCAAGTATAACCCCTCCAACGCAAGATTCAGACCGTTCTGGCCTTAGAAGTCTCACAACCCAGACACAGGTCAGGGCATTCCTTGGATTGTCTGGGTACTATAGGAGATTTGTGATGGACTATGGCAGTATAGTTGCCCTCCTCACAGTGCTAACCTCCAAGAAAATTCCTAAAATGGTTAACTAGACAGTGAGTTGTCAAAAGGCCTTTGACACTCTGCAGAATGCTATATGCTCTGCTCCAGTTTTGCAAGCACCAGACTACTCCGGGCAATTCATAGTGCAAACAGATGCTTCGGAAATGGGGATAGGAGCGATCCTTTCTCAGAAAAATGATGATGGACATGACCAGCCAGTTGCTTTTATAAGTAAGAAACTACTCACTAGGGAACAAAATTGGAGTGCCATAGAGAGGGAAGCCTTTGCTGCAATGTGGGCCGTGAAGAAGCTGAGACCATACCTGTTTGGCTGTCACTTCATAGTTCAGACTGACCACAGGCCTCTCAAATGGCTGTAACAAATAAAGGGTGTCAACTCAAAACTGCTTTAGGTGGTCCATTTCCCTACAAGGAATAGAATTTCAAGTGGAACAAAGACCTGGGACTGCCCATGCCAATGCAGATTGCCTTTCCAGGTTCTTTCACTTAGATGATGAAGACTCACTAGGGAAAAGGTAGTCTCGTCCTCTTTGCATTTGGAAGGGGGGATAGTGTAAGAGAAGGCCTCCTTTTGACATAGTTAGCCCCTATCTTTTGCCTGATGTACGATGTGGCTTATAAATTGTAGTGTCAATGGCCCCTGCTATTCAGGTTCCCTGGGCCAGAGCTCTTTCCCTAAAACTGTTGTGATGCATTGGCACAATTGGACACACCTTTACCTACCACTATAAGTCCCTAGCAAAAGGTGCTTAGGTACCCAGGGCATGGGCTACTAATAGTAGGCCTCTGAGGGCATCAGCAGTGGTTGTGCCACCCTCTAGGGCCATGCATCTAGATGCACCCAGCACGGCCATTGCAGGCTGGGTGTCCGGGTGCAAGCCTAAAACACAAACTGGACATGGCACACTGCCTGTGTGCCCTGTCCACCATGCACTGCATACACTATGGATAAGACAGCCCTCTCGCAGGCCTTCCAGCCCTGAGGCATGGTGCACTATAATATATGTGGGGGCATAGCAGCATGAGCAACATGTCCCCACTGTGTCCTTGCCAAACCTGGGACATAGTGAGTGAACAGAGCAGCCATTTTAATACATGTGCTGGACACTGATCAATACAAGTTTCCCAGCTACATGATGGCCACTCTGAACACTAAGTAGTTTGGTGTCAAACAACTCAGAATGATAAATCCAAACTGGTACCAGTATTGGTTTTATCCCTAAATGCAAAAGCTAACTACCCTGGCATGGTAGCTAACTGGTTCTAGACATCCAATCTACAAACCTTGGGGGAGATATCTGCCTCTCTGGTTGGTAGAACAAAACCGTCCCTGGGTGGAGGTGCCAACACCCCCTCAGGAATGTGCACTGCCCTGGCGGTGAGCTCAAAGGGCTAACTGTCTTTGAAACTCGACCAACAGGCCTATTGGCATATGCCAGCAGCAGAGGGTAACCCCCGTGTAAACCTCCACTTTTGGTGGGAGCAACAGTGGGAACCTCAAACAAATGGTAGGAGGAGTGGCCCCACCTGGCATGCACCACCCCTAAGGTGTTACCTGTGAGGTGGCCACTCCATTTCATTTTCCTCTATCTTGGTGGAAGTAAAAAAGTAAAATAGCCAAGCAGGGATAGGGAAGTGACCCTTCCCATAGGAAGTGGCCATTTTAGTGGGTGTAGACAGCCAGAGGTAGGTGACCCATTGGTCACTAACAGGTACCCCCTAAAACACCCACTAAATATAGTATTTAGCGGGCATCCCTAGGACTAGGAAACCAGATTCAATGGACAGAAGAAAACCAGCACCAAGAAGATGCAAAGCACGAGAACTGTGGACCTGCTGCAACAAAGGAAAGGCGCCCAACCCTGGAACCAGGACCCAACAATCGCCGCTGAGGAGCTGCTTCACAACTGGAAAAACTCAAAAGAACCCCTGTGGACCTTCAGGCTTAAAAATTGCCATTGAACTCCCTCCAGAGTAGAGGTACCACTCTACAGCAATAAGAAATCAGCAAGCCAGTGAGGGTCACTTTACTGACCAGCCACTAACTCCCTAACCGGACGCCACAGCTAAACCAAACAACACACTGACAACAAAGAGGAAACCCCCCGATAGTGTGCCAAGTTTGGTGGCACTGCACCCTCCAGTGGTCAAACTGTACCAATACCCTGGGTATAGGTCACCTAACATTGGACACCAAGAAAACCAGCATGCCTGGGGCTGAAAAGGGACCAGCAGGAAGCCCCAGTTGAGGGACTTCAGGAACACCCTGGACCTCCCGCCAGAGTGCCCCGTTGTTCTACAAACAACCATTGAACCAATTTACCTCCTGCTTCCGAGGGTATCCTTGCGCACAGCTCCTGGCTCACCAATTCACTCTGCACCTGGCCGCCGTGTGCCCTGCACTGAAGAACTGTCTGCCACCCCTTGCAACCTCGACTCTCAAAGGGGACCCAAAAGAACCATTTTTAAACTTACCTGTGCAGTGCTTTTGCAAGTGGCCCCCCGAAGTGGCCCTGCACCAGCTCCAGGGACCTCCTCGTTCTGCTCCCACCAGGACCGGAGCCACCTGAACTTCTCCACCTGGCACAGTGTGCCCACCAAGAACCTCGACCAACCTGCAAAAGAAGAATGTGACAAAGGTGACCCTCCATTGATTATTAGGGTGCTTAATTACACACAAAGGACTATTTTTATTAAAATTCAAAAAATCATACCTCAAAAGATACTTAACCAGTTTTGATAATCTTGGTCTTAAAAATTACATAAACATCTGAAGTATTTTTATAAATTGGTCTTGAGTTATTCCTTTGAGTGTTTGAGTTGCAGGATTGATACTGTGAGTACAACAAATGCTTAGCAATTTTCGAAGATTGGCCTAACTGCTCGACCAAGCTACCTTAAGAATTAGAGCATTAGGTGATCTAGTTTTTACCCCTTTAAACCACTGTGTGGTTGGCTGGACCCTCTGCACAGTGTGCCTAGCTTTTCACACTACATAGCGGGCCAGCGTTGTACACAGGGTAAGTCAGATACACCACTAAATTGGAATGAGGTCAACCCCTGGTAGCGTGGCACAGGCAGGCAGGTTTAACTTAGTAGACAATGTATAAAGTATTTGTGAAAGTTTCCCCCACTGTGGCCCCGCAATCACCAGAAAAAAGACTCCAGACGGTTTTAGAAAAATAAGTATATACATATATATTCTTTACATGTTTGTGTATACTTCAAAACGATAATAATCCAATTAGTAGTAATTTAGTAGATGGGCACTCAATGTTAATACACTGAAATAAGCATTCAGTAATATTACTCTGGAGTAAATACTCAATGATAACACTCTGGCATTAGAGGAGCTTGATAATCTGTCGATCAGTCGCTGTAGGCTCGGCACACTTGCAGGGTGTCGGATGTAATTTGCGTGGCGCTTCCTCCTAGGGTAATATGGTAATCTTCTCCCGGTCGCGCTCTCCTTTGCTTGAGCTGCTGGAGAAGAGTGCCCCAACTGGAGCTTGGTTCGTTGGTAGCACTGGTGGCTGTTGGAGGTACTTAACCTCATCTTTAGTAAATGATTCCCATTTGCTCTCTCTTTGCTTGAGCGGCCAGGGGAAGGGGTTGCAGCGAAAGTCCAGTCCCCGCTTGGGGATGCAGCAACGGAACAGCAATGGAGAAAAGAAGAAGGTGGAGGTGTCTCACTGTGGGTCTTTACTGTAGGGATTCCCCGGTTGTGAGCTCCTCAACTCCAGCAGCGGGGAGGGGTACATTGGTGGCAGTCCAGCTCCTGAACCAACTTGGAAGCTTATGGACATGCTCCGGAGTCCCAGTATAGCCCTCAGCCTCACCGGAGCAGGTCAGCTGCAGGCGAGGGGAGGAACCGCTGGTATGGGTGACGGCAGGTGGCTCCTCAGTTGTAGGTGGCCCTAGATATCTGGTGCAGCCGGGTCAGAGCACAAATCCGAGCAGGGCTGCTGTTCCGGTGGACACGGATCTGCGTAGGGGATTGATAATGTAATGTGGACACTGGGTCATCGGGAGTGGCGGCTCTGAGGCCGATTTCATGGTTAGATAGCCCAGAAAATGGTGACCCGGGGCTCAGATGAACAGCCCCAGTGCCGGACGATCATGGCTGGCAGTTGTTCACTGAGCTAGATTTCTGGAGCAGGCAGGGCACACCAGGCAGGTCCTAGAGTGACTCTAGGGTTGCTTAAGGAATTCTCCCAAAGTGCAGGCCGAGATCAGCAGGCAGCAGGGCAGCACAGCAGGTCAGAGTAGCAGTTCCTGGGAACAGTCAGGTCTGGCAGAGTGGCGATCCTGCCATGCAGCAGTCTGTGCTCCAGCACAGTCTTGTGAGGTCCAGAAGAGTACTCCTGAGTGGGTCAAAAGGCCCACTATTTCTACAAAAAGCATGGGGATTGTCCAACAAAGGATGTTTGCTAAGTGCGCAGGTTCCCCTTTCAAGTTAGTCTCAGCTCCAGACAGCCAATGGGAAGTAATCAGCCCTCTTGTGTTGACCCCAGCCATTACCCTTTGAGATATAATTGTGAGATCCTCCTGACCCCATCCCCAGGAAGACCTATGAGTATTCAGATAAATATAGATATGACTGAGTATCCTGTTTTGTGGGTGTCTGAAGGGAATGTACAAGTGGAACTGTCACCCCACCCAAGTCAGATGTGTATTGGATGGAGATTGTAGGCTCAAAGGTCAGTGAATGCAGAAAAATGCCCACTTTCTAAAAGTGACAAATAGTAAGAAATCCAACATTACCCGTAAAGATGATTTATTATTACCATTCCAATGGTACTAAACGTGACCCAGCCACTTCTCTCTAATCAAGATTTATAACTTAAGGTTATTATAAGAAATTCCTAATGCTGGCCTATGAGGGGGTAGGCCTCACAATAATGAAAAAACACGTTAGGGGTTTTTCATTACCTGGACATGGAAACAGCGAGGTACATGTCCTGCCTTTCTATTTACATGGCACCCTGCCCATGGGCTCCCTAGGTACTATTTTACAGGTGACTTAGATGTAAGCAAAAGAGAAGTGTAAGACTTGGCAAGGGGTTTTAAATGCCAAGTCGGGGTGGCAGTGGAACTGCACACATAGGCCTTGCAGGGGCAGGCCTGAGACAGATTTACAGGGCTACTTAAGTGGGTGGCACAGTCAGTGCTGCAGGCCCACTAGTAGCATCCAATGTACAGGTCCTGGGTGTATAGTTTACCATTCTATAAGGGACTTAAAGGTAAATTAAATATGTTAATTGTGAGTATACCAATATTACTATGTTTAGGGGTATAGCACATGCACTTTAGCACTGGTTAGCAGTGGTAAAGTGCTCAGAGTCCTAGGGCAAACAAAAAGATACAACAACAAAACAAGAAAGGAAAGGCATAATTATGGGGTAAGACCACCCTAAGAATGCCAGGTCTAACACCATCTCATCTTGAAAAGTCCCAAAACACAAATCGCCAAGGCAAAACTTGAAGATTCTACACTGGCTCCTTATTAAACAGAAGGTAATGTTTAGCACACTGACCATTACTTGTATCAATCCAGTCATCTCTACCAACAAAGGAGATTCCCACAGGAAGATCCTAGTAGAACCTTACCCTCTTCCCGCTAGGGTTTATTCCTATGTTACATAAGGACAGACTGGGAGGACTTTCCTTCTCTCATTTGACAGCAGAAAGTTTAGACTTGCTTCTAAAAGCCCTCAAAGATTCAGATAAAGAAAAGGCTTTAAAGGATGTGTTAAAAAATCAACTTTTTAGGGAGCTTTAATGTAGCTTTCCACCTTACAGGATTTTTAGCACCATGACGCTTCTAGGGGAGCAACTGGGTGCTGTATAAATGACAATCATTCATTCATTCATTTATTCCTGCGGGTAAGGAAGTCAGGTCTTCTCACACCCCGGGGGAGATTTAAAAAAGCTTTTGTTAGGCTGCAACAAGCATAGGATTTCCTGCCTGTGCTATTGCAGGCAGGGAAACTACTGTGTCCTAGGGTTGAGGTCCCTGGCACACAGTAATAGAGTCAGCCCCTTTAGATTGGGTCCTCTGGCCTCTTCAGGCTCATGGTGGGGGCTGCATGACCCCTCTCTCTTTTAAGTCAACTTCAATCCCCTGGGGATGGGGTCCACTGTGCTGTTAAGGCTCAGGGAGGTGGGCTGCATGCCACCCTCACCTTAATTAATGTATTGTGTAGCGTGCTCTGGGGAATGTGGTCCACGAAGCCCTAAATGTGCTTGAGTATAGGGGGTTACTCAAGCATCCCCACCTAAATAATTAAAATAAAATGATGAGCAATCTTTTTCCTACAATACAGTGGGACTCCTGCACGATTGCTGCAAAAATGGCTACCCTGAGTTCATATGTTTTTTATAAAAAATATTGTAGGACAGGGGGGTAAGTCCCAGAATCCTGTAACGGCTGCCTGCAGCAATTTTCTTTATGTTGCAAGCAGCTAAATAGAGCGCTCGCTCCTGCTGGAGCGTGTCTCCCATGGGAGCATATTGGCCCAAGGGAAGTGATGTCATTAATAATGTTGTTTTAGATGTCAACAATGATGTCATAAATGAAGTCACAGAACATATCATGAGTAATGTAATGTGAGGTCATAAGCAGTGCATAGCGGAGGCGCAAGTATAGTTAGCTCTGCTAACTATAACTGGTGGATTATTTTGTGTTTTTCAGTTCAAAACTTAATTTTCAACACTGACAAATTCACCTAACTATAATGTTACTTCAACCTTTGTTTTTTCAGTGAATTTCTAAGATTCTTTTAAAAAAAAAGACAATCACAGATCATTTCATCACAACTATAATGTTACTTTAACCTTTGCCTTTTTCAGTGAATTTCTAGGGTATTTGTAATGTAAAGTAATAATTAATTACTATATGTAAATATAACTCTCCCACTACGCATACTCTTTTGTCCTATGTGGCCCACTACGCATACTCTTTAGTCGTATGTGCAGGATTTTGGCTGCAGGGCCTGGCCTGCGTCCAGGAGCTGCAGCCAGTACCTCCCACACAGCTGACCTCATGATGCACATGGCCTTCGGCAATGCACAGTGGGGGGGTTTGGCCACATGGCCTGGCCCTGGGGACCTCATCCCCTAGGGTCACTCATTAAAACCAAGGGGAGACTGGCCATGCAGCCCCCTCCCTGAGCCTTATTAAGCAGAGGGAACACCATTCTATAGGACCTTTTTTGTATAAAGGAACTCCATCCCCCAGGGCTACTCATTAAAATTAAGGGGGAGGTTACAAGGGCCCCCTCACCGGGCCTATTGTGGCCCTGGAGACCCCTTTCCTCAGGGCCCAGCTATATTTTAAAGGGGAAGGGAGCATGTACCACCCATCGCCAGGCCGATTTTGGCACTATATTGAAAGAGGAGAGGGCACGGGACCCTCCTCCCCATGCTGTTTCCAGCCTTGACGACCCCATCCCTTGGCGCCCGGCACCATTTTGAAGAGGAAGGGGAGCATATAGACATCTTCCCTGGGCCTGGCAATATATTTGATGGAGAGGGGGCACACAGCCTCCCGCCCAGGGCTGATTTCGGCCCTGCGGTCCCCATCCTCTCAGGTCTGGCACTATATTGAAGGGCAAGGGGGAAACACAGCACCCCTCCCTGGGCTAATTTTAGTTCAGAGGCTCCATCCCTAGTGACCCTGTCACATTTAAAAGTGGGAGTGGGTACGCAGCCCCTCTCCTGGGCTGATTACGGCCCCAGGATGCCCAACTTCTAGCTAACAACACTGATTTAAGGGGGGCTGGTGGCCCCCCTCTCCGGGCCAATGTTGGCTTGAGGATCCCATCCCCCAGGGACCAACACTGTATACAAGGAGGAGAGGGGCACATGGACCCCCTCCCCAGACCATTTCAAACCCAGGGACCACATGCCCTGGACCCCAGCACCAAACAAATTGTGGGTGCCCTGGTACCCACCCAACGGACCCACTATATCCTGGTTAAGGACTGTGAGGGCCCTGGGGCAACCAGCGGGAGCCAGCATTGCTCCCGCCTCCAGGGACAGCTAATAAAGCTGCTACCTGCAGGCAGGGTCAATATTTAGATTTGTCTCCCTCTCCGCATCACTGCTAGTGAGGAACATACACATTAGAGTAGTTCATTTCCCAAGAATTGAAACTGCTAAATTGGATGACCTGAGCAGAAACTGTTTAGAGCAGAACTAATCTGTTTTATACAACAAGGTTCTCTCTGAAACCCTTTGAACATGGTAATATCCAGCAATTGATCTATTCACAACAGAAGGAAATATAAAAAGGCCAAAATTGCACCTGATGGCATACAGAACCTACTCTAAGGTAAATTGCCTTTTAATAGGCTGGTAAAGAACTTTTATTTTCATTTTTTCTCCAATTTTATTATTTAACAATTGGTCAGCATGTTCAAGCAGAGAAATGCATAGATGATTGTCCTTGTCTCAGATACTCTAGCTAGTACTGTCATCCAGATTTTCTTCAGCATTGCACCTGGCCACACAGGAGGATTATATGTGGGTTGCGTCTTTTGAGCAGGATACCAAGCAAGTGCGCCCACCCACACTTCTATCACTGGGATTGACTGATTGGTTTCTATTATACTCTTCCTATGATCATCCCACATATTCAACCCCCCAAAAAATTAACCCCATTGAACCATATCCTCTTTCTAATTAAAGTACACAATGCTGCATTTGTGGTGCATTTGTTGTGCAGAATGGTAGGAAGGGCTGCAAAATCTCCAAGAAAAATGGGTCCTAGTTGAACTTCTTTGTCTCATTTATAGATTTTTCTATTGTAATACAGTATGTTTGGCTGCTGTTACCACATATCACTAATGTTTTTCTCTGGCATTGTTTTTCATGTTTCAGTGAAAAAGGGCTAAATGGAGGACCAAAGGAAAGTGTTTCCCTCATTCAGGAGATTCCTCACTCCACTGTAATTGAACATAGTATTTATAAAAGAAACTGCAGCTCCTATAGAAGAAATGCAAAAGGTTGATCAAAAATATCTGGCTTGGAAAGATGAATCATTAGTCACAGTTACATTGTGTTAGAAATAGGATCTCTGGTTAGCAAAGTTATTCACCCTGGTCCACATAGGGAACACAATCCTAGTAAGTCACACACAATCCATATTATCCTGTGGCCACCCTCTGGTAGCTTGGCACTGAGCAGTCAGGCTTAACTTAGAAGGCAATGTGTAAAGTATTTGTGAAATAAATCATACAGTAACACAGTGGAAACACCACAAAAATACACCACACAGGTGTTGAACAATATAAGATATTTAACTGGTTAAATTAAGGTCAAAATGATAAAGATTCAATAAGCACAAGTTGAGATATCACTTTTGCAATTTGAAAAATAGTCTTAAATCATGGAAATCAACAGTTGTCTCTTGTTTGCACAAAGTACCTGGTTTGTGTCAAAATTACAACGCACTGAGACCACAGAGGAGGAGATGTGTGGAAAAATAAGGTGTGCATCGGATCTTCCGACGCGGCACAGATGATGGTTTGTTTATTTCCATGCTGCAAGGGGCTTTGGGTCAATTTCTGGAGCTCAGTCTTGGTTCCCACTGCGATGTGGGGATCTTTTGGCACCCAGGGACGATGCAGGAAACATCCTGGGCGCGCGGGAAGAAGTCACAGGCATTTTGTCGATCCAGTAGGCGATGAGTTGAATTTTCTGTCGCACAGCAGGCTCTGCATCGATTCCTCACTCAGGAAGTCAGGCTGGGTTGTTGCGGCTCGGCTGTGCGCTGATCTGGTAGGGCTGTGGGTCACATTTCCAGTCGCAACGCAGGCTCTGCATCGATCTTCACTCAGGAAGTCAGGATCTGTAGTTCGGCCGTGCTGTGATTTTCTTGTTGCAGGGCAGTCTGTGTGTCATTTCTGGCAGGCTGTGTGTCAATTTTCAGTGGACAAGGAGTTTCCTTGAAGAGATGAAGTCTTTTTGGCCCTGAGACTTCAGAAAACAGGAGACTAGCTCAATCCAAGCCCCTGGAGAATGCTTCTCATCAAAGTCAGAGGCAAGCAAGACAGCAGTCTTCCACAGCAAAGCAGTCCAAATGAGTAATTTGGGCAGCCAGGCAGTTCCTTTTGACAGGTTGCAGATTCAGGTCCCAAAGTGTCTGAGTTGGTGGGGTCAGTGACCCAGTTTATATACCTAAAAATGCCTTTGAAGTAGGTGAGACTTCAAAGAGTGGTTATGAAGTGCACAAGGTCCCGTTTCAGTAGAGGACTGTTTGTCAGGGTCCCAGGAGAGAGTTTGGCAGTCCATTGTGTGAGGACTTCCCAGCCCAGGAAGACCCATTCAGTATGCAGATGAATGCAGGTGTGACTGAGTATCCTGTGTTTGTGGTTGTCTGGGTGAAATGCACAAGGTAGCTGTCAAGCAGCCTAGCCCAGGCATGGATTGGAGACAGGCTGTAAGGCACAGATGGATTATAAGTGCAGAGAAATGCTCACTTTCTAAATGTGGCATTTCTAATATAGTAATATAAGATCCAACCTCACCAATAAGCAGGATTTTCTATAACCATTCTGGTCATACTAAATATGAGCTGGTTACCGCTTTCTGATCAGAATCTATCACTCAAACAATATATGAGGGTAGCTCTAATGCTATCCTGTGGTAAGGAGCAGGCCTCCCAGTAGTGAAACGAATTTAGGGCTTTTCCACTACCAGTACATATAAAGCACACTTGTACATGTCCTGCCTTTTACCTACATAGCACCCTGCCCTATGGGTTACTTAGGGCCTCCCTTAGGGGTGATTTATATGTAGGAAAAGAGGAGTTTAATGCTTGGCAAGTGGTTTTAAATGCCAATTCGAAGTGACAATGACACTGCACACACAGGCCTTGCAATGGCAGGACTGAGACATGGTTAAGGGACTATCAATGTGGGTGGCACAGCCAGTGCTGCAGGCCCACTAGTAGCATTCAATTTACAGGTCCTGAGCACATGTAGTGCACTTTAATAGGGACTTACAAGTAAATCAAATATGCCTATTGGGTATGAACCAAGTTTACCATGTTTGTAGGGAGAGAGCATAGGTACTTTAGCCCTAGTTAGCAGTGGTAAAGTGTGCAGAGTCCTAAAGCCAGCAAAAATGAGGTCAGAAAAAGAAGAGGAGGAAGGCACAAAGTATGGGGGTGGCCCTGCAGAGAGGTCATTTCCAACACATTGGCTCTCCAGTGCAAAGAATTTGAAGTGAACTCACTCTTCTAATTAGTCTTCCCACCCCCTCAAGGTCATATGCATATCAGACTATTGCCATACCAGCTTTTCCCCAAACCCTCCCACTCTGAAGAAAGGTCTGTAAACACTTGAAATGTGAAGAAAGCTCTAGATTACACCTTAAACAGAATTAAAGAGATTCACAAGGCCAAACAGCTCTTTATAAATTACAGAACTACTCCTATAGGGGTGGCCTCTTCAAAATAGTCTACAGAAAGGTAGATAGACTATTCCATCATCAACTGCTTTTAAAATGCCAATAGACCATTACTGTCTTATCCCAGGGATCATTACATTAGGGGTAAAGAAGTGATAGCTGCTAATATGAGAAAAAGGCCTCTTTTGGACATTTGGAGAGGTATTCGCTATCAATAACTCCATTCATTTGCCTGATATAACTGATTGATTTTTTTATTAAAATGTTTCTTTCTTGCAATAGTAATTCACCACCGTAGACATTATGACCACATTTATAAACATTCTACCTTCTTCCTCATATACTTCGTGTTGTGCCAAGATATTATACTGTTTGTGAATTCAGAGAAAATATCTTGGATGTAGAGCTATGATTACTTTTTTGACCTACCACAACTTTCAAATTCTTAATCATCCTCCTTCTGTCATGAGCCAGACTCACTGCTGGGGGTGAGGAATCTCAGGTCTTTTCTCTATTGTTCTTGGTCTGTCAGAAATAAGGGGGGACCCTTCCAGTAGCCACAGTGCCACTGACACATGAAACAGCTGAAGCAGATAGTGCTTTCCAGAAGGTGCCCCTGATGGAGATAAAACCCTGAAGGCAAATAACCTCCTAGTTCATAGCAAGGTTCCAGGTAATAGTAGAAACCCAAAGACAGGGAGCTAAACTTCAAGGAGCAGGAGACTTCAGGATACATAAGAAATGCCAGGAGCGGAAACTGATCAGGAGTGAAGAAACACAACAACAGGGAGCAAGAAGTGTTGGGACTCGAGGAGAAACAGATCAGCTGGCTTTTAAAGACAATAATACATCACAGGGAGATAACTTAGTCATGTTGGATTGGGAATCACCTTACAGCAAATGATGGTCAGGAAGCCATCTTGGGAAAGGGCAGGGTACATTCTAGAAATGCTTACTAGAGGATTCCAGGAAAGAAAAGTTAAAGAGGTATGTCGAGGTGGAAGGATTTTTCCAACAAGGCCCCTCCTGGGAGAAGGACACGAGCACTGGAAATCATACTGGTGTGTTGGCCCTTGAGGTAAGTCTAGCAGCAATGTGCAGGGTCCTGCCGGCAGTAACCAAGTCCAATAAGTTCATGTGAAGCCCAGTGTCCCACTTTTCCGAGATCAATTCAGCAGCTGCCATGGGGTGGGACGCCGGTGCAACACATCTCTCATTGGAGTCTTTCTTTCCCAACATCATTATAATCCCCAAAAGGTTGCCTTCACCTCCTCTTAAATAAGAACAATACATACTTGTGAAAACATAATCTTGCTCTACAAACAGATATTGAAAACGTGATCAAGCTAACTCAAGAAAACATCCTCATTCTACTAACCACCCACAAAACATGGCTCATGGAGGATCCTCTGTTCCACTTGAACCAGTTTCTCTCTGATACAAAATGTTCCTCGGTACTCAAAGACATGAGAAAAGAGGAGTGGTTGTTATTGTACCTCAAACATTTCAACAAACCAATTCCACCACTTGGCATCTGTTTCAATACGAAATAAATGTGCTGCAATGACAGGTGTCTCACAGAGTGCCCTATAAGCATTCCTGCCACAAGCCTTGGAGGCTATCTTGAAAATAACATGCAACACCTCAAGTTCCTGAAACTTTATGCTGAATAGCGATAAGTAAACCAAAGCACCTACCAGCTTCCTTTATTCCAACATGCCCTGTGCCATAGATTACACACGTTACCCACTCACAGCCGGCTCCCATATTTATAGGAATAGGAAGCATTTATGCCCATCAATAACAAGGTCATATATGGTATAGCTTCACTAATGTTTTGGTAAAATACTTTGGAATTGTGTATAACGATGGACTGGGATGCTGCCCCAAGTAATTTTCATTGGCTGAGATTGTCAAGCCTTCCACCCATCACTTTTTTGCATACTTGTATGACTTCTGCATCTTCAGGTACTCTAACACAAACCAGCACTTTGATAGTAGGATGTTTGGAAAAGCAGTACTGTTTGGTAAAAGTCACATATGTGTTAATGGTACATTTCTTCTGTATCAGTGGTTCACCTAAGTAGATTATTGAAAATAAATATGTTTTATAAGTGGATCATGGATTGAATGACTTTTATTACAAAAAATTATATATAGTTGGAGCAGCTGAGGGAGGCTTAATGAATGTGTAATTTGACTTTGGTATTCAAATACTTCAGACAGTCAGTGGATTCTATGTGCAAATAGTACTTAGTATAATGTGCAGTGTGTTTCTGTGGTTTTGTACGGAACAGGGGTCTTCGGCTATTTTAATCCTTCTTCCCTACAGGAAGATGAAACTCCTATTTGTAGGCGACTCCTTCATCTTCCTCCTACTAGCTCCCACTTTCTTAGTGTCTGAATCTTTCTGAGGGAAGACCTTTGTGCCAAACAATAATAGTATGCATTATCATGTTTGTATGATGTTCTTCATACACTGTTGCTCTAAGAACTTCATTCTCACTAGAGGAAAGCCTTGTAACAGTGTTTGTACTGCCAAACAACATGGTGATCCTGGCCCAAGCTCTTCCATGTGTCAGGAAGAGCACAGGAGAAGACGCAGGAGAGCTACCTTATGCAACAAATGTTCATAACAATATATAATTGTGCATAACGAACACATTTTGTTGGAATAACATGTCTTGATGAGATTAAATTTGTAATTTTGTGAGCTTTTTTAATGATTGCATATTTTGTCACGAAACACTGCATTTTGCCCAGACACACACATCGATTATCTCTTCAAATAAATATGTTGATATACAAAAGATGGCCATAGCTGTACTACGTGAAGCAAGATGAGTTAAGGGGTGTAGGTGGGTGTGTCCACCTGGAAATGAACATTAGCTGTCTGTTATCTTATGGCACTTAAATATGTTTTTTATCTTCGCCACTACACTATTTGACTGGGTTTATAGCATAAGCAGCATTGGCCCAGACAATAGGTTGTGTTTTAAAACTAATCATTGTCAACCACATTTGGAATACTTTAAAAAGCAGCTTTGACACGTTAACATTAGTCACCCCACTTGAGTCAGGTACAAGCCAAATAATAAATCTCAAGGTTCCATCAAGGTTAAGAGCAATGTGCATGTTGCTCCATAACACCATCCATAGAAGCAAATGGGCAAACCTAATTGTATCTTCAACGCATGCTAAGTGCAGTTTTTCGTGCATAAAGAAATTAGGTATTCCTAGGGCTAGTCCCAGCAGCCTTCTACAAAAGCGATTCTCTTCCTGCTTCATACTTAAACAGTCATGATAATGCCAAATGCCTGCCCCATCAGTCAGAACAGGAAGACACTTTGGGGCACATTACGACCCCGGTGGTAAAAACTGCCTACTGTAGCCGCGGCTACCTGCCATCCGCCCTATTATGACCACAGCCGGATTTCCGCCAGAAGGATGTCAGAAATCCGGCTGTGGCTATGGCAGCCGATGGTGGTATGGTGGCGCTCAAGTAGATCGCCGCAGAACGTATCATGACCCATGATACGGCCTGGCGGTGTCCTGCTGGTGGACGCTGCTGCTGGCAGCAGCGCCCCATCTCCTGCCTGAGGACCCCCTGACAACAGATAAGTCAGGTGCTCTGACGGGGGGTGTTGTGTGTGGGTGTGTGTGTGTATGTCTCTGCGTGTTTGTATGCGGGTGTGTGTTGCGTGTTTTATGTGTGTGCATGCATGGATGTGTGAGTGCGGGTATACTGTGTTGTGTGAATGGGTGTGTGCTTGTATGTATGTCAGTGTGTGTGGATGTGTGTGTGAATGGATGTATGCATGTGTGGATGAATGTGGGAATGAGTGTGTGTATGCGTGTGTGCATGAAGGTGAGTTTATGTAGGGGGGTCTGGAGAGGAAGGGGGAGTGGAGGGGAATCTGATGTGGGGGAGGGGGACAGGGAAGACCCCTATCAGTGACAGGGAAAGAATTTCCTGTCACTGATCGTGCCTACCTCCATGGTTTTCGTGGCGGTAAGGTGGCCACGAAAACCATGGCGGTAGGCGGGGTCATAATCCCACAGGTGGGCAAGTGACGGCCGCCGGGCTGGAGGCTGAAGTCTCCAGCCTGGCGGTCGTTACCGTCATTGCGATCAGAGTGGTACATTGGAGGTTTGTCTGTAGCCAAACCGCCAATGTCTTAATATGGAAAAAGTACCGCCAGCCTGTTGGCAGTACTTTCCTCCATATGAACGCTGTCCATCGGGGTCATAATCACCCCCTTTATCTTATATACTTCTAGCAGGGGCAGGATATGTGTGCGCCCAACACTGGAAGAAAACTTGAGTAATGCCCTTCAGGATTGATCGAATCACATACAACGATTAGAAAGGCAAGGTACCCAACAATTCCTCCCATCAAACATAATACCCAAGTAGGGAAACTCACTGACCCTCCCAATTATTTTGCCCTTGATAGAGAACCGCCTGGTTCTGTAGGTCTGCCTTCAACACACCCTATAATGTGTCTTAGAGATATTCTTATCAAGATCTAATCCATCCACAAACCTGACAAAGGCATGGACAAGACCCTAAGGCCATTGGCGGTGCAGGAGACTGTATATCAGCATAAAGAAGGGCCAGAATAAATACAAATTTTATTTTGGGCATGTCCTTTCTGTTAGAAATCAAAAAAGAGTTGAGACCATTTAAATACAATAAAAATAGAACGGGGGCCAAGTCACATCCTTGGCAAACTCCTCAAGAGAGTTCAAAAAGTTTGGTGCATTCTCCCTCAGTAACTTATCTAACGGAAGCTCTGACCCCGTGTAAAAGCCCGCAATAAATCAACCAGGAGAGAAGGCATGCCAATATGGGATAAAATATCCCACAGCCCAGATTGGTTAACCCAGTTGAAAGCACTAATTAAATTAATGAAGGCTAAATAAAATGCCCCTTTATTTGCTATTGTATACTTCTTGATAATAAGGTTAAGATTTGAGCATTATTCCAAGGTCCCATGCTTTCCCCTAAAACCATATTGCACCAGACAAAGGACATTATTATCTTGCACCCAGGCCTCAATTCAATTTACAATAACCCCCCCACAATCTTAACTCTAGAGTCAAACATTGAAATGGGTCAATAGCAACACTGATCATGCCTATCACCCTTTCTTACAGACCAAAACAATGGTTGCACTTTTCCATTAATCTAGGATTTTAATAGAGGCGGTAGCATTTAAAACCTTAGTAATAAGAGGGGCACACAGCTCAACATTGGTCTTGTACAATTCCAGGGGGCACCGCAGCCGACATCAGGCCTTATAGGTTGGGCTGGCCATGATGACACAAATAACTTCTGCGATCTCAAAGAGACTTCTAGAAGAAACTGAGGGAGCTCCTCCACAGGCACAGCCACAGAGCTTGGTGCTGATGAGCAGATCTGTTTAAAATGAGTCTCCCATTTTTCCAGATTAATATTAAACCCTAGGCCATCAGATAAAAGCAAGAAGCCCTGTTTACCATAATCAGTCTCCCAGAACCCCTTTGAATCTCTATTTCTACATGTAGCAACTAGACATTTCCATCTGCCCTCCTTTAGTTCAAATTTCCTATTCTTAATGGCCGTTTTATAATCCAGTCTTGCAGCCTTGAATCCTTGCTGAGCCTGGGGCCTAACATTTAAAAGCTGACGAAGCCTACGGTTGGTCACTCTACACTCTTTGTTAAACCAACCCAGTTTACATGACCCTCTGGTCCCTTGAAAGATTTATCATAATTGCTCTAGCAGAATTGCTAAGTCTTGAGAAAGCCTCTGAAATGTCGGAGGCCAGGGAACTGTTTGTTAAGAGACATTCAAAAAGTATGGACAAATTTCGTGCTATTAGCAGGTGCGTCATGGTGGAGATAACAATTGCCCTCCCCTTTAACCTTAAGTCCTTTTCCTTCTGGGAAAGGCTCGTAATCCCAGGAGGTAGCAAAAGCGCAAGGACAAACAGGTAAGTCCAGAGAAAAAACAATGGAGTTATGATCACGTGTAGCAGTTTTCCATAACCCCCTCCCCCGAATATGCAAAAGATTCCAGGGGCCAGATGTAGCAAAGGTTTTTACCCATTCTGTATCTATGGGAAAAAGTGTTTGTACATATTGCCCCAGGTTCCTAAACACAATCAATTGTGGAACCACAACCCCGTCCAACAAAAGTAGGGGGATGGTTAAGGGAGTCCCTCGCTATTTCTATCACGCTAGAGAGACTCGAGTTGCGCAGGGCCCTAAACAGTTTCCATCTCCTCTGGTTAGTTGATGCACAATGAGATAGGCAGATCTCTCACTGTAATAATGGTATCCAATTTAGCGTTGAAATCTCCTCCAAGTATAACATTAAAAGAGATGATTTAGGATTCATGATTGACATAACCTGAAAAAACGTCCCTATTTATAACCCACTTCATACACTGAGCTATAAAAATTGATTAAAAATAAATTAAACTTAATTTCAAGAACAACCCATGCAGCCTGGATCCCACTGTGACCTGAGTCTAGGTTCATACTAGGGGTGGGCGGTGAACTCACAGAATTTTCTGAGTTTTTCCCACTCCATGGAGTTCCGAAAAACTCCACATAGTGAAGTTTTTTCCACGCTTGAGCTCGTCAACAGTGAATTGGCGAGCGCGAGCAAGGAAAATCTTAATCAAGACTACCTCTCAGTGAGATGGCAGATGGTTGCGCCCACTCGCTTTGAGAAACCTTCCGTTCACATTGAGGTAGCTACTGCTAGAGTAGAAAATCAATTTGAGCGGCAGAAAAGAAGCAGCGCCTTCTTGCGCTGTGCAGGGATCCGTTTGTGATGATTTTTCAGCACAGGACAAACATCTGGCATTAAAAATCAATAGGAATGGTGCAACCTAATGCACTCCTTCGCTTGCGGAAATCCACATAGCGCAGCAGAGTTTTTGCAAACTCTGCCTAGGCCTAGTTTGTACCAAGATGCCCAAAACCACTCCGGGCTCTCTGACTCAGAGGCCATGGCAGGTATGGTAAAGCTCTCGTAGCCATTCCATATAATCTCCTTAAAGGCCCAGGTTTCTTCCAGCATGACTATATCAAACTGCAAGATAAAGTCACACCACTTGGGATCCTGATGCTTGCCCCTATTTTCTTTAGCCAGAAAGCCCCCCCTGTTAGCCTCTGGTGGCTAACTAAATTGGATCCACACCCAGTTCTGGCCTCGTCCCCCAGAAATTTGGGGATGCTGTTAGATTCCGACCTTTCTTATGCCACCCAGATCAGGCTGATCTCCTCAATCTGCTTCTTGAAGCTTAAATCAATCAGGAAGCTGCTACGCCTGCTTCCAGAGGAGACCTGAAAAACAATAATTCACGCTCTTTTAACATCATATTTGGATTATGTGAACATCCTTTATTTGGGTATCCCCACTTTTCCGGTCAATAGGCTCAGGTAACACAGAATGTGCCTGCTAGGTTGGTTGTGGAGGGTCACTTTTTGCCATCATATCTTGCCACATCTGAGGCAGATATGCAGGCTCCCTGTGACAAAAAGGATTAAGTTCAAGGCTCTGACCTTGTCAATCAGAGTCCTTGAAGGCAAGGGCCCTCGATACCTGAGAAACAGACACAGTCGGTACCAACAGGAGAGATCAGTGAGATCAAACCACCTCTGGCTTATGCTCATTCCTAGGTTTGCCAAAGTCAGCCAGGGTGGTAGATCATTCTCAGTACAGATGGTGGAACTTTGGAACACCCTTCCAATCAAACTTCATGTGACTGAGTCTGAGCAGGGCTTTAGGAAAGAACTCAAAACTTGGCTCTTTGACCAAAACTAGATTTAATAGTCTGGTCTTGTTCTCAGTCTCTGCTTTGAGCACCAGGATGGTTCTTCTGAAGCAGCTGTACACTGTAAAAAAAATATTGGTTGATTGATTGATTAATTGATAGTGCTGAGGTCTCAGGGCATCAGTCAATATTGGCCAAGTCTGATAAAGGAGATAGGGGGTTATTCTAACTTTGGAGGAGTGTTAATCCGTCCCAAAAGTGACGGTAAAGTGACGGATATACCACCAGCCGTATTACGAGTTCCATAGGATATAATGGACTCGTAATACGGCTGGTGGTAAATCCGTCACTTTTCCGTCACTTTTGGGACGGATTAACACCTCCTCCAAAGTTAGAATAACCCCCATAATCTGTTTGCGATAGGAACAGTAGATCAGGCTAGCTCGTCTGCCCAGAGTGATGGGTTCCTGTGCCCAGCTTGATTCCTTGGTTGTAAGAGTTAATAAAAATAACCTTACGGAAGAATGTTAATGTTGGCACACTGTAGATGCCTCCTAGCACCACATTGAATTAAGCGGTGAGCCAGACCTGAGTTTTTGCAATTAATCCTAATACAATTCCCTCTCAGTTTTTTGGTCGAAGGACCAAGTCACCCAACCTTCCTCACAAACAAAATATCATTGTATTCATTGATGCTAAAATCATAGTTTCCAGTCTATTTGTAGCATACTTTGTTTTTGAGCAGAAGATTGGATTTCTCCCTGAAAGACTTTAAATATGGAACACTAGTCATGATGGCAACATAGGGCAACAATTGGCGGGGAAGACTTAGACACGCCTGATTGGGAAAAGGCTGAACCTGAGAGTCAGTACTCTGAACTGGTGAACCGTTTGGAACCATAGGACTCCCCTGTAAGCCTCTACCTCCCTATTAGACTACAGTGGATCCCTCAGCTTGTGAAGTGGAGGGCTGAACATTAAAAGCAATCATATCTCCATGGGGTGGATGTGAACCTGAGGTAGGTATGAAGCTCGGTACCAAACACCTTTCTTTGCTATAATAGGCTGGCTGGGCGGGTGCTGGAGAGCTGTTTGGAATTATAGATAATTGCATAACAGTATCTTCCAGGCTACGTAGCCTGTCCACCAACAGAGTAGCACACACAACTACAATGGATTTGAATATCTCAAGAACGCAATCCCAGTCAATATTTAGGACTTAACTGGATTCACCATTTCCAAGTGATCTTTGCTCACCAGCTGTAAAGAGGTGAGCACAGTGTTCCTGTGAGCTTTGAATACTCTGGACACACCCACTTGCTTAGTTTTAAGCTTTGTTTTGGCAAAGGCCTGCAGTCACTTGCATAGATAAAACCAAAGTTATTAATCAGGCGGGATGAGGGTGAAAGAGCTTGCATTTCAGGCATGTTGGGTGGTGGGCAACTCATAACTGAAGAGTTCCTACTTCCCCCATGTAAATGATGCCCTGGCTGCCCCATTAGGGAACAACTATGGCCCTCAACTGTGTCTAAGGATAAACGTCTCTCAGCGAGGTCAATCACTTTGGTGATTACTCCAACAGCACAGGCCAGGAAGGAATCAAGCATGGTGACTCTGGATGGTTTTACAGTAGTATCTGCTCTGTCCCCAGGTAGCTTGCGTTTACCCATTTTTCCCCTGAATGAGCCATAGCAAGGATGGATCCCTAGTGGTAGGCATGAAAGTCAGAGTCCCACAGTACAATGCAGCAACTAAGGAGAACTCACCAAGCACTGATGTTGATTCCAGGAGCCAAAAGGGATGGCCCAGCCCAGCATCCTATGGATGATGACTGGCCTGGTCATGGCCCGGGCGCACCCAGGGCATGTCCCATATGCATCCTGTACTGTGGGCTGTCTGTGCGCCTTTGAAGCATTCTGTGGCACCTCTTCTAGCCTCAGGGCTGCTGGGGGACGAAGTCCCACCCCAGTAATCAGTTAGAGAGTCAGTACGGGCAGGGAACAGGCTGGAAATGCAACCCACGGTCCCGCTGTTCATGTGCTTTTGAAGCATGCTGCGGCTTCTCCTATAGCCATGGGGTGGATTGGGGACGAAGTCCCCCCCCCCCCTTAATCAGGCAGAGAGTCTTGGCGGGTAGAGAACGGGCTGCCACTCTTTTAGCCTTGGGGCTGCTGGGGGATGAAGAACAGGCTGGAAATGCAACTCACACTGTGGGCTGTCCGTGTGCCTTTGAAGCACACTGTGGCTGCTGGGGGACTAAGTCCCACCCCTCAATCAGGCAGGAAGTCAGTGCAGATAAAGAACAGGCTGGAAATTTAATCTCAAGGTTTATGATGAATAAGGACAAGGTAGCTCAGTTTGTTTGTGTGCATGCTGTACAAATCTACGAGTTTACCTCTGCATGAGTGATTTAGATAATAATCATTCATGACAGAAGCAAGACAACCCTCTTATGTACACATCCATAAACCACTGAACAGAGTTCTCAAAGAGAAAAGAGTACCTTAATGCCAAGTGACCTCCTTGACTATAGCAGTCAACTGCAAAAACACAATAATTCATAATGCTAATATTTTACAGGTGCTGTATCTTGCACTCACACAAGCATACTGCTAGCCCTTTGGTCACACTAGGAGAGATTTGTGCCTCTGGTGACAAAGGTCAGATTAACGAACAAAACTGAGGAACAAATGCATGACTTTAATAAATGACCCAAAGGGGCATAGTTATACCCCATTTGGACTGAATTTGTGTCATTTGTTTATGCAAATTCAGCGCAAAACTAACTCCATAGTTATATTTTGACATTGGACACGTCTAATGTCAAAATATTGTAGTTTGCACCAATTTTTTAGATGCGTGAACCTACCTTGCGTCAATGAGATGCAAGGAAGGAGTTCCCATCTAAAAAATGGTGCTAACCCCATAGCCCCATATTTACCCTCGTTGCTAAAATGACGCACAGGTGGGAGGAGGGGCTTTGCACCATTATTTAACACCTGGGTCAGGCCAGGCATTAAGGGACCTGAGGACCTATTTCCATGGTTAAACACCATGGAATGGGTCCACAGGTGTCCTCCTCAGGCCCCAGGAACACAGCCACCCACACCAGAGGGACACCGGAGGGTAAGTATAGCTAAGTATTTTTTTTTAATTAAAGTGCCATCGGGGCCCCAACTTGGGGCCCCCTGCATGGCACAGGGTGCAGTGGCCATGCCCAGGGGACACTGGTCCCCTGTGCTGGCCATTGGGGTGGTGGGCATGACTCCTGCTTTTTCTAAGACAGGATTCATGTGTTATGGATTGTTTTGTGTCAGAAAAAGGCTGGATAGAGTCATTTTTATTTTTGATTCTAACCAGCCTAACGTCATATTTTGGTGTAAAACACCCTTCTCTCATACCGCAAGCCCCACCTGGCTAACTTCCTTATTTTTACACTAGCCCACCCTTTGCATTGGCTTGCTCCATTCCATTAATATGGTCCCCAGCTCGTGCTCAGGAATGGCGCAAGCTGGTGCTGAACTTTTTGGTGCAAAACTGCGTTAGTGCAGTTTTGCACCAAAAAGTATAAATATGCCTCTAGATGTAGTGACCAAGGGTCGTCCAAGACTTACTCAGCAATAAGTTGTGGTTTTGTTCACTTATAGGGGAACCTCTATCCCAAAGGTATTCCAGTATTAAGGATGACAAACTTATCAAGCTCTTCACCGTTACACTTGGAGTAGTTTTCCTGTGTGAGTTTACTTATAATTTTGTAGTAGTTGTCATACGTCGAGCTTTTCACAAAATCAGTATAAAGTTGCTACAAATATCTAGACTTACACTTCCTCACCTTCTGAAAAAGAGGTAGGAGCCAAATTGACAACTGTAAAGTTACTACTGTCAAAAAGGAGCAGTAGTACATTCAACACCACGCACGGCCAACCAGTGATAGTGGAACACCCTCCTACATAAGAGAATTGTGTTAGGGACTTAATATGAAGCCCCCAGGAAATAATGTTAACTTAATTAATTTATATAAAATAGTTAAAAATACTAATAAATACATTTTTGTTGGAAAATATGAAAAAAATTAAAGCAATTATTTTTGTTATTGTAAATAATTATTTGATTAAAATATATGGAAAATAATTTTAAATAATTCTATACATCACTTTTAATAACTATTAAGACATAATAAAAAACATAACTTATTACAGTAGGTGGATTTTTTTAGTTAAACTTCACAAAGATAATTTTAATTTAATTTAATTTGATGCATTTTAGTTGAAAATTAAGTCAATAATATTGTATCATGTTTTCTTTTGTTCTACATTTAAAATAAATGTATCAAATTAATTTACATTAATGTTTAACATAAAACATGTTTAGAAACACATTTCACATTTTCTCTATACATAACTATACAGGGATCGGAGTTGAAGATATCCCTATGGTAAAGTACTGGGAACTTTTCCTTATACTCTACCATACGGAGATCTGCTCCACAACTGCAAAGTCGCCATATGGTAAATTATAGGGAAAAGTAAATATGTTTATTAAACATAAGCATTTGTACAAATATTTGTATGATGATATTAAATGAACATTCAAGGTATCCGGAACTGTATGTGACCTAAAATTAAGAGTACTCCCTTCACAAGACCTTATGTAAAAACTACTCACACAGGTTGGAAATGTGATGTAAATAATTAGGGGCAGATTTATGAGCCCCTAGCGCCACCTTAGCACCGTCATAGCATGATTATTTTTACGCTTAGGTGGCGCTAAAGTGCCATTCCCCCCACGCCATATTTACAAAGTGCTGCAATGCATTCATTGCGCCACTTTGTACACCCTTGGGTCACATTATGCCTGCGCTAGGCATAATGTATGCAAGGGGGCATTCCAGCACTAGGGGGTGCCGAAAAAATGGTGCAAAGAAATCTAAAAGATTGCTCAGAGCAGGCAATAAAAGGAGGCTCTCATTGGTTACAACGGGCCTCTGGGTGCTTTAGGGATTAAAAGCGCCAAACTAGCATAAAATTTATGATGCTAGCTCCATAACTACCACCATGGTGACGTTAAGGGGGCGCTAACGGGCACAAGAAAAGTGGCTCTGCACTAGGGGCAGTGCCACTTCTCCTTAAACACCCCCTTACTGTTTTGGATCCACTTTTGTTTTTATGTAAGGAAGGACTTTAGTACTCCATGCGTACTTACACGAAATAGAAGGTGGATCTCATCACATGTATCTATACACTCATCACTGACTTGGTATTTAAAATTTTAGTCAAATGATATTTGAGGAAAGTAAGGCATTTTTTTCATTAATGGTGTCTATACCATCATGTGTCGTTTCTGAAATTGAAGCTTGAAACTAAATAATAGTCTGTAATCGGACAGTGCTATATGTATCCCTGGCATTGCAAGGCAGGTAAATGCCATATACAGTCTAATCATTCATAATCATTATTATTTATTCAATGCCTTTAGAGTCAGATTCTTGTTGATGAGTTGACATCCTCTGACCTGTTGAAAATCATACTAAAAGAACTCCATCATTTTCTGCATCTTCTGCATCTGTGAGGTGTTGTATTTTCAACGTAGCATCTTTCATGTGTGGCCCATATTATTCCCCACATTGTGCAGTACCATTGTCAGAAGAGACAAATAAGCACATTATATTTGCACCAATCCATTGTTGCTCAAAGAACAGCCACATGGGCGTGTCACATGTGACAATGTTGCCATTAGGAAATAATTATTATGGTATCAATACCTAATAAACATACCCTAGTCTACAAAGTTTGCCAACCTTTATCTCTACTACTTGTTGACACAAAACTATGTAAAGAAAGGCACTGGCTGATAGAATTCTGATAATGTAGACGGGGACCAATGTTGCTCTATGCCTCACAGATCTTCAGCGTAAACATAAAGAGAGTGGCTGATGTTATGGGCAGGGGTATAGCTGGGTCAATAAGATTGAGGGTGTCAACTTCAGATTTTCCCACAATCATGCTGGCCTATCCTGTTAATCATTATATGGGAAGCAGCGCATGTTGGGGTCTTAAGGGCCAGTGGAAATGGAAACAAGTGTGGATTGTGACATGTAGTTAAAATACAGTATTTTGTAAAATAATCATGTTTTAAGACTCCCAAAACAAAACAAGAGTGTATGTGTGTGTGTTTTTGTCTGAGTATTTAAAAGTCCCAGGTGAAATCCGACAGACAGATGATCTTGCCTGACTGAAATCTCCTGTACCCAACTATTTGATAAATATTACATTTATTAGGGGGCGTGTAACATCCCAAACAATCCCCTTGAATCTAAGCCCGTGGTTATGCGGAGATTTAGACAGTTGGAGGAACTGCCTGTTGGGGTAAGTTTGAAATAATTTTCCAGGTGAGTAAAGTTTAGGAGCACTTTATTCTGCATAGCAACAAAACAGGTTGGCATCCACTAATAATTGTTCCACTGTGACCAAGGAATGTTCATGTGTAATGTTCTAAATACAACCAAAGCCCTGGAGGGAAGAGGAAAGAGGAAGGGAACAATGGGATGGGAAATAATAGGATAAACCTTACACCATACAATATGATAAATAAAGATTAAATAGCACTGCCATTGGCCTCTGTTGATTAGGGGTTAGCGGAATTCACAGAATTCTGCTGAGTTGCATGAAAACACCACGAGATTCCACGGAGTTCCACAAATGGATGAAAATCAGCATATTGAGCTACTCAAGCTGATTTTTAGATCCAGGAGTTTGGTCCACGCTGAAAAATCAGCACAAACAGCACCACCCGGTGCACCAGAAGGCACTGCTGCTCAGGGTGATTTTGCTGCTGCTCCAGTCAATTTTCTATTGGAGAAGCAGCTTTCTCACCCGCGACTCTTTGAACAACCCGCAACTGTTCGTGGTGAGAAAATTTCACTGGGTACCTTCCTAGCACCAAAAAATTGTGCTCGGACCAACAATTCTCACTTGTGCTTTCCAACTTATGAGCCACACACAAGAAAAAACTCCACCATGTGGTGGTTGGCAGAATTTGGCTGGAAGACCATGTTACAAGCATAACTCGGAGTGGCCAAAATTCCGCCAACTCTGCCGGTGGAGTGAAATTTATCATCCACTATCCTACTGTTGATACTAAGGCTACTACATCTTCCTTTTGCAGAGAACAACAAGTATAACTAATGATCATAAATCTTAAAGAACCTACCAAAATTATAATATATTTCGAGGTACTTTTTTGACTCTCTGCGCAACTGAATCCAAAGTACTTGATTTGTGAATTTGGTCATAGTGGCCTTTGTGTTTATTTTGATAATGTAAAATTTTGCTTTTAATGATACATGAATCCTTCGCATTTGTAGAATGATCTGATTTAGGGATCCTGGACCTGAACCACCAAGGACACATTTTTAAAGATGGTTGTCTCAGTTTCGACAATAGGAATGCTGATACTCCAGTGAAATTCTATGAGCCCATAGTCTTTATGGATAGAGAGCATGAATGGAACTTTAATTACAAGTGAAAGCTGAACACTTTCTCTGTGATATTTACTGGAGCATTATATCTGTCTATTGCACTTGGGATCATAAAATGCTGCTGTTCTAATGTGTTTAATATTATGGGATCGTAGAAACTCAATCACATCTTTAGAAAAACATTGAATCCTATTACTCTAACTGAGATTTTTCATTTATTATCAGAAATAGCACAAGTATTACGCTGTCTCACCCACCATTTAGCATCAATGCCAGGCTACGAAAACATTTCTCTTAGTAGACTTTTTCAAGGAGGACATTCCCATGTGTCATTGATGACACTCCTTGATGCAAAAAAACTCATATGTGCCCCTTGGAGGCACACACATTTCATTATGAATGTTAATCCATTGATCACACTCTATGGGAAACTTGAGAAAATGAGTGCAGAGGCCCCTTCAATGTTTTATAGGATGGCCAGCATTTAAATATATATCTTTTACAAGTTTAAGCTAATTATCCATGGTCTCCTCTAAAAGACATTTGCACTCACTCACATGCTCACTATTCACTATTCACTTCACACACATCACTGATGCATGATTTATATCAGACTTCATCATTGAAAACTGAGCTTGGAGAACCTTCATAAGAAAGCCTGGATAAACACTCAGGTGGTCGATTAGGTCCATCTGGTGCTCGTGCTATCTCAAAGCTATATTCTTGAAGTTTTGGGCATAACCTAGCTGTGCATGCAGTAGAATTTTCCCTGCCAACCGGAGACTATATTAGTCTGAGTGGCTCATGATTTGTATGTAGCAAAACTCTGTTTCCCCATATAAAAAGTCTTAAATGGTCTACCACCCACACACATCCAAATAATTCTCTTTCTATGACAGAATACTGCCTTTCTGTTTCATTCAGAGTTTAAGAAGTGTTCTCCAGTGTCCGCTGTCTGTGTCCTGATTTTTGAGACAGCACTCCCACCAAGCCACAGGCACTAGCATCAACTGATATTATACACTGTTTTCCACTTGCAAAAGGTTGTAAGATGGGTACATCAATTATTTGCTTTTTGATGTTCTCCAATGTGGACTACTGTTCTTCACTCCAAATATACTCAACACCTTTCCTTAGCACTTTATGAAGAAGTTGTAACACAGTTACAAATTGGCAAAAGTATTCACAAAGACCAGCTAAGGAATTTAATTTGTCTTTGTCATAATGTGCAGGTGCTTGGCCGATGGCATCCACCGACGATTCCTTTGGAGTCATATCCTTGGCTGAAATACTGTGACCCAAGCAATTGACTCTATTTTTTAAATTTTGGATTTATCAGCAATTAGAATTCTAGGCTTCTATGTTCTTGCAGACGTGATACATTTCCCTCTGGAAAATGGAGGCCACAGCAGCAAGTCATTCTCCTATATTAAAAAACTCTGAATGAGGTAATAAATGCAGTGACGTGTCTTGAAGATTTGTAGAGTTTGACATGATAGTACCCTCTGTATAAGTCTAATGTGGAAATAACAGATGCTCCCATCATGCATTGAATAAATATAATTCACCTTGGGCAAAGGGTGACTGTCAGATATGATACACGCATTAAGGGCTCTCAAGTCCATGCAAAGTCTTACATCACCATTAGCTTTTTTTGCAAGAATGAGGGTCTTCTTATATCCCTCTTTGAATTGGCATTTTATTTTCATCTATGGCAGTGAGGTAAGTTGAAAATTGTTCTTTCCATATTTTCCATTCCAAGAGTGGTTCTCCTTTTGTTTCCACAAATTTGTGTTGTGAATCACACTGGATGATGAAATAAGGTAACAGTTAAAAATCTTTATGGCAAGGCATAAGGCAATGTAAAACAAGACAGCAGAAATGGCAATATGAAATGATGTAGGAAAGCACAATAACAGAGGATTAATCTATGTGGAGTTGAGGCTTCATAGTAAAATGAATAGTTTCAGTTGTTTCAATATGACAGCCAAGACTAAAAATATAAATATAACATGAAGCATTCACTTTTCTAAAATGTCTGCCACTTCATGGGAAATGCATTATTCTCAGAGAAATGACTTGGAAACAAAATGGCAGTATGGATTTCAGATTGTGGCTCGAATCATTGTGATGTGCATATCCAACGGTGAAAAGTTTCCTCCAATTAGAAGAGGATGCAGAGATTTGATGAGTGGAGTAGAAGCACACGGAGTGGGAGGAAATCAGTCACTTACCTCCCAGTGTCAGTAAAGCAAATACATTACCGGAGAGACAAACCTTATTGGTCGCACAGAGGTACCCCTTAACCACGTGGAAATGCAGCTGCGACTCCTGACCTCAGCAAAGGTTGGTGCCTGCAGCAGTATCCTGAACTACTCACTAAATGATGGGATAAGGTTGAAAGAACTAATCAGGTGTGAAAAGTTAAGGAGCACTTTATTCTCTGTCACAGCAAAACAGGTCAGCATCCACTAATAACCTTTCAACTGTAACCATAGAACGTTTATGTATAATGTTCTTAGTGCAACCAAAAACCAGGAGGGATGGGGAATAAAACAAAGGATGGGGAAAAATATATTAGAACTTACACAATACAATATGATAAATAAAGATAATATAACACTGCCATTGGCCTCTACTGATACAAAAAATGTCTTTGATGTGTTCCTGGGAATACGTGTTCGGTGTACTTCTTTGCAAGAACCTCAAATGTATTGGCTGAATACAGTTGCCTTACTGCCACAAACTGCCACTGATCTTGCTCATCTTAGACACTGCCACTTTAGAAACTATCCCAGCTCTTGCTTCCCTTCGACCTTTTCAGAGTTCAACTATGCTATTGAGATATCTGAGCCCCTGAGCTAGCTCATGTTTTAGTATCCTAACGGTGCAAGTGATATTGTAATTTAATCATGCTTTCTCCCAGCCCCCAGAGCTACTCTATGATAATATGCCTTAAAATATCCCATTAGCCTTACTTTGGTGCCACTGTACTGGTTTTCACATGTTTTGTTCCCACCTTCGGGCACTTCTGATATCTTGCAAGATTTTAGCAAATCCCTGTGAGCACAGCTGGTATTCAAACCGCACCTAAGCTCAGTACAGGTTTTGCCTTGAGAAAACCAAACTTAAAGCATCTCCACAACATTGTTTACCTGAGGAAGCCACAGGACTCATCCATGACCCCCTAGTCCTTCGCTTCCAGAGTTCCAATGTTCCCTCATAGAATCCGACCTGATTATTCCACTCATCCAATCAAGATTTGAAAGGAAAAAAAGTAAGGCATTAATGAAGAAGCAGAAAAAAACATTGCAAGGTACCAATTTAGAAAACAACAAAGCCCTGATTTTATAGAGCCTAGCGCCACTCCATCACCACCTTAGCATATTTTTTTTTTACACTAGGGTGGGGCTAAGGTGGCCTTTTCCCCAGGCCATATTTACAAAGTGGCACAATGCATGCATTGCGCCACTTTGTAACCCTTTGCACCACATTATGCCTGCACCAGGCATAATGTGTGTAAAGGGAGCATTCCCTCATTAGGGGGCCGAAAAAGTGGCTCAAATAAATCTAAGAGATTTCTTTGCCTCGTTTTTCCTGCACTTTTAACTCCTGCTCAGAGCAGGCATTACAAGGAGGCATACCATTGTTTACAATGGACCTAACTGGGCTTTGCAGGATTAGCATCAAAACTTTTGACGCTAAACCTGCAAAGCTCCGAACTAGCGTAAATTGTTTTGACTCTAGTTCCCTAATGCCATGGTGCGCAGTATCCTAGATATGCCGCACGCATGGTGGGATTAGGGGCCACTAAGAGGCACAAGAAAAGTGGCGCTGCACTGGGAGCAGAGCCAATTTTCTTAAATCTGGCCCCATTTGTTTAACTATGCATAGCGAGTAGACGTTTTATGGACATCATTGTGCTAGAAGCTCTTAATAACTTATAGCACTGATAGTTTAGAACTACACCAAGAAACTACTATAGAAAGAATTGACAAACATCTTTCAAAAGACAACTGAACACCCAAAGGAGAGTGATAGCTAGGAACCTTTGAGAGTCAATTATCAGTGCAACTGGTGTGAAGAAAAGTTTTTCCTTTGAGAGAACTGGTAGAGAAAATACTGTCTTAAAACAAGAGAGAGAATTTATTATTGTGAGTATGGAGAAAAAAACAATGTTTAAAAGTGTGATATAAATTAATATGTTGGTCCTTGGTAGCTGTTGTGTATTTTGTAGGTAATCTGAAAATTTCAACTACGTTAATTATTCAAAATGTGAACACTTGAAAGAGCATTACCCAAACCCACCAAGGTTTCCTAACCAGAGAGAACTAAAAGAACCTTTAACCTGGCATGGATCTCTAAGCAAGGGCATGCTGATTGCAGGTAGATTTTAGAAGTAATCATTCTGGCGAGAAATAACCTGAGGAACTCCAAAACTGTTAAAAGATTTGCACACCGAAGAGGTTTTCCTTCCATGTTAAAGGTGTGACAGCAACTTCCTTGATAATACAGACAACGCCTCAGAACAAGATCCTCTTCGTTAGCCACTATTAATCTTGCCTGCTGTTTACCAAGTTCACAAGTAAGAGAGGTTAGGCATAAGGCGCCTAATCCATATTGCCTCTGTGAAGCCATGTTGCAGACTTTCTAAGGTAAGAGTCTGCATCATCGTATCTGACATTCACAAAGTCTAATCACATATGTAATGTCTAATGCCATGATTTCTGAGAGCTGGATATTGGAGAATGGTACTTACCAAGGCTGTACCATTTCCTCATTGATGTTTGCTTTGGCAAATAGTCTCTGGAGATCTGGCTGGGTACATACCTTTCAGCTAAAGGTATACATTTGAGTGAGAAGAAACATGTTGTCTCCTTTTATGCAAATACATTTTTAGGTCGAGCACAAAAGTGCTTTGACCTGTTGTAAGTATTGTGGGCTTTTAACCGTGCCTACCTCACATCCATCACTTTCAGTCATTTGTGGGCTTGCCTTTAAAAAATCCTTGATGTCATTGGTAATTGCTTTACGTTTTTCCCACCTTGAGGCGGTTTTGTTACCACTTTGCAGACTGACCCTGTTACATGGATAATTGCACGATTGCCGATATACTTCAGTGTAGGTGAACTATTTTTTTTATTTTTTCTCTCTCCTTCATGCTCCATGGCAGCCATGGCACTCACTGCATGAACAGCGCTAACAGCGCCAACAGCGCAACCTCTTCTGTGGTATTGGAGTGCTGGTCACATTGTTCATGCTGTTACCTAATCAGTAATTTATTTTGGCTCTCCCCTTTGTGTTCCATAGTTTTCCCAAAAACACTTATAATTGATAAATGCTTCATTAAAAAACACAGAAATCTGCAACACAGCTATCCCGGCACAGCGGCAGAGCCAATACTACAATATTCACTGCACTCAGGAAAAGTCACTCCATAATGCTCTGTAAGCATTCTTTTTCAACACATTTTTGCCCATAATTCAGCCCATGGTGGTCCTAGGACAATGGGACCACCAAAACGTTCAGCATGATGCACTAATTTTGTTTAGGTCATCTCTGGGCCCCCACACTAGGTTAGTGGGGACCCCAAAATAATAACCCCTCCCACCATTCAGTGGTTTTTTTTTTCATTAAACTCTTTTATGGCTGGAATTTCTGTTTACAACTTGGAATAGTTCATGTTCTAAGGGGCCTTGTATTGTAGTAGGTCTGAAAATGTGCAAGGCGCTACATTCTCTAGGAGCTAAATATATGATTGCACTACATTACTTTAGGGCATTCTATTTTCATGTGGTTATGCTCTCCAGGAGCTAATTAAATGGTTATGTGACCATGATTCTTACAAATGATATTTTGATTGTGGTGTTCTCTAGGGGCTGTTCTGAGCATTACAGTCAACATAGTACTATATGTGCTGCACTTGGTCATCCCATAATGCTTTGCAGGGCATTTTTTTACAAAACATTTTTGCTCATAACTCAGCCGTTGGTGATCTTAGGACAATGAGACCACCTTCAAAACATTCACCACAACCTGCTCTTCTCTTTCAATCTACATCATCTCTAGGTCCCCACATTAGGTTAGTGGGGACCCCAAAATAATAATCCCCTTCCATTCTGTGTCTTTTTTAACCTCTTTCATGGTTGGATCTTTTACAGCTCAGAGTAGTTTGTGTTTTAAGGGTCTAGTTTGTAAAATCATTGCAGTAAGCCTGCTTGGGCTGAAAATGTGTAATCACTACACTCTATAGGGGTTAAATATATGGTTACATTACAATATTTTTGGTTGTTTTCTTTTCAGGTGGTTATGTTCTCTAGGGGCTAGCTATGTGGTAACATGACCATGTGTCTTACAAATGCTATTTTCATTGTGTTGTACTCTAGGGCCTGTTCTGAGAATTACAGTCTAATGCCAAATGTTTATTTCTGATAAAGGTTTTTATTGTGTTTATATAATAATTGTATATGTTTTATTAATCTCTCCTTATTATAATTATGACCATAATTCAGGCCAATTTAGCATCCTTATTACACTATGACTGTTTGAACACTCTTGATATCTTTGGGTGACCCTTCTAGTTTATTTCTCTTGTTCCCGTGGCTGTCTTGTTTTGGTAATTGTGTTAGCCAGCCAGCAACTCTGATGGTGGGGTGGTGAAAGTGCTATTCTATTGGAATTAGCATTGCAGATTTAAATTAGGATGCTAAATGGCAACATTTTGTTTTTGGGCTGCAGATAGAGGAAGAAGGTAAATGAAAGTGATTTAGGTATATGCAGAGCAATTGGAATTATGTGGCAGGAAAAGACCAAATTAGAAGGAAGAGGTGAACACTTTATGTGGCAGGAAAAGTCCAGTTATGAATTTACAATGCCACTAGCTCTAACTCAAGTAAATGTGAGACCCATTGCATTGCAATGCATGTGGTGTATGTGATTAGCGGTTAGGGGGTACTGCACAAATGGCACAGTGGAATCTATGAGATTCCATTGTGCCATATTTGCTGGCTATTTTAATGCACAGAGCAGGTGTTAAAAAATGGCACACCATTGTTTTTAATGGGCCACTATGTACTTTTCAGGATTAGCGGCAAAAACGTTGGCGCTAATCCTGCAAAGTAAAACAATACCATAAAATATTTTGACAATATTGTCCCTAACCTGCGCCATGGAGAGTTGTATGTTTAATACAGCGCACACATGGTAGCGTTAGTGGGGCATTAGGAGGTACATAAAAAGTGGCGCTGCATATAGTTTCCTAAATGTGGGCCTAAAACTTTTATTGAGGGCTAGCCCTACCTTATTCAAAATCAAAATATAAAGGGAAAGGGGTGTGTGGCATCGATTATGACCTCCTCGTCTGTTCCTCAGTGAATTACTACATTAATAGGCTTTCATCAGGTCCACTGTGACCCGTCTCTGAATGTGCCCTTCCCAATTAAACTCATCTAAAACAAATGAAGAATGACTTACCTGTCAGTTCCTTCCTATATTCTGGAAATTATGCAGCAAAAAGGAAAAAAGGCACAAAAAACTATTTTGTTTTAATTAGAAACCACTTCTGTGTTGTCATCGCTTTTTGGCACTGTACAAACTTTAAATACCATTCACCAAATAACACCTCCGCACACGTATCAAACCTCTGAATACATGGTTGAGCAAAAGTGCACTCTAGCCCTTATCTAAACTTTTAAAGCCTCAAGCTATAGGTGATTGGGGGAGGGAGGTCCCTACCTATACGCTCTGTTGTGAAATTAGTACTTCAGATGACATGATAAGATACATACAATGCATTCAGGGGCATATTTATGGAAAAGTGAGCGCACCATTCATGATGCGTCACTTTTCTAGCACCCCAGTGCGTCCCTCTAACGACACCATGTGTGCGCCGTATTTACAATACGGCACACCATGGCTGTCGTGTTCACATTAGCGTCATAATTTATGGTGGTGATGTGGCGCTTTGCTGGACTAGCTCCATAAATTATGGTACTAATGCAGTAAAGCACAGGGAGGCCCATTGTTTTCAATTGGAATGCTATCTTAGGCAGGTGTTAATAATGACGCTAAAATGGCACGGTGAAATCTAGTAAATTTCATTGTGCCACTTTTCTGGGCCTGCCTACGTAGGAACAACCCCCTTGCATACATTATGCCTGGTGCAGGCATACTGTGGCACAAGGGTTTACAAAGTAGTGCAATGTAAAAATGGCGCATGGGAAATGCCACCTTAACGCCACATTTACATTAAATAAAATGACACAAAATCGCTGCGCCATATTTACAAAGTGGCGCAATGTATGCACTTTGCACCATAGTATGCCTGTGCCAGGCATAATGTATGCGATAGGGGGGGCTGAAAAAATGTCACAAAGTCATCTAAAAGATTTCTTCACGCCATTTTTTGCAGCATTTTTAACGCCTGCACAGAGCAGGAGTTAGAAGGAGGTACACCATTATTTGTAATGGACCTCAATGTGCTTTGCAGGATTAGCGCCAACATTTTTGATGCTAATCCTGCAAAGCGCCAAACTAGCATCAACATTTTTCACGCTAGTTCCCTAACTACCACCGGGGTGCGCTGTATCTTAAATACGGTGCACAGATGGTGGTGTTAGGGGGGCGCTAAATAAGGGGTGCAAGAAAAGAGGCGCTGCACTGGATGCAGTGTCACTTTTCTTAAATCTGCCCCTTAGTCTGTTAAACTGGAGGTTCCCTAGAGTTATGTAAATCTTGGACCATAACCTAAATGCGCTCATCGTTTTTAGAGTCCGTATGCAGTCCTATTTGCCGTTAAGGTCATTGCAGAGCTACTGCCACCTAGTGAGGCAGCTCTTTTGTTTATAAAGGATTCGGGCACATATTTATACTTTTTTAGCGCCGCATTTGCGCCGCTTTTTGACGCAAAAACGACGCAAACTTACAAAATACAATTGCATTTTGCAAGTTTGCGCCGTTTTTGCGTCAAAGAATGACGCAAATGCGGCGCTAAAAAAAGTATAAATATGGGTCTCGGTCTCCAATGACCTAGTGGCACTTGTGTATGATGGACAGATGAGATAGCCATAAGTACATGATGACTACTTCCTGCCTTTTAAGGCATTCAGTAGTCCTATGAGTCCAGAGACCGCTGTCATTTTAAGATATTAGTGCACTCTAGCCATTCATTATTACAGTAATGAATCACACCTTTTTATCCTATACACTCTAACAAGATAATCAAAAGTATGGTACCTCTTTTGTGTGGTCTCCCCTATGTTTAAGGAACTCGTCAGCATTTTGAAGCCTTTGAAAAGCTTTGGGAAGTAAAGCGGTAAAGAGAGATAAGCAAAGACTTAAACATAAAAACGCGGTATACAGGTGTCTGAGGTGGTCTGCTTCTACCTAGCTGTGCTTTCGCTATTTATTGCAGTTTGGGTTTCAGTGGATTACAGTATAGATAAGGAGCTGCTCTCAGATGTGAGTTGTGATAACCGACCTCTCAGACCATCTCGTTTCTGAATTGCACTCTGTGTGATGCTGTCGTTCTGGTGGAAAGACAGTAACTGTGGATCCATGGGAGATTTGATACTTGATGACAGTTTCACATCAGGAAGTCACTGACCACCTTTTGTGTTGGCCCAGGGTATTTCATACAATATATAACACTGCTGAATGCAACATGATATACTCGCTTTGCATTTCTGCAAGCGCCTCGTCTTTGACTATGCAATACATTGACACCATTGATAAAATTATTAGGAGCACCTAAGAGTGACACACCGAAGACAAGGGGTTAAGAGCTGAAGAAGGAGGATTGTGGTAAACAAAAAAATAGACTTAGATTTGGATTAAGCCTAATGAATGTTCAGAAGTCCTCGAGTAATATTCCACCTCGTACCTTGCATAAGAATACTGGAAATAAAACCAACAAGCGCCAAATGTAACACTCTGGGCCTCATTTACAACTCCGTTGCACCACTGCTGCATAGTCTTTTTTAGGGTCGAGCCTGTGTGGCATGCGCTTGCGCATGCGTATCGCAGCGAGACGCTTTAGTGTTTAGAAAAGGGCTCGGAGCCCTGTCAACGTCACGTCAGTGTTTTTTATTGGTTTGTGGGCTTGCCTAATAAAATCTGCTTGCTTTCATTAGTCGAAGGCACACATATGTCATGCCTTTTCCGGTGGCTAGCCCTCCTCGAGCGCAGCGACCAAGCACAGAAAACATGCGAGGCTCGCTGTTTTCCATCGGGCTCGTGGACTTCTTTTTCTCTAATTTACGAGCGCGATCTCGCTTGGCAGAAGTCGAGCGCTTTACATAGTTAATTTCACTTTTTCGGGTTATGTACATAAATGCACTTTTGCCCGATAGGTGAAAAGTCGGGTTAGGAGTTTACAACGCGATCAGCTCTAACATGAGCAAACGCGAGACCCGTTGCATTGCAAATGCTTGTTTTTAACGCAGCGGTTGTGCTAGCTCTATACTGCTCCATATTCACAAACTAACACATTGGGCCCAATGCTTCAGTTTGTAAAGCCATGTGTCACATTACACTTGCGGCATGTATAATGTATGTATGCTTTCCCACAGGAAAAGCCCAGAAGAACTGAAGCAGTGAAATTTTCATTTCAGTGCATCATTCTGTGACTTCACTGCTCAAACTTTTACCACCTGCTCAGAGAACACGTAAAATTGTTGCAGGGCTTTGTCATGTGGGAGACTCCTTGCATTGCTAGAATTGGGTCAGTTTAACAACACTACTCCAGCAATGCATGAGTTTGACGTCAACAGATGCATCAGAATTTCTGATGCATCTGTGAAAACATTTGCAATGGAGTTCTGTATTGTAAATATAGCACATCCATGGCGCTGTTAGGAGATGTGTGGGAAGCACAAGAAATCGGACGCATCAATGGCGATGTGCAGATTTTCGTAAATGAGGGCCTCTATTTGCATCTTTCCTCCATCAACATAAGCCTAAACAAAACTGTTTACGAGGATCAAATAAGCAGAGAACTTGGTGGAATGGGAATCCATTGCTCTGGACCTCCTGTTCCCTGTGGACCATCTTGCCTCGTCAGCTGACTACATAAAGGACCACTGGAATTATTCCATTTTGCAGCCACATAATTTTCCAAATAACATATAGATTTGCTTCATTTGTCACATATCCATTATCTGCTGCATAATCTGCAGATTTCTCTTATAAAAACAGATGTGTTTCTAGAGCAAACTGATCAAAAGTTACTAAAAATGCTACATCATGTGTTGCAGTGTAGTAGAAAGCTCTCACAAAGGTTGACTGGTCACCTTTCACGTGTTTATTGCTGTATTTGAGTGTTAATCTGGCACTAATGAGAGGAAACATTTGCCCAGTCACTCTTAAGATGTGTAAAAATGACAAAATAATTAAGTAATATTTACTATAAATGTGCAGCATTACGTCGTATACCTTTTCCTGCTGCAACATTTAGTCAACGTTTTCACAGAGTTTGCTTCTCCCTTGCCACAAAATTTCAGTGTACCTGATGTATACAGTAGGTAGAGATGTTCTGTGTATCCACAGTACTGGGTAGCTCCCTGACAACAAAGACCTATACAGACGGTTCTCTCTTCCTACTAGTTATGTTTTTAGGGTCGAGCCTGCGAGTGCATGGAGCCCACCTGTAGCTCACCATCTGTTGGTTTGCGTGGCACTCTTCTTTACAGCCTCGTAACTCATCAAGGCATGACTGGCATCAGTTCCATTTCTTTGAATGGAGCAGGGATCAAGCACTAATTGATTCAACTTAATTAGTTCCCGCCCGCTGCTCCCGACGTGATCGAGGTACTATTTGCTCTTTTTAACTTCTAGTGCCCCGCAAACAGATGGCTTGTGACTAGCAAAAACAAGCCAGTAGGACAAACAAAATTGTAAAGCTCTATTTTTAAAAGCTAACTTTTTAATTTTGCCAAGTCGTAATTTCTGAGCTTCCATGCATGTTTTCTTTTTGATAGTGGGTGTTGTCGGCAAAAGATGACAATTAACTTGTTCTAAATGTGTGAGACCTATTGCATTGCAAATGCTGGTTTCTTTTGCTTGCTTAACACAGAACATTCAAATACAAATATTTAAAAATAAAAAAATAAAAAGCAAACTTTTTTACCAGCCTACAGATCTTTAGCTTTTGTTTGCCATGATCTACATTTTATCGGGTATAAGTGTCAGTTCACTCTATCATCTTCGTAGCTGATCATAGAACAGTTACCTTCCCTGACTAATATTGATGTACACTACGTATAAAAAAATCTTTAGCAGCGCAAGCATGAAACAGCTGACTTCACTGCCAAAGCAATCAAACGAAAATCACGTTTTCAGAACGAAGTCTTTAACTTGAAGAATCAGCTGTCACGTCCTCTATCAAGCTGATCAACTGAACCATTTTAGCGCCGCGAGGCAATAAATTATAGCCAGAACTGTTAAAAGTGACAAAGTTGGAACTATTCCCAGATTTTTCTAGAGGTTTTAGAGGTATGAGATGTGCGCTCCTATATAAGCACAGATTAGATCCAGCTGGCAAAAGTTCAGAAAAGGATACTTGCTTTGTAGTTTGTGTCTAGCATGAAGAATTCATTTGCGCAAACCGTAGCTTAATAGGCACTTAAATACTCGTTTACAAGGGCGCGCTAAGAAGGTACTAAAAGGGCAACATTTTGTCGGAATTTTCGGAGGGAAAAATTATGACCTCTAATTTCTCATATAGCTACAGTAGGATGCATATTTGTGTTGAAAACCCCCGTCATGTATTGCCTTCAGCAAGTCTCGTCACTTACCCATGCGCAATGCACAGATTCACTAAAGGTACCTTGGTACCTATGGCAGTCTGGCGTGAGCAATGTATTTTTTATTTCTAGGACTACATCCGTTCCAACAAAAACAGTTTTATCTTATTTCGTCTAAGTATCCATCCATTATTCAAGTTGAGAAGGTCTCATCCACTACTCTCAGAATTCAATATATGGTTGAATACCACCTGTGTATCATCAGCATAATTGTTGTCGGCTACATTCATGGAATGCAACAGTTCATAAACTGGTTAAATATAGATATTAAATAACAGGGGCGACAATGGAAGCACTCAAAGGGCTACATATTCTCTTGGGATCTAAAGCTCTCCATACATAATATTGCTTGATGATCACTCATGAAGGAGCACAAACATATTCTATCCACCTACAGACATCCTGTCACATCCATCTGTCTTTCCAGCATGATAGTCAGTGTTTAAAATGTCAAATGCCACCAAGTGGTCCAACACTGAGTGATATGTGAGGAGAATGGCTGCATACCAATGGGGCATTGCCTGTGTGCCAGAGCAGTTCAGCGACCTCTCTATACTTCCCCTGTATACCAGGAGAGGGTCAGCATCATCTAAGCCATGCAAGGAGTACTGCATGGAAGCACTAGTCCTGCACCGCCTCATCCCTGTGACTCCATGTGCCAGAGGGGGACACTGTTGAATGTATTTGGGCCAGGAGTATGAGTCTTGTGCCTGCCGAGATCAGTGACCCTGTATGCAGGAGGAGTAGCTGTAGATAGGGCAATTGCACTAAAGAGTTTGGCCCACTGTACTACTGTGGCCAAGAGCTTCAGTCATTGCCCAGACAGGAAGAGAATTGCTGGAATCCATGAAGCAAGCCTGCCAACTGTAAATTGCAGATGATGGATTCTCTGAAGACCACAAGAACGCCCCACAAGATGTTGCACTCTTGTTGGAACTCCATTAGGGAGCCAGAGGATCAAGTTCCTACCCTCCCTGTTAAGAAATAAGTGACTTACTTTGTGTATGCCAAAAGGAGCAGCTCTGATCACTGGAACAAACCAGTAGTGCTGCTCACAGGAGGGAGTCAGCACCTGCTGGGTTTTACCACATACACCAAAAGCATCCTGTTTTTTGCTGAACAGGATCAGAACTTGGGGGCACCTGTGGAAAGGTCACTTTTTGCACCAGAGAACACTTTCATCCCATGAGAATGGCTACGACTGGAACTGGTCCTTTGACACCCCAGGGGACACACTGCTAATGGTGCTGCTGCACAATAGACACTTTTGACTAAATCCTAATATGTCAAAGGGGAACTCTACTAGTAAGCATTCCCTGGATGTGGCCACCAGTGCATTGGGAATAACCTTGACCATGTTATAGGATGGAGAGTGGGTCAGGTATTTGACTGATGACAACTAGTGTCCTGACCTCAAAGGGGTTGTGTTATTGCAAATGAATGTTGTTTTTCCTTTGCATATGAAGAGTTAGAAATAAAGTACTTATTTTTTCTTATAAAAACAAGTATTTGTCTTTTTATTGATTAATTGTTGGTACTGTTTGCACTTTCAGTTATGAGTCATGTTCACTTACCTGTATCAACACAGCTACCATTGAAAGTCAAATGCAGAAAGGGTTCTTGGTCCAGTTGCTTAGGATCCATAGTAGAACAGGTCCCGCAACATCAGGAGTAAAAGGCCCTGACCAACACGGTTGTGCTCCCTTTAAAAAAAATAGAATGTAAGACTCTGTAAGCCTGCTATATTCCTCAAACTCCTATCTGACTCATAGGTAATCTTAAACTTGGGTGGCTCTTATATCTATGCCACCTTGAAAGTTATTCAACTGCTTACTTTATGAATTTATTTTATCAAGTAAATCTAGGGAGTTCGTCTGGCTGTTGGTCTTAGACGTATGCCAAAAAATATATTTGTTTGGCCTGGTTATTCTGCGTGTAGATTGGCATTTACAGTAGTAAATTACAAGGGTGGAGTCCTAAACTAAAATACCAAGGTCTATTGATGTGTTGTAACACCAGTTTGATAACTAAGGGTAGAGGATCATAAAATGCAGACACTGGTGAAGCATTATAACAAAATTAAGATTGTCAGACATCCAAAGCTCACTAGTACTGAGATTAGGTGAAGGAACGCCACTGGAGCAATATTATCTTATGTTGGGTTACAGTGAGCATTGATCCTTTTTGAGCAGCACTTTAATGATTGTGGAAATTTCACTGCAATTTTATTATCTGGCATAGATCTAGACACTCTTGCACTTTATTGGTTAATTTCAAGATTAGCGTATGTGTACATTAGAGGAAGATGAATGTGCACCTTAGGAATCATCAGCCACCATTAAAGTAGGGGTACTCGCCTTCAGTATTTTGGAGTACAGCATACACCATGACAAAAGAAGGGTAGTGTTGTAAACAAACATTGGGAAGTCTGTGGTATCACATTATCTATGTGGCAACCAGAGCAAGAAAAAAGAGGTGCCCTAGAGTAAACCTCAGGCAATAAAGATACACCACATTAAGATCTAGAGGCCCAAGTGAAGTAGAGCCCCTTGACATTTCAAACGCAGCTTTGCTACGTGCCTATGGTTAGCATTAACATTTCAGTGCCTTTCCCAAGTGGGCTAAAAATCGAACAGTATGTTAATCCGTACGATGAGGCCCAAACGTGGACTTGCACCATTTAGTTGAATAAGACCATGCATGTACACCAGCAGGGGCTTAATTGAGATAACTTTCACTTCAAGTCCCAGGACTTTCATCAGCATAGCGGCTCTAGTTCATAGTATCCTCACAGTTAACTTTATTTAACTTGGCATTTGCTTTATTCTTAGTTTTTAAAGTTATATTATACGGCTATGGGTGTTGTTTTACACATTCTAAAGTTCTGCTTGAGGGGATTGCTATTTGCTTGTTTTTAAATGACCCCCTTTATATTTTTGCTTTAATCATATATATTTTAAGTGCAGGAAACAAATTGTTCATATCGATAATATGTACAGGGCACTATGTATCTTCATGTTTTATTGTCATGTATGATTTGTGTTTTATGCTGTGTGGCTTACAGCTGTAAACTGAAACAATAAAATATTGATTTAATCCCCTCAATCCTTCCAATCCATCCCAGTGCCCCGGATTTACACTTTGGCATATCTGCCACTTCCCTCCTTATTCCTGATTAATGGGGTCATGTTTGTAGCAGGAACAGAAGGTAAATAAGGCACTGAGAATTCTACTTCCTGTGCTGTGCAGGGTCAGACTGACATATCGGGTAATCAATACAGTTTTTTATGGGGGGTGCACCACTGAGGAGACATCCAAAGATCACAATAAGTACAAGCAGTCCAATGTCGTAGAGAAAATATACGAAGATCTTTTCAGATTGTATTCCCAAAGTGTTTTATTGTTGTCAAACGGGGCTTGTTGTGGCAAAAGATGCATAAACACGGAAGCAGCCAACGCGTTTCGCCCCATACAGAAGGGGCTTCCTCAGGGCTGCAAGGTAACATATAATCATAAGACCAACAATGAATAATACTAAATACTAATAGATAATAATAGAATGTGATAAAGCCCATACACCATCAAAAACAAGGGAGTAGGGGGCAAATATTAACAATAAAAATAATAATAATGTTTGTGTTTTAGATACTAACATTAAGATAAACGCATTATGAAGTAATGAGTCCAAAATATAATGCACCAAGAAGATATTGAGTATTTACAGACATTTTCTAAATTATTTTACTTTCTAAACTATTTACATCTAATATTAGTCAGGAACAGCGAGGAGATAGTGCATGAACCAAAGAACCGGCAAGAGAGTCAAGACAACCACCAACGGCGTTCAAACAGTGCAAACGTGAGTTAATTGAAGATTGAAAAAAATTGGATTTTTTTTTAATATTTTTTCGTGCAAAGAGCGTGATAGGGCCAGGTAAGTCATAGGAAATAGATATACAAAAAAATGTGTTGAAAGTTAAGACCAAGAAAGGTTCCCTGCCTAGGGGCACCGTTCACATAGATAAAGGAAGGAGGTAAAACAGATATTTAAAAAAGTAATATAAGAGAAGGGGATAAGTCAAAAAAAGGGGGGCGCACATACCAATGTGATATTCCTGATGATGTAGAAATGAAAAAGGCATAAAATAAGCCTGTTAGGGAGAAAATATATATAAAGAAGTATATATAACGATTGGCCTGATGCGCATATGAGAAAGTACATAATGAAAAGAGAGAAGGACACCCGACAGGTTTGTCGTGTTTTACCTGAAAAGTTCGTGGGGAAGACTTGTTGTCTTCTAATTGGTTCGCTCCAAAGAGTATCAAGGCCGGTAGGTCGGAAAAGGTCTACGGGCCCGGCCGTGTGCCGCCCATATTGTTAATTGTGTCAGCGCGTGTCCCGTGCGCCGAGCCATATTTAAAGGAAGGAGAGAGAGAAGGAAGTTACCAAGAGGAACTTCCGTCAGGCCAGAGGGAGCGCATGGTAGTAGAGAGCGGACTGCACGTGCCCATATGGGGCAGGTGGTCATTGTTGGTATAGGCGAGCTTCATGTGCATGAAAAAATAGAAATAAAGAACGGACCGCATTTCCCAATCGACATGTGAAAGTATATAAGCTGTCTAGTAAGGAAAAACAGGGAATTGTGCTAGGGCGGCCATTTTGAGAAAGTGGAGACGAGCAACAAACGTGTTCAGAGATCTGAGACTAACCCCTTATACCCAGAAAGTATTATTACAATATGTTAGCAAAGTAAAAAGATAAAAAGATAACAGAAGAGGGTAAAGTCCATGAAGATCAAGGAGAAAAGAAAAACGGTTTGGTAAGTAAAAAGAAAGGAGAAAACAATACCCAAGAAAGTGATTAGTGTTGCTACGTCGAAGCAGATTATGGATGAAAAGTCAAAACAACACATGAAATAACATAACAAAGTCAATCAAAGAAACATTATGGTGAGTTATACATTTAACAACAAAGAAGGTTGTATAAATTGCAATCAAAAACTTGAGACCGGGAGGAAGATATAACAAGCAGAAGGAGAGATACAAAATAATAAAAATAAAGAACTTCCAAATCAATTCTATTCGTCAATTCAGTGAAAGTACATGTGATTGGTCAAAACGAATACAGAGAATATCTCTTTCTTATCCATTGAGTTGTGATGAAGGCCTGTGGCAAGACATCATAAACATTTTATAAATGAAATTTAAACACAAAAGCGCTTATTTATACAAAGATACACATAAGCAAAAAGAAGATTTTTGGGGGAAAAATTCCACAACGAAAAAGAAGAAGATTCTCATGAGTACACATCATTATATGAAGAAGCAAAATATTTAGTACAATAAATCATAAAAAGAAATGGAATTCGTGATCGGTATTAAGTCCAAGTTCTACTGCTCGTAATCGACATATCCATGCGGCCTCCTTTTTGCGTAGTTGTAATTCCCTATTGCCTCCCCTAGGATTTAGAGGGATATGATCGATTCCTTGGAACCGTATATTACTGTATTGTAGTATTGGGGCTTTTTGCCTTATTGGTCCTTTTTTGCAGCAAGGACCAGGGTGGAGTTGCACACCATATTCACCTAATTAATGTTATTTCACGGTTGGATACTTCTAGGGATTGATGCGTGCTCTTTCCAGGCCTGCTGCATTTTTGTTCTTGTAATTTATATCGGGTAATCAGTCAGTGCCCCACGGCCAGTCTGAAATGTTAGTGTGTGGTGCGACTTTTGGGCTGCTAGTGGGCCTGAGTTATGATCTGCTCAACCAGATTTTTTTTACTGGTATTTCTCTGATATTATAATAAATAAAGCAGCAACAAGCGCACCAGGAAGTCTTCCATGTCTTGCAAAATACTTCTACAGCGTGTCTTTAGAAGTTCGAAACTGCCTCATTTTCAAACGTTGGTGACTTTTTTATCTATCTAATTCAGGAGCGCCTCACTGTGCGTTTAGGGGGCGAGGAGGGGTGGGGCAGTGCGTGGCAGGGGATGGGGAAACAAAAAATATAATTTAATAAAATAAAAACCACCTACCTTGCCACCGCTGCCACCACTGCGCCGCTCCTCTTGCCTTCACTGCAGCCCCAAGGCACAGGCTCCAAGCCTGCCCTGCAGCCAATCTGAACACACTGCATGACAACAGCATTTGGATGGGTCCGAGTACCAAGTCAGGGTGCTCCCAGGCAGACTGGGAGCCTATGCCTGCTCTCTCCAACCCGGCAACACAGTTCCGAGAGAGCCTAGTGCGCATGTGTGTTTCGCCGGCCTAAGACGGCTGACCAAACACACATTTGCACTGGGGTGGAGTTTTGTGCACTCCCCCTCAGTCCCTCTCATCGCCCATGGCCCCACCCCTTTTACAAGAAAACCATAATAAGCATAGTTAAGTATGGTTTTCTTGTAAAAGTTCTGCAGCTGCTGGTAGAGGGGAGACGCTCCTCCACCTTAGCGAAGGAGCAGCGTCTGATCTAATTCCCTAATGGGGGGCCACTTTTATTTTGTTACACAGGCCTTTTGTTCCTGTCACAGTCTGACCATGGAGTTGTGCACTTTTGCTCATCTCTCGCTCCTCGCACCGCAAATCTCGGACTGTTAAAGCACAAAGCATGAGACATGGGAAATATCCTTGATGGGCGAAGGGTACATTTTATCACGTCCATCTCACTACCCTTGACATTCTGATGAATTGGCAGCCACTCTTTGTGCAAGGGAGGTAAACAAAGTCCAAGGGGGTGGGATTCACATGCAACACTCTTGGCACAACACCTGTCTCATGGCACACAACACACAAAATAGGGACACATTTAGCCAACATCACTCTTCTGCAGGTCTAATGTAATGGGATTAAGGGCCAAAAACAGACAACACCACACACATTCCGCATGGGTCAACGGTCATGCCTGAAAATATTCTACAATCACCAGGCACCTGAGGCACAACCCATGACTGGAATGTACACACCACACACCAACACAACCATGCATTCAAACAGGAACATACACAATACCAAATGCAGGTCCCATTCACTGCTCTACTTAAAACACTACAGTGCCATGGCATTTAGCAATAAACACATATCCACATCTGACATTGTTTCTCACATTCTATTGCAGCGGACCACGTTTATGGCATCCAGCCATGGGTCATGACCCCATATAGAATACCCACATACTGATGCTGAGAGAGCTTATGATGAAGCACTCATAAGGACCAGGAATGTGGTGAACTGGGCATTTGGCATACTGAAATCCAGGTTCAGGTACCTAGGTCTCACTGCAGGAAGTTTATTATATGCCCCACTCCTTGTGTGCAAAATAATACTAATTTATGCAATTTTGCACAACATCTGTGTTCACACCAATGTCCCCTGGGACAAACAAGTCAAGATCACCAGGGAGGAGGATGAGGACAATGATGCACAACATGAAGATGGGGAACAACAAAACTCTGATGCTGGAGCACACAAAAGAGACAATATTGTGTTCAACTTCTGCACATAGAGACTGTACTTAAATCATCATTGAGAAAATTGTTATCAAGAAATCACTTGAACTCAGATTTGTCATCGTGTACCTTTTTTTACTATCATAAACCTAATCAACTCGCCCACATCTCAAAAAGCTTGACTGCACCACAAAAGATGTAAATAAGTTAGGAACATAGTCAGGAACAAGAAACAGTTACACACAGTGCTCTTCTATATGAATGTGTGGGAGAAATGTAGGCATAGTCAGTTACACTAATAAATTACATTGTCACACACATATCACACAAGTGTATTGGGTTGACATTTGACAGCAGCAACCCAGAAAAAACATGTGAAGACTGTTGTAAAGACGTCTGTCCTAGGCAGGAAAAGAGTACTCTGTACCTACAACGGTAGGTGTGTGCCTGCTATGTAATCAAGCAATGTCTGAATGTCACAATCACAGGTGACAACTTAAAACATACCCATCAGTGGCACTCACATGTTTGACCAAGAAAGAGTCAAATACAGAGACCAAAACACTTAAATGTCTAGGTCTGTTAGACTCCCTTCAGTTTGGAATGTGAAATGTCAAGCAATGTCAAAACAAGTCACAAACCTTGACAAAATGTACATGTGATGAAGGACACAGAAATTTGTATGTCCTACTCATAGATTTCTGGAGTAATCACACAATTTAAATACACTCAAAGTGCATGTGGCAAAGGTTGTAGAATGCAGATGTGTGTGAATGCTCATGTCAAACAGAAATGGGGAAGGACAGCTAATAGACTCCCTTACTTAACTTTGACATCCAATATGTGCAGGTGACTCAGACACTACACAAGTTCTGTGGCTGGTGTTCAGTGACGTGTGGGGGTCTGTCAAGTTATCTTGCAAACCCTGGAAGTTCTAGGGAAAATATTTCTTAGACTGTAAAAGAAGCTATGTCCATCAATAAAGTTGACAGGGATGACTTACTATGATGCGCATGAGTGAAGGGAGGGACAGTGAGGATCATGAAGATGTGTACTAAAGGTAATCTGCAAAAAGTGCACCAGCAACATTGAACTAGAAGCATACCTCACACAATCTGCCTTCAATGTGTGTAAAGAAACACACATAGACAAATATTCACTGTACAACACAACAATGTTGCCATGCAACACCAGACACATATTCAAAGAGATTGTGTAGGTCAGTACATATTCCAGTCACATTGCCAACAATTACAACAGTGTGCTTGGCCAGCACAAACAAATATAACAGCAGCCATGAGCCGGATTCACAATATATCAATGACCTAACAATGCAACAGAGGAATAATCTCGCACATTTATACATAGTCATGTCAAACCCTAGCAAACGATGAGACATATCCATCACAAACAAGCTATAAATCTCTAATAAATAATAGGGCAAGTCTGACATCAACTTCCAAAAAGTCACCAAGACATTGTTGGGTATAGGACTACAATTGTGCAGCTGTATGTCTGCAGTTGACTGTGCATTGCAGTGCTGATGATAAACTTGAGGATGCCAACCCCCCATCCCCAGAGGGATCTACATCCACTATTGACACAGTCTGGGACCTTATGCCTGTGCACAGTAAACTGTGCTGAGGGGGGCAATAGTCAACTTGTACCAACACCAGCCACAATGGGGCTGTGTGGGCATACAAAGTGCCACTGGAACACTGATTACTAGGCTGCCATACAGATTGTGTGCTAAAAGGGAAGTCTGGCAAAACAAAAGGGAGAGTCATTGTTCAGTCAAAGTGTATGTGCTAACCATATTATCACAAAATTTCATCCGACATGTCCCAGCTAGGTGGACCAGGCTGGGTGAGGTCTTTTTGCAAATGGTCAAAAGAGAACTTTCTTCATATGGCATGGTGTCTGCCTGAAAAAGATTAAATTTCAAACAATTAAGTACAGTACATATGTTTCTACATAAGGGGAACATAGTAAACACAGATATGAGTACACAGCTTTGCTACAATGGTGCACAAATATCCATACTGGAATTGAGAATTAGTAGTTGCCAGAGACCTAAACACATCGATGTAGTATGCATTGCTGATTACACATGAAAAAAAAAATTCACACCCTAACATGTCACATACATAACAACAAAGACACATGCCAGCACACCATCTTCAAGAATTCCATGCTTGGGGAACTGTACATTACACATGTTGCATTACATCATGAAGTCTGGCCCTTAGGACAAACCAGAGTATGCCACTCACATGCACTTACATTGCTATGGGTTACCGGATCATAAACCAGGCAAAGTCACCACCATCCTTAGTTAAACATTTGTCTAGGGTATCATGTGAATAAACATGTTTCGCATATGGGTCAGCCATCGTAAGCTGTGTGGTGAAACATACAGTGGGAATTCTGACATGACATTGTTTTAGACCAACAATATGAGTTCCATCACATATGTACACTCACAATTCACACATTGTACACATGTGGAAATATGTATGTGGAAAAAGATGTCATACACATGCACATTTGTAAACAATATCAGTCCTCCTATGCATCCCACACACCTGCATACATATGGAAACATATTCCTGTTTTGCGGTATAAAGTGTAATACACACATGCATACATATGTTGCCCTAGCATTAAAAAATAAAGATACATTGCACCTGTTTGTGAAATGTGATTCTGGGTGTCCTGTCAGCCGTCTCTCTAAAATTCACACATGCCATCATGCTTCAAAAAATATGATGCATACGGTCATTTTTAACAATTGCAAATACTTAAATTGACGCAGCGCACCGGTGCATCTAAACTAAAATGTTATGCCCTATCAGCCATCCTTCAAAAATTCACGCATGGCCATCATGAGTCTAAAAAAACAATGCTTATCAAAAACTGTCACACATGCACCCAGGAAGTGATGTAATAGGACTTCCTTGCTGCACACATGGAAAAGTAAACTAACTTTCGTTTTTACTTTACAGTCTTGTAGTCTGTGATTGGGAGTGGATGTGTGGTGATTGTGCTGGTGTGAGGAGTGGTGAATGTGGATTATTTTGCACTGTGTGCTGTCTGTTTTGTTCCTAAAGTCCATTTTGTCATTGTATTTGTCATTTTGTGCTGTTATTGTCTTATTATTGTTGGGTGTTTGTCTTTGGGGTTGATAAGTGTGTTGGGGTTAGTTGGGGATTAGTATTTTATTTTAGTTGGTTTTAAGGTTGCAGTGTAGGTTTTGTGCAACATGTCAAGGGCCAACAGGATGACTGATGATGCACTACTTTATATGGTTGCTCTGCCACTGACTTCTAATGATGGTGGCAATGGGTGGCCGTGTCATCATGAGCTACATGCCGGAGGCACGGAAGCTGAGCTGTGGCACAGTGCTGTTCCAGCTTGCCGGATCTTCTCTGTCTAGTGCACTGTCCACCAGCTGAAGCACCAGTTGGAAGTCCTGAACTCCCGGGAACAGGATCTCCTGGATCACCTGGGAATTGAGGTTGGCGGAATTGTTGGTGAGTACCCCTTAAATATAACTTCATTTTTATTCGCATTTGAATAACTGTAGGCCATAAGAATTACTTCACCATGTCATGACAAAGGTGAGCACATCAAGTAGTGTCTCTCTGCCAATCTGCATTCAGGAGAAGGTCAGCAATGCACAAGGAAGCTGACAATTAGCGCATTCCTGCTTTGTACCTTGTGTATCACATGTATATTTTGAGGTGCATAAAAGTAAACACCCATGTGCCATGGTGCAAGGGTGCATGTTTTCCAGGAACAACTGTCCATATCCATCAGGGACTTGGCCACTGTGGTATTTTGCAAAGTCATGTTTATGTGATGCCAAACATGATGCAGGAATATAGGGAGTCATGGATGTGTGTGTTTCTTGAGTCATGTATGTGCAGAGTGACACAGCAAGGGCTCAAATGTAGGAAGGGCCTAGCAGCTCCTAGAGCAACATTATGGTCATTTTTTCTGACGCTAATGTGGCAGATTGAGGCAAGTATTGCCGCCCCATATGGGCAAAATAGCACAATGCAATCATTGTGCCACTTTTTAAACCCTTACGCCACATTATGCATGTGCTAGCCATCATTAATGCAAGGGGTGCGTTCTGGCGGTAGGAGGCCCAGAAAAATGGAGAAGTTAAATCTACTAAATTTCACTGCACCATTTTTGGCATCCTATTGAATGCCTGTCTAATAATGGTGGTTAAATGACTCTCCCATTGTTTTCAAAATGCCTTAAATCACTTAGCAGTTTTTGCACCTTCATGTATGGTGTAAATCATGCAAAGTACCACAATAACTTCTAATTTTCCAAAGCTATTGTCCTAACATGCGCCATGGTGCACTGTGTGTCAAATATGGCACACACATGGTGGAGTTAGGTCCTGGTAAGGGGCCGCAGAAAAAGTGGAGCATCAGAGATGAAGCACCATTTTTACATAGATTTTCAGCAAAGTGCAATGCTTCTGACAATTGTCAGTGTTCTGTCCCCAGCAAATTGTTATGTATGTAGTTGAGACATGTACGTATGGGACAAGCCCATAACTGTATGTGTTTGTGTGGGCTAACAATGTCTGTCAAATTGACATGACTAATATGGGCCAGTTAGTCATTCCCTAACCTGAGTCATCAAGGTCAATCAGCTAAGCATGTGGAATCTGTAACAGTTGCCCTTGCTTTTCTTTGTTCAGCAATCCCAAAGCTATGTTTTCATGTCATGTCTTGCAGGTGGAACTGCCCCCTACACCATTGGTGAGGTCGCAAGATTTGTGGACCCCGATTCTACCAGTAAGTGTTACCTTGTTTGTCTAATGCGTAGTGCAATGTTTATTGTGTGGCGTTATATGTATAAGATAATTTTAGATTAGATTATTTAGCTGTTAGCTGAAGGGATAAGTTATGATTAGTCAGTATAAGGTAGGTTAGTGTGTAGTTTAGGTATTTGATAGTTAGAAATGTTATAGTCTCAATAAATCTTGTAAGTTTCCTACAATATGGTCTCCATGCTGATTAACTATCTGGGTGTTATCATGTCTGGACAGGTCACATTAGACAAATGCCTTTGAGTGCTCATTCAATAGTGATCTACATGTGTGACTATGTGTATCCCCTTTGGCTAAGTACCTGCCTGATTGGCAGCGGTATTACATCAGCTACTCAATACACTATTCAGCACTGCAACTGACACTATGATTGTGAATGGATACAAATCCCAAAACAGGTAATCAGACACAATCTATTTGTGTTGGTAAGTAATGTAACATTTAATGGTCAAGAATTTGAAACATTGCACTCCACCTCAATTGGGAAGTAGATACTGCCACACTCACAGTCTTACATACGTCTTATTTGTTTGTCACATTCATGTTGTACTGGTGCAATCATCTAAGATATTTTCAGACACTTGTTTATCACACAAGCCATGAGTAAACTTGCATGGTGCCTGTTTAATCACATGCCTCAGAAATTTTATGGCAGTCCACACTTCTATTAGCACTCTGTGCCACCTGAGAATCATTTCTGTGGAGTCACCATTGGCACAATCCGCCAGTCCCCATTTCCCAGTGTGTAACACCCACCTTGAATGACTTATCATTGTCTTCTGCATATGTACCCCTTTCATTGCTTTGACTGTGTTACATATGCATGCCATAGCGGTTGTTAGGGATTAGTGCATGCACCACAAATGGAGATATACGGAATATGTTGCTTTGGAATTTACTGATTTTAGAGTAAGTGACTGATTCCTCTGCCAACCGCCGTCTGTTGTAAGAGTGATGTAAGGGTGTGAGCTGTCCACATGCATCCTCCTTGCCACTTTGAGTCATGTGTTCAGCATCCTGCACTACCCATTGTTAGATTCAACCATACCCTGCATTGGTCGTAGTTCTTGAAAGTTTGCACTGTCCTGTCCTTTGACTCCAGTGGCCAACTCCTCAGGGATGACCACTGCCACCATCTTCTCCAGCTCATCCAGCTGCTCCTGTGGTGCCGGACTTCCAACTCCAGTCTGCAGTGCTGCCTTTAGGTTCCTGGCCAGTTTCTCTTTAGTTCTGTGCTTACAATCGTGCCAGCGCTTCTTCTAATCAGTGACAGTCCTCGTCAACTCTGCCACACTGTTGACTTTATTGACTGTTGACTGCTATATGCCTCCTTCCTACCTATTGGCGATTTAGAGGTGACAAAGAGCTGCTGTTGGTGCTCTGTCACCTATCTAGCCAAGATGGTATTCTCCTCACTGAAACAACACTTCCTCTTCCTTTTCCCCTTCTCCTGTGAGTCTGCCTGTCTATTCTGGCTTGTGCTGGGCTGATTGTGGTCTCTCTGGGGTCTTACCTGTCCTGCATTCTCCTTCTTGGGTCCTCATGGCTTGTTTTGCATTTTCGCAGGTTTTTTTTACGCTTTTCACACAAAAATGGCACTAACATGTTTTGCTTCAAGTAATGTGCCGCTAATCGTGTAAACACCACTTTTGCAGGATTAGCATCATTTTTGTTTACGACCTGTCACAATGGTTAGCATCATTTTTTTTTACTCTGACCTTTCCTTAGCGCCATGGTGCACCGTTTTATAAGTACAAAAAGAACTAGTGATGGACGGAATGCTGAACGTCAGACATTCACCCCTACTACAGAGATCTGGGCCTAAATCCATTGTTTTTTTGCTACCCATGCCATTCCAGTTTGGATCCAGCCATATGCAAATCAGTCTTGACCCTGTTCTCCATGGGAACAGTCCAGTCTGAACTGCCATGCCAGGTCCTGCCTGGACTGGAAACAAGCATCCTAGGACCGGTTTCAGGGTATCACCCTTCATCAGCCAGTCTAGTTTGACTCCAGTGGCATGGGAAGCAAGGGACCCACGTCTGGGCACGCCCTTCCCACTTGGGGCAAGAAATGCAAAAAGAACAAGTGATGGACAGAATGCTGAACAATATCAAACATTCACCCCAGTACAGAGATCTGAGCCTAAATCCATCTTTTTTTTATAAATACGGCGCACAAATAGCGCTAAGGAATGTTGCAATGTGGTGTTACATTTTTTGACGCACTACTAAGCTAGCGTACTTGTGCATAATTTTTCTTAAATTTGGGCCAATATGTACAAAACACAAAAGCATATTCACACAAGGGAGTACACAGATCTACACTACAAAAATATACTAAGACACAGATGAAAAGTAAGACATCTCAAAGTTAAATTCTTTCAAATGAAAAGCAGAAGAAGCAAGGGAGAGACAACGGATACTGTACAGAGGATTTCTAGAATCTTTTCATTCAGACAAACAACTAATATTGGAATTTACCAAACTGTAAAACTCTCAGAACACATTTTAGTCTTCATTTATCATCCATCCCTTTTTTCATCTTTGAGTCCAAGAGAGAGGCCATAAACGCCACTCCTTGGTCCCTGCGGGACATGCAGCTCTCTAACCATTGGTCCTTCCAAGCACAAGCCCTTGTCTCTAACATTCCTCTCATTAATGAGAGCCAGATGGTTGTTTTTTGAGCTGCAGTTTCTTGGCTCACTAGTGACACCATGTGGTCACCTACAAACATAACCTTCGTGAATGTGTACGTATTGGTCGTGGCATCAAAGTGATTTTCACAGCACCATCTCGCCAAGCGGTACGGATTGGCATATGAAGCTGAAACCCAATTATCTAACAGTTACATAGATGCAAATCTAATTAGAAAATGAATACTGAGAAAGTTGTAATTTTTTTTTGCCTACTGTGTTCTTTGACACATTAATGATAAATGCGTGAGTGCAGACCTCGTTCGAAAAACTAGGATTTATAGCAAAGGGCGTGAAGAAGAAGAGGCCCAAACAGTGGTCAGGGGTAGGGAAATGGGAAGATTCAAAAGAGGCTGGAATAGGGGCTACTAAGGATTGCATGAGAAAAGCGATGCAGTGGATAAAATACCACAGCACAACGTAACGTACTTTTGTCCGATTGGGAGGATTTCGTTACGTTTTGTTATTATGTGTACAATGTTTCTTCAGTTATCATAATGGTACTGTCTGGTTTTATGGTTGTCTTCTTATTTGATATCAGTTACTTTGTAGCATCACTTTCTCAGAGGATTCTGTCCTCAGAATGTGACTGCTCTTAGAAAACTTTGACAGCATAATATTTCCAGTGCAGTACATAACTTTGGCAGCATATCATCACTTAATAGAAAGTGACATAACACAGCACATCACAGCACAACATACCATTATAAAACGTAAAACATAGCATCAGTGTTATAAGAAGAAAAGTAAAGCGAATCTGTGCAACAGGTGAATTGCTGTTTCCAGTTGGCGATGTAAAGGCCCGTCCTCTACCTGAATTTACCCTTTTGTAGGACTATTCTGTATGAGTGATTTTTTTTTCATGTCTTTCTCTGTCTAGGAGACATATTTGTACTCTGCACCAAATTAGCGTCATTCTTTTTACTCTAATTCAGCACTAAACTAACTCCATATTTATACTTTGGCGCTAGACCTGTCTAGCTCCAAATTTATGGAGTTAAGGTCATTTTTTGGACATGGAAAACTACCTTGCCTTAATGAGAGGCAAGGTAGGCGTTCCCGTGCAAAAAATGACTCTATGGCATTAACGCCCAATTTATACTTCTGTGCAAAAATGGTGCACGGGAGGGAGGAGGGGTAAAAAAAAACGTGCTTTGCCCCATTTCTTTATGCCTCGGTCAGGGCAGGCATTAGGAGACCTGTGGGCCTATTTCCATGGTGGAACACCTTAGAATAAGCCCACATGTGACCTCCCCAGGGACACCCCACCCACACCAGAGGAACTGTGGAGGCTGTGGGACCCCATCCCAGGTAAGTACAAGTAAGTACAGGTAGGTATTTAATTTTATTTTTTAATGTGCCATAGGGGGCCCTGAAATGGGCCCCAATACATGGCACAGGGTGCAATAGCCATGCCCAGGAGACCCTTGTTCTGTCGCGTGGGCTCTCATTATTCTAAATGAGACTACTGGATTTCTAGGTAGCAGGATCGTTCCTGGTGTGGGGGACTGAGTCTGACCCACGTGGAAGTACCTCTGTCACCCTAAATCCGGTTTTGATCCGGCTAACTAGCAGTGCCTCATCTCTCCATGGGGAACGGATGATTGGGCAGCTGAGCGCATGACATCTTGGGAACTTCTCAGGGAAGTCGTGGTCCCTCAGGTCCCAACCAGCTCTCTCATTTACAGTATGATCTCATATACAAATGACAAAGACAGTTTGAGTTTTATAGATTGTTTTAATAAAGTGACTGTATTTTAGATATTAAGGCGTGAGCCGCAATAACCAGAACCATACAACACAGTAGGATTGAAATAGTCATGAGGAGAGTGAAACATAAGAATAACGCTATCATGGTGTTAATAAGTTCTACTCTCTCTCAGTTAGTTCTATTTCGAGCACAGCATGTTAAGCTTCTAACTTGCCTTTTAGATTCCTTGGGAAGCCATCAACCCTCATACCTGAGCAAAGGCCTGTGATCTGGTTCAGCATCTGCAACGAGGCAGTCAGCGTCTAGTTGTGGTTCCCTGGTCGGAATCTCCCTCTTGCATGTATTAGGACAAGGAAGTGTTTTTATAACTAACATGTCAGTGTGATCACAAAATGCCCCTACGCAAGAAATGCCAAAGACTAAACTCCTACCACGTCTATCGGCAATGTACCAGGCTGTATCCTTGACTGAAGCACAGAGTGATCAAGAATGTGTTATTGAAGAACTCCAGTGCTGAAGTAGGCTAAACAGTGTGATATAAAAATAAAACAAGACCGTAGAACTAGCTATTTGAAAAATAACAGTACGAAGCTGAATAAAAAGCATTTAGAGCAAAGTGCACAGAGGCTTAACGCCTGAAGCTAACGCGCAAAAGATACATAAAACTGACCACACTACAGTTCCCTGTGCTGGCCATTGTGATGGTGGGCATGACTCCTGCCTTTTCTAAGGCAGGAGTCATGTGGCATGGTAGGTTTAGCACCATAAAATGACACTGATCTGGTTAGAGTCATTTATTTTTTTCTCTAACCTACCTAATGTCATTTTTTGGTGCAAAATCCCCTTCTTCCATACCGACAGCTCCACCCGACTAACGTAATTTTTATTGATGCTAGCCTATCCTTTGCACCGGTTTGCACCATTCCATAAATATGGTGCCCGGCTGGTGCACAGAAATGGTGCAAGCCGGTGCTCAACTTTTTGGTATAAAACAGCATTAGTGCAGTTTTGCACCAAAAAGTGTAAATCAGGGCCTAGGTATCCTGACGCATCAGTGAGGCAGAGAACTGAAAACATAAGACAAACGCAAATCTGCTTTAAATAGATGAGTATAAGGAAGCAGAGATGAAATTCCTCATAGACCACCAGCAATTCTGGTCTACTCTGCTTTGTCTCACACTGCCCGATATGCACTCCTGAAAACAAACCTTCCTCGTTACCCCTTCATATGTAACGACTAAACTCATTGCACTCCTAAAATAGATTAACCACATCAACATACACCACAATAAGCGTTTTCATTAGTTTTGGGGACAGTTTCTTTAGCAAACCACATTGTTAGTAGTCCGCCAAGCTTTTTTCTTCAACAAACATAAATGTTATGTATGCATTATTGTCTGGTAACAATACGGGCAGGCGTCCTTTAATTGTATTTCACCAAAACATTTTAGGGGACGTTTCTGGTTACAGGGCACTGTCAATACACAAACTCCCTTCATCATGATCTGCCCTATCTAGATGAATATTTCAAGACACCCACACTTTTGGACCATGCTTTATTTATTTTCGGTTTTCTCACAATGGGCCTGATTCACAACGTTTTTTCGTACCAGTAAGATATTCTTAAGTGCAGGAGAACAATGATATACAGGCAGAAATTGCAAAATTCTGATTCATTGAGCCACCATTTTTTTGCATAACCTTAATTAAGTCAGACATACATGTGCACCCGTTACTTGTTTGTGTCCTTTATCTGCTCGTCTGAGTTTAGCTTCATGGAAAGGATGGAGGAAGTCTCTGGATGAGCCTTTCTGGAGAAGTTGGTAAACTCCCACAAGCCTGTAGGTCTGTGGGCACTCACAAGCTCCTTTCAGGTTTTTTTTCACACAGGTAAGTTACTCCAGATAAAACCAGGAGGAAATGCCTTCTAAGGTGGGGCAGGACTTTTCACACCATGAGATTTCATGGGACTTCGAAGGATGATATTTCTACACGGATGAAAAACGTTTTCTCTGTGCCATAAAACTAAATTTCACCAATATGCTCTTGTACCTTTCAGCCATATAAACTTTAGCACATTATCTACCAAGCTGCCAGTCCATAAGAGTATGAATAATGATTAATGAGTGGGTCCTCTGACGATGATGATGAGTGGCTATTTTAGAGCACACAAGTACCAAGCTGGGTGCCCTGGCACTTAATCCAACTTAGATACCAAGGCCTAGATTGATCAAGAAGTCATGCACTGCAATGCAGCATGTAAAGTTGCTGTGCTGCATTGTGAGAAAGGCGGAGAACAGAACAGCGACATACCTACTAAGTTGGGCTGCAGTTTTGTCCTCTCCATATGCTGGTGGACTTTAGGCAGCCATGTGCCAATGCAGACAGCCTTGCACCATAGTTTGAGGGTGCCTGCAATGTCAGAAGCATCGTTTTTGCACTTTAAGGGGTTCAGTCCAGTACAAAGCGTATGCTTTCAGTTATTTCCCACTTTGTATGTGTGCTTTACAATGCAGCACACATGCAAAGTGGGAAACACGAGTAGGAAGGAAAACATTTCTTCTCTTTACTCCTGTCTTGAGGAAGTGTAGGATTTATTGCAAATCTCTGACTATAATTATTTTTAGATAGGGATTTGTGTCACAACCCATAGGTGGTTGCATGGAAGCACCCATACACCACCCATCGACCGCCCCCTTAATGGAAAGCAATGCAAGACACTGCATTTTGGAACTTTGTGTCACTATCCAGAGCAAATCCCAATTTGTGTTGGAAAGTGAAAACCATCTGAACATGTAAAAAAGTAATGCAAAGCTAATGCAAAGCATTTGTAAGTGAGCCCCCAAGTGTTGTCGATTGGGTCAATAAGTTAGATGTTTACATGAGCACCGAAAGGAAAGAGGGAGAGAATACCTCACATGTTAGTAAAGGCTCTGCTGCCAGATTTTGAGCATCTGATCTAGGGGATCAGCTGAAGATGGCCAGTGGAAGAACACAGGCATCTGACTAGCAGGAAAAGAGAGTTTGGATAGAATGAGGAGCAGTCTGATGGATTAATCTGAAGCAGATCCAAAGTGACTTAAAAGTGCCCTTCAAAGGATAGCTTGTGAAAATCTTTTAAGTGTTTAGAAATGTGGCAGTGTTTCTTCAATCCCAGAATGAGTTGGGCTGCCAAATCTTGTATGATCTGAAGGCGGTGAATGGAGTGAGGAAAGCACCCTAGGCAGACAGGAACACATCAAGAAATAGCAAGTGATTGGACATAGTGAATCATTAGAAAAGAATACATCAATACACATCTTAGCAGTATGGTAGAATTACTTTATAGTAGAGAATTATCACTGCATGTGTTAACTACCCACCTGTGTAAAATGCCATACAATTTGTTCTTATGAATTGTCATTATAATCTCACAGTGTCTCTTTGATGTTCCGATAGATATCTAGGAGGAACATTCAATCCAGTTGAAAACACAGTTTATGTCCATCAGTGGCTTTATGAATCCAGTCTGTGAGTTAGCATGTCGTACTTTTAGAAATTAATGAGTAATTTCCACCTAAGCCTGGAGTAAGCTTCAACTACATAAAGAAAAGGCTTTGTGAATCAACTCTGTAAAATCAGGAGTATTTCACACTTAGGACACGAGTAAGAGACAGCTACCCACAGAAAAAGCTTTGTGAAACAGGCAATTTTGCACTCTACACATGCCAGTATGATCTTCGTGAAAGGGGAACAGGTCTTAGTGAGGTTACATGTATGACAAGGCACTTGGGAAACAATATTAACCTGTGCCTTGCATGAAAGATGTTAATTTAACTTCACATTCAGATTACTCGGGCCCCAATCATGATAGGGGCACGTGCAGATTGTAAGGCCAGGTGAAAGAAAGGGCCAACCAACTGAGATGCTCATCCAAATAATAACACATGAATTACTGACATTAAACTCAACTAGTCGCCACACATTCACCTGTGCATACAATTGATTGGAAAATGAAGGGTATTCAACACGGCAAGTCATGCTTCTGAGGTTTGAAATGCCAAATTGCGAGACTTTACTCCAGCAATGATGTTATTTGATTTTGATTTTCACAGAATGTATTATAAAATGGTAAGTTAGTACACAAATTAATAAAGTCCACGGAGAGTAGATATCTAATCTTCAGATCCTAAAAGACAGAATAAAATACTGCTTGACAAAATCATAATAATAGAACTTTAATAAAGACAGCTGTTGATACATTGTGGAGGTATAATCTACAGGGAACATAGTAATATAGGGGCACCCGCTGTCAGGAGTGCACCAAACAGTGGTAGCTAGCATTACCACCATTTTCATCCTAGCAGGTCTTCTCTCTGCAGAAACAAGATTAAAGATGGGAATCGCAAATAAATAAACCCCTTTCCATTTTGATGGCTTCCATTGGTCTGTATTTTGAATTAAGTAACTGTACTACATAATATGTATGACCTCTGGCTTTCTACAGCACATAAAAATAGGGTGAACTACAGCTCCCAGAAAGCGCTATGACCCCATCCGCTGACCTTAAAGGGACATTCCCTTTGATGAGACTCAAGTGGGAGATATAAGCAGATGGATACCCATCCCCCAGGGCCATTGTTCTCTTGACATAGCCCATAAAGAGATGTGATGTACTAAGGTACTACAGAAGCACAACTGATCCACAAAATATCTAAACTGAGCACATAAATGTCTAGGACAAAATATAAAATCGTATATTTTGAAAGGTACGTGTAGATTTTCTAAACCTAAGTGCACATACCTTGGTGATGAAGCAGTAAATACATGTAAAGCAAAGCAAACAAGAAAGGTAACTTTGGTAGACACACAGCAGCATCCAGCTCAGTATCTGCCTCAGAGAAACAAACAACACCTCTATGAAAGCTGACAGGCTAAAAGTATATTGTGAACTTTAAGGGCTAGCACAGTTGCTTCTTACCTGGGCATGACTCACCTTCACAATGTAAGGACTGAGACAATGAAGATGTATCATTTGGAAATGGGAGACAAATATACATTTTCACAGGAATATTTACCCAAACCGTAGAAGAAATTAGTGCACATGTATTTCTGTTACATTACCCTCTCGCCTTTTATATTATCTGCATTTTCCACCAAATGATCGATAGTTTTAAAAAGTATTAACACTTTTTGATCTGGTTCTTGGAACAAAAAATGTGATTGAAAGAGTTTTGGAGGGAATGGGTGCCCTCTTTTTTTTAGTGTTTTTTTTCTGTCCTGTTTAAGTTGGCATCCGATGAATCACCAAAAGCACAGGATGACATGAATCCTTCTGCTGAGCCTTTGCGATATAAACAAGCGCCAATGTCTTCCTTACCTCTCATACCTCTGAGGTAGGTACTTGTGTCATCCTTCCCATCTTCTTATTGCCTCATTTCCATCAGCATACATCTATCATGGCCCATCTAGAATGGTGCAGGTCTTACTAATGCATGCACCTCCAAACTCCAAATTGCCCAAAACCTTATCTTTCTTACAATTTTAACATTGCCTCATCAAGGCAAAAGTTTCCCTGGCCTTATGTCTTTTCAAAGTTCTGTTAACATAAATACCTTAATAAAAGACCCTTACTTACAAACCCATGGTTGAAGTCATGAGCATTTTGCACTCCTCATGACCTTTACATCATGTGACAGATTACATTAAAGGTATGAAAGTAATAAACAAAATCATTGTTTCAGACCTCTAAGTGACATCAACATAGCAACAACTAGTGATAGTGATTTCAACACTTAAAATCAAACACATAACTTCAGTACATTTTTAAAAATTTAAAAAAACGTAAAAGTACCAGAGCAGACTTGCTCATTTTTAGGAGACCGCATAAAAGTTAGAGCCTCACCTGAAGTTCGAATGATATAGTGTGATAGCAGTGGACATAAAATGGCTCTACAGTGTGTTCTCGAGAACTAGCAGATAAAAAAAAACCAAGGGACTGAGATTCTGAGTGCTGCTGTTACTGAGAGGATATGTTTGTTCCACTGAAGGAATGCTGACACACGATCCTGTTATGGTCCATAGAGGAAAATCATGAAATCTAGTGTGCAACTTAAATCTCGAATACAGACTATCAAGGCATTTAAATATCGAGGGCAAAAAATTGAAGCACATATATTGCAACCTAAGTATAGATTTTCTATATCTAACTCCACATATGATCCTCTTTCCTGAGAATGCTTGCCCCAGTCAACAATCTATTCGCCCAAGCAGATCCAGGAGACAGCACAAGCCGGTAAGAGCTATTTGCTTTTTCTAAAAAGGAATTTATTTTCATATGTTACTATTGCCAAAATGCAAAGTGTGAGGTGCTACAAACAAACTAGTCTACGCGTTTCGGCAAAAAGCCTTCAACTGTGCCATCACGTGATGCAGAGCATAACGCCTATTTAAAGGAACATTCTTCTTATACCCAAGCCTGTTCTTTAAAAAGATATAGACACAGACCGCGCAAAATACACCTTTCACTATTGTAAATACAATCTTTGGAATCAAACTGTGTTTCCAGCATCAGAAATTAAAATAATACATTAATAATATATTAATATATTTAATCAAATATTTACCCATTCACCATAAAATTCTCTAACCTATAGCAAAGTACTTCTTGATGTATATTTAAAAATTCAACTCTGTACTAGAGACTATCATCATGAATTGCCAAAGACTTGGACAACTTCTTTATTTATGTATGTATATATATATATATATATATATATATATATATATATATATATATATATATATATATATATATGCAAATACACACACACACAGATATATATATATATATAATGTATATATATATATATATATATATATATATAGCTCCTTCCTAATTTCTTCCAGTCTGGAGCCCTGCGAGGGTAGAGCATCATACAGCAGAGAAAGGCACAACATCAATCCAAGATCCTGAAGTCAGAAAGACACACACTCAGGCGTACTGTACACGTATGCCTGAGTACCTGAGTACATCTGACTGAGCGTTTTTGACGCTCACTTCAGCTGCTGTCTGGAAAGTTTCGGGGTGATCTGTCACCCGAGGACCGTGAAAATGGCAGAGCCCCAAAGCTCTTTTTCCCCCTATGCATTTTTCCATAGGGATTGTAAATAGGAATAGCGTCTGAACCACTGGACGGAATTGCACCAAATTTGGCAGAAAGGTAGCTCTTGGTCAGGAAAGCACCCTTTACATTGTTTGGTGTTTATCTGTTCAGTAGTTTTTGAGAAATTAAAGAAAAAACAAATTTGTATATATAAGAACAAGAAGGCTCCATGAACCCTCCCAATCTCGTGCTGAGATCTGATTGTCTGTCAACACTTCAACAAGGATATGTTGGCAGCCATCTTGGGACTCAGCAGAAAAAAAGATTTAAAAAAGAAAAGGATTCAGGGTAGGTACACCTTAGACCCTTAGCTCTGGTGCTGGAGTCCAAGAGCAAAAAAGCATTTTTTTAAAATATTTTCGACAGGAGTTGTAGCAGATCCGCTGATCTGGCAAAAAAAAAAAAACAAGCACGGGCTCCCGCACTTGTTTTGTAAACATCCCCTGGGTGGGCAAGGACCTGTTGGCATTGACAATTTTAATGAGGGGACCCCCATAGCCCCGGAGACCGCCACGTCCCTGGGGCAAAATACAGTATTAAATGCCGGGGGCACCTGGCCCCCCTGAAACCCCAGGGACCGCCACCTCTCTGGGACAAAACACAGTATTAAATGTGGAGGGGCACCTGCCCCACCTGCAGCCCTAGGGCCCGCAACATACCCAGGGTAGAAAATAGAATGAAATGCAGGGGCGCAAGGCCCCCCCCACAGCCCCTGGGACTACCACCTCCCCGGGACTAACACAGAATTAAATGAGGGAGGCCACCTAGCACCCCTGCAGCACTGGGGACTGCCACCTCCCTGGGGCCAAACACAGAATGAAATGTAGGGAGGCAGTCCGGTCCCCCCACAGACCTAGGGACTGCTACCTCCTCGGGGCTAACATTGAATTAAATGTGGGGATGTGCAGCCTCCTAACAGCCCTGGGAACTGCCACTTCCCCAGGGCTACATTTAAATAAGATAGAGGGTCTGTTGCAGCCCCGCAGCCCCAGGCACCACAACTTCCCGGTGGGCCACACAACTCCACCTTGTGGAGCCAATAAAGGTTCTTCTCAGGGCCTGCTCCTGCTATGTCCCAATCAGAGATCTTATGGTGAGACTTGAAGGTATTCTGGGGCCAAAATACATGATACCCTCCCTTTGTAATGCATTTTAGTGAATTACAGGTTTTGAGGGTCACAAAAAGGAGAAGGTATAAAGGGTGATAACTGAGTTTAGTTACAATATAAATCATTTGTTGAATATCCCATGCTATCTTTAGAAATGGTGGTGTGTTCTAAGGTGATTTTACCCTGTGAAAAAACCCTTTGCTGAGATTTCATGATTCATATTTGAGAGAAAACTGTTTTCTCATAATTTCCCCATAGAGGTTATGGAAAGTGCTCCAGAAGCAAAAACGTGAGAGTATTTTCTGTAAATTCACATTATCTTTGCCAGCCATCTGAGAACGAAGTCTGACATTCTCAGTTAAAAATGTACTTCCAACAGGAGCAGCCTGTCAGTTGGTTCCCTTGTGTTTTACGCAGCATTTCCAGAGTGTTCTGAAGAATAAACCAGAGCATTAATGGTCTTACTTATGACAAAAGTGTGGCACACCTGAGGGAAACCTGAAGCCAACTTGATTTAATCAAACTGATAATATTAAATTGTTTAATTTAGAAAGGAACAGAACGAAGAGGTTCATTTTGTCATAGCAATTATGGTTAGTGCTGTAGAAAGAAACATTAGAACATGTTTTAAGTGAGTTCTCAAATATCATCCTCTTCCATTTAATTAAAACATTCTGACTTGCAGACTGAAAAATGCACTTTCAACATCAGCAGCAGACTGCCAGTTAACTCCCTAGTGATCAGCAGCATCTCTACAGAGTTCTAATGTACAAGCAGAGTGATAACATTCTGAATGTATGCCAAAGTGTGGCACGTCTGAACGCCATCTTGATGGAATTGAAGTGGAAAACTGAAAGCATTCTCTACTGAGGATACTGTAGTGAATGAGGAAATTAGGGAACTATAACAAATAAGTCTCCCTAAATGGCCTCCAGAGGAAAAAGAGCCTAAATGTAGCTCAAATGTCACCCAAATGTAGTCCAAGTATAGCCCAATGACAGAAGTGTGCAAAACACTTATTATTATTTTTTTTTGCAGTTTTATATATTACAGACTTGACCTGGAGGTATTGGAGTGCTTTACATGAGCATCAGTTACATTACACAAGGACACATTTCTTTTGGTTTTCGGCAAGGGGCATTTACATGACTTGCCCAAAATCACAGGATGTCGAGCAGATGCTGAAACTCAAACCTAGTTCCCCAGTTTCAAAGTCTGCAGCTCTGGCTGTACTCCACATCCTCCCCTCTAAATGTAACAAATTATCAAGTGAACAACTGGATAGAAAAACATAAAGATAGGAAATAATGTAAAAGTGCTTTGTCGCTATTTGAGAACTCAGAAAATATGTCCTCATTTCAGTTTTTCACAGCACTAACCATAATTTCTTCTAATTTTTATAATTTTGAAAGGAAATGCTTTATGGATTACAGTTTTGGTTACATCAAAATGACGTCAGGCATGGCATACGTTTGTAAAAATATAGAATGTTGGTGGCAGAGGTCAGGGGCATAGACTAGGATAATTGATGGTAGGGAGGAGGGTGCCGTGTTGGGCAAGCAGGAGGGGCAGTGGCAGCACAACAGACCATGGAGGGCCGGGGAAAAGGGTCAGTGAAACAAACCAACCATGCAGGGCAGGCAAAAGAGGCTGTGGCAATATAACAGCCCACTGAGGGCAAAGAAGAGGCATTGACAGTACAACCATACACGTCAACAGACCCAATTCAGGTAGGAGACTTTCAATGTTTTTAAGCCCAAAAGGGCTTTATTTTATCTGTCTCCTGCCCAAAATATCCTCCTTTTCAATGTACATCAATGGAGAAAATTAATTCCTCAATTTTATTTTAAATCTCTCCCATACCAAGTTCAAGGTGTTGGCCACAATAGTATGGTACATTGGATCATGGAAGTCAGGAGGATTGGGGTAGAGACATTGAGTCAGACAACAGAACGCAGGAGATAGATGGGCAGGGGCACCAAATTGACCTTAGAAGGCAAGCATCAGGGGTTGCAGCAGTATAGTACACCACACAGGGCAAGCAGTACAGCAGTGCAGAACAACGGACCATGGAAACCACATGGACAACAGAGAGCACAGGGGAAAAAGTCAAAAGCAACAAGCTGACCATTCTGGACAGACAAAAGGCAAGTTGCAGCATAACAGTCCATGAAGGGCAGGAAGGGGGGGGGGCAGTGGTAGCACATCGGACCATGTAGGGCAGGAGGGAGGTGCCTGGTGCATGGACTTAACAACAGAGGGTAGGGAGAAGGTGAATATGGCATCAAACTAACTGTTTAGGGCAGGGAGGGAAGGGCAGAGGCAAAATAACAGCCACACAGGTCTCTGTAATGAAGAGCAGGGCCTGGACTTGAACAATGGATGGCAAGGAGGAGGGGGGCAGAAGCAGCAAGTTTGGATGGGGGAAGCACAATGCACAATGTCAGGCCAATCCCTGCATCCACCCTCCTCCTCCGTGCATTGCAATGGACATCTTGCTTAACGTCAAACAAAACCCTAGAAATTTATTGAAAAAAAACAAAGGTTACAGGGACATTTTAGTCAGGAAATAGACTTTAAAAAACATATTGATGAGAAAAATATACATGGCGATGGAGTGAGTTATGGTTACGTTAGGGTAGAGCTATAGTTACTTGAAATAACTCTAACTATAATAGCTGAACTTCTATGGTTTTGTGTGTGTAAAATCTGAACTTAGGTACAACATCCCTGTAACTTTTGTTTTTTAGTTAACACACATTTTCCCCATGCAATTTCCAATAGGGATTTTAAACATGTCTACAGCTCGAACCTCTGGACAGAATTACACCAAATTTAACAGAAAGCTGGATCTTGGTCCAGAAAGTGTGTTTTCTGTAATTTGGTGTAAATCAGTTCAATAGTTTTGGAGATATTAAAGGAAAAAGACATGTGTTTAGAGACAAGAATCCCCCATTGATTTGACAGGTCTCATTCGGACATCTGATTGGCTGCCAACACTTCAACCAGGAATTGTTGCAGCCATCTACGGACTCGGACTCAGCACCAAGAAAAAAATTCCAAAAATTAAATAAAGGGGCAGGATAGGTATACCCTGACCTCATAGGTCTGGTGGTGGGGTCCCACAGGGACCATGCAAAATGCCGATTGTTTTAGTTTTTTGCTGCAAAAATTGCAGAGGATCCCCAAATATTGCCATAAGTTAAACAGAATAACAAGCATAGTCTCCCATGCTTGTTATTCTTCAGCCCTCAGGTGGGCCAGGTCCCGGGGGCAAATATAAATAACTATTGCCACACAAGGTACCTCTCCCCATGGCTGATTTCGGGCCCAAGTACTGCCATTTCCCCAGGCAGGCCTATCTTTGTATGGGGAGAGGGGCCGCGCAGCCTCTCCTCCTGGACCATTTTCAGCCCGAGGACCACCACCCCTCCCCGGGCCATTTGTGGCTCTGGGGACCTCCATCTCCCTGTGGCCAGCCTGTGCAAATACATAAATGGCCCTGGGGTCCATCAAGGCTGTCTTCTATGACCCAAGGTGCCCACTCTTGGGACACAGGTGTTTGCTTTTGCTTGGCGAGAGCTTTGACAGCTCCGGCCAAGTGAGAGCAAGCAGTAAATCATCTCCCATCGGGTGGGGGCAGGAAAACTGTTGCCACCCACTGCAAGTAGACTTTTCATCTGTCAAGCAGGCTGGAAAACAGATGAAAAATGTGATCCAACATGCAGGTAGCAACATTTTTTGCTGCTCCCTGTGTGCACAAACAATGCCCGCTCCCGCTGGAGGAGTGGAGCCAGCTAGGACTAGGGGGCTATTCAAGCTTCCCCCGCAACCCCCAGCAATGTACACTAGGGCCCATCTTTATACTCGGTTATCGCTGAATTAGCGTCATTTTCTTTCACGCTATTCAGTGCAAACCTAACTCCATATTTATGCTTTGGCACCAAAGTTATGGAGTTAACATCGTTTCTGGACGTCAATGAGATGCAAGGTAGACGTTCCCGTCCAGAAAAGGAAGATATGGCCTTTGCGCCATATTAATCCCCCATACTAAAATCCAGCACGGGGGATGGGGGCCTTAAATAATGGTGCTAACCTTGCTTAACGACATTATTTAACGCCTTGGTATGGGCAGGCGTAAGGGGACCGGAATGCATATTTCAATGGTCAGAGACCATGGAAATTGCATACAGGTGCCCTTCCCTGGCCCCAGGGACACCCCACCCACCCACACCAGGAGGACACCTAAGGATGGGGGACCCATCCCAGGTAAGTCCTGGTAAGTATATATTTTTTTCTCCAACACCACTTGGGGGCCCTGACTTGGGGCCCCCGCACGGCACTGGCCCCATTCGTCCCCTGGGCATGGCCACTGGGGTGGTGGGACTGGCTCCTGCTTTTCTAAGACAGGAGCCATGTCCAAGGGGGTTGTGTACCAGAAAATGACGCTACACTGCTTAGAGGCAATTTTTCTGCCTCTGAACAGTGTAGCGCCATCATTCGGCGCAGAAGCCCCGGTTTCCCCTACGCCACCCAGCCCTATTAGCATCCTATCCAAGGACACTGACAGGGCATTAGCACCAGCTAGCACTATTCCATAAATATGGCGCCCGGCCGGCTTCTTGGAATGGCGCTAGCCTGTGCTATACTTTTTCATGCAAAACTGCGCTAATGCAGTTTTGCGTGCAAAAGTATAAATCTGCCCCTTGGTGCCCTAGGTGGGGCCAGGGCACCCAGCATGAAGTGGCTGGGCCCCGGGGGATGGGGTCCCTGAGGCCATAATCATCCCAGGAAGGGGAGCTGCTGGCCCCCCTCCCCTTGCACTAATTGGCCATGCCTTGGGGCCCTAGGGGGCAAAATTGGCCCAGGAGTGGTTCCAGGCCATGCATGGCATGGGGTTGGGTGCCTGTGGGTGGTTGGTTGCGGCCAGGACCTGCTACCAATAACCACCTAGTGCAGCCGAAGGCCAACTCCCACTGCATACGGTGAAGGCCAACTCCCAACCTTCAGGGCCACAGGTCGGGCGTGGGGCAGGGTTGGGTAGCTACTGGGTGTTGGCTGCAGAGCCTGGCCATAAGCCAGGCTCTGCAGCCAACCCCCACTGCGCAAGGCTGAAGGCCATTCACTTCTGGGGTTGGATTAAAGTAAGGTAATTGAATATCAATTAACATTAAAAAAGCCCTAGAAATTCACTGAAAAAAAACAAAGGTTTAAGAGACTTTATAGTTATAAAACTGAATTTTAAAAAACCTTAGAAATAAATCAAAGTTTACATGGACGTTATATTTAGGTTCAGATTTTACATGCAAAAAAGCACAGAAATTCAAGTTGTAATTATACTTATCTCAAGAAACGATAACTCATGCCCTATTTAAGAACAACACCAATGTTGCCTTATGTATAGAATCTCCCAGAATACTCAGAAACACACTTATATTTATCGATCCTTACATTGAGTCTAATCTATTTTGTGTGATAGTTCGGAATGAATTATTTTATGTATTATTGAGGAAATTTGGGATTAATTAATGTGTTTTAGGGTGTTTTGTTTTATTAACACTACATGCTACATAATGCACTTAGTTGGTAGAGGGTAAAAAAACTATAAAAGAAAGACATTGAAAAAACACTTACAAACTGTGAGCAAGACCGAGAGGTCGAAACGCGTTGGTGGTGGTGTTTGATGAAGTACACATTTGGACGAAGTAATAAACTCTCCTGGAGTGCAACAATACAAGTGGTTATCAATTGTTTGTTTTGGAGATTGAAGAGGAATGCTCCTTTCCTTACGTGTGCACCAGTGTAAATGCGCGCTGCAAAGAGGACCGTTTGATTGATGATAGGTCCTTTCCCAGGAGGCCTGCCCCACTCCGTAGCTTATTCTTTGAGCATTTCCAGGAGATGGCACAAATCTGGTACGAATGATTGTTTTTACAAGGGGTTTATTATTTCATTTCATAACAATCAAAAGTGCGAGGCACACACACACACACACACACACACACATATAACACATATATTTTCAAGGTGCATATATGTGGGGTAGTAATAGTAAAACTTGTGCTTCCCTATATGCACTTATCTTATGATATTTTGTCTCTCAATGTTCTGTCAACAATATTCTTGTATGTCGATATTCTTGGGCATGATGTTCAGTAGTGCAACTATTAAATGTGAACAGAATTGCTCTTTGGGCCCAGTCTGATTGGCAGATCTAGGTAGGGTTGCATTCTATTGATTATGACTTGTTCAAATGGCAAACCATACTTAGATAATTTTGCCCAGCACTCTGTCCAAATTAAAGTCCATGCAGGGCTCTTTTGCTTTTAGGGCCTTTTCAAATGGCTATGGGACAAGTCGAACAAACAGTTTTTAAACACGATCACAGATCTGTAGTGCATTAGCATAATTTTTATGGCGGGAGTTGTATGTATCCTTCCTTACTAAAAGAGCCTTCTGGGAAATGAATCCGATGGGTTTCCAATCAAATGACTGCAGCTAAAGCCGTTGCAAAGGCTCTTCCCAATTCCAACTCCAATATCTGTGCTCGAATTGTAATCAAGGAATTCACACCACACAATTCATGTAAAGCGCTCCGTATTCTCCATCCTTTCTCATTGTCTCTTCAAACACTTCCAGCAGCTGCTGCTCGTATTGCTCTCTTACATTTTTAGCCTCCCAGTTTTCAAAGGACTGTTAATGTTAGCCTATTAGTACTGATATGCTGCTATTTGCATTTGGAAGGCTATCGCTGCCGTCTCTTCAATTTGACTGTTTTGCCTGTGATTGCCTACACAAAAAAGCCAGATAGAAGATTTTTTTTTCTTTTTCACGAGTCTAAGTAGAACTATTACATACGTCAAATGCCAGGGCATGTTGCACTGTAGGTTTGCTTTTAACACTTTGATTATGGGTTCAAAATCCTTAGGCAGAAACAGTGCAAGCTTCCCTCTTTCAAAGGGGAGGTAAAGTTAGGTTGGCAACAGCACATGCTTTCCCCATCACAGGACAGGTACACATTGAGTTATTGAACAGAGCAGAAAAGCAGAGAAAAATCATGTAGGTGAAAACAAAGTTCATTAAAGGGTAATGTCTTAAGAGAATTTGGATTTTTTTACTATTTTACATGCCTGTTAGAAGATTTCTTCATCATTACTTTTTCATTTTTTTGTGAAAAGCCTTGGAACAACTATCTCTCCAAAAATAGAATGAACTTTGGAATGATTTAGAGGCAATTTAATTAGAGACATATCCTATGACAGGAACACAGGCCAGAGGAAGCGGCACTCCAAGTAGCAGCACCATGCTGTTCCTACTGCCTATGGGGCACGTACCTCATGTACCGTTATCATAAGAGAGAATGTCTCTCCCCTTACTCCTACAAGGTTCTGCTTAGTCCTGTCCCCTTTTGGCTGCTGGCTTAGCAAATGAATTGCGATGTGGTCTAAGAGAAAGTGATGAAGCTTAATAACCTTGAGGGCAGTGAAGCAGGGCCGACAGGTCTTTTATTCCACAGTGCATTTCCCCCATTGGCTGGAGTCCTTGGAGTCTGGTTTTGAGAGTCCAGGAGCACTCCTGGTTACTAGGTCACTTTCCACAGCTCCCGAAGGTTAATTGCAGTGGGCATGGGGAGACTTTAAAAGGAAGAGAAAGAGAGGGAGGAAAGTGGGAATGTAGAGAGAAAGTGATCAGAAGGGAAAGAGAGAGAGGAAAGAAGAAGAATGTTAAAAATTGGGTTTCTGGTTGGAAGAGGTATGCACCCAATCAGGAACCACAATCCCAGGCAGGGTAAGTCAGATGCACACTATAAATTAACAGGTGCTCACCCTGTAGTAGCTTGGCACAGAGCAGGCAGGCTTAACTTAAGAGGCAATTTGTAAAGTATTTGTGCAACACTTCAAACAGTAATACAGAGAAAACACAACAGAAAGATTCCACACCAAGTGAGGACAATTTATTATATTTTTATAAATTAAGAAGACCAAAATGGCACAAATCTAATGAGTAGAAGTTGATGTATGAATTCTTAAAGAATACATGTGAAAATAGAACTTAGAAGCAATAAGCCCCTTTTGGGGTATCTGGTCGTGCTGGACCAGGACAAAGTCATGACTTTAGATGGCCCGCAATGGAGTATAGGTACAACAGGGCGCCTGCAGGGACCTGCTGAGCAAAAATACCTTGATCCTTGTCGCAGTGCAAGATGCATCAATAGTTCCCACGCAGTTGAGGTATTACGCCTATCTTCTACACGCAGTGGTGGGGATGTGTTGACTCTGAAGCGGTGGTTTCAGAGATGATTTGGTGGTTCTGAGTGTGATGTGCTGGATTTTTCCATGCAAAAGCAAAGATGCACCAGTTCTGATGAAGATGCGTGGGTTCTGGTAGTTGCAGCACTTTATACTTACTTCCAAGGACCCTGAACTGAGTTGGCACCACTTGGCAGAGCAAGAATTGCAGCATGCAAAGTCCAGGTAGTGTTTGTAGATTGACTAGAAGTCTTTGATGTACCTGGGACTTCAGAACTGGAGGCAAGCCAGCAAGCCCTTGGAGTCACTCTGGGTACAAGTGAGATTGGTCCAGTCTTTCCTCAGCAGGGCAGAGGGCAGCAGTGCAGCACAGCAGAAAAGCAGTTCTTCTAGAGCAGCAGTCCAGAGTGGCAGTCCTTGTACCAGCACAGCAGTATTTCTTCCTGCCGGTTGTATGTCGGAACCATGCAAGCATTTGCCACGCCTGTCTGAACAGTGGGGTCCATATGCATCTTTACAATGCATTCCTTTACCACACACATTGTGATTCAGACCACATTGTTTAAGCACAGCTTGGTTTGAGCTGAGATATAAAGCCTATTTCCCTGTACTGACAGAGTTCTTCACAGGTCCAGCAGTGTACTTATTTGGTAGGGTCAGACGTACAGTACTTATACCCAGTTGTACCTTTAAAATTGTGGTGAATTCAGAGACGGGTATTTTAACTGCACAGAGGTCCTTTCTTTCTGCCCTGGCTCCAGACTCCCTGCAGGGGGTTATGCAGCCCTTTGCGTAGAAGCAGGACATTGTCTATTCAGAAGTAAGTGCCAGCTCCTCCCACCTATCCTGCATAGGATGGCCCATCAGGATGTTGATGACTAAGCAGTCACACTTAAGCTCCCTTTGTGTGTGGCTGTCTGGAAGGAATGCGCAAAGTCCACCTGTCACCCAGACCAGACATGTATTTGAGACAAGCTTCCAGCACACATGACTAAGTGCAGAAAATGCCAACTTTCTAAAAGTGGCATTTTCAAAATTGTAACAATAAATCCAACTTTACCATTAAAGAGAATTCCTTATTACAATTCCATAGGCACTAAACACATCTACTCCTTATAAATTAGAAATTACAGCTCACTAAATGTAATGAGGAATCTCCAATGTTACTCTATGAGAGGGGTAGACATCACAGTATTAATAAAAGCATTTGGGAGTGTTTCACTACCAGGACAAGTAAAACTGAAAAGTATATGTCCTGCCTTTTAATTACCTAGCACCCTGTTTTATGGGCAACCTAGGGCCTGCCTTAGGTGTGACCTATATGTAATAAAAGGAGAGCTTAAGGCTTGGCAAGAGGTTTTAAAGGCCAAGTCGACATGGCAGTGTAACTACACATACAGGCCCTGCAATGGCAGGCATGAGACATGTTTAATGTCTACTTGAGTGGGTGGCACAAGCAGTGCTGAGGTTTCCCTAACACCATTTAATTTACAAGCCTTGGGCACATGTAGTGCACTTTATTAGGGACTTAAAAGTAAATTAAATATGTCCATTGTGGATGTACCAATCAAACCATGTTTAGGAAACAGGGAACATGCACTTTAGCACTGGTCAGCAGTGGTAAAGTGCTCAGAGTCCCAAGGCCAACAAAAATTAATTCAGCAAAAAGTAGAGAAGAAAAGGCAAAATGTTTTGGTCTGACCCTGCAGAGAGGGCCATTTCCAACAGAGAGTGAGAAGGGTTGGATGAAATAGAAAGATTGTGCAAGGAGGCGAAGGGTGTGGGGCTGCTTTCACCATGTATGCCAGGGCTACTTTTGGTTCCCCAGTCTGGCCCTGCTGTGAAGGGGTCTGCAAAAGGACTTTCAAGGAAAGGTACTAGTTCGTATAAGCACCTTCTTATGCCATCTTTAAGAATGCTCAAAATTAAAATAGTATATACATGTGACAGGCTATTGGTAATGGTACAAATGTTCATCAGTATCCCATTGTCAGGACTGCTGGGAGGCAACCTTGGACAGTACCAGAACAGTTGTATCAATGTTTCCTCTTTTCTCTTTTTATTAACTATTTCATGTGATTATTTGCTTTATTTAAGAAAAACAAATTATTTAGAAATAAACAAAGTAAATTAGCACAATAGGTCAAATCATAACGTGGTGACGATGGTTTCCCTTTGCACATCTCCATATCATTGACATGGTCCGACTACCTGATGGAAACTTGTTAAAGAAAGAGCCATTAATGATTCATAACCTTTATGGCAGCAACACCTAATGAGTAAACTGGACACTGAGGGACCAATCAATTTGAGTGACTAATAACAGTTATGACCTTTTATTTGATCTTTAAATAGACCATTAATGGAGCCAGAAATGAAATTTATGAATAATCGCTTTCACCTTCGACCTCACCTCCTTGTAGATAATTACAATTATGATTGCAAGTCTTCTCTCTGTAGATTGGTAGAGACAATCAAAAGGGGAATTGTTTCCTCTTACACTGGCACAGCTTCTCCCTTCTCACACCCGCTACATACATGGAGGAAGAAGTGTTTATACACCACATTTTAAAGAGGAAAGGTAGAGGTTGTTTTTCATGATTCCAGCCGTGCTCACTCTCACTCTTTTCCAGATTATAGGTAACTAATGTAAGCTCAAAAAAGAAACAATTTAGGGCCCAATGCTCAAAAGAGATTCCCCCATTCTGTGTCTACGGAGAAATGTGCTGACACGTAAAGGCTTTAATGCATATAAAATATTGTGCAACTATACAGTAAAAAGTAGTGCACATACAGTTGCATCACCAAATCCATTTTGCAAATATCTTGCAAGGTAGGTTTTTCAAAAAGCATTTTAAACAGGCAATCAGGCAATTAAATTATTTATCTCAGGAAACACACAAGAAGAAAACAGGAAGGAAGTCGAGGCTACACATTAATTGACGCATTTTCCAAATATCTGCATTTGAAACAGTCCGTATTATATAGTCATTTTTACTTTGTACATTTTGGCCCATATTTAAGAAAAAGTGGTGCATCAGAACTGATGTGCCACATTTTCTGCGCCCTCCTACCGACACCTAATAACACCATGGTTGCTCTGTATTTATAATACGGTGCACCATGGCGGTCGTTAGCACAATAACGTCAACATTTTCGACGCTATTGTGGCACTTTGCTACACTAGCATCAAAAATGTTGACGCTAGTGTAGCAAAGTGCAAGGAGGTCGATAGGTCTCTATGAGGGCATCATTTTAATGGTGCATTGAAATCTGTCAAATTACGCTGCACCATTTTTGAGGGCCTCCTAGCTCCGGAACGCTCCCCTTGTATACATTATGCTGGCTCAGGCATAATGTAATGCAAAGGTTTACAAAGTGGCGCCATCATGCATGGCGCCACTTTGTAAATATGGCATAGGGAAAAAGCCACCTTACCTGTGCCTTAGCGTAAAAAAAATGACACTATGATGGTGCTAATTCAGCACTAGGGACTCTCAAATATGCCCCCTAGTTCTATGTTGAAATTCTGGCACTATATTTCGAAGCTACATTTAAGGCAAATATTTGTGGCGTACTATACCTTGAGCATAGAATTCTACTTTATGCATTGCACACCTCCTCACTGAGTGCCCTCAGGACTGTGGCGAGTGTTGTGTGGTGAATATTAAAAACAATCTGACTTGTCTACAGCGCATGCACTCTTTAGAGCTCTGTGCTTTCTCTCCTTCTTTGTTTCCAAGACAGTGCCACCCTAATACACTCAGGCCCTTTTTTATACTTTTTGGTTCAAAACTGCACTAACTCAGTTTTGCACCAAAAAGTTTAGCTCCGGCTTGCACCATCTCTGTGCACCAGCCGGGCACCATATTTATGGAATGGTGCAAGCTGGTGCAAAGGGTAGGCTAGAGTAAACAAAAATTACTTTAGTCAGGTGGGGATGGTGGTATAAAAGAAGCGGGTTTAGCACCAAAAAATGACTTTAGGCAGGATAGTGAAATAAAAAATGACTCTAACCAGAAGTGTCATTTTGTGGTGCTAAACCTATCATGCCACATGACTCCTGCCTTAGGAAAGGCAGGAGTCATGCCCACCACCCCAATGGCCAGCACAGGGGACAAGGATCCCCTGGGCATGGCCATTGCACCCTGTGCCATGAATAGCAGCCCATTACAGGCCCCCCTATGCACTTTAAAAAAATAAAATGCATTACTTACCTGTACTTATCTGTACTTACCTGGGATGGGGTTCCCCATCCTCCGCAGTTCCTCTGGTGTGGGTGGCGCTGCCCCTTGGGCCTGGGGAGGACACCTGCGGGCTTATCCCATGCTGTTCCAGCATGGAAATAGGCCCTTAACGTCTGCCCTGTTACAGGAGTTAAAAAAACGGGGCAAAGCAAGCTTTGCACCATTTTTTTACCCCTCCTCCCTCCAATGCACCATTTTTGCACGGGAGTATAACTATGGCGTTAAGGCCATAGAGTCATTTTTTGCACGGGAACGCCTACCTTGCATCTCATTAAGGCAAGGTAGGTTTTCACTTCCAAAACTTTGTCGCTAGACGGGTCTAGCACCAAAGTATAAATATGGAGTTAGTTTTGCACCGAATTAGAGTGAAAAAAAATGACGCTAATTTGGTGCAAACAGAGTAGAAATATGCCCCTTGGGGCATATTTGTACTCTGTTTGCCCTTAGGGGCCCCTTAGGGGCATATTTGTACTCTGTTTGCCCTGAATTAGCAGCATTTTTTTACTCTAATTCGGTGATGCAAGGTAGGTGTTCCCTTGCAAAAAATTACTCTATGGCCTTAATGCCATATTTATACTCCCGTGCAAAAATGGTGCACAGGAGGGGTCAAAAAATGGTGCAAAGCTAACTTTGCCCCGTTTTTTAACTCCTGGGTCAGGGCAGACGTTAGGGGACCTGTGGGCCTATTTCCATGGTGGAACACCATGGAATAAGCCCTCAGATGCCCTCCCCAGGCCCCAGGGGCACCCCCAACCACATCAGAGGAACTGCAGAGGATGGGGGACCCCATCCTTGGTAAGTACAGATAAGTACAGGTAAGTATTGCATTTTATTTTTTAAAGTGCCATAGGGGGCCCTGAAATGGCCCCCCCATATATGGCACAGGGTGCAATGGCCATGCCCCGGTGACCCTTGTCCCCTGTGCTGGCCATTGGGGTGGTGGGGATGACTCCTGCCTTTTCTAAGGCAGGAGTCATGTGGCATGGTAGGTTTAGCACCATAAAATGATGCTAATCTGGTTAGAGTCATTTTTTTTTACTCTAACCTGCCTAAAGTCATTTTTTTGGTGTTAAACGCCCTTCTTCTATACCGCCAGCCCCACCCAACTAAAGTCATTTTTTTTTTACTCTAGCCTACCCTTTGCACCGGCTTGCACCATTCCATAAATATGGTGCCCAGCTGGTGCAAAGAAATGGTGCAAGCCAGTGATAAACGTTTTGGTGCAAAACTGCTTTAGTGCAGTTTTGCACCAAAAAGTATAAATAAGGGCCTGAATCTCATGGTGGCATTCATATAGCCTTTTAGTACCTGGGAGTGCAGGGTGCTTCTAACATTGACAGCGCTCACTCAGACACACTTTGGAGGAGAGCCAGGGACATTCTGATCTACGGTGTACACACCCCTGTTAGAGATATACTTAGAGTGTCTCTGGACCCCTTCCAACCTCTTCTCAAAGTGTACACTACATGTATACCACCTTCAGGGTAGTGCAGAGATAGGGCATAGCTCTATACCCTTCACATGAATATCGAGCTCAAGAATATTGACATGCAAGTATATCATCAACAGTATACTCGGGAACAACATTTCAAAGGGGAAGTACATACACAGAAGTATAGATTTACTATTAATAACTCCACCTCTACATACTTTCACCGAGGTACATACATTTGGAGTTAGGTAAAAAAAATCTATACTCACATACCATTTGTTATTTTGGATTCAATATTTTGTCCTCGGTATTTGCATGCTTCAATATTCTGGATTCAGTAATCAAGGGTTCAGCCCGTGAGCCAGACACAAAGATGTCCCCTTATTTGCATAGTGCAATTGCACACATCCAAATAGGGACATACCCATTTAACAAAATTCAAGCTTGTAATATCATGTAGAGTCACATGTGATTATGTTAGGGACAGCACAAACGTTTGTGGCTCATTCTGTGACACCAAAGTGCCTCAGAAACAGCAAACTGTGTCCAAATGCTGACTATGCTTCATGTATACTCCCGTAATACACCCATTTTTCGTACTATTCCTTCAGGGACAGCAACACATAGATCCTTTTACATAGAAGTAACACAGTGTAGCAAACACTGGAAAGGAAATTCATAATTTGATAAATTTAAATATTTCCTAAGGCACATTTGAGGATTGCCCACAAACATCAGTTTTCTGCTAATGGAATTTTTGAAAATGATGAAAAGAGAGTACGCCTATTTTGTCCTTTTTGAGAAGATTTCACAGACATAAAGTGATGTCAAATTGGTTGTCAGTGTTTTGATAATGCAATCGCTTATCTGGTGTTGAATGTTGGAGGTGAAGAAAGGATACACCGTACACACAGACAAAGCTAATAGTCCTGAGTTTTATGTGGAAAAGTATGCAAGCACAAACATGAAGAAATTATGTTTCGATGTGATAAAACATTTAAGCTCTATCAACGTTTGATAGTGTGGGTGGTGTTGGTGGTGGAGTATTGGTGGTGTTAGTGAAAGTATTATTGGAATTAGTAGTGATGGAGTGTTCTTGGTGCTGGTTTGGAATTGGTGATGATGGTATTGGTGAATGTATTGTTGGTGATGATATTGGTGGTGGTAATGCACCGCTGATGCAATAGTAGCATTTATAGTGGTACTTAGTACCACAAATATGTCCATCAATGACAATAACCGATTAAACACACATTTATTCACATGTATTTCTCTGCAAGTGAAAATGTGGAAGATGTTGAACATACTCCAATAACATCAAGCGCATCCTACAAAACGTTTAAATTCCTTCTTACCAAAAATTGAACAGTACAAGTCCACTAAAACAAATCACAAAATTCTTTGGAATTTGTTTTAATGGGCTTGTTCTGTGCACGAAAAAAGTGACTAGATATATTTCTGTGACATGAGACTACTTTAAAAAGAGGGTAATGACCAAGAAGGGTACAAATTGAACAAGTTGCCAAGGAGCATAGAACTGGCACAAGTGGTTCCAGACATAGCAGAAGTGGAGAACAGAAAGGGGAGTGTGACTCAGAAATCCTGGTATCTGAAGAGAAATTGGAAACATGGGACCAGGAGAGAAGTGCAGTAAATGCAGTAGATGACAGTCTTGTCTGAAGAATCTGAGGATTCACGCCTGTTGGTGGTTTATGATTGCACAACATTGAGCCTTTGACGTGTACCTCACCATGAAATGTGATAAAAGTAAAGAGAACATGCTGAAAGCTTTTTAACTATTCATTCCTGTAACATTCTCTTTATTATGTCCTTTCATGTTTTCCCGTCTCATCTTGTGTGCTTCTAAAGTGCCAACAAGTGTACACTGATAAATAAAATATAATACAAAATTACTGTTGTGAGGAAAAAGTCCCTTACATGGTGTGGACATGCACTCCTGACCTAAGTGCCTGTAATGATGTCAGTATTCCTAAAGCTGATTTTTATAATTCAGGGCAAACACAGATCATACGTGTGCACCATAGCATAGGCCTGTCTCATGGACTGCAGTCTTTTTGGGCTGGGAAGGTCTCCTCCATCACCACCCTTAAAGTGGTGAAAGGCTATTACCTTTACCAAGAATTAATTAGCATGGTGGTGGCAGAATACCATGTGGTGATCAGTAAGAATGAGCAGTGACTGTTTATCTGTGTCACTGGAGTGAGGCCTATTGGCTCATTCGTTTAAAGTCCCGCTGCTGTGTGCTTACCTCACCCTTGGCCCACATCAGTTTGGTAGGTAGAGCTGTAGAGTGCATGGGTGGAATACATGTGCTGGGTGTATGTGTGTCTGTTAGTAGTACAAAGCAAGGATTATGTGCATGTTCTTGTTGCATGTTTGCCTGTGTTTGCCTGTACATAAAGGATATAATGCTGTGAAGCATGTGAATGAAATATGCATGTGCTGGGAGTATGTGTGCTTGTGAATGGAACAATACATGGAAGATTCTAGGTTCCATTTTTGGAGACCCAGGACTAAATGAAGAAATATGAGGAGAGGAGATGGAAGAATACCCCCTGACAGATGTGTGTATTGTTACCTAACTGTAAGCTAGGTGGGGCACACTGGAGGAAGGGAGAGAGGCTCTTCAGTATATTTGGAAGAGTGCTCTTTGACTCAGAATGGAGTCACTGGGAAGGGGCCTGGGCACATCTCAGGAAGGTGATGGGCCTGATAAGAGAATCACAAAGAGTAGGGCTGAGGTCCTTGGGTAACCTTTTTTATATACATATTTCTGTGGTCGACATCAAGGTGTGAATCTCACGTCACTTCCATGGCCTGTGTTGTGGGGCTATCAGACTTGGAGGTAGCCCTGCTTTGACCGACAGCTTTCTGGAGAAAGGGGAGGGCAGAGGAGAGGGCATTTCAAAAGGAAGGATACCCCAAACATAAACTTCAAAGACTCAGACTCCAAATCACATTTGGTATCCAGAAATAGACTACAGGAAGGGAAGCTTGAGATCCCCAGAATTGTGAACTGTCAATCAGCCAGTTGGGCTTTTTGGAGAAAGGGGAGGGCAGAGGAGAGGGCATTTCAAAAGGAAGGAGACCCCAAACATAAACTTCAAAGACTCAGACTCCAAATCACATTTGGTATCCATAAATAGACTACAGGAAGGGAAGCTTGAGATCCACAGAATTGTGAATTGTCAATCAGCCAGTTGGGCTGTGCGAGGAGGAGAAGTTCTGCAAGAATTCTGACTGTGACCTTGCTAGTCTCCCAGCTTGGTGAGGGGGCATCACCCAAGACCAGCGTTTCTTGGAGCCTGCAGCACTAGTGCATGCCTCCTTACCAAGACCAGTGTGCCCTGTGAGGGAGAGAAGAGTGTTGTTGAGTGGGTGGTCCAATGGGGGGGATCGTGGAAAATGGATCCCTGTAGGGAAATGTGAGGAGATGGCTACAGCACTGATCGGGTCGTTGCCCCTGTATACCAGAAGAGGGCTGCCATTAAGTGAGCCATGACAGTCGCTGCACTGATCCGGTCATAGCTGTTTGTGGTACCAAGTTGAGACTCCACAAGCCTGGTGGGGCTTTAGTGAAGACTGCTGCAGTCTCGATTGGGCCATAGCACATGTGCAGACTAGGAATGGTGACCACAAATGCCAGGGGAACACTAGGAGAGGGCAAGGAGTATGGTCTATCAAGACCGTTGATGAAGGAAGGAAGCTGTCATGATGATGCTAGCGGGCCCAAGCCATGACTGAGGACCAGCACCAGGAGCGTTGCAACTCCCCCACCTGTGAAGTAGGTCCCAAGAAACTTACAAGAAGCATTGAGAACCACTTTGCTACTGCTGAACTGCATGTGAGGAACTGGAAGACATCTGACCGCAGCCGTCCAAGGTAGGTGTGAAAAAATTATTGAAGGCAGGCAGTGCAGCTTCACTGCCTGCAAAGGAGGCACACTCAGGGACTCTGGTCGCTACCATCAAGCTGGTGCAGATAAGAATGATTTTCGGGCAGATGATCTCGGGGGACCTTGCCTGTCAGATAGAGCTTTGGTGCTGGAACACTCCTGACTTTAATAAGGACTTGACTGCTTGTGAATGTCACCTGTCTACCACTACCACTAATAAGAGAGGAGTGTAACTTAGGGAGCTGCCTATGAAACCCTAGAGATCTGAACTCAGGGGACTCTATGTATTATTTGTGAAGGTCATATTTTACTTTCTGTTTGTATAAAGAAACTCCTTTTTTCATATCAGCAAGTATTTGACTGGATAACTATTTATTTCTACCTGGTGAGCGTATCTCAAGTTGTGAGCCTATGTTCACTCTCCCTGTTTCTATCCCTCCCTTCCCCTCGAGAAGCCTTGAACTGGGAAACCTTCAATAGCTTAAGCAGACTAAGGGCCTGATTACAACTTTGGAGGAGGTGTTAATCCGTCCCAAAAGTGACGGTAAAGTGACAGATATACCACCAGCCGTATTACGAGTCCATTATATCCTATGGAACTCGTAATACGGCTGGTGGTATATCTGTCACATTTACGACGGATTAACACCTCCTCCAAAGTTGTAATCAGGCCCTATGTATATTATTTGTGGTGTGACATATTATGAGCTGTTCTCATACATAAATACTCTTTTTGCATAAAAGCCAGTTTTTAACTACACAATCGTTTAATGGGGTTACTGGATTTTGAGTTGTGAGCTTCACCTTACACCTCTCCTAGAAGCCTTGAACTGCTAGACTTGTGCTACACTGAGAGGTCAGTGCTGAAGGGGTGTATACCTGTACAAGAACAGCATTTTCACACTCCAGTCTTGCGCTCTATCAAAAGGGGCCTGCTTTCTTCAGTACCACATATTAAATCATAGTAATATTATTATTGTTATGAACAAGTTAAAAACAGTGATCCTATTAATTTATTTAACCAAGCCACCTGGCTAGCCCTGCTACACAACTTTCTTAAAATAAGTTTAAAATACATTTGAAAAAATTACGGCCCGTATTTATACTTTTTGACGCTAAACTGTGCTAACGCAGTTTAGCGTAAAAAAATTTTGCGCCGGCTAACGTCATTCTGAAGCGCCATGCGGGCGCCGTATTTATTGAATGCCGTTAGCCGGCGCAAGTAAACCGGCGCTGCCTGGTGTGCGTGGAAAAAAAACACGTACACCAGGCAGCGCTGGCGTTGGGAAAAGTGGCGCTAGGGCGTCTTAAAAATGGTGCAAGTCAGGTTGACGCAAAAAATCGCCTCCAGACGATTTGCGCCATTTTTAACGACGCACAGACGCCATTTACATGACTCCTGTCTTAGTAAAGACAGGAGTCATGCCCCCTTGCCCAATGGCCATGCCCAGGGGACTTATGTCCCCTGGGCATGGTCATTGGGCATAGTGGCATGTAGGGGGGCACAAATAAGGCCCCCCTATGCCACCCAAAAAAAAAAAATAATAATAATTTATACTTACCTGAACTTACCTGAATGTCCCTGGGATGGGTCCCTCCATCCTTGGGTGTCCTCCTGGGGTGGGCAAGGGTGGCAGGGGGGGTCCCTGGGGGCAGGGGAGGGCACCTGTGGGCTCATTTTGAGCCCACAGGCCCCTTAACGCCTACCCTGACCCAGGCGTTAAAAAGTGGCGCAAATGCGGGGTTTTTTGACCCGACCACTCCCGGGCGTGATTTTTGCCCGGGAGTATAAATACGACGCATTTGCGTCACCGTCATTTTTTTAGACGGGAATGCCTTCCTTGCATCTCATTAACGCAAGGAAGGCATTCACGCAAAAAAATGACGCTATTTGCCCATACTTTAGCGCTAGACGCGTCTAACGCCAAAGTATAAATATGGCGTTAGTTTTGCGCCGAATTTGCGTCGAAAAAAACGACGCTAATTCGGCGCAAACGGAGTATAAATATGCCCCTAAATATTTTAAAACAGAATCTTTCATTCGGAGGATCATACAGGGCTTGGAATAACTCAGAAAATGACAGCAGAGAGAGCTGAAGATACATTGGTTTTAAGCATTTACGCCGAAAAGGGGCAAGAGAAGGGCAAACAAATAATACATGACGTAAGTCTTGAGATTCTGCCGGACAAAAGGTACCCTCCTTTGTGGTACCATACCATTTTGCTAGTAACGTGTTCAAAGGCAGCAATCCCTATCGAAGCAGCAACCAAAAGCGCCTAACGCTATGAGGGATGCTCCAAATGAGATACGGTTGTGATTTTTTTATTACTAGAGTGTTAACTATGTTCGCAAAGGAGCTTCTTTTTTTTACAGCTCTCCAAGTCTTGGCGGAAGCTCAGGGTCCACGAAGCGTTCTTCAAAATCGCCCTCAATTGCAATGGGGAAAATTCTAGGAGTTGGCTGCAATCTAGCTCCAACCTTTCCAGAGCAATGCAAAAATTCTTACAAAAGGCAAATTTAGCCTTACTGTTATCTAAAAAGAGCTCTTTCTTTAAAAGTGATCTTATGGTGTTTTCTTCGCTCTTTAAAATTGAGGTGGCCAATCGTATAACCCCTGCTAATCCTTGAGCATACGCGCTTCTAAGCCCCATTTCCAGCCTCAGAGCCGCCACAGAGGCTGCCTTGTTAACAGATAATAATTTTCCGGAGAATTTTACCTTCTACTTGATTTAGGAACCCCCATTTAGAGATGTCTATGAGTTCCACCCCATATAACAGGGATGCAGGAATTTTAACTCGATACGCTGATAAAAGGTAAAGGAAATGCCTTCTCCCTGTAGCCGTATATAGAGCCCCCAGACCTCTTGCCTTTGCTTTATTAGAGGCGATGTGGGCAACATCGCTAAGGTTCCTGCTCACGATTTTCCCTAAGAAGGGATAAGATTTCACGACTTCAAGATTTTGAATGCCCAATATCCAATGATAATTGGGGAAGGTATTCTTTTTTTTCCCAAGAGACAGAGAACCTTACTTTTGGATACATTGATCTTCAGATAATGAGAGTCAGGGTATTTTGACAAACGCCGCAAGCGATTCTGGAGGCCTTTATGGGTTAAATCCAAAATTAAGATGTCGTCAGCGTATAACAGGCAGCAAATTGGGCGCCCACCCATTAGCGGGGGAAAACCATTACCCTTAGACAAAAAGGAGGGATGAGGCTGTAGTTTACTCAGGGGAGGGAATCATGGTAGGAACCCAGGAAGAGAGCGCTGTTGAGTCAGGCTCTAGGATCCCCTTAGGACAGAACCATCCCACACACACGCACTGAGTGGCTTATTTACAAGCCCCTCTGTGCCGCCGGAACGTCACTTTTAGTGATGGTCCCACGCACTGCAGGGCTATATTTTCAAGGCCATGTAAAGCCAGCCTGCATGACTTTTTATGGCCTTGTAGATAAGGAGTGAACCAACGCAGAGCAAATCATTGTGTTGCCTCACCCTGAGACAGGGAGGTGTGCCATGGGCATTACGTTTGGTGTTCCCATGTAAAGCCAATGGCATTTGACACATTCCCAAATTTGTAAGATTTCGTGAGGCTGGAAATGTGTCAAAAGCCTATCTCTCCTCAGGGGAGACATAAGGGAGGTGCATCAAGGAGAAATGCCTTTGTTTCTCCTCATTTTTCTTTTTTTTTCCTGCAGCACACATAGAAAGAGGAACATTCCTCTTGTGAATTGCTTTTGTGCAGGAAGGTCTCCCTTCCTGGAATAAATCCCTTGGGTAGGGTGAGTGTAGCAGAGTCCCTGAGCTTGTAGCTGGTGCTTCAGAAAGCTAAGGCTGAGGAAGAAGAGAAATCAAGAGAGTCTGAGAGAGTTTGAGAGTGACAAGCTAAGACTACCCATCAGGATCAAGAGGAGAGGAGGTGGGGTAGACAGTAGAAATGGGCCCGGGAAGAGAAATTGCAAGAAAGTGAAGGGAAAGAGAGAAAAGGGGAAAAATAGAGGAATTAGAAGGAGACTAGATGGTCTGTGAGTGAATGAAGGAGTCTCTGATTAGATGGTTTGGGCAGAAGAAAGCTCAGTACTTCTGAGCTTCCAGAACTGCAAGAGTGGATGGCGTTCCGTTTCAGATTCATGGTGTATTGTGTGAGTGGAACGAGTGGTTAAGAGGGATAGAGGCCAAGGACTTTCTGCAAGCAAGGTCCTAAGCCAAAGGTGGAGATGTGCTCTCCAGAGACTGGTCAAACCGAAAGATAAGGGTCAGGTTGGGAATGGTGTATCCAGGAGCATCCTGAGAAGAGTGGACAGGGAGCTCTTCCAAGTCCAGCGTGGTCACTTGTTAAAACTGCCATCAGATGCAACACCCATGATATCAAACATGTTACTGGTGGGTAAAGGGAACTGAGAGGTCCTGTTGCACTCAATCCAGTAGCTATGGAGATCTAGGAGAGGGCCCTGATGCTCTCAAGCATATTCATCCTAGCACGATGAAGTTTGTGCAGGTAGTTAATATCAATGGGAGGAAGTGCCTGCTCTGAGGAATACTGGACTGTTCTGCAATATGACTGAGTACCTCAAGCCTAAGGATATACTTTCCGGGACCCAAGATACAGGTTTGGTAGTCAGAGAAGATGGAACAAAGTATCCACTTGTTGTGGTTGAGAATGAGCACACAGGAAAGGCGGCCATGTTTGATGTTAGAGCAAGAGAAAAGCAAGTAGCTGGATGTCTCTTGAGCAGTAATTTGATTACCCTGGCTTGGTGCCAGGAGTAGAAGCCTTTATGGCTTGGAGCACATCAACTATGCTGACCACAGCACAGGCTGCACATCAGTCTCACAGAGGGACTGGGATAATTCCTAATTTGCAAGGACCAGGACAAGGTAGTTTGCAAGAAATGGCAGACTTCAGGAAGACAATGGCAGTGAAGATCACCATGTCTGCTTCAGAGGGAGAGGCTCCTGAAGTGGACCAGGTGCTGGAGTCTGGGTTGCTAGTGAGGCCGTAATAAAAATGGCTTGTGTTGATTCATTCAAAAAAGAGCTAAACCAATGAAGCACTGTACCCCCATGTCAATCTCCTTCATCCTAGTGCGCAGTGTTTTGACCATGTCGAAAGCATCATTGAGGTCAAGACTGATGAGGATTGTAAAGCCGCCTCATTTAAAGAAAGCTGGTCATTAGAACCTACGATCAACATGGTTTTGGTGCTTAAACCTCTGTGACAACCTGATTGTTGTAAATTGAGTGAAGTTCAGGATTGTAGAATTGCTGATTGGCACACCCCATGCACTTTGGGACACGGTGGACAGGAGAATGGAGCCCAGGGCTGGGGCTTCCATCCCTGGACCAGATGGAGCTCTGAACTGGAGACTGTTCTCAACTTCTTAACCCAAACCAGCAGGGGAGCCCTTTCAGGCTGGCAGAACCCCTTCTGGGGCACTTAGGGACACAGCAGGTGGAGAATAGGACCCAGTGCTGGGGGCCTCCACTCCTCACAGTTTAAACTCTGGCTAGTGACCAGCTCAGAGCTTCAGAACTGAAACATATATGGAGCCCTCCATGGCACTGCCTGACCCTGTCCTGAACTCCAAGTGACATGGCAGGCTGGAGAATGGAGCACAGGGCTGGGAATGTATACCTTGGGTAGGCAGATCGCATATTTGGGGACTGGTCAGAGCATCTTAATCGGGTCAAGCAGGAGAGCCAGCCTAGTGCCTGCGGGATGCTGCCCCACATACTTTGTGATAGGGTGGGCCAGAGAAACAGGCCCAGGGTGAGGGACTTCCAGCCCCACGCCAGTTGGTGCTCTGACAAGGGGCCCGGGCATGGCTTCTGAACACAGATAGCAGGGGAAATGTTACAAGTGTTGTGGGGCCCTTTCAAAGCAACAATGGGACATGGTGAGCCAATAAATGGAGGTGAGGACCTGGAGCTTAACCCAGGACCAGCTGGAGCTCAGACTAGGGACCCAGTCAGATCTTCTGAACCTGAATAAGCAGGGGAGACCTCCCCGTGCCTGCAGGACCCTGTGCTAATCTCCAAGGGATGGGGCTTCCTCCCTCAAGTGAGATGAGACTTGACCCTAGGTATGGTCAGAGATTTTAACCCCAGACAAGCAGGGGATTACTTATGGGGCCTGCAAGGCCCTGTCGGGCACTTTAGGAGATAGCAGTCCCCAGGGCCTGGGGATTCAAGTAGGGGAAAGCTCTCTAGACTTTGCTAGACACTGAGTTGGGTGTTTTTGAACACAGCTGTCAGGAGAATGTTGTCCAGGGGCTTCTAACCCTGGGCCAGCTAGAATTCTAATACACCACCACCCACAACCGATCCCCCACTGCAGTTGGAACAAGGTCACCGAAGACCAACTTATCCCGACCCTCACCCAGAACCCACTCATCGACACCACCGACACTAATGCAGCTACCCGCAACTTCAGGCAATGGGTCAACACCTGTGCCAATACTCTCGCCCCAATCAAGAATCCCTCTAATAGACGCACCGACAGAAAGGCCTTCTGGTTTCCCGCCGACCTCCACGAATCTAAGCAAAGCCGCCGAAGACTCGAAAGAAAGTGGTGCCAAGATCAGACTCTGGACAACCACACAGCCTTCAAAAACGTCATCTGCAGACACCACCAACTCATCTGAGCCGCCAAAAGAACCGCCTTCAAAGACCAAAGCCACAACAACACACACAACCACAAGGAGCTCTTCAACGTCATGAAGGAACTCTCCAACTCCAGCTCCAACGTCAACTACATCCCGCCAACCCAAGACCTCTGCGACTCCCTAGCCTCCTATTTCCACCAAAAGATTGCAGACATCCACAACAGCTTCAGCACCTAGACCCCCCCTGCAACCACCAACACCACAGATTAACCTCCGACCAACCACCTGCTCTCCTGAACCCCCATCAACAACAACAACACCATCTAAATCATGAACACCATCCACTCCGGCTCTCCATCTGGCCCCTGCCCCCACCACATCCTCAACAGAGCAAGCTCTGTCATCGCACTCAAACTACGGAAGATCATCAACAGCTCCTTCGAGTCCGCCACCTTCCCGGACAGCTGGAAACACGCCGAGATCAACACCCTCCTCAAAAAACTCAAGGTGGACCCAAAGGACCTCAAGAACTTCCGGCCTATCTCCCTGCTCCCCTTCCCGGCAAAAGTCATGGAGAAGGCCGTCAACAGACAACTAACCCACTTCCTAGAGGAGAACCGCACCCTGGACCCTTCCCAATCCGGATTCCGCAGCAACCACAGCACCGAAACCGCCCTCATCACCGCCACCTACGACATCAGAACCATACTGGACAGCGGCGAAACCGCGGCCCTCATCCTCCTGGGCCTCTTGGCCGTGTTTGACACCGTCTGTCACCACACCCTATGCTCATGCCTCAGCAATGTTGGAATCCGCGACAGAGCCCTGGACTGGGTCACCTCCCCTTTCACCGGAAGAACCCAGAGAGTCCTCCTCCGCCCATTCTGCTCAGAGGCCACTGAAATCATCTGCGGTGTACCCCAGGGTTCATCCCTCAGCCCGAACCTCTTCAACGTCTACATGGCCCGCTTGCTAATATTGCCCGATCCCATAACCTCAACATCAACTCATATGCCGACGACACCCAGCTGATCCTCTCCCTCACCAAAGAATCCGCCAAGACCTACCTCCACAAAGGAATGAAGGCCATCCCCGAATGGATGAAGAGCAGCTGCCTCAAAATCAATTCGGCAAAGATGGAAGTCCTTATCTTCATCTCCACCCCCTCCGCATGGGAAGACCCCTGGTGGCCTGCCACCCTCTGAACCGCTCCGACTCCCACCGACCAAGCACGCAACCTAGGATTCTTCTTCGACCCCTCACTATCCATGACACAGCAAGTCAACGCCATCTCCTCCTCCTGCTTCAACACCCTCCGCATGCTCTGAAAAATCTACAAATGGATACCCACCGAAACCAGAAGAACAGTCACCCAAGCTCTCGTAAGCAGCAAACTGGACTACGGCAATGCCCTCTATGCAGGAACCACGGCCAAACTCCAGAAGAGGCTGCGACGCATCCAGAACGCCTCTGCATGCCTCATCCTGGACATCGCCCGCCACTGCCACATCAGAGACCACCTGAAAGACCTGCACTGGCTCCCAGTCAAGAAGAGAATCACCTTCAAACTCCACGCCCGTGCTCACAAAGCACTGCACGACACCAGACCAGAATACCTCAACCAACGATTCTCCTTCTACACCCTGACCCGGCATCTCCGCTCTGCTGACCTCGCCCTCACAACCATCCCACGCATCTGCAGAACTACAACTGGTGATAGATAATTTTCTCACCTTGCCACCAAAATGAGGAACACCCTTTCCACCCACCTGCGCCAGGCCAAAGACCTCCTTACCTTCAGGAAACTTCTCAAGACCTGGCTGTTCGAGCATTAGCAGCATCTCCCTCCTTATCCTCCCCCTCCCCTCGTCAGCACCTTGAGACCCTCACAGGTGAGTAGTGCGCTTTACAAATCCCCTGATTGATTGATTGATTGATTGACCTGCCCTCCAGTCAGTGCTTTTGAAGCTGGCCAAACAAGGGAGACCTCCCAGGGCCTGCAAGTGCCCCTTTCGGAGCATGAAATGCTATAACATTGGGCCCAAGGATGTAGGCTTCAACTCCTTCACCAGCTGGAGCTCTGGCACAGGGCCCGGTCAGAGTTTTTTTTACTAGACTTGGGGGACATTTTATTTACACTGGAGGAATAGGGATAATTATGGTAATTTTGTGTTACTTTCTGATGTGGAATTACCAATAATTTTGTGGTTATGGGCACTCATGTAATTAGGAGTGATGATTGGGAAAAAGTTAGCGCAGAAACATCAAATTTACATGGTCGAATGGCTGCTCGCATTGCTGTTCATGTTGTTTTGCATTTAGCACTATTTTCTTAAAGTAAAATGCATCCTCGGACCAATTTTTGGATGAACGGTTACATTTTGTGTTAAGAATCTAGTGTTAAATGCCAAGAGCACGTTTAGTGAGTGTGAGCAGCTGTTATTCGACCTCTGTTGCATTTATTTGCAAAATACATTCTCGCATCTAGTAGGCATTGTTGCACTAAGAAAATAGTGCTATATTCAGAATTATTCTTCTTGTGAAATTCTGTGTGATCTTGCAGATTTTTTTAGATAATTCTGCATCATTACACTACACAGAATTATGTGAGTTAGCCCACTCTATTTTTCACCCGGCCAATCAGAGGAACCCTTCTGGTGCCTGCAGGTCCTGTCCCAAGTACCTTTTGAGATGCTGGGCCAAGGTCACGGCCTACGCACCTACAACCTGCCAGAGCATTACTCATTCTTGTAATCAGTGCACACCTGGTGACATTCGAAAGAAGCCATCCAGCCTCCTGTAGCCCTGGCTGCTAGTGAAGCTTCAAAATGAGCTGCCACCGGGATTTCCATGGCAGCAGGGAATTTTGAACAGTGAGTTCCATGAAGGCAATTACGTGCTTTTTTCGTTTATTTTTAGTACAAAACACCACCGGTAACATTGCCATAGCACATTTTGCACCATTAATGTAGGTATGGTAAGCCCTAAGTATAATTTCACACAGCCCTAGTGCAAACAAGGGACGAGCAGGACATCATGCCATACTTCTTCTAGTAGTGGGAGGCTGTTCTCGTTTTGAAATTTGCACTCGAGGTTTTACTTCATGAACAAATCTCACAAAAGTACCACTGTCTTGCTTTTGTAATAAAACAGATATGAAAACCCAGTCGGTGCCATTATTATGCTCCCCCAACACTGAACATGAAATTTTTATGCACAAAGTTAAATACACCTAAGCGTTAGTTTAAAATAAGTACTTATATTGACAATGGTGCCTGCCAAGATTAAAACGTAGCAGAGGTTGTCGAGCTTCGCTGTACTCCACATCAATTGTTTATTTTGTCTTAGAAAAACACCCTTGTGGTTTGATAGATTTTTCTGGCAGGAACAAATAAGGTTAACATGGAGCTACTGTCAGTTCAAGCAGATCTAACTTTGACTGCACTTTCACGTGTTTGTAGGTGGTCTTCTCAGACGGCGGGGGGGACAGGCCTTTGAAACTCTTACACTGGAGTTCACTTTTCTAAAGGAAGCTAAAAACACACGTATTTCTTTACTATGGTTGCAGGAGTCTATTGCCTCTTCATTTTCGGAGCTTCTAGCTATGCTTAGTCTCTTCAAAGGTTTACGGTTGGTGTTGCTTTGAATGTGTGTTAGTTTTAGCATCAAATAGCATTCTTGTGGGAGTGCGCTCTATAGAATATACAGTTATAATAACATTTCTTTTATATCGTCATGGTCAATTGATACACATTTTGAACTTGTTGTTTAGGCTTTAAGAACACCTAATTAACCAATTAATAGTTAAACTATAGATTGTCAAGGTACCTCTCGGCAGGATGGATTTTGTGCTTCTTGGTTATGGTAAATCGGCTTCTTGCAAGTTAAAGGAAGTTCATCTAGGAAGGAGGGCATAAGAAGCCAATGGAAGTGGAGCTTGCACTTATCGTGTTTCTGAGATGATGATAAATAACTCCTGAGTTTAGATTTCATTTGATTCGAATGAAAAAGTTACATTTTGCTGCAGTCATTCAGCTGTAGATACACCCAGACTGAACTGTTATGTGGCAATTCTTTACACAGAAAAAGGAGCTCCGGGTTTCCTGCTCGGTGAGTTTCCTTTCCTGTTTGCATTAGTGTTCCGTAGCAACCACTGTCCTGTCACCCAAGCCAGTGAGTTTTCAGCCAACCTCGTCACAAACCCCTTTTAAGCTAATTGTACCCAATGATTAAAATGGCCATGTCCTGGCCACTGTCACTTCCTATTTTTGATCAAGTTAAGAACAGCATCAGTACTTCTTCATCTGTTCAGATGGATGAGGAAGGGGTGTTTATGGTGCTGTTGGTCTCTTTCGTTACTGCAGAATAATTGGAAAACCTGACAACTACAGCTCAATTGTGGAACATCCATGACTTTAGGCATGTGCCCATGAGGCCAAAGAGTGGATTTGTGGCCCATTATATTGTGGTCTGGGAAGTTTGCTGCTGCCCCATGCATACACATTAAGGGGGTCATTCTAACCCTGGCGGTCCAAGACCGCCAGGGCTAAAATGACGGGGGCACCGCCAACAGGCTGGCGGTGCCCCGCTGGGCATTCTGACCGCGGCGGTTTGACTGCGGTCAGAAGTAGAAAACCGGCGGTCTCCCGCCGGTTTTCCGCTGCCCATTTGAATCCTCCATGGCGGCGCAGCTCGGGGATTCTGACAGCCCATACCGCCATCCTGTTCCTGGCGGTTGGGCACCAATGGCATGGGCACTGCAGGGGCCCCGGTAAGAGGGCCCCACAAAGAATTTCACTGTCTGCATTGCAGACAGTGAAATTTGCGACTGGTGCCACTGCACCCGTCGCACCTTCCCACTCCGCCGGCTCCATTCGGAGCCGGCGTCCTCGTGGGAAGGTAGTTTTGCACTGGGCTGGCGGGCGGCCTTTTGGCGGTCGCCCGCCAGCCCAGTGCAAAACCCAGAATACCCTCAGCGGTCTTCCGACCGCGGAGCGGTATTTTGGAGGGGGAAGTGTGGCGGGCGGCCTCCGCCGCCCGCCAGACTTAGAATCACCCCCTAAGCCTGTAGGCAATTTAATTGGTTCCCATAATTTCTGCTAATTGTATACCTTCTCTGAGGGCCAGACTGTGGGGATGTTGTGCAGATGGAGGATGTTAGCAAATATGGAAATAATGGGCCAGATGTATCAAACGATTTTGCATTCGCAAACAGTGCGATTCGCAGAAATCGGCCGTTTGTTAATACAAAAACGTGATTTGCGATGTATGACAGGCATTCGCAGGCCAAAAATAAGGAATTGCAAAAATTGCGAATTCTTGCGAAGCGACATGGTTTTGCGTGTCGCAATGTGCGTATCGCATTTTGCGACATGAAACACCGAATCACTATTTGCATATTGCAAATTGCGAGTCCGAATAGTGACTCGCAAATACAGATTCGGTATTTCACGTTGCAAATTGCGATACGAACATTGCGACACGCAAAACCATGTAGCAATTCGATGCATCAAAAATTCGCAAATTGCGAATATTCGCAGAACGGCCTTTTGCACAAGCAAATTACCACGGATTAAAACCAGGTGGTAACCAGGTGCAACCTATATAAAGAGTCCCAGAATGCCTCAGCCTCTTTTCCACAATGGCTGCACTCTACGTCACGGCGAGGAGAATGAGGATCTTGGCAGGTCTGAGGAGAGGGAGGAGGAGACAGGAGCGCATTTTCGGAGTGCGCATTACCCTTTTTGAGCAGACTGAGGAGGAAATATTTGAGAAGTACAGGTTGAGCTCAGCCATGATACTTGACCTGATAGCTGAGCTACAACCCATACTGCAGCGCACAACACACAGGACCAATAGCATACCCACCCATGTGCAGGTATTATGATTCCTGCACCTACTTGCCTCAGGGAGCTATCAAGGGGTCCTAGCAGCAGCTGGAGGGGTATCACAGAGTGCCCTCTCTAGATTTTTCAATGCATTTCTAAATGCCGTGCTGAGCAGGATACACCAGTACATCAGATTCCCCCACACCCCACAGGAAATACAGCAGACAAAAATAGATTTCTACCAGATAGCACGGTTCCCCCACGTCCTAGGTGCCGTAGATGGGACACATGTTGCAATCTGTCCACCATCGGCCACAGAGTATGTGTACTGCAACCATAAATACCAACATTCAATGAACATACAGGTGATATGCAATGCCTCCCACATCATAACTGATCTCGTGGCCAGGTACCCAGGGAGCACACATGATTCGTACATCTTTCGCTACAGCGGGATTCACACAAGACTGCTAGCTGGGGAATTTGGTGAAGGATATCTACTAGGTGATTTCCAACTTTACAATGGTGCATTGATGGCAGTGTGTCGTCAGATGGCACAGCTGCTCATTATACCCTCTGTTCCTTCCAGGAGACAGTGCTACGCAGTGCGCACCTACATGATGACGCCCTATCAAAATCCTGCAACACTAGCAGAGCGGAGATACAATTCAGCACACAGGGCAACCCGCAATGTGGTGGAGTGCTCTCTTGGCTTCCGATGCATCCACAAAAGTGGAGGGACACTACATTACAGCCCAGACACGACCTGTAGAACAGTGGCCACATGTGCGATCTTGCACAATATAGCTACCACCAGGGGCATACCTGTGGAAATATCGGAGCAAGACTCAGATGAGGATGATGATCCCATACCACCCCTACAGCCAGCAGACAGGACCAGTGCAGCAGAGGGCAGGCAAAGGCGTGCTGACATCACGCACAACCATTTCAGATGTAAGTAATGACAACACAACCTCACTGACATGTATTTCGGTAGTTAGCACCTTTATTACCTTGACTTCAGGTAACATACGTGTCACTAGGACAAAGCAATACACGAGTCAGACATGAGCCATTAACAGTGTCACACTATTGTCATCATAGTTTACTGTATTGCTACATGTGAAGGTAGTCCCCTGTAGCCCTCAATGTCACTTCTTATGACCACACATTCCACTTGAGTGTGTAGTGGCCTCGTCGGCACCTCTTGTATCAGGCTCACAGGCAGTACTGTGCCTGGCACTGCGACGCCTAGGATCCATCACGGGCACTGCAAGACTGCTGAGGCTAGATGACTCCTCAGTATTCCCAACTCCCAGTTCTCTAGGTGTAGCACTGCGTGCTGTCAGCATAGCATCCAGAACGTTGGTAATTTGCACTAATCCCTGGGCAACATCTCGACTGCTATGTGCTGCCTCCGCCTGTTGGGCCTCAGCATGCTGTGATATCAGGGAAGTAGATGTAGCAAGACGATTTACAGATCTGCAAAAGCCATTGAACATTCCCAGGAATTGCCTTTCACGCCTGCAATGGCTAACTCGTTCATGCCTGATCTCAGTACAGAGTTCATTAATGGCATTTGTCAGTTCCTTGGTGTTCTCCGCAGCTGTTTCCTGTCCCTCATGCAGCTTGCAGATGTTTGCATTCAGACACTCCAACTGCTTGTGCAGCCCCCCAATATTGGTATTGTGTGACTGCAACTGCCTGTGCATTGCCCTCATGTTTTTGCATTGCAGACGCTGCACTTTGAGCATGGATGCTTCAAGACCACCAAAGAATGATGGACCCTCACCTACATCTGTGTGCTGTGTGCCTGCATCGTGAGGCCTCCTGCGGGGAGTTGAGTGACACTGGGGCAGGGACTGCTGCCTTCCTGTGGATCTAGCTTCTGGGGGTGGTGTGTGGCCTTCATCCGGCATGTCATCGGAGTCCAGGTTCAAATCGTGGAGAGGTAACACCCTTGCCCTGTGTCTGATTGGTGCTATACACAATGACTCGCTGGTGTTTGAGTCGGACAGAGGCTGTGTTTCTGCATCCCCCACATTGGCACATTCTGCTGCTGCTGGGCCTGAGCCATCTGCAACGACAATGTGCAGCATGTCATTTATGTATGTATCACCAAATGTGGCACAATGGTAATAAATGTACACTTACATCGTGTCACTATGAACTGGGTGTTTTGTTGTTCTGGGTGTCGCTCTACTTAATTGTATTCTATGTGCTATTTTCAGCTCTGGGTTGTGGACTACCACTCCCATAAGGCATTGTTGTGCCGCATGTAAGATGTGGAATGGACTACTTATCACAATGCTTTGCACTACCTGCTATTTCCTAAGGGGCATTTGTAAATGCACATATGGGGTTACATGTCATTATTGGACTTACCTTTACTGGTGCTGGGTGTGCCGGAAGTGTCAATGTCAGTGACCCCACTGACAGCTTCTGGAAGCAGTGTTGACTCCACCAGGTCTTCCATGGGGGTGGAGGGTGTCTGTGTGGATGGTCGGCCTCCTGTGCTCCTTGCCTCCTTTAGCCTGCTGGCCACCCTCTCCTTGGCACGGGAACGCAGGTCGTACCACCTCTTGCGTATCTCTTCCACTGAGTGCTGCGCAACCCTCACTGCACAGATTTTGGTCTGGATGTCAGCCCAAAGTTTCCGCTTCTCACTCTCTGGTACCTGGAGTGAGCTCTTCCCAAAGAGCCGGTCATGGCTCCTGACCACCTCCTCAGTGAGCACCTCCAATTTTTGCTCAATGAATTTCAGCTTCCTCTTCCTCTCTCCCTTCTCCTTCCCATTACCAGCATTGGCCATGTTGGTGTCAGGTCCTGGCTTGCTCACAAATTTGCTCCCTGGGGCTGGTCTGTGACTCTCTGACTGCTCCTGTGGGTGTGGTACCCGGAAACAGCATGGGCTGACTCACTTCCTGCTTGTGATATCATCACGCTGTGCCAGGTGACCGTTTTCGCAATTTGCGATTTTCAAATACCAAATCACAATTATTTTTGCGATTTGGTATTTGGACCTCGCAAATTGCATTAGCGATTTTTAAGAAATCGCTATTTTGGACTGGCAATTTTGGTACATCACATTTTGCGTTCCGGAAATAGCGATTTCTTAAAATTCGCTATTAGGGACTCGCAAATGACTTTCTTCATTCATCTGGCCCAAGGTGCCTATTCACAAGTGCATTTTAGAGAACTGAAGGCAATACACGTGTAGTACTCCTTTATGTATTCTTTCATGCCTTTGTGAATTGGCCCCAGAACATCTAAAGTGGGAATAAGGTGGCAATATTCAGGGAATATTTGTGGTTGACATGTCACCAAAGTGGAAGTGACTTCACATGCCGGTCGACACCTGGATGACATCAGAGGAAATTACATCACAGAACTTCTAACCCGTTGGCATGTTGTGACCCTTGGTCTGGGTTGTTGCAAAAAGTGACATTACATGATGTTTGACCTGATGACACTGGAAGAAGTGGCATCATGTCACCTTTGATTACCCAGCCAACTTACTTTTGCAGACTAACTCCGATCTTATTGCCATAAGACAGGCCCACAGGCAGGATGGCCTGTGACAGATGCAAGACTGAGCAAGTGGTGTTACCATGCATCCATCCCTTTAGATCCTACAACCGCTGTCAGTATGTGCCCATCTCTCTGCTCCCTTGTGCTGCTTCTTATATTAAAGGTCCCATACATCCCTTTCTTTCCTCCTCATGCTCACTTTTTTGGGCCACAACAGCTGCCTTTATGATGGCCTCCCTGAGGTGTGAGAGTTATGTCATCAGCGTATTCCCCCATTGTCCCCATCTTTTATGTCCCTTTGTGCTCTTCTGCTGAGGTTCCTCAATCATCCACTTCCCCAGGCAGGTGGCAGTCATGTGGTCTCTCATTTTCAATCTCATTTCCAAGACCTCCCAGGCCAATATCGTATGATGAACACTGTTAACTAATCCTTCCACATATGTCTGTGAATTGTACTAGCAGCCATCACCTGCACTATGACACTCCCTTCCAATGCCCACTCTCAAGAACCATCTAACTCTATCTCTCCCTCAAACATACATAAATGCATGTACATATTTTGGTGTCAGAATTTAGCATACATTTAGCCGTCTGCAAACTAACATTTTACAGCTACAACTCATGTCTGGCTAAGACTCAGGATATGACCACATCCAATAGCAGTGAGAATGGTGTTGACGGCATAATTTATGAAACAGACGCCATTTGATATTTCACAGCCTACTTTACACTGTAAGCTTATACATGGTTATGTGATGACTCCATATCATTGACACACAGTTCCAATCTCTGTACATTCCCTATACAAACAATGTGTTTTTGTTTGTTAGTTCAATTAACCTGTAAACAGATTAAAGGTTTGAATGTGTTGTTTTATTTGATAAAAATCAAGGGCAGTAAAGGACGTATCAGTGTGACATGGAGTCACCAGGTAACCATAAAGCACACACACTTCGATGATTTATTTGACATTAACCTAGGAAGTAACAGTACTTAGGTAATACCCTAAAAATAAAAAATACCATTGATTTAAGAAGAATTCTCTGTTTGTCATCATCCACCTCTTTCCTAATGGGAAAAGGTAAATTATGGCATATAGTATTCACTCTAATTAACAAATGTAAGCCTATCTAAAAAGTGTGGAAGATGTAGACAGTCAAATTTCACTTTTCAGTTGGTATCTTCAGAGGAGAGGAGAGGCTGCAGTCATTCTGGGGCATGGGTTTTTGCACACTTGCACCTTGACATCACAGCAATACTATTTCTTGGACATTATTAAGGAGCATAATTGCAAGCCCCATGCGGTTGGAGTGTCACATTTTTTGACTGCAGAACCATATCCATGAGCCACGCAAAGCCACTTTGCATGGCTTTTCATGACCTTATAGATTTGGAGAAAGGCAAGTCGCTGCATTGTCTTACTCTGCATCGAAGGGAGTTCCACGGGTGTTGCAGTGAGTATTCCCACAAAACAACCATGATTTTGACGCTGCCCCATAATTACTAAATCACGTAAACCAGGGATGGTGCCAAAACCTTACCCCTCACCAGGGGTGGCTTAACAAGAAGAAATATTTTTTATTTCTCCTCTGTTTTCCTCTTTCTATGTGTGCTGCATTCTGCAGCACACATGGAAAGAGGAAAAAGGCTCTCCAGATTGTTTTTGTTCAGGAAGATACCACTTTCTGCACAAAAACACTCCTGCATGCAATGCAGTCACCCTTGCAACATGGTGCAAGGGTGCCTGCATTGGCGCTAGGCACCAAACTATGCACCGGTGTTGGGTGAAAGGACAGGAATGCAGCATATTTTATGAATACGGTGCATTCCTCCCCTTGCACATTGATGTAGGGCATGGGTACTCGCAAACATTTTCCCAGGGGCCAAAAAGTTTGGTCTGGCACGTGCCTGGGGGCCGCATTGATGCCAGGGCGGTGGTGGTCGGGTGGGCTGACTAGGTGGATTGGTGGCAAGATAGGTGTAGGGGAAGCAAAGGATATGCATCTAGTGGCTGAAATAAACAATGGGAAACCAGAAAACCTGGAATTAATCCCAGCTTACCCACTTTTCCAAATTGTGTGATCCTAGTCAATTGTTTAGTGTCACTTTCCCTCCTTTTTCTGCATTATCACATTTAAGATGACCTCAAAATACATGATTCATGGTGTGCGCTGCACAAAACCTGCTTCTATGTTTGATTTAATAAACTATAATGTTGTTTATGTATGATAGGAACCCAGGCCACCCATAAAGTGCACATACCAAGTGACTTGCCTCTTTAATTTACTACTGATGGTGTTCTCAGGGTAAGGGAAATAATTAATGTTTCCAAATTTATGTTTGAAAACCATCACTTTAAAAGGAATGCATCTTAATGCACTGATAAAATAAATTGTACTAAAGCGAAAAGGTTCTGCATGTTAACTAAATACACTTAATTAATTTTGAAGAGACTGTCTTAGTTTTACACTTATGCTGCAAGATGTCTTTAAAAATGAAGGCGTTTCTAAAGTTAAGTGCAAAAGTCCCTAGTTACTTCCTTTCTTTAGCACAAATTAAGTTTGAAATAAATGATTGTGTGTGTATTTAATATTTTTGTTAGTGCAGAGTCGAGCAAACAGCTAACCAGTGCTCCTGTTGTCCCAGGGGCCGCATGTAAAGGTCAGAGGGGCCGCATGAGGCCCGGGCCGTACTTTGAGTATCCCTGGGGGCAACACAGCAATAAGATTTGAGGCGCTGCCCTGCACCAATCTGTTGTAAACATGCCCCTAAGTCACAGCAGAGTCACCACTTGCCTTAAGCACCAGTTTCCATTTTCGGTTAGTTACCTTTTCAGTTTCGCACCGGTTCGCCTGCCTTACCTGCACAGGCATGGACTGAAAGCTAACTCTGGATGAGACATTGCACACTGTCACTATTGTTCGGGCTTATTACAATCTCTGATCATTGTACACCAGTGTGCTGTACGCAACGGGATATTACAAGTGGGGCTCGAGGAGCAGAGGAAGACAGAGGTAGTGAGGCTTAGGTTTTACCCAGGGGATGTAATGTGTCGGCTTTAACTGGAGACCTCTCGTCTGCTGCCCCTCATAATAGTGAGAACGGTTTTCTTCTGCTTTCTATTTCTTTAAAATGCTCGTTTGACAGTTTGCAAATTTTAAAATAAACCCACAGGAATCTGCAATTTGGTCAACTTTGCAACTTCTCACACTCAATTAAAATCTGTGACTTTTGTGTTATTCTGAGCTTTCTTTCTTGTAATTCATCCTATTTTCATCACAGCGGCACAGGGTAGGTGGTAGCTGGTCTGGGCTTGGGCTGTGCAAAATGCTGCACCAATGGCAAACTTGTATTCCGCATGCATTGATAATGGCACGTATTATTTTCAAATCTCTTACAGCTGTGCTTTAGATTTTTGTTTCAATGCTTCCTTAAACAATTGTCTTACTTAGAAAGGTTACATTTTCTTATGATTCTTGCATTCTCCCTTAAATTGAAACGTTTATAAATTAGTGGACTTTTAAGAAAATAGGAGCAGGAAAATATTAGGGGAAAGTGTACTAATCATTGACTGTGTATTGCTTGGGCAAGGATGTCACTGTGCTTCAATGTTAACATGTCCATTAACGAACGTGCACAAAGAACCACTCTCCATTTTGAATTAAAACTCATAGGTACATTGGGGTCTGCGTAAAAGCTTGTGCCCCACCATTTATTATTGACACTATTTTCTCGACTCTTCTCTTCTGTTTTTGAGTACCATATAACTTGTATTAATTACTAAATCGTACAAAAGTAATGAGAACCACACACAGCTGCCCAGTAGCCTCATATATTTTTGACATCTTTAGATAAGGCTTGCATGGTAGTACATTACTTTCAAGGGCTTTTAGTTTTACCCTTAACATCGCAATCATACACTTAATAAAAATGCCACATGCAAAATGCAGTTGGCTAATAAAGACACACATTTCTGTTAATTTCATCCATGACACAAAACGTTTTGGATGCTGTTTGGGCATTGTTGGACTTTTTTGCTTAAGCAGGGTCATCCCCAATCTTTTTGCCTCCTATTTTTTCTGATCTGTTGCTGTTGGCTTTTGACCTCTGAGCACTTTAGCACTGCTAACCAGTGCTAAAGTGCATATACTCTCTGTGTAAAATTGTATGTAATTGGATTATCCAGGATTGGCATATTTGATTTACTAGTAAGTCCCTAGGAAAGTGCACTAGAGGTGCCAGGGCCTGTAAATCAACCTTTTGTTGACATTCGGACTCTGTGCACTTTACCATTGCAAACCGGTGCTAAAGTGCTTGTCCTCTCTCCCTAAAATATTGTGAAATAGGCCTGCACCTGATTGGCACAGTTAATTTACGTATAGGTCCATAATATATGACACTACATCTACCAAGAGCCTGTAAGTAAATGCTACTAGTGGGGCTTCATTACTTATTGTGCCACCTACTATAGTAGCCTTTTAAAACATTTCTCAGGCCTGCCACTGCAGCCTGTAGTGCAGGTTTAAACTGTCATTCCCCTTGGATCTAAACCTTACTTTTTAATACATATGTCACCCCTTGTCCCACAGGGGAGGATGCATTGTAAAAGTAGCACTTGTGCTCTCAAGTTTTACATGCACTAGTAGTGAAAAATTCTTACTCATTGGATAAAATTGGGTTGTCTAATTATGTTTAACAAGAGCTAACGTTTGATTGCGAGAACGTAGATATATGCTATTTAGACTCAAATGAATTGTAATTTAAAATCCTCTATAATGGTAGAAAGTTGACATTTTCCTGCCCAAATGTTTCTAAGGCCTTGTAAGAGTTTTCAGCTGCCTGAGCCTGTTAATGGTTCCCTCATTAAGAATGTGCCAAGGTAAGTTCCTTTCTCTGGATCTGCTCGAAGATTGGTTGTTCCACCACCAGGCAGCTCCAACTCAGATGCTGTAAAGCACTGAGGATGGGAGTGGCTAGGTGAGGGAAAGTGACACGGGAGAACCCGTCTAGGAAGTTTCCAGACAACCACGGAGTCAAGCGGACTTACTGCTGAAGACCGGGTTGGTCTCCCAGTCCTGAACTGAGCCGGAAGCTGAAGTTAGTGAGCGGTTGAGCAGGAATCCAATACCTGGTTCCTTTCAAAGAGCATTGCACTGCCCTGCAAGACAGCTGACGGGGGATTGAACCACCAAGCAGAAAGTCTGGGATAAAGAGCACGTATAAGTGGGTGTGGCCTCTTTTTCATGGGCTTGTGCCCCATCCAATATGGCTGCTGCCCAGGAATTCTGGGATTTGAAGTTTACGGCAGAACCTTAACAAAAAGGTGAAAATAAAACAGAAATAAACATAACAATTTGTTTTCAGCACACCAATGAACATGAAGATAAACTCAGTCAATAGTACATAAATGGAGAAAATGTTTTCTGTCAAATCAGGCATATTTGTACAAGGGGCAACATGAAAACCTATAAAAGACAGAATGCACACTTGGCACAGACAGTGAACAATAGAGGACTAGCTGAGGGCAGCATGGGCATCCTACCAGGATGGCTGGGGGAGGAGCTGCTCACTACCCTGCTTACATTCCAAAGTGCTACCTCCAGCACAGGCACACAGGAACCTGACACTAACCTTTCAGCATCCTAGACTTCTTGGAGCCTTGCAGTACAAGAGAATTACTTTCCAGAACCAGATATGGGGTAGCGTAGAAGATTCCCACACCTAATGGCTGTCACCACATATAAAATATTGGACCCTCAGAACAAATCTTCAGTATACCCCAGAAGAAGGAACGCCCTGCTGCTACCAGAGTATTGTCCTGCTGCTTGACGCCTGCCTTGTTCCCCAGAGGCCTATTCACACCAAGACTGCCACCCAATATGGCCCGCAGTGCGAAGCTCTGGTGAACTCAACTATTTGCAGAACAGCGACCTCCAGCAATGACCGCAACGCAAGACCTGCACTTCCCACCACAGCAACAACAGACCACAATAGCCACCAATAAGAAGCTCCAGCAACAACTGCCCGCAGTGCATGACCAGCTCTTCCCACTGCAGTGAAAACAGCCCGCGCCCCCTTCTCTGCTGTTTGCACTACAGCAACGAACATCCACAACACTATTCCTGCTCCTCGTGGCCTTATGTACTGTGAACTGGACTCTTAGCGCCGGACATTGGGAAGGTACTTTTTTCAATCAGACAAATTTGGTAAAGTATCTGGCCTGTGCTCCATCCCAGTCAGCCTAAACTTATGACTTTCAGATTTTGTCTAGCACGATCATATGACTGTGAGTGACGCTTTGTCCTTTTAGGAGCACTATCTACCTACATTCTTTTAATTGCATATCTTCATTTCTACTAGTTGGATTTTTGTCAGATCGGTATCATTTCATTTACCAAAATATATCCTATTTTATCTTAATTGGTTTGCAATTTTTCTTGTGTTGTGATTTTTGTTTGTTATTCTTTGTGTGGCCCATAAGTACTTAGCACAGTGCCTCTAAGTTAAGCCTGACTACTTTAGTGACAAGCTACCAGAGGGCTAAGCAGAGGTTAACTTAGTGAGTTTTGTGGTTCATCCTGTCAAGAATTGTGGTAGTTGCATAATTATGGTTTATACCCTCAACCAATAGCCCAATGTCTTACAGTATCATACTTCATTATCCGCACACTGTTTTGAAGGTGATAGATTGGGGAACTCAAGGGTTACACCATGAATTCTTGGAAACCATTTTAATATGTACACTATTGTTTTATAAAAAGAAATCCTCCTGCAATAGTCAAATATTGCAGAATAGAATGAAATAAAGGTATCAATTTTACAGTGTTAATGTCAGAGCCAGAAAAGTATGTGATCGGCTATTAGTAGTAGGCCGACCTCCCAGCATTGCTACATTTGAGTTACAACAGAGTGCAACAACTTGAAATTACAGAAGCAGCGGGCAGGTACTGTACTCTGCGGTTATCCACTCAGGAGGCAGAATGATTTCCTTTTCCAGCAGCACAAATGCACTTCTGGCTCTGCTATTTTGGTTTGGCGCGCTGCTATTAGTTGTTTTTGTATGTCTGAAAGGGGTTTTGCTTTTGTTCATCGTCAACCGAGGTGACTTTACAAACTGAGTATGCTTTGAATTGAAAGTTTAGAAAGCTATTTATTGTGGTAAAGGTGCTTTAAATAGACATCACTGTTTCTTTGTTGATTCATTGAATTTTTCATGTTCTTTATTAGATTTCTACAGCACTTTAATCCGATGAGTTTTCTAATATTAAAAAAAGACAAAGATGTAGACAAAGTATTCACTGCTGTGGGCTGATTTGACCATTCGACCAATAAAAGTATTCAAATAATAATATTAGATAATGTGAACAATAAAAATGCATAAACGATAACGCAAAAAACATGAATAAAATCTGGAGCGATTACCAGAAACCTATACAACCATTAGCAAAGTCAACATATTTGACTTTTACATGGTGTGCGAATCTGGAATGAGCATGCCATATATACGTCAAATATATTGGCTCTACTGGAGTTTATTTCCCAACAGTAATGGGGAGTGAGCATAGACGAAATGGAAAATAAATGCTACTGAAGCAAGCATCGTCAAAGCCAAGCGATCTGGCTTTTCAGATGGTAAGAGTAAATTAAGTAATTACTAGGTGTTCTTCTTGAGTCAGCAGCAACAGCTTGAAGTTGTTAACAAGGCTGCGATCCCCATCAAAACTCTGAAGTTCCTTAGCCAGTCTGTCACAAAAGAACAATGCATTGTTACTAATGTCCCTCTTGAGTCAGAGGCAACAGCTTCATATGTCCTTCAGACAGTTGAGGGTGTGTGGCATCAACATGATAATGTTCATGTATTCCTTTGCTACTCTAATAAATTGTTTTGTATAGTATAAATAGATATGCAAACGTAGTACATGATGACAAATCAATATTGCAACTTTCAATAAATGTCTTGATTACTATGGAAGACTTGTGAAGACACTCTGGTATTTATAGCTAATAATAGTCACTGTTAAGTCAAGTGCCTTCAAACATATTGTTGGGAAACTGTTTTCTGAGTGGCATTATATTGTGTCCTAGTAAAAGGCACACTGTCTTATGCTTTGGGATGTAGTAGGAAGAAGCAAAAGACAAGCCAATAGATAAAGATATTTCAGTTTGAAATGTGCCAGTTAATACCTGTGCTAAAGATTCTTTACAAGAAGGAGATATGGCCCTGGGATGTTCGATGTCAGTAAGTCGATGTGTGAGAGTACAGAGGCTTTGCATGGTTTGGCCAACAGCCTAACATTTTCACAGTGATTAGAATACAGTTTTAAAACTTCTCCTTTGTATAAGGTTTTGCATGATACCTCTGCATAGCAGGAGACTTACTGCATAGTGATCAGTAGTAGTGGTGAACAGATCATTTGTTTACCCTGTATCACTGGAGTGAGGCCTACAGGCTGACCTTTTTAAAAGTTCCACAGCTGTGTACTCAACCCATCCTTGAACTCCATTGGTTAGAGGTGGAGTAAGCACAGTGCATGAGTAGTTATTTTTACCTGTGCCTCTGCACTTCTTGTGGCACCTTACAAGTAGAATATTTGCAATCAAAGCCCTTGCAGGGCTTTATGGGGTGGAAAGAAGCAGTGAATCCTTAATGAGCAGCTTTGCTGCTTCAATCCTGAAGTGGTGAGACCACAACTTCTTTTCATTTTTATTTTTTATTTTTTTTTTTACATGGGTGGCCCAGTCCCACCATAGGCACCCAGAGATTTCTAATTCATCAAGATTATGTTGAAAGTATTACTAGCAAGACTGAAATCCTGAGCCACCAAAAATTCAGTCCAGGATGGTTTCTGCCAAGGGATGAGGACTACTGAGCAGTGTCTTAAATTGTACTTGATGATTGACAAATACACACAAGCCAAGGATGATGGGGATGTGGTACATCTGACATTTGTAGACCTGAGTTCTGCTTCTGATACTGTCAACAGATCAAACCTCAAATGCATTATGGTAGATATGGGGGTAGTGGAGTCCTTAATTACTGTATTGCGAGCCAAGCATACTGATGTCACAGCTATGGTACGTTATAGTCTAATGGTGAATGTACGGATCCTATCAAGCATGAAAGGTGGATGCGCAAAGGTTCTGTCATAGCATCTTTCCTATTTACTCTGTGCGTAACTGACTGGAGAAACACTAAGAAAAAAGTACCCCAACTGGACAAGTGCCTAATTACTGTCCCACTGAATGCATACAATGCAGTCTTGCTGCCAGGGCTACAAACAAACTCTAGCATCTTTAGGACGGTTTTACTGGTTTTATGAGGGACCTGAATTTAATTACAAATTTAACTAAGTCATTGCCAGCCATATGTTGGCCAACAAATACAAGAAAGAGTTCCCACTATGCTGATATCACTACAGTTGGGCGGGTAAACATCTTTACACACTTATGCATCCCCCTCCACTCCATATTTTGTTTGGGCCACTAACACAACGTAAAGCATAACCTTTCTCTAAATCTTGAAAGCCTCTTTTTAGTTTCAGTTTTAAAATAGGGTACAAGCTGTCAGAACTCCTTTCAGAGGGCCACAGGGTACGCATGAGCTACTGGGCCCAACCATGGTGGTTGAGGCTTTTTACTCTTGATGTCATGGGACCCAACCTACTATGAATTCTGAGCAACTGGGTCAAGTAACCCTCCTGCACTTATCTCTCAGTGATAGCTGTGGATAAGCAATCAAAGGGTTTCTTGAGGGGGAGGTGTGAATACAGGTAAGTGAACACAACTCTTATGTCAAAGTGCACAAAGTACAAACAATAAATCAATGTTCAGCCCCTGACTTACTATTATAAGAAAAGCAAGTATTTTATTTCTAGCTCTATACATTCAAAGGAATTTGACAAGCATGATCAATAACTCAATCTCCATGAGGTAGGATAAATCTGTGGCCTTCCCTCTTCCTTATAACTTGGTTAGGCTTATCCCTGATTCACTGGTGCCTGCATCCAAGGATGGATCACTAATAGGCTGTCCTCAAGAGTTCCTCTTTGACTCTTCACAGGTTAGTCAAAAGTGTCTATGATGACACAACACCATTACCTGTGAGTCCCCTGGGGCTCCATAGGCCAAGTTCTAGAGTTACCCGCTCCTGCGGTATGGAATCGTTCAGCAGTGCAGCAAGTGCCCTCTCCACAGGTGCTTCTGAGTCCTGATCCTGTTTGGCTAAGTCAAGCTGCTTGTGGTACACAAGGCAGCACCCAGCAGCACAGACTCTTTCTTTTGAGTAGCACTGCAAGTTGGTTGCAGTCATCGGAGCTGCTCCTGCGGTTTGGAATTGTTCAGCAGTGCAGCAAGTGCCCTCTCCACAGGTGCTTCTAAGTCCTGATCCTGTTTGGCTAAGTCAGGCTGCTTCGGGTACACAAGGCAGCACCCAGCAGCACAGACTCTTTCTTTTGAGTAGCACTGCAAGCTGCTCCTGCTTGACAAACATGAGGTAAGTCTCTTGTGACCTAATGGCCGGGGGGGGGGTAATTCTTCAGCTACTGACTGGAGCCACAGGAAGGGTGCAACTTCATCATTGGTGACCTTGCAGTCCTTGGGAAATCTTCCAGGTGCAGATCACAGTGTGCAGGCTTGACCCGACGGTCATAGCAGTAATTCTCCAGGCAACAGCATGAACTCTTGGCCACAGTGATACTGTCCTGGCATATGAAGTTGTTGCATTACTCACGGTTTGGGTGCAGACTCTTCCAGTGCAATTGTTATCACTACAGTGGCCTCTCCAGACATCCGAGGTCACCGATGTTGAAGAACACAAGACTAACAGCCCTGGGCCAAATACGTTTTCCAGTGGCCCCCTCTGGTATACAGGGTGCCCGTGGTGACGTAGTGGGGACCTGGTACTTCCCACATGGCTCTCCTTGCATGGCTCAGATCACAGAGGCCATCTCCTGTCCTTCGGGGTCACCGGACCATTCCTGCACATGTCACTCGTTCTACTCACACCTTAGTCAGGGAGACCTCTCAGTAGGGCTCCCCACTAGACCTCATTCCCTCCAATGCTCTCCTCTTGTTCATGGGGCACACTGGTCTTGGAAAGTAGCCAGGCGCTGGTGCTCCAGGCTCTAGGGCAGGTGGTCTTGGTTCCCTTGGTGATGCCCCTCACCCAGTGAGGAGATTAGCAGGCCTTTGCCTCCAGTCCTGGCCACAGGCACAAGTCCTGCAGAGCTTCCCCTTCCCACACAGCCCTTTCAACTGCTTGGTAGATGATGAATTTTGGAATCTCAGCCCCCCATCTTATAGTCATTTTCCAAACACCAAATGTGATCTAGGGTCTGAGTCATTGAAATTTTATGTTTGGGTTCTGCTTCTTTTGAAGTGTACAGCTTTCCTTTCATTTTTTCTCCTTGAAAGGCTGTCAGTCACAACAGGCAAGTCTCCAAAGCTGATTGATTCACAGCTCATCTGAGGAGCCAGAGTTCACACATGGATGTCAGCCACAGTGATATGTGCATCATAAGGTTAGTTCTGAGCTCTCAGACTAACCTTTATGATTCCCTTTTCAGATCCATCTCCTTTCATGAGATGTGGCCAGGCCCCTTTCTTGTTTTCTATTACTGAATCAAAGAGCGACCTTTTGAAGTGTAAAGAGAGAGTCCCTTCCCTTCCTCTCCTCCTCCAGTGGGTGTCCAACCCAGATGCAGCAATACATACATCTGTCCGGGGGGAATTCCTCCCCTCTTCATGTCTTCATCTGGCAGGCCTGGGTTTCCCAAAATAGATCCCCAGGCCCTCAATGGAATGTACCACTGTAGGCACACTTGCATTCTGTGTACATTCAGAGCACACTTTCTCTCCAGTTACCTCCATGGATTGTGCCACTACAGACACACATGAATTTAGCACAGATGTATTGGACTTCCCAAAAGCACACATACATCCAGCACATGCTTTCACTGCACATGCCCTGCACAGCACTACATCTTTCATGTAATGTATTTGTCACAGACATATATGTATCCAGTCAATAAATTAACCATACATATACTTCAGAGTACTGCTCTATGCCTGTGTTGTACCCTTCCCAGACACAGACACCCCCACCCCCACACACACACACAGACACACCCACACACACATATATATATATAATTTATACATATTCACCAAACCAAAGGTTACAGGGATGTTATAGTTAGGTGCAGAATTTACAAGCACAAAACCATTTCAATTCATGTGTTAGAGTTATTTCAAGTAACTATAACTCGTGCCCAAAGGTAACTATAACTCGCGCCCCAACCATGTACAGTTTTCTCATTAATAATTTCACTGGCCATGTTACAGTGATATTGATGATATCATAGAAGATGTCATGAGTGATGTAATATGTGTTGTACGTAGCTGTGCATGGCGGGGATGCGAGTTATAGTTACCTGATGGCACAATTTATAGTTTCTTGAAATAAGTCTAACAGCAACTTTTCCATGGTTTGTGCATTTAAATTCTGAACCTAGCTTTAATGTCCCTGTAACCTTTCATTTTTTCAAATGAATTTCTAAGCTTTTTTAAATTCGAATTTGTAACTATAATGTCCCTGTAATCTTTGTTTTTTTCAGTTAATTTTTATTGCTATTTCCTAACTATAAAGAGCCTTTGACCTGGGTATGTGAAGGGGTGGGTAGTAAGGGTGAAAGGCGCCGCACATCTGAGCAATAGAACAGTTGTACCGAGACAAGTAATCAAAGTGAAAGCAGGGTCTGGTGCAGCCTGGCCCAGTGCCTTACTACCCGGTAGGCACAAAGAAGGGTAACAAAATACCCATAGACAAATTAGAACAAGATGGCCACAGCACACAGAGTATAAAATTCAATGGTGTGACAGGGAAAATCTTCCTGAAAGTGTATTTGTTGAAATGTAAAGTAGACTGGAGTCCAAGTTCTTGTTTTGCAGATGTAGCCTTTAATTGTAGATATCAAAGATCATTGTGTCATCAACGAGATACAGCCAACACGTGTTTCGTCACACAAGTGACTTCCTCAAGGCTGGGCCGTCAGGCCAAAGTGGTAAGTAACAAAGGTAAGTGGAGCGGGAGCCTCGTGTTCAGTTAGCTGGGCTCCAGAGGTCAATTGTAGCTTCTATGAGTTGATCTGTCACTAGTGTACCTGGGTAGGTAGTGAATAAGTAAGAGGAGGACAATGGTAGTAATGGACCCTGATAAGTCTCTGGTCAAAGAAACCTGAAGTTCGAGGAACGTGGCACGAAGTAAGCGGAACGTAGTAATTACTTCGTGCCACGTTCCTCGAACTTCAGGTTTCTTTGACCAGAGACTTATCAGGGTCCATTACTACCATTGTCCTCTTCTTACTTATTCACTACCTGGGTGGGTAAGTAGGTGTGTGAGTGTGTGGTAGATGTGTGAGTGAATGTGTGGCTGGCTGTGTGGATCTGTGACTGAGTGGCTGTGTGGGTGTGCAAATAGGTGTGTGTGTGGCTTTGTGTGTGTCTGAGCAGTTTTGTGGGTTTGGAGTGGGTATGTGAGTGGCTGTGTGGGTGTTTAAGTGGATGTGAGAGTGTATGAGTCAGTCTGTGAGTAGGTGTGTAACTGGCTGTGTGGGTCTGTGAATGGGAGTGTGAGTGATTTTGTGGGTCTGTGAGTGGGAGTGGCTGAATGGGTGTGTGAGTGGGTGTGTGAGTGTGTTGGTATGTGTGTGTGTGAGTGAGTGTGTGAGAAGGTGTGTGTGTTTTATTTGAATTGGGTCTGGATCCATGGATCCACCTGAATCCATGAGAATCTGGGACGATCGGAGTTGATTCACGGATACTCACATTCTCCAAAAAATGTTTGTGGACAATTTCTTGCTCCTCACAGACCCCTCCATTAGAACCATGGGGTCAGGGTATCTCTACTATATGTATATAAATATATTAACTGAAAAAAACAAAGATTACAGGGATGTTATAGTTAGGCTCTAAGTTTATACGGAACAAAACCATAGAAATTCAGTGCTTATAGTTAGAGTTATTTAAAGTAACTATAAAACATGTCCCAAGGTGACTATAACTCGCACCAACAACATGCACAGTTTTCTCATCAATAATTTTATTGAGAATGTTGTAGTGATACTATCAATGATGTGACAGACAATGTACTCAATGATTTAATATGTGGGATAATTGGCTTTGCATGATGAGGGTGCGAGTTATTGCTACCTTGAGGCACAAGTTACAATTACTTGAAATACCTCTATCCATAACAGCTGAATTTCTATGGTTTTGTGTGTGTAAATTCAGAACCTAACTATAATGTCCCTGTAATCTTTGTTTTTTTCAGTGTTTTTTTTTAACGTTAGATAATATTAAATGACCGTACATTATTCCAACCCTTGTGCGCCCTTTCAAAGGGTGGACGCAGCAGAGGTTGGCTGCGGTAGGCCTGGTGTGCATCCAAACCTGTGCCACACAGGGCCTTCGGACAAACAGATGGGGCTTCTAGGTCATTTTGTGCATTTGCATACTCGTAGTAGTTAAAAGGGAGACTGGCTCAACAGGAGATGATAAGAAAAAACCCACTTGTCACAGTCACAACAGAAGATAATGCAGTCTGAAAGAGCAAAGATGCCTTTACCTTCATCAAGGATTTCAGATAGTTTTTCAAGGTAGAACTGCAGAGAAAACACACTTCCTTTGCCTTGATCAAGAGCAAGAAGTCATGATGATCTTTACTTTTCAGATGCAGAGTTTCATCTGGGGTACCTGCTTTGTTCATTTTTGTAAGTGCTTCCCGTTGAGGTTTAATTTTTATGAAATGAGCATCACTGCCAGAATTGATTATCACCTCCTTACAAGAGACAACAGTTTTAAGCAAAATGTCTATCCATGTGGAGTACTTTTTACTGGCTAAATAATATGTGCTTCCTCATTGGTCAAAATGTATAGTTCATATTGCATACTGCAGATGCGTGAAGGACCCCGAGGTAATGAATCGTGTCCTCATGTGTCTTCTGGGGACCGCAGGTGGAGCCTCAATGGCCCTGTGGTCCCTGCAGGCCCTCTGCCTCCATCAGGCAGCTGGCACTGCTCCTGCACGCAGGGAGCAGCAAAAAATGCTGCTCCCTCAGTGCAGGAGCAATCCTTTCATCTGTTTTCTTGGCCGCTTGACAGTGGGTAGGAAACATAAGAAACGTATGCTCACAGTGAGCAGGAGCAGTTTTCCTGCTCCTGCCTACTAAGAGCAGACTTGCAGCTTGCTCTCGCTTGGCTGGAGCTGTGATAGCTCCCGCCAAGCAACAATGAAATGCTACTCCCCAAGGATGGGCATCTCAGGACAGAGAGAGGGGGCCCCGGGAGTGGCAGTCACAGGGCCAATAAAGGCCTGTGGAGGGGGTCTGCAACGCACCCCTCCTCTCATTTTTTTAATATGAAGCCCCAAGGAGATGGCGATCCTCAGGGCCCAAAGTGGCCTTAGGGAAGGGGGACATATGCGCCTCCTCCCCATTTCCTATAATTATAGGCCCTGATTTATACTTTTTGCAGCAAACCTGTGTTAGCGCAGGATTGCGGCAAAATGTATAGCGCCGGCTACTGCCATTCCTAGATGCTGGCCGGGCGTCATATTTACGGAATGATACAAGCCGGCGCAAAGGGTGGGCTAGCGTCAAAACATTTGACGCTAGCCTGGTGGGGGTGGCAGTGTGGGAGATGGGGTTTTAGCACCAAAAAATTATGCTTGGCTGATTAGAGTAAATAACAATGACTCTAACCAGAATAGCGCCATTTTATGGGGCTAAACCTACCATGCCACATGACTCCTGCCTTAGAAAGGGCATGAGTCATGCCCACCACCCTAGTGGCCAGCACAGGGGACAAGGGTCCCCTGGGCATTGCACCCTCTGCCATGTATGGGGGCCCATTTCAGGGCCCCCTATGGCACTTTAAAAAATAAAATACAATACTTACCTGTACTTACCTGGGGTGGGGTCCCCCATTCTCCACAGTCTTTCTGGTGTGGGTGGGGGTGTCCCTGGTGCCTGGGAAGGCACCTGTCGGCTTATTCCAAGTATAAATATTGCATTAAAGCCATAGAGTCATTTTTTGCACAGGAACTCTTACTTTGCATCTCATTGACACAAAATAGGTTTTCACGTCCAAAATATTGCTTTAACTCCATAAATTTGGTGCAAAGTATAAATATGGAATTAGTTTTGCACCGAATTAGAGTAAAAAATAATTATGCTAAACCGGCGCAAACAGAGTAAAAATCTGGGCCATATTGCCTCGGGACCAGTCCCACTTGAGGGCCGAGGAAGGTACAAGCATGGGAGACTGAGCTTGTTTTTTTTATTTTTTTATTTTGGGATCCACAGATCCTATACGGTTTTGCATAAAAAATTGATAAAAATGCTTTTTGGCCATGGCAGAGACCCTGGGGGACCCCACCTGGCGTAGGGGGTCTGGGTATTCCTATCTTGCCCCCTTTTGTTTAACTTTAAGTGTATATTTGGGACTTGTCTGAATTTGTGTCCCAAAATGGCTGCTAACACTTCCTGGTTGATGTATTGGCAGCCAGTTAGATATGAGCACAGAGACTGTTGTGTCGGATCCACTTCCATAGATTTCCATATTTCTTTTTCCTTTAATATCACAAAAACAACTGAACCGATTTAAATAAAATTATAAAAAGGGACCTTTCTACCAAATTTGGTGTAATTCCATCCAGTGGTTCGGGCTGTAGTCTTGTTCAAAATAACTATTGGAAATTTCATAGGGAAAACACATTTTGGGACCCCCCTTTTTCTCAGCCCTCACTTAACGAATCACCCTGAAACTTTCAACATGGCAGCTGAACTGAGTCGTGTACTAGTTTTCAACATTTTGTGAATAATTGTCAAACTGCACCAAAGCTACTCGCAAAACAAGATTTTTTTTTCTGTCAAAACTAGGGGCCTGATTTAGATATTGATGGAGTAGTTACTCCATCACAACGGTTACGGATATACCATCCGCTGAAATCTAAATCCCATTTTATTACATGGGATTTCGATTTCGATGGGCAGAATATCCGTCACCGTTGTGATGGAGTAGCTCGACCACCAATATCTAAATCAGGCCCTAGGTCCTAACTATAGCTACCTACTGGTGACCACCAGTATATTATATGTACATATGAAAAATTATTGAAATATATATATATATATATATATATATATATTACCTACTGGCAGTCATAGGTATAGTTAAGACCATGTTTCCATAGAAAAAGCATTTTTTGATTTGCCTATATCTTTGGCACGGTTTGACGAATCTTCACAAAATTTACCAAAAAAGTGCCCCAGTGATTCTTGTTTGGCACGAAAAGTTTTGGGGTGATCCGTCAAGTGGGGGTCGAGAAAAATGGAGTAAAAAAACATGTGTTTCCCATGTTAATTCCCACAGGATCTTTGAACACAACTACATCCCAAACCACTAGACAGAATTACACCAAATTTGGCAGAAAGGTATCTTCTCGTAAGCACATTGAGCTTTTTGTCATTTGGTGTAAATCTGTTCAGTAGTTTTTGAGAAATTAAAGGAAAGGAAACCCAAATTTGTATATCTCTGGCCGCAACAACCTTGTGAATAATGATGAGCTCGTGCAGGCAAATGCAGATCTCTGATTGGCAGCTAACACTTCATCCAGGAAGTGTTGGCAGCCATCTTAGGACTCGGGTTCAGCATAAAACAATAAGAAAAGGGGCCAGGATAGAGTCACCCTGACCCCTTAGCTCTTGTGCTGGGGTCCCAGAGGGATCCCCCAGGGTTTCAAAAGCATTAAAAAAAAAAAAAGTTGGTGCACTTTCACTGATCCACTGAAATGAAAAATAAAACAAGCGGAGACTCACGCACTTGTTTTGCACACAGCCCCTGGGTGGACCAGGTCCTGTCCTGGGGGCAATTACATTTTGAATGGGGAAGCTATTTGCCCCCCCTGCAGCCCTTGGGACTGCCACCTTCCCAGGGCTTTGTAGAAAATGAATGCAGGGGGCTGCCACCCCCCAACCTCAGGACCACCATCTCCCTGGGACAGAAGTAGAAATTAAATGCAAGGTGGTTGACCGCCCCCCCCACCACAGCCCTTGGGACCTACATCTACCTGGGGAACAATTACTAATCGAATGCAGGGGGCACTCAGGCCCTCCTGCAGGCCCAGAGACCACCTCCTTCCCAGGTAACAAATTGAAATGTAATGTGGGGCGTGTGCCCCCCCCCCTCCAACCCAGGGGACTGCCACCTCCCTGGGGCTAATTTTTACAAAAGATAGGGAGTCCATTTCAGACCTTAGGGCCCTGGGGACCACCACCTCCCTGGGGCTGTTAGTTGGAGGGGCACCATGTGGCCCCCCTTGAGGAGTAACAGATGGCCCTGGGGACCACCAACCCCAGGGCCAGCACCTGCTATGTCCCGGGGTGCCCACCCTCCAGACATAGCTGTTTGCGCTGACTTGGTGGGAGCTTTGACAGCTCCCGCCAAGTTACAGCAAACACTCCGGTCTTAGTGAGGGAGAGCAGTCAAACAGGTCTCCCTTCCTGTGAATGGAGGTTTCCTCTGTTTTCCTGCCCATGGAGATGCAGACAGGGAAACACAGAAAACATTGCTTCTCTGTGACAGCTATGCCAGCTCCCTCAGGCGGTGACGAGCCGGCTGGGACAACAGTATGACTGGGTGCCCTGGGGGGCACGCAGATCACTTGGACAGGCCTTAGGGGATAGGGTCCCCGGGGCCTAGATCGGCCTGGATAGGGGTGCAGCAGAGACCCACCCCCCCCCCAAGAAAAATTATATTTAGGCCAGGCCCTGCGGAATGGGATCCCTGGGGCTGAAATCAGCCTGGGAAGGGGAAATGTGGGGTTCTCCACCCCCCAGGGGGTCCCCACCTCCCCCCCAAAAACATATTTAGGCTGGGCCCTGGTGGATAGAGACCCTGGGACTGAAATCGGCCTGGAAAAGGGGGGCACATGGTCCCCTTCCCTCCAAAAAATTATATGTTTATGTCAGGCACCAGGGGTTTGGTCCCCAGGGCTGAGGTCGGCCTGGAGGAGACACCTGGCCCCCTTCCTCCCAAAAAATAAATCTTTAGGATGGGTCCCTGGGTATGGGCCCCCAGGGCCACGATTGGCATGGGTAGAGTCCCCCCCAAAATTATATGTTTAAGCCTGGCCCCAGGCCAAAAATAATACATTTTTTAAAGGCTAGACGCTGGGGGATGTGTTCCCCAAAATTGCCATCATTGACCAGGGAGTGGGGCCACAAGGACCTGCAGGCCAGCTCCCGTTGTGCATGGCCACAGGCTGAGTACAGCATGGGGTTGGGTGGTTAGGGGTGTTGGGTGCAGGGACTGGCCAAAGGCCAGACCCTGTGGTGAACCCCTGCTGCGGACAGCCACAGGCCATGCACAGCACAGGTTTGGGTTATTATTGGGGTTAGCCACAGGCCAGGTCCTGCAAGCAAACCTGTTCTGTGTGAGCCACTCACCTGAATTCCAGGCATTCCGATGGGGCGATGACAATTCTTCAATCCCAGTGAGGATTAAGGTGACCATGATGAAGATTACATTGCCCTCTCTCAAGTCCTTAAGGGGAAGGGGGTTTTGGGAAGGGAAGTAGAGAAAATACCAGCTTCTCCTTCGTGGACTGCAGAACTGGACTGCTGGACTTTGGACTGCATGTTGTGTTGGGATCAGGACTATGATTTCTCAAAATACTGGGTTATTGTTTTTTAGGAATCTGGGCTGCAAAAGAATTACTTCATTAATACATTGATCTTGCATAAATTATTTTACATTGCATGATATCCATTATTGTTGACAAGTTGTGCATACGTTTCTATAAGCTGAACACGTCTCTTTCTCTTTTTACAATATTTTCAGAATCTCTGAAGCAATGTTTGAACTCAAAACCAATCAACTGGGCTAAAGCGATTCTTTGTGTTCTGGTGTAAACTGTTGCCAATAATAGGTCTGATAAATTTGCTCTATTTCTAATCTCCTAATTCTCAGGGGAGTGCTTGTTACAGGAAATACATTTTTCCTTAATGTCTTTGCCACTGTTGACCAGTGCTAAAGTGCAAGTGCTTCCTGTCTAAATGGGGTTGGTGATTGCTTTTTCCATGATTTACATATTTAATTTATTAGTAAGTCCCTAGTGAAGTGCATTAGGTGTGCCCAGGACCTGTAAATTAAATGTTACTAGTGGACTGCAGCACTGATTGTGCCACCCACGTGAGTAGTCCTGTAAACATGTCTCAGTGCTGTCATTGCAATGTCTATGTGTGCAATTTTAAACTGCCAGTTTGACCTGGAAAGTGCACCCACCTGCAGGGCCCAAACCCTCCCCTTTACTACATATAAGTCACCCCTAAGGTAGGCGCAAGTCATCACTATGGGCAGATTACAATGATTTAAAAAGATAGGACATGTACTAGTATGTTTAACATGTCCTGACAGTGAAATACTGCTAGAATTGTTTTTCACTATTACAAGGCCTATCTCTCCCATAGGGTTACATGTGAATTGCTTTGAAATATCTTGTAAGTGCAATTTCCCATTGTGAGCAGATAGAGATTTGGAGCTTGGGGTCTCTGAACTCACAATTTCAAAATACATCTATTGGAGAAGATGTTTTTTAGATTTTAAGTTTGAAAACACCACTTTTAGAAAGTGGGCATTTTCTTGCTTAACCATTCTGTGCCTCTGCCTGGCTGCTGAATACATGTCTGGGTCATATACAACAGTGGCATCGACAATTGTGGCTGTGTATGAGTGGTGCGCACTTTAAAAATTTCTGCTACCTTCAATGTTCAAAGCTCATGATGAGAAAGTTTTATTTGAAGAAGGGATGTAAGAAAATATACAAATTGTGGCATGGATGATATGAGAATCCAGAGACCATGGTAAGTCTGCAACCGGTCTGTCGTCTAAACTGTCAGTGAGTGGCGTCGCATCTTGAGATGTATATTTTCTTACATCCTTGAAAATTGGAGTATGTTAATACATCTATAACCTCCATATCTTAAAAGCCTTGAAAAAGTCAATGGTGACGAAACACGTGTCGGCTGTTTTCTTAGAACCATTAAATTTTATTGGCTTTCAAAATATTTACCTAGTGTGTTTCATTGGATCAGGGGACTTGTTTCCTGGTACATCACAAAGGAATAAATGGATTTCACTGTGATCCTGCAATGTGCCTTGGTTTTCTTAATTTCATACATGTCTGGGTCAGACTGACAGTTGGGTTGTTTGTGAGTTCACTCTAGACAGTCACACAAAAGGAGCTGAGGTGTATCCTTCATTTCCTGATGGTTCTTCCTGGGCTTGAGTAGGGGAGGAGCTGACACCTGCACCTGAATAGGGCTGTGCCTGTCTGTACATAAAGCAGTCTCCAATCACCTAGAGAGTGTGTGGGGGGCAAGGACAGGGAGAGGTAGGGTTTTGTGCACTACAAACACTTTCCTTTAAAGTTTGCCTACTTCAAAGGCAGAAATTAGTATAAGTATTAGACTGCTGACCCTACATCTTCAGAACACTTCTGGACTGAGGACATTCTGCCAGAAAGAAGAGCTGGATGCTGTAGAGGGAACTGCCACGCTGCCTGTTGCTTTGCTGTGCTGGCCTGCTGCTTGCTGCTTCTGTCCTGGAGGTGAAAGGGCTGTACTTGGCTTTCTACATCTTGCTTTCCGATGTTCCCAAAGGGCTTGAACTGAGCTTGCCTCCTTTTGTGAAGTCTCAGGGACATTAAAGACTTCATCTGCCCGAGCCTGGGCTCTTCCGCTGAGAGTCCTGGCTTGCGAAATGGTGCCAAATCCAGTTCCTGGGCCCTTGGAAGTGGAAGCTGGTGACCTGAAGTAAAATCCATTGACCAAGGCCATTGCAGCAGAAAAATCAATGCAGCACCTGCACCGTGGCTGAAAAATCAATGCAGCACCTGTTTCGCGGCTGAGAAATCGACACATTGTCTGCTTCGACACGGATCCATCATTGCCGTGTGTCTAGATTTTCCAAGCATCATCCCAGGGTATCATTTTCTTCCTTGATGTTGCACCGCAGTAACGAAATGACGCATCGCCAGCCTGGTGGGAAAAAAATCCACGCATTGCCCATCTGGTAGGAAAAGAATCGGTGTATCGCAAACCCGGAGGGAAAATAATCTACGCATCGCTGATCTGGTGGAGAAATACTTGGTGCATCACTTGCTTTTCTCAAGTATCACCTACTTTGCGGCCCACATCATCTTTATTTTTGACACATCCAAGGTACTGTGTATCATAAGGATACAATCACTGATGTTTGTGTATGTTGGGTTTTTGTTGTTCTGGTCTTGTTTCACTCAGATAAATAATGGCTATTTTGCTAAACTGGTGTTGAGTACTTTTGTGGTGTTTTCACTGTGTTACTATGTGTGTGTGTGTATACAAATACTTTACACACTGCCTCTAACATAAGCATGACTGCTTGTGCCAAGCTACCAAGGGGGGAGCCAGGGTTATCTGAGCTGTGTTTCTCCCTTACCCTGACTAGACTGAGGGTCCCTACATGGACAGGGTGTAAACTGACGCCAACTAGAGACCCCATTTTTAACACCAACAGAAACATGAGACTAAAATGAGCCCTTGGACTTATCCAAAAAGGTTCAAGCCAATAGTTGAAAAGTATAGTGCAAAAAAGTAAATGGTGCATGGAGACAAGTACAAGAGTCCTTAATGTAAGCACAGGTTGTATTATGTTTGCCATTAATAGCCCAACCGCCATACATGTTAAACCTTAAAAGGAACTTGTTTGAAAATTACGAATATAATTCAAAATTGTTGGCAAAACCCAAGAAGAAAAGGGGACGTCTTTTGACATTCATGGCCTGAGTCACAACAGCATTTTGTGGTACCTTAAGTAGTACTACAGTAGTACTGTTCACATACCAACAAATGCCTTTCATAAACCTACTTATGGAGTTCTCTGCCTAGCCTATCTTCTCTGTAGGGAGATCTTTGCCACAGTGGCAGAAATATTCTTGTGTTATTATATGAATTAGTAGCAGATGTAGGATGGACAAGAAATGGGAAAATTGGGAATAATTACTAGTAAATAGGAGGGGTTAAGGGAAATTTAACAGTCCGCTCAGGGGTCCTGAATGAACCATGCCCACACCACGTCTTCAAACAATGTGGCACCAAGATCAGCCACAAACTCACCTTCCTTTTCAACACATGTATAGCCACAAATACCTTCCTCAAGGACTGAAATCACTCCGAAGTCAACACTCTACTAAAGAAACCTAGAGCAGACCCCAGCGAACTCAGCAAATGGCAGCCCATCTCCCTCCTCCCATTCATGTCATGGTCCTAGAGAAGGCCATCAACCAAGAACTCACCAAGCACTTGGAATAGAGCCATCTTCTCGACTTCTCCCAATCTATGCTCCGCACCAACCCAGCACCGAGATGTTCCTGATCTCTACCACGAACAACATGCAAGTCCTCCTCAACCGAGGTAAAACATATGCACTGATTCTTCTCGACCTACTGGCTGCATTCGACACGGTCTCCCACCACATGATCATCACAAGGCTGCACAGCATCTAAATCAAAATTGCTGCTCCCAAATGGATGACCTCCTTCCTCACCAAAATAACACAGAAAGTCCAACTGCCACCTTTCACCTCCAAAACCAAAGAGATCGCCTACCGAGTACCCCAAGGCTCATAGCTTAGCCCCACTCTCTTCAGCACTTATATGACCCCACTGGCCAACATCATCAGATCCCACAGGCTCAACATCATCACTTACGCCGATGATACACAACTCATCCTCTCCCTCCCTGAGGACTCCATCATCACCAGGACCAACTTCCAAAAACACACGACCAGTGTCGCTAACTGGATGAGGAACAACTGCCCTAAATCTTAACATGGACAAAGCTGAGGTATTAATCTTTGGGAACAACCGCTCCCCCTGGGACAACTCCTGGTGGCCCGTGGAATGGGGACCACCAGCGACCTCGTCCAAGCACACCAGAAACCATGCATCATCCTGCACATAAAGCTAACCATGACATCCCAAGTCAGTGCCGTCTCTTCCTTCTACTTCTTCATCCGGCGCATGATGTCCAAGATCTTCAAATGGCTTCCAGAGTGCTCAAGATGCACCATCATTCAAGCCCTCATCACCAGCCGGATGGACTACAGCAACACCCTCTACTCTGGAATTGGAGCTCACTTCCTCCATAGACTTCAGGTCATACAGAACGCAGCCGCCAGACTCGCCCTTGACCTGCCCTGATGAATCTACATCACCCCTCACTTTAAGGAACTCCACTGGCTCCCAGTGCAGAAAAGATGCCATGTCAAGCTACTCACTGGCAGATACAAAGCCCTTCAAAACGGCAGCACTGCCTACATCAACCACCGCCTGGACTTCCAGCAGCCCACCAAACACCTCCGCTCCTCCTTCTTGTTGCTCGCTTTCAGCCCCGCATCTGCAGATGCAGAAGCAGCAGACACTCCATCTCCTACAACACAGCAAAAATATGGAATGACCAACCCCTACACCTCCGGACCTCCCCTTCACCACCAGAGTTTCAAAAATCTTTGAAGACCTGTTTCTTCAACTGAACCACTGAACCCTGCTAGCACCTGGATACACTCACAGGTGACAAGAGCACTCTAGAAATCAACTAATTGATTAATTGAAGTAGAGGTTTGAGGATGATGTGCTAAATACACCCACCAAATGTAGGAAGGCATTTTGTGTTTGCAAAAGGTCAGATTCACAACATGCCGTTTGCCACAGTAAAAAGGCCTTTTGGTATGTAACAAACCAAAATTGTGATTCGGTAACACCCCCACGAATCGCAATTCAGGTTTTCAAATAAATACCAAATCAATATTTGGATGCAGAATTTTAGGGCATACCTTTTAATAACAACTCGGAATGGGATGTGTTAATGTTACATGACGGAAATCCATTTGCAAAACATCAATATTTTAACGACTGTAAAAATGAAGTGGTTACCCATTTGCAAATGGGAATGAGTCCCCAAAGGACCCCTTCCCCATTATGAATATTGACAAAAACATTGCTTAAGAGTGGCATGGTCCCATGGATCCCTTCCTATTCCAAAGTAATGGGGTACACCACAACTTACACTGTCCATGTAAATCTTTTCCCTCATATGTAATCTACCTTTTGTGTCTCCTGTTTCACCAATGGCAAAGTGAATCACCTACTTCAGCAGCTACAGCAGGGCTACCATTGGACCTGATGCTCATGCAAGCTGGGTAACACTTACATTTTAATGGTAATTAATTGGGCTCTTCTATCTACAGATGGTGATGAAAGATCACAGTAACAGTTCATAAGAGTGTCATGACAGAACGTAGAAGTGGTACATAGAGAAAGGAGCAAATAAAGAGAACAAGGATGGAATAGAAATGAAACAAGGAAAAAGTAAGACAGTGAGAAAAAGAAAAATATAGTGTTTAGGTAACACTAGAAAAAAAGGCAAAAACCTTCCCAAAAACACTGTGGAAAGTCAGCCCCAGCCCATTGACAGGACTCTGACCCATATTTATTCTTTTTGATGTAGAACCGCATTTGCCTTAAAAAGTATAGCGCCGGCTTGAGCATTCCAGAGCGCTGGCCGAGAGCCAAATTAATGGAATCCCACAAGTCGATCCAAAAGGTGGGCTAGTGTCTGGGAAAATTACGTTAGCCGGGTGGGGGTGGCACTATGGGGAAGGGGGTTTTGCACCAAAAAATGACATTAGGCTGGTTAGAGGCAAAAAAAATGCCTTTAACCAGCCTAGCATTACTTCCTGATGCAAAACCATCCATACCACACAACTCCTGTCTTTATTTGACCATGGAAATGGGTCTACAGGTCCGCTAACATCTGCCTTGACCCAGGTGTAAAATAATGGTGCTAAGCAGGCTTAGCGCCATTATTTAGGCATGCCTCTCCCCGTGCACCTTTTTTGCATGGGAGGATAAATGAGACGCAAGGGGCTTTGAGTCATTTTTTGGACAGGGGGCCTACCTTGCATCTCATTGATGTAAGTTGGTTTCACGCATCCAAAAAATGACGTTAACTCCAATATTTTAAATATGGAGTTAAGTTTGCACTGAATTAGCATAAAAAATGACGCTAATTCAACACAAAGCACGTATAAATATGGGCCTTTGTGTTTTTGTATTACTTCACAACACCCCTCCAGAACCTCCTGGAGTATATTTTACTAAACATCCACAGACTGTGGTGCTATAAAATCCTCCATTTGGCCCCTCTTAAAAAATCTTATGTGCAAACATGCGGTAATCTTCAAAAAAACCTTCTTGAATACTTCGTGGGATGGTCCAACTCACTTGTTTCACTCCCATATTCCCTGAGAGGTAGGGCTCAAAGTGGAGGACATTTTAATTTCTGCCTTCTACTCCCTTGTGTACCACCGCCCTACTCTATTGCCTGCAATGCAATAATTCGGTAATGGTAATTTTCTACATGAATACGTACACATACACACACACAGCAATATATAACATGCCCACACTTGGTTGAAATTGTGAAGTGTCCTTTAACATACTCTTTGACTGGAGCAAAATGACCGACTCTCTTAGGATCACTGAGTTGCACGCGCACCTTGCCGTAAGGAGGTGCTTCTAAGGTACAACTGAGTTGTAAGTAAATGGACTTGGGCACCCAGGTTTCAGGTCTGCCTATCTGACTGGCACATCAGTTCGCATTAACGTCCCACCTCTTGGGCAAGCCTCTATTGCCATGACGCACATCACAGCCTGAAGAAGCAGGAACGAATGCTTCTTCCTAAGGCTATGGGAGGTAGAAGATATATCTTACTTTTACTCATTTACCATTGCACTGAGGAGTCTGTAATAAGTGCGACAACCATGGTCATTGCCAATTACGTGTAGGAATTGCCTTTTGGAATACCTTTCTGTGCTCTGGCATCATGAAGGCAATGGAGGAATAGGAAATAAACAGAAGGCTGTTGCAGGTCTTCAGGTGGGACAAGGGGTTAAGTTTATGGCTTTATTGTTGCACTATGTTCCATCCACTTCGAAAAGCATTTAGGTGAACCGACACACTGGCAATTTGGAGATACGATGTACACGCCTGTTAAAGACCAACCAGTCCGACAATCTTCTCGCTTCGCTCCGGAAGAGATAATCGCATTCTTTAATCCAAAGCGTTAAACACAGTTTTCAGTTAAGGAACGGAAAGGACGGAACACACGTGTTGAGATGACACACTGAACACAATCGTCGTGTTACCAATTTAAACTTTTTGCAGGGTAAATGTAGTCTAAGACCTTTCTGAAAAATGGAAAAAGGCACTCTTCCCTTTTATTACTGCCACTCATAAATGGCACAGCCAGCATACCACCAAATCGCCATTTATCAAATCAAGACACAGCCCATTTATAACCGGAAGCAGAGCCCCGTCTAATAACTTCCCCATGTGTTCCTCATGTTTTACACTAGCTGCGCAGCTCGCTGGCATGTTTACGCTTACCGTGGCAGAGCTGGAATGCATGAAAGGAAATGAGGGGCACGCCGAGGAGTCATATTTCAGATTCCTCTGAGAGATTCTCCCACGTGAAAAATAGAAAATAAGTGTTCCATTGATGGAGACTATTTCCATCACTGCTGCCTGCAGCTTGAGCGCGTTTCCCAGCCAGTTGAGAAAATATTTGGCGGCTGAACATCTGGACCAGGAATGTTAGCAGTCCGAGTGGCACATATGTCAAAGAATCCTCTCGGTTTACTATAGCAGCATGAGCTGATGTATTCCTTGCACAATTTCCATGCACTGCAAAATTCATGGAAAATTCTCTCAGCATAGTAGGTGTCATTTGTGGACAAAAAGTGCTGTGTTTCCGCTGTTATCTATTTAAATGTATAAGATTGTTGAATGTTTCCCGCTGGCCAGTTATGTATCCTTATGGCATTTGTACGTTAATAAAGGGAACTGGAAAAACGATATTCGTTGTACTTGTATAATTACATTTAAATTGTAGCAACCCCGTTGAAAAGGAATTCAGAGCTAATTAAGATTCTCCGTGATCCAAAGCAAACCATCTGCGGACTGCTTGTACGTGAGAAGCGTGAGTACTGTGCCCCGAACTGGGGAACAAGTTGGGGAACAGGTCCTGAGTGCCATGCAGTATATCCCATCATGCGAGCTGGTGAGTTCTCTGAGGAACCACTTATGGGGTGGAGTCAACCTAAACCAAAATGAGTGCTGCTCATGACATACTACATGAAGTACATGAAGCACAGTAAGACAGAAGGTGCTAATCTCAAATTCTCTCTGCTGCCTCTAAAGTACTGAGGGACTCATTTATGAGGCCATAGCAGCACACTGCGCCACCAGAGCGTTGTATTTTTTGACGCTCTAGTGGCGCAGTGTGCAGGCCCATATTTACAAGGCCACGCAAAGCCACCTGGCATAGCTTTTCATGGCCTTGTAAATATGTACCCTTTCATGCATATTATGGTTTTTCGGAATTCGAGGAAGTATGCAAGCTTTCTAATTTATGTCAAGAGGGATTTTCAAAACCTAGAGTCTGTATTGCAAATTGTGCATGGGTTATGTGAGATATTGAATCTCACATGCCTCAAAGGTGAAAAGATGCTGCCTTTGATCTCAGGCTCCTATATGGCTGCTGTTCTTGTAGCTCAAAATGCAGTATGTTGGAATTCACACCATGAACTGGTATATGCATTTTGCTGGAATCTCCGAAGGAGCTTTATCTGACCACAGAAGGCTTGTGATGGGCTTCTGGGATTTCACTGTAGAGGTCTCAGAAGCACAGAAGAATGAGATGTCTTGTGAATGAGTTATTGATCTGCTGAATCCTTTATAGACCAGGCAAATGCCAGAATAGTAATCTAGCTGATAAAGTAACAGAGCAATGGCAGTCGAGACCCGATGAGAGAACTTGGGGAAGAGGAAGATACTTCTAATCGTAGCAACATTTCATTCAAGAAATTTTGATACAGATTCATTTCTACACAAGAGGCAATAATGAGGCCCAGTCTGGTGGCTCAGTGCATTATAAATAGACTGCAAGGATCTGTGCTTGATAATAGCCACAATTTCAAATCCTGACGGGTTCACTCAGAGTTTCATTCTTTTGAAGGTGATAAATTCGGTACTATTGATGTGGGTAACAAGAAGCAACAATTATGTATAAAAAGCATCAAAAACCCTCCTGAAAAGTGAACATATCCTACATAAATATGTCTATTATCTTGCCTTGTACCTTTGTCCTTGCCCTTCCTTAAGCATTCAAACGCTGGCACAAATCATTTCCTCAAAAGGTCTCACTTGGACTGCAGGTAGGAAATGACAGGACACAGCTAGGTGGTTTTATAAGAGCAGACTTTTACATTGATACGCCTGAACAATTTCCTCTTTTCTTGAACACTTTTCTACTCAAACTGAACTATTTCTTGTGCCGTAAGTAGTAGGAAGGGATACCTTTAATCACCATATTAAAAGTGACAGTTGTCCCGCCCCGGAAATGACGTCATATCCGGTGGCTGGGACTTCCGGTGTCCCAGAAAGCCCTCCCCGGAAGTGTCGTGCATGGGGGTGTCACGTGGTTTGTGAACACGTGTTGTTGGCTGGTAGAGCCACCCTTTTTTTTTTTTTTGAAATGCTGCATATAAGGAGCTGGTTAGAACCGGCTGTCAAACCGCAAACCAGGGCTGAATCAGTTTGCCAAGGCGCTATGAAGAGATACAATCCGATAGCCAGAAAAGCCGTCTCCTCAGGGGCCCTGAACACTATTGGTAGATATTACCGGACCCTCGCCCCTCGTACGATGGATGAGAATGCACAACAGGGTGTCCCAGACACCCGGGATACCGATGTTACAGGTTTTCAAGAGGAACTTTGCCATCGGCTTGAAAAGCTTGACCTCAAGGATGTGTCGCCCTTGATATCCCCTATTAAGGGGGCCGGCAGTGACAGCGATGTCTCGAAAGATGGATTAAGCGGGGCATCTAACGTCGTAGACATTGAAGTTGAAGAATGTGTACCACCCCCGAATTCGCCCATCTATGAAGACATGGGCTTCCAGGAGGACCCCGAGGCAGAGGCCTTTATTTTACAACCATCAGGTGTGAGTTCAGGCGCTGTTTCTGCCCCAATGGACCTCTGCGACTCCCAAGATTTCAGAGGAGCCTCTGAGTGTGAAGCGAATGCTGAGGTTAGTAAAGACATTTTTTATTTTATTTTTTTATGCCTGTATACTCTAATGTCATACTTTTAACTAATAATGTGTCTTGTGCTTTCTGTTTGAACCCTAGAACATAACAGAAGAAAGAGAGCCTCTAGAAGGGTCAGCTCCAAAGGTTAACACCGTAAATTTTTTCTGCTTATGCTGTTCCAGACAGTCTGAAAGTATTACAAGCCAGAACAAAGAGCCTCGTAAGAAATGTGTTTGCACCTACACTAGCCACGATCTTGAAAAGGAAGCTCCGGGCGTACCCTGTGACACCATATGGCCGGTTAAAGGCTTTGCAGCTGCCGTTGTGAACGCATGTGTTAAAAGGGATTATTATGACCTTTGCTACGGGCATAAAATTAATGACCCTCAACAGGAGGCTCACGAGTGTCTATACGATGCATACACTGCAAGAACAATTCGTCACGTTTGTAACCGGATAGACACTTATCGGGTATATAAGCTGTTAAGGGTTGTGTATGGGCTGTCAGCTGTGAAGAAAAGTGTCCACTGTGACATGATGAAGGTCTTGGCTGCGGCTGTCCTTGAGATCCGATACGCTGCAGAGCCATGCTCAAAACTCGACCGCATGCACGGGATGTGTCCCCCCTTTGACAAACGTATGGTAGAACGGGTTATAGAAAGACGAATGTGTGACATTTATTATAAAAACAGAAGAATGTTGTCTTTAGCCCCTCGAAAACTGTTTTAAATAAATAAATAAAGAAATAAATAAAAAATAAATTAAAAAAAAAAAAAAAAGTAGACCATAAATATGTTACTTAACGCTCCATACTTACTCACTTTTAGGAGGGGATTCCGGGTATCGAGGTGCAAGATGTCTATGAGTTACAACCGGGCTACATCTGTATCGGGAGATTGATTTTTGTGCTGGTTAAAGAAAGAATAGCTGAAATACAGCCTGTGACTCTGCGATGTCTGAACATTTCGGAACCTTCTGCCTTGTTGCAATGTAACTGCCATGAGTGTATCGCCAAGTGGTGTATCAATGGCCGGCTAAACGCATCTGTTAAATGCTGGGCCTTGGACAAAGACCACAAGCGCAAGTTAAGACTTTCACCTGAGACGGGGGTGCATGAGGCTTTGGAGAACATGACTGTAGATTATCTCACAAATAAAGGTTCTGCATTGTCCTATCTAGAACTGTATGAACTGTTGAATTATATCAGTATCCTGAGCGTTCAGAGTTATAGACGTGGGGAACGGGAAGTCATGTCTAGAGCTATTGAGAGTATAGCTATAAAAATATCAATGTTTGTGTCGCTTAGGGTTTGTAAAGGAACATGCTCTGAGTAACATGTGTAGTGGATGTTGTACTATGTATACGTTTGTAAAAAAAGGCCACATTGGATCCGTGTTTTGACATTTATAAGCTATGTAGCACAAAATGTCAAATACACGCTGGTTGTATACCCCAGCCGCACATGTATGTTTTTTATGTTTAATAAAATGACCTTACACAAAACAGGTGTCTTTCATTTCGGGGTGTTGATGTGAGACAGCATGACGGATGCTGATTTAAGGAAGCTTTATTACGATAAACAGGGGGTTGGAAGTTTCGGAGGCTCCGAAGCTCTATTTAGAAGGGCTCGAGCTGAAAATGAATCTGTAAAACGTGCCAGTGTGAAGACTTGGTTAGCTGGGGAAGAGGCTTATTCGCTACACAAACCTGTCAGGAGACGCTTTAAGAGGCGGTCCACAGTTGTTAACGCACAGCTCGATTATCAGTGGCAGGCCGACATAATTAGTCTTCAAGATCTGGCACAACATAACGATGGTGCCATGTATATATTAACCGTCATAGACGTCTTGTCCAAATACGCATATGCAGAGGCGTTAAACGATAAAAGTGGTACCAGCGTTACAGCTGCTTTTAAAGACATCTTCGCTAGCGGGCGCGTGCCCCAGAAACTACAAACAGACGCCGGAAAGGAATTTTTAAACAAACATTTCCAAAAATTATTAGACCAGAACGCTGTTCAACATTTTGTAACGCACACCGAGGTAAAGGCCGCTGTTGTAGAGCGTTTTAACCGTACTTTAAAGTCGAAGATGTGGCGATACTTCACCGCCAACAACACCTACAGATACGTGGATGTTCTAAAGGCTTTTATAGATGTTTATAACGCCACCTACCATCGGACAATCAAAATGGCCCCTGTTAAGGTTACAAGGGATAATTCGTTAACGGTGTGGAGAACGGTGTACGGTGGGCGTCTCACACAGAAGGTCAAGAAACCGGATTTAAAAGAAGGGGCTCATGTCAGGGTTTCAAAGTTGAAGGGTGTCTTCACCAAAGGCTACCAGCAAACATTCAGCGATGAGATATTCATAGTGGAAAGTGTGCAGTTTAAAGAAGGGGTATATATTTACAGGTTAAAGGACTACGCTGGGGAAGAGGTATCGGGTGTCTTTTACACAGAAGAGTTACAAGAGGTGCCCTACGACCCGAACAGGGTGTACAGGGTTGAAAAGGTTCTGAAAAGAAAAGGGAGCGGAGCCCGGCGACAGGCGTTGGTCAAATGGCGCGGGTGGCCCGAGAAATTTAACAGTTGGGTTCTGGCCAGCTCGTTGCACGGTGTGTGAGGTATAGCTGTAAACGCTATGATGGAGAACTCCCCTTTTTATATCACGCTGCCATCCAACGCTTCGAAGGACATGTTCCCAGACAATCAGATTTCGAGTTATACAGTGAAACTTGCAAAGCCAGTGGATTTGAAAGGCCCTTGGGAGGTGGCACTAACGGAAATACAGTACCCTAGAACTTGGAATACCTTTACAAAGGCCGATGTTAAATTTCATATAAAGCGACCTCAGGATGCACTGACCTATAACTTGTCTTTCCCGCACGGCTATTACCCTACCGTCGCAACGGTGGTCGATGCCATCAAGAAGTCTATAGCCAGCACTGAAGCGTATGCGAATATATATCTGGTATTGGATCACGTTAGAAGAAAGGTGGTTCTTAAAGCCCCAGAGTTCAGTACAGTGTTTAAATGTAGTGGTAAATTACAAAGGGTTTTAGGGACCGTACAGCATCACCAAAGGCAGATGGATCCAGACCCTACATGCCCCGATATTAACGGCGGTTTTTATACACTCTACGTTTATAGCGACATTGTAGAGCCGCAGAGGGTCGGGGATAGTTATTCCCCTTTGTTGAGGTGGGTCCCGGTGCAGGGTGAAAATAACGCAATGGTTAATATACAACATCACAAACTCGACTATGTTGCAATTTCTAAAAACCATTTTGACACTATAACCATCATGGTGTACAACGATCAGTCGGAGCCGGTCGCCTTTAAATACGGGAAAGTTATTGTTAAGCTTCATTTAAGGCCACGGCGCGAAGGTGACTATTAGACAGCTGCAATGGTCACCATGAAAACCTACGGGGATCCCTCGATGTACAGGGACTATTATAGAGTTCAGGCCGGGTATGGCGGTCCCCAACCCTACTTTCAAGGGGCTCCGGTTATGTATGGGGCGGGATTGGGGGGTTTCTTCCGGAGCATGTTTAGACGTGCCATGCCCTTTTTGAGAAGAGGGTTCGAAATTGCAAAACCTCATGTTAAAGCGGCAGCTACAAACATAGCCCAGGACGTTGTGGGCAGTGTAACGTCTGCGGTAGCAGAGCGCATGAATAGACAGCCCCAAGAAGGAGCGGGGTTGCTGTATAAAGCGCATGGTTTTGTTAAAAGGAAGCGAAGGGCATCGCTGCGTAGGGGGCCGCCAAGGCCCTATAAGAAGCGCCGGACTACTTCAAAAGGCCCTCACAAAAGAAGAGTCATAAGACGGAAGAGATCAACCAAGAAGAAGAGAACTCGTTCTAGTGCGAATATTTTTTAAAACATCGATCATGGCCTTCGTACACTGTGCATCGGGTGAATGCGCCAAATCTGAGTTAGATCTGTTTTCTCTCAAACCCACACAGACTAGCATTGAAAACAGTTTTTTCATGGAAGTGTCACCAATGGCCGCTCTGACACCCCTTGCACCGATAGAGTTTTATGTGTCGGGGTCCACGGATATGTACCTTGATCTCAACAATACTCTCCTGCACCTCGTCTGTAAAATAACCAAAGCGAACGGTGACAACATCGAGGATGATGCTAGAGTGGCCCCTATAGCCTATCCCATCGCAACAATGTTTAATCAAGTGGACATTAACCTAGGCGATCGCCTCGTCACACAGAGTGATAACATGTATGCCTACAGGGCCTACATAGAGAGTATTCTAAATTATAGTCGTGATGCGCTGGACACACATCTTTCAGCGGGGCTCTTCTACCGAGATACCGAAGCGCATTTGGAGAACACAGCTTTGGACGGAGACAACGAGGGTTTTAAAAAAAGAGCCAGCTTCGTCGCCGGCAGTAGGCAGTTTGACCTCCTGGGGCGCGTACATTCAGACCTTTTCTTCCAAGACAAACTGTTAGTCAACGGTATTGATCTTAAGATCAAACTCAATCGTAACAAGGACTCTTTCTGTCTCATCAGCGGTGATGCAGAGCAGTATAAACTGGTTATATTGTCAGCGAGCCTGTTTGTAAAGAGAGTGAAAGTGTCCCCAAGTGTCAGACTGGCCCATGCTGAAGCTTTACAATTATCGAACGCCAAGTATGCCATTGAAAGAGTTGCTCTGAAGATATTCAGCATCCCCGCCGGAACCCGATTAACGCAGCAGCAGAATCTATTTCTGGGGCAGTTACCGAAACTCATCATCATAGGGTTTGTGGACAATACCGCTTTTAGTGGCGCCTACAACTCAAACCCTTTCAACTTCAAACACTATGATATCAACTATGCCGCTCTGGTTCACGAGGGTGCTGTGATCCCCGCAAAACCTTTCACGCCGAATTTTGGAACATCAAATTTTGTCCGGGAATATCTAGGACTGGTCTCGATAACGGGGAAACAGCTGCGGGACTCAGGAGTAGTTGTTTCAAGGGAAGGGTATGCTGCAGGCTACACGCTGTTTGCGTTCGACCTGACGCCGGACATGGAAGATGGCGACCATTACAACCTGATCAAAAACGGAAATCTAAAAGCGGAAATACGTTTTACACAGGCACTGGCGGCCAATGTGAACATGGTTGTGTTCTCTGTATTCGACAGTGTTATTCAGATCAACCACGCCCGTCAGCTTATGTTTGACTACCATTGAAAAAGTGTAAAATAAAAATTAATTTTTTTTTTTTTTTTTTTTTTTAAAATATATAAAATGGACACTACTGAGATACGTGACTTCTTAAGTAGACATAAATATGCTAAGAAATACTTTCTAGGGGTATACCCTAGCGATGGACTACCTGAAAAGATAGGTCCGGAAAGGCCACGTACCCTCGTCTTTAACACCGATCCCCATTACAAGGGTGGGGCACATTGGGCGGCACTGTTTCTGGATGTGGACAAGGTTATAGTGTTTGATAGTTTAGCTGAATTCCCTAAGCATAGTATTTATACAAAGCCGATATTCAAATATGTAAAAAAAGCATCACCCACTGTTGTGTATAATAAACTACGGGTACAGGATCCTATGGCCATCACATGTGGGGAACATTGTATATACTTTATTAGTAAAATGTCTGAAGGTATAACGTTTAGAAATTTTTTAAATCTATACTCAGATGATTTAGTAAACAACGATGATGTTGTTATGAAATATGTGAATGAAAACTACAGGACAATGTCACACGTTGTTAAAACAGACTCGGGTCTCTGTCAAAAGTGTAAGGTCTTGTAAAGCTGTTATTTGTACTTGTGAGTGTCTAAAATAAAAAACATCTTAAACAAGCTTTCATCCTAGGCATTTTTTTTTAATCCGTACTGTGTACATTTTCAAACCATTCATAAATAAAAAGATGGCATACTCCGGCTGAAAAATTTAAAAGTGTTTATTACAAGCATGTTTCAACACGAACATTTACATGGTTAAACATATAAAATGAAGCACATTTTTTCGAACCGTAAAAACTTTTAACAAAAAAACTGTACATGTGTGCAAAATTAGATCGGTAGCCATGTGTTCATTTTGAATAGTCTCTTTTTAGGCCCCATAGGAAGATCAGCACGGTCCCGAGCGGGTGTTAGTTGTGGAAAGAAAGGCGATGTCGATATAGCGGGGCTCCTTGTAAAAATAGCGGGGGCCGGGTCTTTTAAACTTTCAAGCTTACGGCGATTCTCGGCATTTCCGATGATCGTGGAGGGAATGTTGAGTTCCGCAGCTGCATTTAGGAACTGTTCCCAGCCTCTAGGAGCTTCTCGTGTTGTTAGGGTTTTACCGTGTGTGAGACCCCGGACCAGATCATACACATGGGAACCAGCAACCGGCTGCCCTTTGTAAACGAATTCACCCCGGGCGTTCCAAGTGGTCAAATCTTTAGTAGTACTCATTTTACTGAGTAACATTTGCGCAGCCCCTCTATATTTCTGACTGATATTTTTTAAAAGGTCTAAGACAAAGGCATCAGTTGTGGGTGTGGGACCTATGTCATGAGCCTGCGTAGAGGGTCCAGGCGGCTGTTCAGCATCTGGGGTGTACAGCGTCAGTTTGGTTTTTTCAGAGGTGAGTTGCTTGTAGTATTGTAGAAAGTTTTGAAGGGCTCCTGAGTAAAGCCCTGCCTTGTCGTGGGGTTTTAAATCAGTCCGGTTCAAAATGGCTTTGATTTCCGCATCGAGACGATGTGTTTCGTTTTTGCGTATGTCCCAGACGTCCGTGTTAGAAGGGGACAGATGTTCCACCTGTTACCGGGGCACGAGGTACATTTTGTGGGCGTGCTCCATCAGGATCGCGACAGTAGCCCTGTGATTAGGGGTATAGCTATACCTAACAACGACCCTATAAAGCCTCCTGACTGTTTGAACAGTTTTCTTTTGGAAAGGAGTGAAGCCCTCTTATTGCTGAGCTTCTTAATAATGTGGCGTTTCTTCTTCAGAACCCGGAACTGGCGCGTTGATATAGGGACATTACCTTTTAGGGTGTTTAGGGCTATTTCTGAAATGGCGGCCACTAAATCATCCGTGGCAGCGCAGAGGATGGCTTTTCTTCTCGCGGGGCTGGCCGTGATCAACATTTTTAGAAGTCCTAAATTACGTCGTAACCGCGCAGACATTGTGGGGACCTTATATTACAAGGTTTAGAGTGTAAATGTTATAAGCAGCTTTTTACTTGTTCTTTTTATAGTTTTTTGACACTGTTTTAGGCGTGTAGGCGACTGGGAAGTCCGGGGGTATTATGCCGGATCGTAGTCTGTAGTCTTCAAAAGTGTTGGGTTTCAAATCCACCAGTAAGTAGCCGTGGGGTTTTGCTGTAGCATCGTTAAAGGCATCCATGAAAAACTGGGTGTTGCCGGGGTACATTTGTTTAGCTATAATTGAGATTTGAAGTTTGTCTCTAGGGTTTTTAAATAAGACCAGGTATGAGGCGTTGAGAGTTATGGACCGGCTGCTCTTGCCCTTGTAAAACAGGTTCTGCACTATATAGCATATGCTCAGATTGCGGTGGTGTGAATATTGCGTAAAAGCCCGCTCAAGCTCGGGGTGGTCCCCTCCTTCACGCATGAGGTCATCCACCACGACCATGTTTACAAGGTGTTTTGGTAGCAAGTCATCGTCGTTGAGATTATCGGGGATACCCTCTATAAATCGAATGTGGGGAAATTTTAGGGTGAGCTCAGTGTAAAGATCCTGCCAGCATGAATAAAGCCACACGATGTTGTTAGGGGTCTGAGATAAAACACCGGGAGCGTTTTCTAACAGTTTCTTTATAAAAAAACTTTTACCGCTATTGGAGGGCCCCGCTAAAACGCAGGAGAATGGGTGCTGCAGTCTGGTGTCCATATCTGGGCGATGTTCAAACCTCTAATGGCTTTTAGTAACCGTAAGGCAGTGTTTTGTAGTCCGTTGTGAGGACCCGTTTGTCAAACACTACTCTTAAGGTTTTAAACATAGGCTGTGTTGTAATTTCCCATTTTTTCTTGGACCTGACTATGCTCGGATGGTTTACAACAATGGCTTTGCTATTTTTGTGATCGCTCGATGCAGAGTATTCGTGCACCAGGCCCTTCAGACTGTCAAAGTTTATTTTAATCGTATTGTTGACGTTTAAAGTGATACCTTTGACTTTCATGCAAACCTTGTTGCTTGAGGTCTTATAACTGTACGTCTTAGGGCCTGATGAGGTAAATTCCTGTATATACTCCCCCTTTTCGAGCTCGCTGGTCAAATCCCCTAGATAATCACCCAGCGGAGGATCTTCATCACCCTCTTTACTCACAAAGATAACAGAGTCAGTGTCATGGTACAAACACCGTTCCTGAAGCTGGTCCAACAACCTGTAAAGCTCTAACCTGGCGTGAGCGGTTGTGAAGCATGCTATAAAGATGTTTATATTGTTACACGTTGTGGGGTACTCTTTGGCGTATTTCCAGCATAGAACGGCCGTCTCGTCGTCAATAAATTCACAACTGGATACGTCATAAACAGGTGTGAATATGTACTTAAAAAGCTCATCCGGATCTGTGACGATGGATGTGTTTGACAAATTGGTCCGCTGTGCGAACTTTCCCCACAAGGAGTTGAGACAGAGCTTAGCTAACTGCCGGCGGGCGGGGTTAACCTTAATGAACGCAGGTCTCAGTTTAATACCCTCGCGAGCTTTGTAATCAGCGATATACTTTTTCTTTGAGGGCTCATCGACACACCATTCTGGTTCCCCCGAGGCCTCCTGCTTGTCTCTAAGAAACAAGTATATGTACTCAGAAAAGAGCTGTGTTGTTGTATTTGGAAAGTGCCAGACTTCCAGGATTTTACCAAGCCGATACCCTTTCTCTAGGGCCGTCTGCACCTCAATGGTACACCACGTCCCTTCCAGCAGCCTCTGCTCATCACTATGCCGACATTCGCTAAGCTGTTTACTTTCAGCGCAGGTACGGCATAGGGGGAACATTAGCTTACCGTCGACTCTATAAGGGAGCACCGGAAAGTAAAGTTTCCGCGGAGGGTGAATCTGACACTTAATGATTCCAAAGTACTCTTTGAGAGGTTTAAAGTTCCTGTATACAATTGTAGGGTGGCCCACAGGGTACAACTTCACCTTGTTCACAAATGGATACAGACTAGTGAAGTCGTAGTAATGTATTTTCTCACCAGGGCCAGCTACACGGTACAATTGAATGGCGTTTGTACGGCCGCCGAATAAGGCGTCACGGGGCTCCAGCGGTGAAGGTAGCTGCTGGCTCTTAATAAAAGTGCTCAGTGCGCCATCTTTCGATAGCTCAGTTACCCAATCATGTTCCCAGAGAGTTCTCAGAACAAACCCACAACTCTCAATATACTGCGCCTTTGCCAGAGTCCGGCGGTACAGATGTTCAAACGTGGTGCCCTGCAGTCTATTAAATTCATGGGGTTTGTAACACTGAGGGCAACCATGGTAAAAACACCCGTTGAACTCAAAGGCCGTTGGAACACCGTTAATTAATGCATACCCGTCTAGATAGTAGCGGCCTAGACGGTATTCGCCGCCCTGCAAAGCGTGCTGAATGAAGATGCTCTCATTCGCAGAGACGTACATGAGCCACTGAATAGAAGGTGTGGAGTAACGTTTCTGCTTGCCGTTATAGAGGTCAGGTGGTATTAAGGCGATAGTTTCAGACCTTAAAAACATGTGTTTATAAATAGACATGCACATTGAAGCCAGAGTAATGTTTTGAAATGGGTCCAGGTATACAGTTATTTTTTTTTCACGCTCGCACGGATCTGTTTCAATAAACACGACCCGCTTCGTCATCGCCACCACAACATCTCTGAATAGGTTGCATGCTTTTCGCAATATCATAACGTCCGCCTGACAGTATGCTCTCAATTCAGTTTGGAAATGAAACCGTTTTTCACGGTTTTCAGCGTACCACTGTAGAAAACTCTCTTTTTCAGAGGGCATCATATAATCGCAACCATAACTGTCGGGCGGAGGCATAGGCCCAAAGTAATTCTGATTAGCCCATGTGTTAAAAAAGTGTGGGAAATAACCTTTACAGCCTTCAAACCCAAAGGCTTTTGGCAGTTTGCTCAACTTCATGGGCAGAAAATTCAAGGTGTCTATGAACCTAATGTCAAAAGGCACAACCTTAAGCAGCATTAGTTTGGAACCTTGGGTTATGAGACTAACGGGAAGCTTTTCATGTATCAGGTCCCTGATAATGAAAAAAGAATCATATGCTTTGGAGTTGTGAGCCAGAAATGTATAATCCTGGTATCGGGGTTGCATAAATGTGAGGAGGAAATCATTCACGCAAGCCCGACCTTCAAACTCCCAGCTCCCATCACCGGTTAGATGGTGGGCGTAAATATAGTTTGGTTGGTGCACCCCCGTCTCTTGCGTACACTCTATGTCAAATACGATATAGTCTTCTGTTTTTTTCTGGTAGTGACTTCTGAGCATGTAACACTCATGGGTTGTTCCGGCTATAAAAGGAGCTGTACACCTAGGGCACTGCATACCTTCACATTTGTGATCGACAGGTTTATAACGGCCGCAAGTCCCACAGTCGGCTTTAAGAACACATTGGGCGAGGCCTATGTGCGTGTTTAAGCAGTCTTGCGACCGACAAAACAGCTTGCACGTTGGACAGTTCACTTTCAGAGCATTGTCATTGACACAACCGTCCCTCTGACACATTTTACAGTGTAATTCACACTGGTGTTTGGTCCGGTTGTTGTATATGTGATCGCAATGCTCACACACATACTTGGCGCCTAGAAAACCCTTCAGGTTCAAGACACCGTAAAAGTGGTTTTCATGGTGTAGCACATACACGGTCTTGTTTTTCACACCTTCATTGGTAGTGAAGTACTTCCAAGAACCTGCATGGTATAGAACTTTAACCGTCACGGCGAAGTGATTCTCAAAAAGTCCCAGATCCCCAAAACCGACCATTTTGTCAGTCGGTATCTGAAGCGCCTCATGTGCTGCTACAGCCATCGCCATAATGACGGCGTCTGGGGTAGAGCGGTCCATCAATAAGCCTGCAATGCTGGCGGCCAGACACATGTTGGTAGCTCCGGTATTAAAATCGAGCAACCATCGTGATTTCTTGTCAATGATTTTACTGTACATAACGCTCTTTAAGGCTCTGGAAGCACCCCCCTCGCGCCCCCTAACAACGAGGGAGATGATTCTAAAGGACCCGTACGCCAGTAATTCAGCCTTGCTCTGTAAAAGTTTAGATAGGTTTTCTAAAAACGTTACAGCGTCAAACACATCCCGAGATGACCGTCTGGTGAACAGGGGACTATTGAGACCCTGTCCCTGAAAACGCATCTGAAAGAAATCATTAGGACCCACATTGTGTAACAATCGTTCGATCAGCGTTTGCACAGCCTGATGTATAGCTATGATGCCATGATCTGAGGAGTGTAGGCGATCTAGGTTAACGAACCTAAACTCCTCATAGTGTTCTGTAGCGTTAAACCGCTCTACAACACGACTATACCGTCTCACACTTTCCATAAAAACTGGTTCTGAAGCCTCAGTTTGAGAATTACTGGTTGTTGGAGAGCTCCCAGGGGTGTGGTTAGATGTAGGTGTGTTTTTAGACCTTCTGGTAACGCAGAGTCTGGCTTTCTTTAACTTTTTTATTACCAGCTTGCGTTTTCTAGAGCTACCAAGCCACTCTGGCTTCTTATGGGCCCATCTGGTTTTTGGTAAACGACCCCCGCCGATCTGAACAATGTCTGGCTTGTTTACAAATGGTGACACTGACACTACACCGACTTCGGACGGGGCTCCTCCAGACTGCTTAAGGCTGAGACGGCTCGGACCGCCACCCCCAGACGGCCTGTAAAGACCAGCAGCACCTCCTAACTCTATATTTTGAGGTCTTATGGGTGCAGGGCTTGGGGGTTGACATGACCTCTGACTATTGAGCGCTCGTAAAACTCTTAGAGCTCTACTAAGCAGGTGCTGGGGCTTCTTTTCATATTTAGACCTATGGCCCCCTGTACTGGTAAATGTAGTTCTAACATTCCCCGGGTATGTACGCTCACCTAGTCATGACGGGATGTTACCCATGGCCACAATTGTTGAAGCGCAAGTTTGGGCCATTGTGTTTCTACACCGAGCCATCAGCTGTTTTAAAGCCTTTATGCTAGCTCTGGATGCCCCTCTATTACCGTCGTTCTTACATAGTTTTAAAGTTTTTAGACGGAGTTGGCATTTTAACTGTCTGAACGAATGATGGATTTCTTTAACGTAGTTGTCTAGAACTCTAGCCCGGCTTGAAAGGTTTGTTTCAAGGCCAGTACTTGTGACACTAGAGGGGTGATTGCCAACTCCCTGAGCATCCCCAGTTATAGGACAGCGGCCGTTGTTATCACCCCCAATCACGGCTGAGGGATCAGAGCGGGACGTAAAAACAGGATTCCAGTGTGAACATCCAGGAGTTTGAGAGCCCTGATCATCGCTCGAGGGTGTTCCAAAACTCTGATTTTGCGTTCCGCTACACCCTATACTGCTGTCGGGGTATATTGATGATGATGGTGAAGACCATTGCGCACGGGCACTTGGCGCAGGACTGGTGGGGTCGTATGCCCCCGGGGGTGTATCGGGGGACATCAGACATGGGGATGCCGGGGCTTCAGAACTTTGGGTAGTACCAGCTAGAGCCTTAAGAAGCTCTATACAGTGGGAGTAGGGATCCTCTGCAGGGTGATCATTTTCCATGGAGGGGTCACATAACACAGCGGGGATAGTTGTACACCCTGGAGAGGTTAGGTCGAGGCCAGACACGCCGGTATTAGAACTCTGGGCCCTAGGGGGAGCCGGTTGTACCTTAACAAAATTTTTAAAAGACAGGTCTAGAGGCCCAGATTGTTGCTCAGGGTTCTGGAACTTCTTCCTACGATTCTTTAAGGACAGCCGATTTATTTTAGGGTTGCTGCACTGTTTTGGGGACCCTCCAGAGGCTTCACAAGGTGCAATCAGTTGGGCGCTTGGTGTTGTAAGAACGATAATGTCCGGATGGTCACACCCCAAACCCGGGATAGTTGTTGCAGAAGTGCCCGCTGTACTAGGTATTCCCTTTATGATGGATGATGTGGTGTCGTTATGAGTTGTACCTGGTCCAGGAGCGACGGATGTGGAGATGTTGCAAGGTGGGTCGCGGTGCTCGGGTTGGCTCACGAGTACCGATGACTTTGTGGGGTTTTGAACCGTCCCAGTGTAGACCTTTAAAGATGACATCCGCGGCTTAGGCTGAGGGCAGGCGTCTCGATCAATACCGTTGACTAACAGTTTGTCTTGGAAGAAAAGGTCTGAATGTACGCGCCCCAGGAGGTCAAACTGCCTACTGCCGGCGACGAAGCTGGCTCTTTTTTTAAAACCCTCGTTGTCTCCGTCCAAAGCTGTGTTCTCCAAATGCGCTTCGGTATCTCGGTAGAAGAGCCCCGCTGAAAGATGTGTGTCCAGCGCATCACGACTATAATTTAGAATACTCTCTATGTAGGCCCTGTAGGCATACATGTTATCACTCTGTGTGACGAGGCGATCGCCTAGGTTAATGTCCACTTGATTAAACATTGTTGCGATGGGATAGGCTATAGGGGCCACTCTAGCATCATCCTCGATGTTGTCACCGTTCGCTTTGGTTATTTTACAGACGAGGTGCAGGAGAGTATTGTTGAGATCAAGGTACATATCCGTGGACCCCGACACATAAAACTCTATCGGTGCAAGGGGTGTCAGAGCGGCCATTGGTGACACTTCCATGAAAAAACTGTTTTCAATGCTAGTCTGTGTGGGTTTGAGAGAAAACAGATCTAACTCAGATTTGGCGCATTCACCCGATGCACAGTGTACGAAGGCCATGATCGATGTTTTAAAAAATATTCGCACTAGAACGAGTTCTCTTCTTCTTGGTTGATCTCTTCCGTCTTATGACTCTTCTTTTGTGAGGGCCTTTTGAAGTAGTCCGGCGCTTCTTATAGGGCCTTGGCGGCCCCCTACGCAGCGATGCCCTTCGCTTCCTTTTAACAAAACCATGCGCTTTATACAGCAACCCCGCTCCTTCTTGGGGCTGTCTATTCATGCGCTCTGCTACCGCAGACGTTACACTGCCCACAACGTCCTGGGCTATGTTTGTAGCTGCCGCTTTAACATGAGGTTTTGCAATTTCGAACCCTCTTCTCAAAAAGGGCATGGCACGTCTAAACATGCTCCGGAAGAAACCCCCCAATCCCGCCCCATACATAACCGGAGCCCCTTGAAAGTAGGGTTGGGGACCGCCATACCCGGCCTGAACTCTATAATAGTCCCTGTACATCGAGGGATCCCCGTAGGTTTTCATGGTGACCATTGCAGCTGTCTAATAGTCACCTTCGCGCCGTGGCCTTAAATGAAGCTTAACAATAACTTTCCCGTATTTAAAGGCGACCGGCTCCGACTGATCGTTGTACACCATGATGGTTATAGTGTCAAAATGGTTTTTAGAAATTGCAACATAGTCGAGTTTGTGATGTTGTATATTAACCATTGCGTTATTTTCACCCTGCACCGGGACCCACCTCAACAAAGGGGAATAACTATCCCCGACCCTCTGCGGCTCTACAATGTCGCTATAAACGTAGAGTGTATAAAAACCGCCGTTAATATCGGGGCATGTAGGGTCTGGATCCATCTGCCTTTGGTGATGCTGTACGGTCCCTAAAACCCTTTGTAATTTACCACTACATTTAAACACTGTACTGAACTCTGGGGCTTTAAGAACCACCTTTCTTCTAACGTGATCCAATACCAGATATATATTCGCATACGCTTCAGTGCTGGCTATAGACTTCTTGATGGCATCGACCACCGTTGCGACGGTAGGGTAATAGCCGTGCGGGAAAGACAAGTTATAGGTCAGTGCATCCTGAGGTCGCTTTATATGAAATTTAACATCGGCCTTTGTAAAGGTATTCCAAGTTCTAGGGTACTGTATTTCCGTTAGTGCCACCTCCCAAGGGCCTTTCAAATCCACTGGCTTTGCAAGTTTCACTGTATAACTCGAAATCTGATTGTCTGGGAACATGTCCTTCGAAGCGTTGGATGGCAGCGTGATATAAAAAGGGGAGTTCTCCATCATAGCGTTTACAGCTATACCTCACACACCGTGCAACGAGCTGGCCAGAACCCAACTGTTAAATTTCTCGGGCCACCCGCGCCATTTGACCAACGCCTGTCGCCGGGCTCCGCTCCCTTTTCTTTTCAGAACCTTTTCAACCCTGTACACCCTGTTCGGGTCGTAGGGCACCTCTTGTAACTCTTCTGTGTAAAAGACACCCGATACCTCTTCCCCAGCGTAGTCCTTTAACCTGTAAATATATACCCCTTCTTTAAACTGCACACTTTCCACTATGAATATCTCATCGCTGAATGTTTGCTGGTAGCCTTTGGTGAAGACACCCTTCAACTTTGAAACCCTGACATGAGCCCCTTCTTTTAAATCCGGTTTCTTGACCTTCTGTGTGAGACGCCCACCGTACACCGTTCTCCACACCGTTAACGAATTATCCCTTGTAACCTTAACAGGGGCCATTTTGATTGTCCGATGGTAGGTGGCGTTATAAACATCTATAAAAGCCTTTAGAACATCCACGTATCTGTAGGTGTTGTTGGCGGTGAAGTATCGCCACATCTTCGACTTTAAAGTACGGTTAAAACGCTCTACAACAGCGGCCTTTACCTCGGTGTGCGTTACAAAATGTTGAACAGCGTTCTGGTCTAATAATTTTTGGAAATGTTTGTTTAAAAATTCCTTTCCGGCGTCTGTTTGTAGTTTCTGGGGCACGCGCCCGCTAGCGAAGATGTCTTTAAAAGCAGCTGTAACGCTGGTACCACTTTTATCGTTTAACGCCTCTGCATATGCGTATTTGGACAAGACGTCTATGACGGTTAATATATACATGGCACCATCGTTATGTTGTGCCAGATCTTGAAGACTAATTATGTCGGCCTGCCACTGATAATCGAGCTGTGCGTTAACAACTGTGGACCGCCTCTTAAAGCGTCTCCTGACAGGTTTGTGTAGCGAATAAGCCTCTTCCCCAGCTAACCAAGTCTTCACACTGGCACGTTTTACAGATTCATTTTCAGCTCGAGCCCTTCTAAATAGAGCTTCGGAGCCTCCGAAACTTCCAACCCCCTGTTTATCGTAATAAAGCTTCCTTAAATCAGCATCCGTCATGCTGTCTCACATCAACACCCCGAAATGAAAGACACCTGTTTTGTGTAAGGTCATTTTATTAAACATAAAAAACATACATGTGCGGCTGGGGTATACAACCAGCGTGTATTTGACATTTTGTGCTACATAGCTTATAAATGTCAAAACACGGATCCAATGTGGCCTTTTTTTACAAACGTATACATAGTACAACATCCACTACACATGTTACTCAGAGCATGTTCCTTTACAAACCCTAAGCGACACAAACATTGATATTTTTATAGCTATACTCTCAATAGCTCTAGACATGACTTCCCGTTCCCCACGTCTATAACTCTGAACGCTCAGGATACTGATATAATTCAACAGTTCATACAGTTCTAGATAGGACAATGCAGAACCTTTATTTGTGAGATAATCTACAGTCATGTTCTCCAAAGCCTCATGCACCCCCGTCTCAGGTGAAAGTCTTAACTTGCGCTTGTGGTCTTTGTCCAAGGCCCAGCATTTAACAGATGCGTTTAGCCGGCCATTGATACACCACTTGGCGATACACTCATGGCAGTTACATTGCAACAAGGCAGAAGGTTCCGAAATGTTCAGACATCGCAGAGTCACAGGCTGTATTTCAGCTATTCTTTCTTTAACCAGCACAAAAATCAATCTCCCGATACAGATGTAGCCCGGTTGTAACTCATAGACATCTTGCACCTCGATACCCGGAATCCCCTCCTAAAAGTGAGTAAGTATGGAGCGTTAAGTAACATATTTATGGTCTACTTTTTTTTTTTTTTTTTTTTTTTTAATTTATTTTTTATTTATTTCTTTATTTATTTATTTAAAACAGTTTTCGAGGGGCTAAAGACAACATTCTTCTGTTTTTATAATAAATGTCACACATTCGTCTTTCTATAACCCGTTCTACCATACGTTTGTCAAAGGGGGGACACATCCCGTGCATGCGGTCGAGTTTTGAGCATGGCTCTGCAGCGTATCGGATCTCAAGGACAGCCGCAGCCAAGACCTTCATCATGTCACAGTGGACACTTTTCTTCACAGCTGACAGCCCATACACAACCCTTAACAGCTTATATACCCGATAAGTGTCTATCCGGTTACAAACGTGACGAATTGTTCTTGCAGTGTATGCATCGTATAGACACTCGTGAGCCTCCTGTTGAGGGTCATTAATTTTATGCCCGTAGCAAAGGTCATAATAATCCCTTTTAACACATGCGTTCACAACGGCAGCTGCAAAGCCTTTAATCGGCCATATGGTGTCACAGGGTACGCCCGGAGCTTCCTTTTCAAGATCGTGGCTAGTGTAGGTGCAAACACATTTCTTACGAGGTTCTTTGTTCTGGCTTGTAATACTTTCAGACTGTCTGGAACAGCATAAGCAGAAAAAATTTACGGTGTTAACCTTTGGAGCTGACCCTTCTAGAGGCTCTCTTTCTTCTGTTATGTTCTAGGGTTCAAACAGAAAGCACAAGACACATTATTAGTTAAAAGTATGACATTAGAGTATACAGGCATAAAAAAAAAAAAAAAAAAATTGTCTTTACTAACCTCAGCATTCGCTTCACACTCAGAGGCTCCTCTGAAATCTTGGGAGTCGCAGAGGTCCATTGGGGCAGAAACAGCGCCTGAACTCACACCTGATGGTTGTAAAATAAAGGCCTCTGCCTCGGGGTCCTCCTGGAAGCCCATGTCTTCATAGATGGGCGAATTCGGGGGTGGTACACATTCTTCAACTTCAATGTCTACGACGTTAGATGCCCCGCTTAATCCATCTTTCGAGACATCGCTGTCACTGCCGGCCCCCTTAATAGGGGATATCAAGGGCGACACATCCTTGAGGTCAAGCTTTTCAAGCCGATGGCAAAGTTCCTCTTGAAAACCTGTAACATCGGTATCCCGGGTGTCTGGGACACCCTGTTGTGCATTCTCATCCATCGTACGAGGGGCGAGGGTCCGGTAATATCTACCAATAGTGTTCAGGGCCCCTGAGGAGACGGCTTTTCTGGCTATCGGATTGTATCTCTTCATAGCGCCTTGGCAAACTGATTCAGCCCTGGTTTGCGGTTTGACAGCCGGTTCTAACCAGCTCCTTATATGCAGCATTTCAAAAAAAAAAAAAAGGGTGGCTCTACCAGCCAACAACACGTGTTCACAAACCACGTGACACCCCCATGCACGACACTTCCGGGGAGGGCTTTCTGGGACACCGGAAGTCCCAGCCACCGGATATGACGTCATTTCCGGGGCGGGACAACTGTCACTTTTAATATGGTGATTAAAGGTATCCCTTCCTACTACTGCCGTACTTATGGGCCTTGTTGTTATCGAGGAGTGTGTCAAGGATGCAGCCATGATTTACTCTACTGTATTTGTCTGCGGTGCAGGTGGGACTGTGAGTGTGCTCAGTGCATGGCTCATTAATGCAGGTGCATGAGAGTAGCAAATTGCCCTAACACATACATCTCGATCCCATTGTACTGAACGCACTGAGTTACTGATGTAGTGCTAAGATATGTGTGGTGTGTTTGTGTGTGAAGCTTCGAAGTTAGGCATTACAAGGTATGCAAAACATTGTCTTTGCATAGGCTACTCTGGTTAATGAGACCTTGTTTAGAGGAAGAACCTAACACCGATCTGATTTTGGGTTCTCTATTGGTCCTATCTTTTTGGCTTCATCCATATGCATGTCCTCCTGGTATCCATCTTAGGCCCATGGCGTCCTCTTCTGAGAGTTTCAAGATTAGGGAGACTTCCTATTATCATTTCCAATGGGGATCAATGTTTACAAACAATATTTAGTACATGTGTCAGGCAATGTTTTAGGTATTCTAGTATTGTGCCCACAATCGACTTGAGATATGCATTAATTGAATCAGTTGTGATGAGTGTTTCTCTGCTGTGTTAAAAACTTTGGATTACAGGAAGGCTTCCAGCTGCCTCACGTCATATCAATAGTATATGGAAGCTTGGTAGCAGAAACTTGATTTGCCTTGTATTTAATTGTAATTGCAAATCAGACAGCTGTACACTAACACAATAAGACATTTTTATTGGTTCCTAGCTGGTCGGTATCTAGCCTTTAGCACTATAGCTAATACCTGAGAAAATTTAATTATAGAACTAAATCACACATCAATACACCTTAGTCTCATGGCAGCTTACTGCGAAGATCACAGAGTTTTAATAAGGAGAGAAAATGTTAATTTTGCTTACAGAATGTGTTTGCACTGGGAGGCATACTTTTGCTGGAGACAACTTTAAAACATTTGAATTCGTATGCATATCCCAAAATATGTACAGGAAAATATGTCCTATCTATCTACTATTACAAGCTTTTAAAATAAACCAGCTTTAAACAAACAATCCTTTTCCACTTGTTTATATTATGTAATTGAAGTGATCCAAGCCTGTGAAATTGTTGCTTTCTTTGACGGTTTTCCCTTTTGAAACATCGGATTTACAGTTTTACCTGTGAAATGTAGTTGTTTCTAAGATATACATAAAATAATGTTTATTCATTAAATATATATTTTAAATGTGTTTTGTCAATTCCTTATATCAATGCTAATTTTATAAAATCAAGGCTGCATTAATCAACAGAAACAATTGATAGTCTGAGGAAGCAGACGTGGAAAGGGAATCCTGACATAAGTACTGACCTTTTTTTGTTAGCAATTTTAGGCCTTTGAAATATTTTATGCATAACTGACTAAAACCCACACTTCCCATCATTTTATCTTTAAAATGGCTAGTTCTCTAGGTCCATTTACATCTCAATGCTGATTTACTTCAGCCTGCCCCATTGGAAAGTCTTTAAATTCAGCATCTCCTTTTACAAAAAACGCTTTTCAGGGGTGCCTCATTTTATCTTGAACACATAACGTTAGCTATTGAGTTGCTCGTTAGTACTCTGTGGTGAAGGTACAGTACAATGGTTAGGATTCAAGTGAAGCTGTAGGAAGTACAGATTGCCAGACTTTTTTTTATATGAATAAAGATGTTTTAGAATGTATATAAATATATCTTCATTTTAGTTTTCTTCTGCACTGATCAGAATTTCAATGACAAAATGAAAGTCTTTATTTTGTTAATTTAGAGCAGTATCTTCCATAGGCAATCCACTTCCACAATTCCTATTCTAGCAATTTGCAGTCAGGTCTGCCTCATGTTAGTAATTGTTAGAAATGGGGTTTCTGGTTGGCTAGGGTATGTACCTCAGCCAGGCAGAACTTACCCACTCTAGTCAGGGCAAGGGAGTTACACGTCCAAGATAACCCCTGCTCACCCCCTTGGTAGCTTGGCACGAGCAGTCAGGCTTAACCCGGAGGCAATGCGTAAAGCGTTTGCACAACACACACATACATGTGACGCAATATCCCCACCACAAAGGAAACACAACACCAGATTATATGAAAATACACTGTATTGTACACAACGTAATTATTAGACCAACATCACATAACAGTACTATCCTGCTACCTTAGCAGTTGTCAAAACACGTTACACATTAGTTACGCTGCAAACTAGCAGTAGTCACACATAACACACAGGTTACTCAGTATTCTGCAGCATAAGCAGTAGTCAGGAAACACGTTATCACATTAGCACACTTGTCATAAGAATATCATAAAACGCCCATAGTAGGAACATTAGAAAACCTATGGCAAGTTAAGCAAACATATTAGCAAGTCATGCCCATAAAAGGAACATGTGCACACATATGTAAAAGCATCAGAGTACAGGCAGGTAATATAACACAATTAAGAAAGTCTGTAGAAAGAACTTTAAATCATGATGATATTTGTCCATTAAAAAGTACCTGTTCTGATGCAGAGGCACTTCTAGTGCCTAAAACGAATAAATGGGGCCCCCGGCGCTCTTCTGCGCAAAACGGGGGCCTCCCTAAACTTGGCAAATAGAGAGGGGCGGCACGCACCCTCTCTGTTTCCTTGGCGGGCCCCTTCTGGGACCCGTGCTCATTGGAGGGCCCCCCGGGCCTCCACCGGCCCTCTCCAAGGGGGGCCCAAGTCAGGGAAATCCTTCGGGTAAGGAGGGGGGCGCCACGCACCCCCTCCAATCTGCGCACGGGCCCCTCTGGGGGCCCGCAACCTCCTGGGGTCTCCCGGGGCCTCCGTCGGCCCTTTCCGAGGGGGAGACCCCCTTTAGTACCAGGCTGGCCCACGCAGGGGCCCTGAGGGGTCTGGGGGGGGCAGCGAGCCTCCGATGAGGCTGCCGCCCGTTCTCCCGGACCACAGAAGCCTTCCGAGGCTTCTCCCAGCGGGAGAGAGGCGTCCTCCTCTCCTACCGCCCCACGACGGCTACCAAAGCCGCCCGAGGCTCCTCCCGGCCAGGGAGAGGCGTCCTCCTCTCCCCTCGCCGTATCTATGGCTCTTCCGCCCACGGCAGGGCCTTCCGGTGCCCCGGGGGGACTCCAAAGAGCAGTCCTCGCCCCGGGGGCACCAACAGGAGCACGCTTGCTCCTTGCACAAAAACTGAGGTTTCCTTCGTGCCCCGGGGGCACAGTGCGGAGCGAACCTCGCGCTCTGGGATATTTTTCCAAGCCCGGCTGCGGCGGTGATATCAACCGAGCGCTTTTCACAGCGCTAGCACTATTATGCAGCCTGGGCTGCGGCGGTGATTTCAATCAAGCGCTTTTCACAGCGCTAGTACAATTATGCTGCCTGGGCTGCGGCGGTGATTTCAATCAAGCGCTTTTCACAGCGCTAGTACAATTATGCTGCCTGGGCTGCGGCGGTGATTTTTCAACACAAAGAAAAGAAAAGCGCTTTCCAAGCGCTATAGTGCATCAGCAGCCCAGCACTTAAAAGAATGCCTGTTTCTCCTCCAGCATCCTGTCAAAGATGTAGAAGATCGTTGCAGGGGTCAGGGGCCACAGCACCCTGCCCCTGGGAACAACTTAACAAGAGGGAGCACAGGGCTGGTGGGCTCAGCTACAGGCCAGCACAAAGGGTGCAGATGGTGGCAGTTCCTCCTAGTGACCAGGCAGGTCACAGGTCAGCACAGCAGCAGCAGTCCATGGCGGTTTCCTGGTGAGTCCATTCATCAGCGTTCTGTGTCCAGTTCCAAGTTCCAAGAATGTTCAAATTGTGGGGAAAATTCCCCTGTACTTATAGTCAGTTCTTACAGTGTTTTACAGTGGTAGGGAGAGGAGGTTCCAGCCAGTTACAACTGGTTCTGGGAGTGCCCCCTCTCTCCTTTCAGCACAGGCTCCAAACATCAGTGGGGGGTTAACGACCCTATTGTGTGAGGCCAGGGCACAGCCTTTACAAATGTAGGTGTGCCCCGCCTCTCCCTTCTCTCAGCCCAGGAAGACTATTCAGTATGTAGATGCACCTCAGTGACACCTCCACCCTCCCTGTGTACAGGCTGTCTGAAAAGTATGCACAAAGCCCCAACTGTCACTCTGCCCAGACGTGGATTGGAGTCAAGCTGCAAAACACCAGAATCATAAGCACAGATAAATGCGCACTTTCTAGAAGTGGCATTTCTGTGATAGTAATAAAAAATACACCCACACCAGTAAGCAGTATTTATTATCACCATCACAACCATACCAAACACGCCTACGCTAGCCCTCATAAATCAGACAATACCCCTACACATAAGGCAGGGCATTTCTAATGCAATCCTATGAGAAGGCAGCACTCACAGCAGTGAGACACCAAGTTAGGCTGTTTGTCACTACCAGGACAGGCCATGCAATATGGCACATGTCCTGCCTTTCTACATACATGGCACCCTGCCCACAGGGCGTACTTTAGGGGTGACTTACATGTAGTAAAAGGGGAGTTCTGGGCCTGGCAAGTAAATTTAGATGCCAGGTCCCTGTGGCAGAAAACTGCGCACACAGGCCCTGCGCTAGCAGGCCTGAGACAGGTTTGAAAGTCTACTTCAGTGGGTGGCGCAAGCAGCGCTGCAGGCCCACTAGTAGTATTTAATTTACAGGCCCTGGGTATAGAGATACCACTGTACAAGGGACTTATAGGTAAATTAAATATGCCAATCAGGTATAAGCCAATCATACCAACTTTAGATGGGAGAGCACCTGCACTTTAACACTGGTCAGCAGTGATAAAGTGCTCAGAGTCCTAGAGCCAACAGCGAAAGGTCAGAAAAACCAGGAGGAAGGAGGCAAAAAGACTAGGGATGACCATGCGTATGGCCAAAAGTCCAACACAACCCCCTACCAGCCAAAATCCAGGGGAGAACAATCAATACCTTGATGTACTTTCCTGATTGGGGCGATAGAACAAAGACCCAGGCCCACAACAGCAGGGGCATGTTCCAGTTCTACGCCTTCCTGACTCCACTGGGATCTCTCTGTCAATGCGTCCCAGGCAGCCTAGACCAACCCACGGGGATTCTCTAGCTGCCAATGGCCAGAACCAGGCCCCAGGCCATCTAGGAGCCTCTGGTCTCTGAAACCATAATGAGTGGGGGGCGGTAGCCCCAGGTGCAAAGCAACCTGTCTCCACTCTATTTCCGATCAGTTCAGGGGCTCTACCCTGCCACTGATCCACCAACCTAGGGTCCGCACCCATAGGTTCTACAGGGGCTAGAGGCGAGGCTCTCCTCCCTCTACCACTCCTTCTAGGATCCCGCCCTCCTCTCCTAGGAGGGGTATCACCAGAATCCACACTTGCCAGGGTGCTGGGTACAGCAGCCCTGCACAACTTTCTCGCCAGCCCAGGATCACTACCTGGCGACTGACCACCCAACCTAGGGACGACACCCTTGGGTTGCACCGGGGTCCAGGGCGGGCTTCCCCCTCCCTGAACCCCACTTTCAGAGTCCTGCATCTCCCCACCTCGGGAGAAGCCACCAGAAGTTTCACACGGGGAGGTGAGCGCACTAACCGCCCCCCCAACCAGGTCAGAGTTTACCCCCTGAACCTGTCTATCTAGTCCAGGGGCGACACCCTTAGACTGGACCATTGCCCAGCGAACCAGGACTTCCTTGGGAGCACACCTACCCCCTACCAGATCAGAGCTTACCCCCTGAATCTGGCAATCCAACCCAGAGTCACTACCCTGCGGTTGAACCACTGCCTGGCGCACCAGGACTTCCTTGGGAGCACACGTACTCCCCATCAGGTCAGAGTTTACCCCCTGAACCTGATCATCCAACCCAGAGTCACCACCCTGCGGTTGAATCATTGCCTGGCGCACCAGGACTTCCTGGGGGGCACACCTACCCCCCACAAGGGAAACACTTTCCCCAAGGGCCATACAAGAGTCTGGCTGGCGCAGGTCTCCTGACCTCTGCCCATCTGACAGAGTCTGGATTCCCCCCAGCCCAGAAATGGTCTCACCAAGGTCATTCCTGGGGGGCTCTGCACTCAGAGCTGACCCCTGACCCTCCAGGTTCTCCACTGGGGCCCGCAGCCCCCTCTCAACCCTATGTCTGGATTTCCGCCTCCTCCGCTGTAGAGCGAGACTACCAGACACCAGGACCGGCGGAACACTATCACCAGCCACCCGCCTAAATCCTAATGACAAAATGGGATCCTTCTGAACAGCTGGCCCTACGGCACAGGTTAGGCTCACCTCCTGGCGTTCACTCATGGAACCTTCAGGGGCCTGGGACGGTATCTTGGGCACCTTGGGCCTCAGCCCAGCCCCATTCCCTCTCCTCAGAGACGGGACATGGGGTCCCTCACCCATCCCAGTCCACTGGGACCTACCTGGGACACTCCATTCCTTTCCCACCACACCTTGTTGGGAAACACCTAGACCACTCTCATTAGGAACACCCCCTAATGTCACACCAGACCCTCTGGTACGCAACCAGAAGTCTGCCTCCTTTGCAAGCTCCCTGGAGTCAGAGAGCTCACACACTGACAAGTGTTGGCGTAACTCTGAAAAACAACAACGAAACAGGTGCTCTCTGAGAATCAGATTAAACAGCCCTTCAAAATTGTTTACTGTGCTACCCTTCACCCATCCATCTAGTGCAATGCAGCAATCCTCCACAAACTCCTCCCAAGACTGGTGGGACAGTTTCTTACCACCCCTAAACCTTTTTCTGTATTCCTCAGGGGAAAAACCATACTTCACAATCAGTGCGTTCTTCACAGCGGAGTACCCCTCCCTGTCACTCTCTTCTAGAGTCAGTAGGGCATCCCTCCCCTCCTCAGGAATAAAACTCCCTAGGCCAGTTCCCCAATCCTTCTCAGGGATCCTGCGCTCTACCAGAGCCCTCTCATATTCCTTTAACCACTGACGTATGTCACCCCCCTCTTGGAACCTAGGTACCAGATCTATGGGTATGTGAGGAACATCTTTGCTACAGCACTGTACATTGCTGCCACCACTGGACTCCACCTGCAGCGCTGGTGAGTCCAGAACCTTCAGACTGCGCTCTAGAGCGAGTCTTTCTCTGGCAAAGGCCCTCTCTGCCTCTGCCATTCTCTCCTGTACTAAGGCCTTCTCTACCTCAGCCCTTCTCTCCTCAACAGCTAGGCGCGCTAACTGCAACTTCAGGTCCCTCTCTTCCCGCCTATCTCTTAGCTCATCAGGCGTCAAGGAATGAGAGGTAGCCCTGCTTCTTACACTGGACCCAGCAAGGGACTCCCTATCACTGGGGCCTTCCCTGTCAACTGGCGTCCCCAACCGGTCATTCTCACCCTCCTGATCAGTCTCTCTACCACTCTCTAGGGATGAGGTCTGGGAGCCCTCCCATTGGGAACCCTCGCTACACTCAGGATCCTCTGGGTACCCCCTAAGCACACTCCCTCCCTGGGTAAATGTCACAAACCTTTCAAAGAAATTCAGAGATCTCCTGAGGTCCCCTTCTACAGGCAGCCCTCTCTCTCTACAGAACCCCTCTAATTCCTCCTGCGTGTAAAACGGCAGGTCCTCTAAATCAAAGGTAAGCCCCATCTTGAAAAGGTACAAATAACTCAACTGTGACAACCACAATACCCAAGCGTGAGAACTGAAAACAGGAAAAATGACCAAAGAGAGAAAGTTAAGAGAAGCCAAACATGTGATGGTCTAAACGCAATCCTTGTAGTGAAATAATGAGTCACAATGGTATTGTGCAAGCGCAAGTCCTATCCTCACCGCTGACTTCCAATGTTAGAAATGGGGTTTCTGGTTGGCTAGGGTATGTACCTCAGCCAGGCAGAACTTACCCACTCTAGTCAGGGCAAGGGAGTTACACGTCCAAGATAACCCCTGCTCACCCCCTTGGTAGCTTGGCACGAGCAGTCAGGCTTAACCCGGAGGCAATGCGTAAAGCGTTTGCACAACACACACATACATGTGACGCAATATCCCCACCACAAAGGAAACACAACACCAGATTATATGAAAATACACTGTATTGTACACAACGTAATTATTAGACCAACATCACATAACAGTACTATCCTGCTACCTTAGCAGTTGTCAAAACACGTTACACATTAGTTACGCTGCAAACTAGCAGTAGTCACACATAACACACAGGTTACTCAGTATTCTGCAGCATAAGCAGTAGTCAGGAAACACGTTATCACATTAGCACACTTGTCATAAGAATATCATAAAACGCCCATAGTAGGAACATTAGAAAACCTATGGCAAGTTAAGCAAACATATTAGCAAGTCATGCCCATAAAAGGAACATGTGCACACATATGTAAAAGCATCAGAGTACAGGCAGGTAATATAACACAATTAAGAAAGTCTGTAGAAAGAACTTTAAATCATGATGATATTTGTCCATTAAAAAGTACCTGTTCTGATGCAGAGGCACTTCTAGTGCCTAAAACGAATAAATGGGGCCCCCGGCGCTCTTCTGCGCAAAACGGGGGCCTCCCTAAACTTGGCAAATAGAGAGGGGCGGCACGCACCCTCTCTGTTTCCTTGGCGGGCCCCTTCTGGGACCCGTGCTCATTGGAGGGCCCCCCGGGCCTCCACCGGCCCTCTCCAAGGGGGGCCCAAGTCAGGGAAATCCTTCGGGTAAGGAGGGGGGCGCCACGCACCCCCTCCAATCTGCGCACGGGCCCCTCTGGGGGCCCGCAACCTCCTGGGGTCTCCCGGGGCCTCCGTCGGCCCTTTCCGAGGGGGAGACCCCCTTTAGTACCAGGCTGGCCCACGCAGGGGCCCTGAGGGGTCTGGGGGGGGCAGCGAGCCTCCGATGAGGCTGCCGCCCGTTCTCCCGGACCACAGAAGCCTTCCGAGGCTTCTCCCAGCGGGAGAGAGGCGTCCTCCTCTCCTACCGCCCCACGACGGCTACCAAAGCCGCCCGAGGCTCCTCCCGGCCAGGGAGAGGCGTCCTCCTCTCCCCTCGCCGTATCTATGGCTCTTCCGCCCACGGCAGGGCCTTCCGGTGCCCCGGGGGGACTCCAAAGAGCAGTCCTCGCCCCGGGGGCACCAACAGGAGCACGCTTGCTCCTTGCACAAAAACTGAGGTTTCCTTCGTGCCCCGGGGGCACAGTGCGGAGCGAACCTCGCGCTCTGGGATATTTTTCCAAGCCCGGCTGCGGCGGTGATTTCAACCGAGCGCTTTTCACAGCGCTAGCACTATTATGCAGCCTGGGCTGCGGCGGTGATTTCAATCAAGCGCTTTTCACAGCGCTAGTACAATTATGCTGCCTGGGCTGCGGCGGTGATTTCAATCAAGCGCTTTTCACAGCGCTAGTACAATTATGCTGCCTGGGCTGCGGCGGTGATTTTTCAACACAAAGAAAAGAAAAGCGCTTTCCAAGCGCTATAGTGCATCAGCAGCCCAGCACTTAAAAGAATGCCTGTTTCTCCTCCAGCATCCTGTCAAAGATGTAGAAGATCGTTGCAGGGCTCAGGGGCCACAGCACCCTGCCCCTGGGAACAACTTAACAAGAGGGAGCACAGGGCTGGTGGGCTCAGCTACAGGCCAGCACAAAGGGTGCAGATGGTGGCAGTTCCTCCTAGTGACCAGGCAGGTCACAGGTCAGCACAGCAGCAGCAGTCCATGGCGGTTTCCTGGTGAGTCCATTCATCAGCGTTCTGTGTCCAGTTCCAAGTTCCAAGAATGTTCAAATTGTGGGGAAAATTCCCCTGTACTTATAGTCAGTTCTTACAGTGTTTTACAGTGGTAGGGAGAGGAGGTTCCAGCCAGTTACAACTGGTTCTGGGAGTGCCCCCTCTCTCCTTTCAGCACAGGCTCCAAACATCAGTGGGGGGTTAACGACCCTATTGTGTGAGGCCAGGGCACAGCCTTTACAAATGTAGGTGTGCCCCGCCTCTCCCTTCTCTCAGCCCAGGAAGACTATTCAGTATGTAGATGCACCTCAGTGACACCTCCACCCTCCCTGTGTACAGGCTGTCTGAAAAGTATGCACAAAGCCCCAACTGTCACTCTGCCCAGACGTGGATTGGAGTCAAGCTGCAAAACACCAGAATCATAAGCACAGATAAATGCGCACTTTCTAGAAGTGGCATTTCTGTGATAGTAATAAAAAATACACCCACACCAGTAAGCAGTATTTATTATCACCATCACAACCATACCAAACACGCCTACGCTAGCCCTCATAAATCAGACAATACCCCTACACATAAGGCAGGGCATTTCTAATGCAATCCTATGAGAAGGCAGCACTCACAGCAGTGAGACACCAAGTTAGGCTGTTTGTCACTACCAGGACAGGCCATGCAATATGGCACATGTCCTGCCTTTCTACATACATGGCACCCTGCCCACAGGGCGTACTTTAGGGGTGACTTACATGTAGTAAAAGGGGAGTTCTGGGCCTGGCAAGTAAATTTAGATGCCAGGTCCCTGTGGCAGAAAACTGCGCACACAGGCCCTGCGCTAGCAGGCCTGAGACAGGTTTGAAAGTCTACTTCAGTGGGTGGCGCAAGCAGCGCTGCAGGCCCACTAGTAGTATTTAATTTACAGGCCCTGGGTATAGAGATACCACTGTACAAGGGACTTATAGGTAAATTAAATATGCCAATCAGGTATAAGCCAATCATACCAACTTTAGATGGGAGAGCACCTGCACTTTAACACTGGTCAGCAGTGATAAAGTGCTCAGAGTCCTAGAGCCAACAGCGAAAGGTCAGAAAAACCAGGAGGAAGGAGGCAAAAAGACTAGGGATGACCATGCGTATGGCCAAAAGTCCAACAGTAATGCATCATGATTTTAGAACATTGGCACTCTAATTGCTCGCTAGAATCTCTATGGTGATGTTGCAGTAGAACATTGAGGAATCAAATGACTCCTTCTGGGGTTGGAGATACACGTTTCACTCAGCTTTTCAGTTTTTGCTACTCACATGACTGGGGGAACTATTTTTGAATTTATATAAAATGTACCCTTATTTAACCTGTGGAGCACTTACCATAATTATCAGGAGGACATCATGAGAGAAAACCATTTTATCACAAACATTGTTCGAATCCAAGTAGAGGGTCAGCATTTTCATTAAAAATCAACTTAGAACTCACCACAATTCCTAATAGAAGTATAGCACTACCAACAAACGATTACATTCTGACTAAAATCTATTATCCTCTCCATATATTTCGAACCTCATTTCCAGACATTCACTGCAATACAATTTAAAGAGACAACATGGAAGAACCTTATCACAAGAAAATCTAACACGTATGGTTCTTGTAACTTTCCACCTAAACAGCTGCATGAAAAAACACCATTTAACACACTTTGTGAATTTTGCCCCAAATGTTAGGTATCTGATTTACAGTAACAATATAATCCAAGTGGAAAGGCACTCTGAAGTAGAAATTAAGCAGGGTGGAGTAGGGTCCTCAACTTCGGCTCAAACACACTTGGGCACATTACAAGAATTTGAAGCATTGGCATTGATTCGTCACGTTTCTTGTGCCTGCTGCAAATGCCCTAACAATGCCATGGATGCACTGTATTTACAATACAGAGCTCCATGTTGCAAGTTTTCATGGATGTGTCAGAAATTCTGACGCATCTGTTGGCGCTAAAATGACGCATTGCTGGAGTTGAGTTGTAAAACTGACGCAAACTCCAGAAATGCATCAGAACACATAGGCGAGTCCCATGTTAAACTGCGGCACTCCTTATGCCTGGTATGAGGAGGTGTAAGGATTTTGACGTAGTCAAGTCGTACAGCAACACAGTGAAAAGTTGCAAATATCACTGTGTCAGTTCTGCGTGGCATTTAACGTGGGAACGCCTACCTGCATACATTATACCTGCCGCAGATATAATGTGATGCAGGCCTCTAGAAACTGACTCATTGGGTCCAATGCATCAGTTTGTAAACATGGGGAAGTGTGGAGCACTGATTGCGCCTCCGCTGCATAAAAAAAAGTGGTGCAGTGGCAGTGCAAGCTCCTTGTAAATATGGCCCTCTGCCTCCACCCCGGTCAATAACTACCTGAGAATAACCTCCCCTGGGGTGATAATGCTTAAATGTTGAGCTAAAGTTTTAGAGTCTTATTTAAAAATTGCCTGCAGGCCCACCAGCCTCGAGGTCATCAGAGACTCTGGTCTCTGCTCTCCAATGAGAAATGGCCTAATCTAATTAGAAATCCCCACATGCCTGGAGTGGAATCAGAAGCCTTCAACTGCAGTCACAAGACACTGTTACATAGCTTTCCAAATCACAAATTTACCACCCACTCCTATTTGTGATTTGGAAACAATAGCAAAATCCTATTTTGGCGTTTGAAAGACTTTTGCACGTTGTATAAAGTCCATTTGCTGTCACAAGCACCCTAATTTTGAGAATCACAGGGCTTGTAATCACAAAAGAGCTTTGCACATGTTGTGAATACACACTAAACGGTTGCAGTGGGTCACGAATAGTCAGTCATCTTTGCAAATTGTGATGCTGCAACGTTAACTGTGAGTGCAGTGCGCTAGAAAGGAAAAGAGGAAAAGCATGCACGTTTTGTTAAGAAAAAATCAACTCGCACCGCCAGGTGAAATTTATGTAATTCAACCCAAAATGTAAGCCGCGTAGTTGATTGAGGCTCATTTATTTCCCAGCATCTGTCTGAAATAGCTTTCATTTTCTTTTCTGCCATCACAAATGAAGGCGGCAGATGTCTAGGCAGTAAGCTGGCTTCGGGAAACCTCACAAGTGGTTGAGTCACTATGAGAGAGAAGAAAATGCCCTTTGGGGGCAATTTTTTACATCCGTTCTCGAGACATTAAAAAAACATTTCTTACTATGAACAGATTTCTCCTTCTTAACGTTTTAGGTGGCTGCAAGAATAAAACGTTGATGCCCACAGTGAGTTTAATGACAATCGTGTGTTTTACCCGGAAAATGAAACATTTGCAAATATACCTGTCCTTATTACGCACGGATATGTCAACAGAAACGTATATTAGGTGAAAAAAATACAAAGAGGTCCATGGAGCAAGGCAAAACATTGCGTCCAAATCCTACTAAGACCTGTGAACATGCTCATCAAATCGACACCAAGGGCCAAATTTACAGGGATTTGGCGTAGGGCAGCCCAGCAAGTCACCTTGCTATGCTGCTCTGCACCAAAGTGAAAGAGCAGGAATGCTCTGTATTTATGCAATAAGGTGCATTTCTGTCCTTTCCCTCTGTTCTGGTGATGTTTCAGCAGCCTAGTGCCAATGTGGTGCAAGGGTGCCTGAGTTGTCGGCAGGCTTGTTTTTGTGTAGGAAGGGGCTCCTTCCTGCACAGAAACAACTCATAGGGGGTCATTCCAACCCTGGCGGTCGGTGATAAAGCGGCGGCCAACCCGCCAACAGGCAGGCGGTAAAAAAAATGGAATTCTGACCCTGGCGGGAACCACCAACACAGCCCGCCACTTTAACACTCCGACCGCCACGGCGGGACAAACAAACAGCGCGGCGGTCACCGCCAACAGGCAGGCGGCAGACAATGTACCGCCCACCCTATCACAACTCACCAATCCGCCACCTTTTCCGGGGCGGGAGCCCCGCCGATAAAAACACGGCGGAAACAGACTATGAACGGGAAAACGCTCACCTCTATACACTCCACGAGGAATCTGGACAGCATGGAACCCGAATTAAACATCCTACCAGCTATTGTCTACCTGCTCATCTACCACGAGTACGAACGCCGGCGCAGACGACAACGGTGAGTACTGCACCTACGACACAGGGGAGGGGGGAGGAGGAAAGGTTACGGGCACACACATACGCAATACACCCACCCCCCACCCCAAATACCTACACACCAATGCAGAGCAACAAGTCAGAGTGACACCCACCAAACCCCATGGAATAATGCAAAGACAAAATTAAAATGAACTTTAAAATTTAAGTATATTATAGCTCAATTGAAGTTATGGGAAATATGCAATATGAAATATACATATTAAAGAATGAACATAGTGAAAAATATATACATAGGCAATAAGTCCTGCACATTTTGCCAAAGTTCCATAGTCCGTAGGCCAATGTGCACAAACACATGGGCAAAGCCCACACACGAGACCAGATACCATTGGAGAGAACACTGCTGGGGCATCAGATGATAAAACTACAGGCACCTCAGGGGGAAGGGAAGCGGGGGCACCTCAGCCACATGAGTCCACGACGCCAGATCCACGAGGGGCCTCCATGCCCACTGTACCATCCTGGGGAGTGCAAAGCCACAGTCTCTCAAGTCTCTTCAGTGGGTGGCTTGCCCACTGTTCCATTCTGGGGAGTGCAAAGCCACAGTCTCTCAAGTCTCTACAGTGGGTGGCTTGCCCACTGTTCCATTCTGGGGAGTGCAAAGCCACAGTCCATCAGATGGATTACCGACTCCACTGGTAATGGAGGAGGCATGGTGGCCACAGTGCTTCGTGAAGCCCCGCTCGACACAGAACCGGCACTGCCAATGGGCCAGCGGTGCTTGAGACGGCGGTGCCCAGCGGAGCGGTGCTTGAGACGGCGGTGCCCAGCGGAGCGGTGCTTGAGACGGCGGTGCCCAGCGGAGCGGTGCTTGACAGGAAGGGCCCAGCGGAGCGGTGTTTGACAGGAAGGGCCCAGCGGAGCGGTGCTTGACAGGAAGGGCCCAGCGGAGCGGTGCTTGAGACGGCGGTGCCCAGCGGAGCGGTGCTTGACAGGAAGGGCCCAGCGGAGCGGTGCTTGAGACGCGGTGCCCAGCGGAGCGGTGCTTGATAGGAAGGGCCCAGCGGAGCGGTGCTTGAGATGAAGGGCCCAGCGGAGCGGTGCTTGAGACGGCGGTGCCCAGCGGAGCGGTGCTTGACAGGAAGGGCCCAGCGGAGCGGTGCTTGAGATGGCGGTGCCCAGCGGAGCGGTGCTTGAGACGGCGGTGCCCAGCGGAGCAGTGCTTGACAGGAAGGGCCCAGCGGAGTGGTGCTTGACAGGAAGGGCCCAGCGGAGCGGTGCTTGACAGGAAGGGCCCAGCGGAGCGGTGCTTGAGACGGCGGTGCCCAGCGGAGTGGTGCTTGAGACGGCAGTGCCCAGCGGAGCGGTGCTTGACAGGAAGGGCCCAGCGGAGCGGTGCTTGAGACGGCGGTGCCCAGCGGAGCGGTGCTTGACAGGAAGGGCCCAGCGGAGCGGTGCTTGAGACGGCGGTGCCCAGCGGAGCGGTGCTTGATAGGAAGGGCCCAGCGGAGCGGTGCTTGAGATGAAGGGCCCAGCGGAGCGGTGCTTGAGACGGCGGTGCCCAGCGGAGCGGTGCTTGACAGGAAGGGCCCAGCGGAGCGGTGCTTGACAGGAAGGGCCCAGCGTAGCGGTGCTTGAGACGGCGGTGCCCAGCGGAGCGCTGCTTGACAGGAAGGGCCCAGCCGAGCGGTGCTTGAGATGAAGGGCCCAGCGGAGCGGTGCTTGACAGGAAGGGCCCAGCGGAGCGGTGCTTGACAGGAAGGGCCCAGCGGAGCGGTGCTTGAGACGGCGGTGCCCAGCGGAGCGGTGCTTGACAGGAAGGGCCCAGCGGAGCGGTGCTTGACAGGAAGGGCCCAGCGGAGCGGTGCTTGAGACGGCGGTGCCCAGCGGAGCGGTGCTTGAGACGGCGGTGCCCAGCGGAGCGGTGCTTGACAGAAAGGGCCCAGCGGAGCGGTGCTTGACAGGAAGGGCCCAGCAGAGCGGTGCTTGACAGGAAGGGCCCAGCGGAGCGGTGCTTAAGACGGCGGTGCCCAGCGGAGCGGTGCTTGACAGGAAGGGCCCAGCGGAGCGGTGCTTGAGACGGCGGTGCCCAGCGGAGCGGTGGTTGATAGGAAGGGCCCAGCGGAGCCGTGCTTGAGATGAAGGGCCCAGCGGAGCGGTGCTTGAGACGGCGGTGCCCAGCGGAGCGGTGCTTGACAGGAAGGGCCCAGCGGAGCGGTGCTTGACAGGAAGGGCCCAGCGGAGCGGTGCTTGAGACGGCGGTGCCCAGCGGAGCGCTGCTTGACAGGAAGGGCCCAGCGGAGCGGTGCTTGAGATGAAGGGCCCAGCGGAGCTGTGCTTGAGATGGCGGTGCCCAGCGGAGCGGTGCTTGACAGGAAGGGCCCAGCGGAGCGGTGCTTGACAGGAAGGGCCCAGCGGAGCGGTGCTTGAGACGGCGGTGCCCAGCGGAGCGGTGCTTGAGACGGCGGTGCCCAGCGGAGCGGTGCTTGACAGGAAGGGCCCAGCGGAGCGGTGCTTGACAGGAAGGGCCCAGCGGAGCGGTGCTTGAGACGGCGGTGCCCAGCGGAGCGGTGCTTGACAGGAAGGGCCCAGCGGAGCGGTGCTTGAGACAGCGGTGCCCAGCGGAGCGGTGCTTGATAGGAAGGGCCCAGCGGAGCGGTGCTTGAGACGGTGGTGCCCAGCGGAGCGGTGCTTGACAGGAAGGGCCCAGCGGAGCGGTGCTTGACAGGAAGGGCCCAGCGGAGCAGTGCTTGAGACGGCGGTGCCCAGCGGAGCGCTGCTTGACAGGAAGGGCCCAGCGGAGCGGTGCTTGAGACGGCGGTGCCCAGCGGAGCGGTGCTTGACAGGAAGGGCCCAGCGGAGCGGTGCTTGACAGGAAGGGCCCAGCGGAGCGGTGCTTGAGACGGTGGTGCCCAGCGGAGCGGTGCTTGAGACAGCGGTGCCCAGCGGAGCGGTGCTTGACAGGAAGGGCCCAGCGGAGCGGTGCTTGACAGGAAGGGCCCAGCAGAGCGGTGCTTGACAGGAAGGGCCCAGCGGAGCGGTGCTTGAGACGGCGGTGCCCAGTGGAGCGGTGCTTGACAGGAAGGGCCCAGCGGAGCGGTGCTTGAGACAGCGGTGCCCAGCGGAGCGGTGCTTGATAGGAAGGGCCCAGCGGAGCGGTGCTTGAGATGAAGGGCCCAGCAGAGCGGTGCTTGAGACGGCGGTGCCCAGCGGAGCGGTGCTTGACAGAAAGGGCCCAGCGGAGCGGTGCTTGACAGGAAGGGCCCAGCGGAGCGGTGCTTGAGACGGCGGTGCCCAGCGGAGCGCTGCTTGACAGGAAGGGCCCAGCGGAGCGGTGCTTGACAGGAAGGGCCCAGCGGAGCGGTGCTTGAGACGGCGGTCCCTGTTCAGCGGTGCTTCTCACGGCGGGGCCCTGTTCAGCGGTGCTTGTCACGGCGGCCCCTGTTCAGCGGTGCTTGTCACGGCGGGGCCCTGTTCAGCGGTGCTTCTCACAGCGGCCCCTGTTCAGCAGTGCTTCTCACGGCGGCCCCTGTTCAGCGGTGCTTGTCACTGCGGCCCCTGTTCAGCGGTGCTTGTCGCGGCGGGGCCCTGCTCAGCGGTGCTTCTCACAGCGGCCCCTGTTCAGCAGTGCTTGGCTTGGCGGGGCCCTGTTCAGCGGTGCTTGTCACGGCGGCCCCTGTTCAGCGGTGCTTGGCTTGGCGGGGCCCTGTTCAGCGGTGCTTCTCACAGCGGCCCCTGTTCAGCGGTGCTTGTCACGGCGGCCCCTGTTCAGCGGTGCTTGTCACGGCGGCCCCTGTTCAGCGGTGCTTGTCGCGGCGGGGCCCTGTTCAGCGGTGCTTCTCACAGCGGCCCCTGTTCAGCGGTGCTTGGCATGACGGGGCCCTGTTCAGCGGTGCTTGTCACGGCGGCCCCTGTTCAGCGGTGCTTGGCTTGGCGGGGCCCTGTTCAGCGGTGCTTCTCACAGCGGCCCCTGTTCAGCGGTGCTTCTCACGGCGGCCCCTGTTCAGCGGTGCTTGTCACGGCGGCCCCTGTTCAGCGGTGCTTGGCTTGGCGGGGCCCTGTTCAGCGGTGCTTCTCACAGCGGCCCCTGTTCAGCGGTGCTTGTCCTGTGTTTCTAGGGAACCAGACCTGGCCAATACTTCCCGCTCAGTCGCCATCCGACCTTTCGGTTGCGGGGCCCTCCTGTGATGGAGTCCTGGGCCCGTGGGTGTCGTCCGTCACACCCGGAATGGGGCAGGTGGGGCCCTCCTGGTCAGCTCGCCTGCTGCCTGACTTGTCCGCCCTGCTGCCCTTGCCCTCCTTCGCAGAAGCTCTGTGGCCCTTGCCTCCCTTTGTTGATGTGGCAGGTGACGGGGCAAGGCTACTGTCCTTGGTGGCAGCCGTCTCAGGCTTGTCGCGCCGGCCCTTCGTTTTTTTTGTCCTCTTCCCAGGGGGTGGGCTGGCTGTCCCCTTGCTGCTGGCCGATGTTCCTGCCCTAGGAGCTGGTGGACTCCAATAGCCCTGAACTATGGTCCTAATAGATGCAGGGCTGGTGGTGGCTGAGGTGCTCTTTGGACTCTTACCAGATGGAGGGGGTGGGTCAGTTGTTGGAAAGAGGTCAAGGTTGGATAGGAAAATCAATTTTGAAAGACAGGGACGGGTAGGTGTAGTGGGTATGGGTGTGGAGGAAGAGGATGTGGTTGTAGGAGAGTCAAGTGTGCTGTCTTTGGGTGCAGGTGCTTGTGACGGAGGCTGTCGTGAGGTGGATGGCTGTTGGGTGGGTGGCTGCCTGCGTTTGTGTGGTTTGGAAGAGGGGGTGACAGACACACTGGGAGAGGACATGTAAATGGCAGTGGGGGTGGTGACTGCACGTGTGCGGACTGTACTGGAGTGTGTGCTGGTGATGGAAGTACTGGCTGATGGTGGTGTGCATGCAGGTGTGAGTGGAGACATCACAGGGAGGGAGGAGGGAGACGAGGAGGTGGGGGACACAGAGGTGGTAGTGACTGTTGGCATGTCTGCATCTGGATGTTGCTTGGGTGAATGCTTGTGTGATCTGTGGTGCTTATGTCTGGATGAGCTGCCCTTGGGTGTTGAGGTGTGTGCAGGCTGGTCTGATGGTGTGGATGGGATAGGCAGAGGAATAGGAGACTGGGACTGGGTGGAGGGAGTTTGAAGAGGGAGGCTGGAGACAGGGACAATGGCTGCCGTCAGTGCTGAGGCCAGAGCGTTGAACGATCGCTGATGGGCAGCCTGACCCGAATGAATGCCCACCAGGTATGCATTGCTCCGATGCACCTCCCTTTCTACACCCTGGATGGCATTCAAAAGGGTAGACTGCCCAACAATGATGGTCCTCAGGAGGTAAATGACCTCCTCACTGAGGGCAGCAGTGGTAACTGGGGCAGGGCCTGAGGTGCCTGGGGCGAAGGAGATGGCCGGCTTCCTGGCCGAGCGGGCACGGGGCGAACGCTGAGGGGCTGCTGGGAGGGCGGAGCTGGTGCGCTGGGTGGCGGCTGTACCTGTTGTGGCGGTGGGCACGGATGTTGCCGCCACCGCAAGGGAGCTCCCTTCCGAGGACGTGTCTGTGTCGCTGACGTCTCCACGGGTCCCCGTTGTGGAGCCCCCCTCGCCCTCCGTCTCACTGGTGTACTTGGAGTCGGTTGCATGGCCCTCCGGGGCCATGTGAGATGCAGCTCCCTCGTGCGCCGATGCCACTTCTCCTCCGCCTGATGATGCTAATGCACACATGAACAGGAAGACAAAGAAAATGGGGGGGGGGGAAATGAAGACAGGTTGAGTGCATGCATTGCCAACACCGTTGTCGGAGAGGACAGACACAGAAGCCCCCAGCACTAGGCCGCGCAATCGGGGTACACTACTCAGTTATTGTGACTAGGCCTACAGGTCTATGGACGACAAATGCACACATAGGTGAGGCCGGACCATGGATAGCTGTACTTGGCACCCTACAGAGGTGGGGGGTGGGGGCACAGGGCCATGCCTAACGGAGGGGCCTAGCCTACAGAAAGCGCCCTGGCCTAGAGATAGCCACAGACCTCCTCCCCCACCCAGACACCTCCACTGCGCGCAAAGCTAGCAGAATGTGCTGATACTCACCCCCTTGTGTCTGCTGTGATGTCCTCACGCGCCCATCCAAATCGGGGTAGGCCACCGCCAGGATCCGGGACATCAGGGGGGTCAATTGGCGGCTGGCACCCCTCCTACGTTGGGAGGCCATCCCCAGCAGAGCCTCCGCGGTCTTTCTGGTCCCGCGGCGGATGTCCTCCCACCTCTTTCGGCAGTGGGTGCCCCGTCTGTTGTGGACCCCCAGGGCCCGGACGTCCTTGGCGATGGCACGCCAAATTTCGATCTTCTGATGGGCGCTGACCTATGTGACATGTACAGGGTGTGAAAGGAAATATCATCACTTTTCTGCATGGTCAATGTGAGTGGCCCCCCCTCACCAACCTTGCCATGTGGCACATGCTCTCATCTGTCGTGCGTTGCACTCCTCATTCGCTCACCTCCCCACCATCTTACATCCACCCCACTCAACACAGGCATAGCCCATACAACGTGCACCCTGTGTACTAACCTGTTGGTCTGGAGGACCGTAGAGTAGCGCATACTGGGGGAGGACCCCATCAACAAGTTTCTCCAATTCTTCTGAAGTGAATGCAGGGGCCCTTTCCCCAGTCGCAGCAGCCATTGTATCTTCCAGACCGAGGTCACAGCAGCACTTGTAGTATAGGTCCTCTCCTGTGGATGATCAGGTCTCGAGTGATTAATCAGATAGAAAATGGCGGTCACGCCCGCGGCGGTGCGTACCGCTGCGGTGCGTACCGCGACTGCCGGCGCACATCGTCATTGGCTCTTGAAACCCATAGGGTGCAATGTTAACCAATGCGGCTTTGCACCGCGGTCTTCGACCGCCACGGTGTGCCACGCCAGCGCATTGACCTCACATCCCATTGTCACACTTCACAGGTCAGGCAGCCGCCATTTCAAGGGCCCACATGGCATAATTACTACTGCGTCACACAGGCCTAGGCCTTGCATTGCCACTCATACAAGCCTTTCAATGCATAGCGATTCGTGTACTGTGCAAGCTGTGGTTACGTACCTGTGGGTTGCTTGACTCTGTGCTCCATGTTGTCCTTCCTAGGCACCGTCCGCTGGGACTTGCGATGAGAAGGATGAATCCTCCCGTGTACCGAGCGCTGGTGGACCTGTCGACAATGGAAGAACGACATATCATACTTACATACAGGCTTGACAGAGCCACTATACATGAACTGTGTGCCCAGCTGGAGCCAGACCTGATGTCCCCCATTCACCAACCCACAGGGATTCCCCCTCTGGTGCAGGTTCTGTCAGTACTCCATTTTGTGGCAAGTGGGTCTTTTCAGACAACAGTGGCCATGTCATCAGGGATGTCTCAGCCTATGTTTTCTAAGGTTTTGTCCAGAGTGTTGTCTGCCCTGATGAAATACATGCGGAGCTACATTGTGTTCCCTGAGGTGGGCGATTTGGCTACAGTGAAGGGTGATTTCTATGCCCTTGGACATATTCCCAACATCATTGGTGCCATTGATGGGACCAATGTGGCTTTGGTTCCCCCCAAAGAAAGTGAGCAGGTGTACAGAAACCGAAAAAGTTATCATTCGATGAATGTCCAGGTGGTCTGTTTGGCTGACCAGTACATCTCCCATGTAAATGCCAAGTTCCCTGGGTCAGTGCATGACGCGTACATCATGCGAAATAGCAGCATCCCTTATGTGATGGAACAGCTACAGAGACACCGTGTGTGGCTAATAGGTGACTCTGGTTACCCCAACCTGTCGTGGCTACTGACCCCAGTGAGGAATCCCCGGACCAGGGCAGAGGAACGGTACAATGAGGCCCATGGGCGAACTAGGAGGATCATAGAAAGGACCTTCGGCCTCCTGAAGGCCAGGTTTAGGTGCCTGCATAGGACAGGTGGATCCCTAATGTACTCACCAAAGAAGGTGTGCCATATCATCGTGGCCTGCTGTATGCTTCACAATCTTGCTTTGCGACGCCAGGTGCCTTTTCTGCAGGAGGATGGTCCAGATGGTGGTGTTGTAGCAGCTGTGGAGCCTGTGGAGAGTGAAGAGGAGGAAGACGACGGGGACGACACAGACAACAGGGATACAGTCATACAACAATATTTTCAGTAGCACACAGGTAAGAATCACCCATGCCATTTTACATTTACTTAAGGCCTCCTGCGTCTCTACTGTCTGTGTTTCCCCCCAGTTCCTTTTAACTGATTTGTGACTTTCCCTTCCCTTTTCAGAGCTGTATGACCCACTGCGTAACTTCTGCTTTGTTTGCCCATGGACTAAAGCGTATTGACATTGGTATGTTGTCATCACAATGTAACTGAACATTATTGCACCGTTATGTGTAATCCATTTGTTAAGAATACAAGCAGACTCCTGATTTTTTAAGTGCAATAAGTGATTTATTTCAAGTGCTACATATAGGTACATGATTGTAAAACTGTGATGGGTGGGGGTGGAGTAATGTCCATGGCAGAGTCCAGTTTTCAGTCTGACAGGTGCATTGTCCATATGCCTGTGGAAGGATGGAGCAGGGGCAGTTAAAGGTTGGACAGGGTGACAATGTGGGACAGTGGGATGACATCAGGGGGTATCTTATGCTGGCGGGGGTCTTGGCATCCTACTCTGTCTTCTTGTGAGATCTCAGGTTCCGCTTGCGGGGTGGTTCTTCTTCTGCAGGAGGTGGGGTTCTGGTGGCCTGTTGTTGTGTGGGGGCCTCCTGTCCACTAGCACCGGCGGAGGTGGTAGGCTGTTCCTGGTCCAGGCTAGTGACAGGGGCCCTTTGGGGTGCCTCATGGTCCCGCAATGTGGTGACTATCTGGTTAAGGGCCACGACGATGGTCCCCATTGCGGAACCAATGTTCCTCAGTTCCTCTCTGAACCCCATGTACCGTTCCTCCTGCAGTGCCTGGATCTCCTGGAACCTGGCCAGTACCGTCACCATCGTCTCCTGGGAGTGGTGGTAGGCTCCCATGATGGAGGAGAGGGCCTCTTGGAGAGTGGGTTCCCTGGGCCTGTCACCCCCCTGTCGCACAGCAGCCCTCCCAGTTCCCCTGTGTTCCTGGGCCTCTGTCCCCTGGACGGTGTGCCCACTACCACTGCCCCCAGGTCCCTGTTGTTGTTGGGGTGGTGGGTCAACCTGGGTGCCCTGTAGTGGTGGACACATCGCTGATTGACGTGTCCTGGAGACAGAGGCATGGGCCCGCTGGGTGGGAGCTGTGCTGGTGTTCCCAGAGGGGGTTAGGTCTGCTGTAGCCTGTGGCTGTCTGTGGGGAACCGACTGTCCAGAGGTCCCCGATGGTCCGGGCTGGTCATCTGGGTTCAGGGAGACAGAGCTGCTGTCATCGCTGGGGGCCTCTTCTGGGGGTGGGATGGACATCTCTGTACCCTCCGTGGCGGTGTGGTGGCGTTCGGGTCCTGCAGGGGTATAAGGGTATGGTTATTGCTTCTGTGTGTGGCATTTCGTGTGATGGGTGGGTGGCCGTGTACCCAAGTGCAGGCATTCCCTTGTGGGGGCTTTTGTGAGGGTGGCTTGTGGGGGTGATGTGTGTGTGCAGTGGGCATGCTTTGGTGATGGGTGTCCATGCTTTGTGGGTGCATGCAGGGCTTGGTGTTGGGATGGGTGGGCTGTGATGGTGAGCCATTTGCAAGGAGTTGGTGTGATGGGGGTGGGGGTGAGGGTGGGGGTATGTGCTGGCATGCAGGTGGGGTGGGGGTGGGAAGAAGTAGTTAAGATTTGACTTACCAGAGTCCATTCCTCCGCCTACTCCTGCGAGGCCCTCAGGATGCAGGATGTGCAAGACTTCCTCCTCCCATGCTGTAAATTCTGGGGGAGTGGGTGGGGGTCCGCCGCCAGTCTTCTGCACCGCAATGTTGTGCCTTGATACCATGGAACGCACCTTCCCCCGTAGGTCGTTCCAGCGCTTCCTGATGTCATCCCAATTGCGTGGATGCTGTCCCACCGCGTTGACCCTGTCCACTATCCTTTGCCATAGCTCCATCTTCCTAGCAATGGTGGTGTGCTGCACCTGTGCCCCGAAGAGCTGGGGCTCTACACGAACTATTTCCTCCACCATGACCCTGAGTTCTGCGTCAGAGAACCTGGGGTGTCTTTGGGGTGCCATGGGGTGGTGTGGATGAGGTGAGGGATGTTGTATGTGTTGTAGAGTGTGATGTGTGTGGTGGTGTATGGTGTTTTGTGCGTGGTAATTGTGTGGGTGATGTTGTGATTTGCCTCTGTGTGATGGTCTACTCTAAGCAGTGCTGTCTCTCTCTGTCCTTCAGTCGCAATTGTGGTCGTAAGGGTTTATGGGTGATGTGGGTGTGTGTTTTATATTGTATTGGGTGTGTAGGAGTGTTGTTTGTATGTGTATCAGGTGTGTGTATTTCAAATTGTCCAATGTGGTTGTGTTTTGTAAGGGTGTGTGTATTTTGACCGCGGCGGTGTGTAAAGCCAATGAAATACCGCGGTTGAAAGACCGCCGCGTGGATTCGTGGGTCGGAATGGCATGGGCGTATTTCTGTTGGCGTGACGGTGGAGGTTTGGTCATCGCCATTTTTTCGCTGACCTTTGGTGTGGCGGACTTTTGTGGATGTCGGGTTTTTGGCGGTTTTCAAGTTGCGGGTCAGAATGACCGTGGCGGTTTACCGCGGCGGCGTTATGGCGGTCTTCTGACCGGCGGTAAGCGCCTTTTACCGCCGAGGTCAGAATGACCCCCATAGTGTCATTTTTCTCTTTCTAGGTGTGCTGCAGAATGTAGCACACATGGAAAGAGGAAAAAACGAGGAGAAATAACTATATTTCTCTTGGTTACGCCTGCCATAGAGAGGCATATGGTTTTGGCATTTACCCTGGTTTACAGGCTTCTCATAAATCTGTGGATGTGTCGAAATCCATGGGTGTTGCGTGGGAAAACCCATTGCAATGCCCATGGAATGTCTCCCTGGCACAGAATAAGGCAATGCAGTGACTTGCGCTGCCTTGTCTTATTCCATATCTATGAGGCCATTCAAGGCCACTCAAAGTGGCTTTGCGTGACCTTATAGATAAGATCTTGTAGTCTGTACAAAATCAATTGATTTTGTCATTTTTTTAGACATGTTGCGCAGCAGCACTAGCTGCTGCGTAACATGCCTTAAAGTAAAAAAAGCTCTATAAGGCTGCCAGTGTTGACCACGTCCAAGCACTTTTCTTCCTTTTAAAACATGTTGTACATTAGTTCATGCTGAAATGCAATATATGTAAATACAGTGCAGATAGGTGGTTACTTGAAATGAGGGCGGTGGTTGTGGGAAAAATAAAGGGACGGTCTGGCTGTGAAAACAGACATGGGTGAAAAAAGACAGCAACGTGGGGTTCAAACCAGATTGCAGAGTGGTAGAGGTGAAACCAGACGGTGGGAGTGTGTGGGTTAAAAGGGACAACAGTGGTGGGCGAACAACGAACAGTGGAGGTGTGATTATGATGGTTGTGTGACCTTAGCATGAAATACTTCCGCAAAACTGTCTTGGGTCCACTCAGGCTTGTTTGTAAAACCTTTACTTTAACCTTGGGTAGCTGAAGTTTCAAGCAGCAAGGCTTAAACAAAGGAACTAGAGTAAAGCATTTGGAATCACCTAACAACAAGATCCCACACCAATTTCTGAAAAGAAGTTATATTTGTGCCAATTTGTAGACAACAAGTTTAGCAACATCCACCAGAGAGTTTCAAGAGGTATACATTTTTAAATAAAATGTATAACTAAGCTTTTTATTCAAAAGTGCAAATAAGCACTGTTAACTCCAATGTTTAGAAGCTTTTGAAAAGTTAGAAGGAGTTGTGTTCAGCTACTCTGGCTTGAGTGTGGTGACCAGATTCAACAGGGAGAAGGCCAGGGGGAACGAATGAGTATTTGGAGAGGTACCTGGTCACCAAATCAGTCTCAAGTCCAGTTCCACACTTTACATCAAGGCTGTCATCAACTTCAATGAAGTGATCCTGATGCTGGGGATGCAGGATGATGAGCATGCTGAAAGACGCTCTGTGCACAGTGCGGTCGATGGGGGTGTCCTTGCAGTTATTGTTTGGTCCACAGGTAAGGTTGGGTGACTTTGGTCACCAGAGCCCTCTTTAAGCCACTATTAGGCCAGCTCGGCTGGGCTACCAATCTCTGTACACAGCAGGTTTAGCAGTCTCCTTTGGGGAAGGCTATATTTTTAATTCAGATCGTGGCCGTAATGACTGTGCTGGCAAAAAGTAGGATTGCGATACACTGTGTGTATTCTAATGCACAGAAAGTGCATTGTAAATTTCTATGCGAGAAAAGCTTTAATGAACAGAATTTAAAAAACAATACATTTTTTAAATTTTAGTTTAATTTTGTTTAAAATTTTTATAAACGTTGAAAAAATACTCAAACAAAACAGTGTGCTTTAGTCACAAAGGTAAGTATGCATTTGTGGATGTCTCAAATATAGAATTACAACTGCACCTAGCTGTAATCTACTCATGGACAGAATTCACCATTTCCATGTGTAGATTTAGACTTACAAGTCTCTTACTACTGAATGCATGGCAGGAGAGTTACAAGTAGCAACTTTACACACATATATTAAGACACGCTTGTTTGGGGAGATCTCTATCACCTGGTTGGACATCTTAGCCTATTGGCAGACATCTTCAAATGGAAGTAAATAGGGAAATACTCTACACCCGAATTAAATCACACACATAGCTTTGACATACATTCAGACAGCAAGCACATAAATCCATCTCACAACTAATGCTCCGCTTTCCTACCATGGACTTCCTCACTACCAGATCCCACACTCTAAGATGCAGCCAGGCTGACTGAAGAGGAAAGGCAACTTCATTGAGGAGAATTAGCTCTAAAATGTCCAATTGCCTATTAATATATGAGCACAGTTCTTCCTATTTGTACTAACTGCGTATGAGTCTTCAGTAAATAGTCTCATTTTGTTCACAGTTTAGATGTTATGGTGCACATTCAACAATGGGCATAAGAATATGTAAAAGAACATCTAAAGAAGTTTGTTTATTTTCTCAAAAATGCGTTTTTTAATAGACTAGCCATGGGAGTAGAACTCTGCTCTGCAGGCTGAGTTTGCGGAATTTGGGCACTCCGCTCTACGCAAAGTAGCGTGGAGTTCCCGAATTCCACTCTCTGGTGAGGAACGGAGTTAGTTTGCGCTCTCAAGATTGTGTTTTGGCACTCTCTCGCGAAAACAACTATTCTCCTTGGCCACTAGCGAGCACGTGCGAGACCTTGCGTTTTTTTCAGAGCTGCACCAACAGGCAAAATGGGCTGCTTGCGAGCGCAAACTCTCTTCTGAAGTAGATTTTCTACTCCAGAGCCACTAAATCTAGCCAAAAATAACTTTTTTGACTAGATTTTCTTCTCAAATGGACTCTGAAATTTGTTTTTTTCAGGTTGAGAAACCTTTTTTTCCAACCAGGAAGGAAGTGTGTCAGAGACTCCAACTTCCTGTTCCTGTCCAGCAGGCTCCTCCCAGTGCTTTGTCCATCCCCGGGTCACTTTTCACTTTCATTTCAAGGTGGAAGGATCACTCTCTTTGTCTCCTAGATATACATTTGGATTGAAGGACTTTAGTTTTATGAAATCATCACAGAAGTAAGTACTAAAACTATATTGAATAAGTGTGTGTTGTTTGCTTGGGCATGCACCAGTATTTCTTTGTACTTAAATTTGATTTAAAAATCTATTGTGATGGTGGGTGGCCTGGAGTTTAAGTATGGGCCTAGTTATTATTTATTTTGCATTTCATTGATTTTTCAACTTTTGCAAAGGGAAATTGTTTCACAGCTCAGTACCTTTTCTACATGTTTCCATTTGCAATATTATTTTAACGTGTCCTAGATTTCCAAAGGGCCTTTAAGCCAATCATCTCAGGCCAGTACTAGTAATCATCTGTGCATGAAATAAATGTTTCAGAGGTATATATTTTTAGGGCAGGGATGGCATTGGATTAATTTAAATTTAAAATGTTGGCTGTTGTTTTTCATTTAATTTTTTTGCAAAAAGTTTATGTATTGTGGGGTAGTAATATATGAAGGGATAGGAGGATGTAGTTTGAGCATGTGGACGGCTGGCAGCCATTTTGTCCAACCAGCCAGTATCCTTTGTCATAGGCTTACATGTGTTATTTGTTTGTCATGACTCCTTGTTCCTTGTTGCAGTTGTTTGACCATTTGGCCGACAGCCATTTTGTGCATGCAGTCAGTGTACCTTTGCCATAGGCTTGCATGTGATCTTGGTTTGCCATGCCTCCTTGCTCCTTGTTGTTATTGTTTGACAATGTGGCTGGCTGGCAGCCATTTTGTCCATCCAGTCAGTGTCCTTTGCCATAGGCTTGCATGTGTTCTTCGTTTGCCATTCATCTTTGCTCCTTGTTGTTGCTGTTTTATTATATGGCTGGCAGCCATTTAGTGCATGCAGCCAGTGTCCTTTTGCCATAGTCATGCATGTGTTCTTTGTTTGCCATGCCTTCTTGCTCCTTGATGTTTGACCATGTGGCTGGCTGGCAGACATTTTGTCCATCCAGCCAGTGTCCCTTGCCATAGGCGTGCATGTGTTCTTTGTTCTCCAGACTTCCTCCTTGCTCCTTGTTATTGTTGTTGTTTGAGTATGTGGCTGGATGGCAGCTGTTTGTCCAACCAACCAGTATCCTTTGCCATAGACATGCATGTGTTCTTTGTTTGACATGCCTCCTTGCTCTTTGTTGTTTGACCCTGTGGCTGGCAGCCATTTTGTGCATGTAGCCAGTGTGCCTTTACCACAGACTTGCTTGTGTTCTTTGTTTGCCATGCTTCCTTGCTCCTTGTTGTGTTGTTTGACCATGTGGGTGTCTGGCAACTATTTTGTCCATGCAGCCTGTGTCCTTTGCCATTGGCTTGCATATGTTTTTTGTTTGCCATACCTCCTTGTCCTTGTTGTTGTTGTTTGACCATGTGTCTGGTAGCCACTTTCTACATGCAGCCAGTGTCCCTTTGCCATAGGCTTGCATGTGTTCTTTGTTTGCCATTCATCCTTGCACCTTGTTGTTTGGCCATGTGGCTGGCTGGCAGCCATTTTGTGCATGCAGCCAGTGTCCTTTGCCATTGGCTTGCATGTGTTCTTTGTTTGCCATGCCGCCTTGCTCCTTGTGGTTGTTGTTTGACCATGTGGCTGGAAGCCATTTTGCACATGCAGCCAGTGTCCCTTTGCCATAGGCTTGCATGTGTTCTTTGTTTGCAATTTCTCCTGGCTTCTTGTTGTTGTTTGACCATGTGGCTGGCTGGCAGCCATTTTGTCCATGCATCCAGTGTCCCTTGCCATAAGCTTGCATGTTTTCTTTGTTCTCCATGCTTCCTGCTTGCTCCTTATTGTTGTCTGACTATGTGGCTGGCTGGCAGCCATTTTGTGGTGTACTGTGTAGCCAGTGTGTCTTTGAGTTGACATAGTCTTACATACAAACATTGATAGTTATTGATCATTTGTTTTTGAAGTTTCTATTTTTATTTATTAAATTTTTAATTGTAATTTAATTTTTATGTCATTTTTACTTTTTTAATTGTCTTTTTATTTTAATGTTTATATTTTAGTTTTGTAAATAATTTTGTAAAACTTTTTTACTTGTAATTTTTATTATCTTTTTTCTTGTAATTGTTTACATAATTTTTTTAATTTTTTTATTGTTTTTATTTTGTTACTTTTACTTTTTTATTTTTATTTTTTTAATATTTTAACTTTTTATTTTTATTTTTATGTTTATTTAATTCTGCATTTTGCCTTGACCCATTCAGCTGATCCATTCCATTCCTCCTTCCATCCATCCACCAAAGCATTTCCCCTGGACTACCTGAAAATAGGTTATTTTATTTAAAAGATTATTCCATTAACCCATGCACCTCTTTCTGACTACCCCAGGTGTCTCCTAAAACAGATGTAGATAAAGCAAAGAGCTAGATCTGCATGTTGATACTGTCTGATCTTAAATGTCATGTTTTATGGTGTGGTGGTGTGGTTTGCGTTTACAATAAATACAACGTATATTACATAAGTAATCAACCGCACTAAGATTCATTTCTCTGTACTATTTTCAACCTTCTGCAACAATGGCATTGCTCATTTCATTAACTACATGTTTTTCTTCCTTGATTGTTTTAGGTGTACATGAGAAGACACCCCACATCACCCGCAGTACTGCCAAAGAGAAGGCCCTACAGTTACTTCGGACCACAGTCACCAAACTCTTTTGCTTGTGAATCTTAGTGCCACTGCCAACGTAGAATAAATTAAGATGGCCGCAAAGAAATTTGCTCCTAAAAATTGGCCAGAGAAAAGAAGCTGCTTTCCACCAGTAGCATACCTACTTCAACCTTTTTCCGGAGTTGTGTGTCTGCTGCCACACTGGCCTCCAGGGAGGAACCTGGGAGCACTCCTGCATCAAAAACAGCACCAACCCAACCTCAAGACATTGTCTGTCAGTGGGGCACCCACTGCAATCATGGCAACCCCAATAAGCAGTGATATTGAATTGAATTTGTCCCTTTCACAAAGTAGTACCCAATCGGTTCAGCAAACCGAGCAAAGTGGACAGCAGCCACAGCCAGATCTTCCTGAAGTTGGAGCAGAACAGGAGGTGAAGCTTTCTGTCTAGCAAGAAACTCCTCTGTTAGAATAAAGGACTCCCAGATCTCCAGCAAGAAAAAGGAAGGTTACTACTCCACCATCTTCTCCAAGCTCCACTTCAAATGACGATAATAACAACATGGAGTGACCCCAACAGAGTCTGGAAGACACCAGGAGAGTCAAGGGAAAAGAAATGTTCCAGAAAGCCTTAGAATCATGGAAGGGGACATTGATGAGGATAATGATAACAAAACAGTCATTGTAGAAGCTGGCACAGAGGAATTCAACATTACTACCCAACTTGCTCGGATGGATGTGGCACAGACAGCACTGCCAGCTCTCATATTTGTAAGGCCCCAGCAGAGACCTGCACCATTGCCTACCTCAGTAGAAGTATGCACTGCACAGAGGGAATCAACACACCCACGACCACCTACACCCAGTTTTTCTTCAGGCATTGGCAGAGGCCCAATAAGAAAGTACTCCTCCCTAATTTGGGTATTTTTTATGATTAGCAAAACAGGAAGAGAGCATTGGCATATGCTCCATTTGTCTCACAAGTGTTGGTCGAGGTAAACCTGGTTCACATTATGGTACTGGAGGCCAGATGACCCATATGAAAAAACATCATGCAATCCGGTGGGAGCAGCACCTTAAACAAACGGCTCAACGTGATTGCGGTGGTGAAGGTGAGGAGAGCCAGGAAACGTCAGCTACACCTGGTCAAATCACAGTGGAAGGTGAGAAAGAAGAGGGTGACATCATCCTCATGCAAAGCAGCCCTGTACCCAGCAGTGCGCCAGAATCACTCACCTCAGCGACCTCACAATGGCACAGAAAGATTTAGAGTCAGATGGAGACACCACAGCATATGGTGACTGCAGCACCACAACGTGCATTGAGTCTACTTTTGCATAGGCTCTCATTATCCTAATGAGACTACTGGATTTTGAGTGACAGAATTGCCTGCGGTTTGGGAAACGAAGTCCGACCCACTGCAGGTGACACCTGTCACTCCAATCCTGGTTTTGCTCCGGGTAACTAGCAGTGCCTCATCTCTACCCAAGGGCAGGGATGATTGGGCATCCGAGCCCATGACATAAGTGGTTTCTCAGGGAAGCCGTGGTCACTCAGGTCTCACCCGTTTCTCTCAGTTACATTAGTCTCATATACACAATGACAAACAGGGGCAGTATATGTTTCAATAGGATTTTAATGAAGCAACTGCATCTTAGATAGCAAAGCATGAGCTGCAATAACCAGGATGACACAGCATAATAAGATTAAAATTGTGACAAAGAGAGTAAAGCATAAAAATAACACTACCATATTGTCACTATAGTCAATAGACTAATTCCTACCTAGGCTATAGTACAGCACAGCGTGTTAAGCTCTAATTCTTCCCTTCAGGTTCCCCTGGGAAGACATTGAGAGAGCGTAGCTTATATAATCTATATTAACATGAAATGTTTATGAATTAAAGTGTGATACTGCCGCATAGAAACTATAATAATAGTAATTTTGCTTAGACATGCACTTGAATTGTGACCACAGAGAGTGGCCACCAATGTAGCCACAAACTAATAATGATAATCAAAATGTTTATATTACGTTTAAAATAAGTTTACACTAACATTTGCGTTATTAAATCTGTACTGAAAACTTCATAGGCCTTAAGTTAGCATGAGCCGAAGCTTAGCTACCCTGGCTCTCATATTAAATGTATTTTTCGATTTTCCAGTGTGCTGACTCACAAGGGGCCATGACCCTGTTTATTCTTTTTCTTCGACTTGGAAGATGAATGTAACCATGTTAGATCCGTTCTCACCATCTCCCCTCGTCCACAGACTAAATGTTAAAGGTAAATTGAAACAATGTAGATTAATGTAATGTACAAGGTAACTCAAACCGGTGAAGACAATGGAACTGCTGACCAATATATGTGCAAAGAATTACAGAAGGATGAAATCATACCGGACGTACCACCTCTGAAGACGTCAATTACGAAGACCAATCAAAAACTTGTAAAATAATATGGGGTGAAGAGTTAGATTACCTAATGTGTTTTATGATAAGTAGGTTAAAGATAGTGGGGTATAGCAAATGTTCAATAGAATTTTGGGGGAATGTACATCGAAAAAAGGATAAAAACCCATGTCACGGGGAGTCATTTAGGTGGGTTAGGGAAAGCTATTGATTTTATCCAGAAACTCTGTCACTCAGTTTGGTGACTTGGTGGGTTACTTAAAACCATCCTTGCCCTTAGATTTGTCCATTTTTTCACACTTTACCTCCTTATGAGGAAAGTGCCCTTTTGCCCCGGAGCTGAGTTTTGACTGATGGCGATTTGACTGAAGTCCTGGGGACGAAGACTGATCCTGTGCGCTGACCTAAACTTTGGAGGGTAATTATGACAATGCAATTGTAATTTGTCTGTTTGCTTATCCTTTCTAGGTACCAACTGCTTGCTTTTGACAGAGACCTTAGCTAGATGTTTTCCAAATTGGTGTTCTAAATTGTTTTGCATGAAGCCCAACATGCGAATGCTAATCAGTGGTTAGGACAGATGTTCATCAAACTGATGCAAATAGGCAAACGACCAAGATTATGTTTTGCTGAACTGACGCTTTATTGACACTCTGCTAAATTGATCTATGTTCACGCCGTGTTATGTTCTGATGTTTGTGATTCTCGCTTTAATGAAAGCTTACCAAAGTTGCCATATCGTGACTATGCTATTATGTTTCTTGGTGTTGAGATTAACGTATTTGCTATTAGACTGTAATTAATAGGGAATAAAACTCATAAAATTCTACTAAACAAGGTGTGGTTATTCATGGCTGAAAGGTCATGGTAGCGTCTTTGAATTGATTAATGACTTTGACTAAAGTGAAATGCATTGTTGTGATAAATATTGATGACATTATTGATGTATTGATTGATATATTGATTAGCTATCTCGTCCTAAGGTGTCTCTCAACTGGGTCAAAAGATTAATTGGCCTAAAATGAGTCCTGATGTGTAATAAAATGTCATAAAGGGACGCGTTAACAACATCATCCCCCATACCTGAGCAAAGGCCTGAAGTCTGCGAAAGCAGCTGTAGCGAAGCATTCAGCAATCGGCATACAGTCGTGGTTCTCTGGCTGGAATCTCTCTCTAACGTATAAAGGACAGGGAAGTGTTGTTATAATAAAACAGCTGATGTTCTGAGAAATTGTCCCTACGTCAGGATGTGTGTTTTCTATGAAAGTCAGGGACTAAACTTATACTACGTTTACCGGCAACCTATCTTTCTGCAGCCTTGGAAGAAGCACAGAGTGAGCAAGAATGTCTTGTTTGAGAACAGAGTGCTGGCTTAGGCAAAAACAATTAGATAGAAGAAAATAAAACAAGACCGTAAAAGTGGCTACTGTAACAATAATAAAGCGAAGCTGAATAAAATATATCTAGGTTAAAGTAGACAACGGCAGGCCTAGTATGCTAAAATAACGTGCATGGAGCTATAACTAAAATGGCTACACAACACCCTCCCCTTGTCGGTTGAAGGTGGCTCAAAGCCCAAATGTACATAAAAGCTACTAAAACTCAACCTAAGATATATAAGTAAAAAATGTCAGTAATGACAAGTTAAAAGGACACATGAGCGTATAAAAGGACAATTTAAACCTGTTAACATGCGACATAAAAGGACCGAATTTCAAGAGTCAAAGTTATGTTTAGAATTCCCAATCGGTTCTGGGACAATGGAGGACATGAAATCTTCCACTTCGGTGGGTGTTAAAGTTGTAAAGGCATCGCCGAGAAGGACCAAGGAGCATTCGTGTTCCATAGCCTGAGCCTCAGCCAAGGCGGCATTCTGTGGTGTGCCCAGTGATGAGTTAAGAGCCACATCCTCCAAGAGGGCAACTCATAAGTAGCTTCCAGTAGCAAACGCACCCTCAACACGCATGTCTGGTAATGAGCCCCCAGCGAGAACATCAACAGATCAGCGTCCAATGAAAGCAAGTGGTGCGTAGAAAGACAGACTTCCAGTGCATGTTCGAAAGAGCACCAGAGGCACTGAAACATGGGCTGCATACAATGTAAAAGCGATCTGAATGACAGAAACCAGTCACACTCCAATTGCTCCAGGAGTGTTGCTCCTCCTTGTTGCGATGGTACAGCCATTGCGCATGTGAAATAGCAACAGCAAAACGCCAGCTATTATAGCCAAAGTTATTGAAAATCCCCTGGAAATACTGGAGAAAATTGAGTGAATGGCTTATAGTATTAAACAGAATATGGAGGAGAAGGTGTGAATGAAACGAGAACCAACAGCCTTAAAGAAATTTGTGATTCCAGTAGTAGTGGATGCGTTAAATATCCATCCCACGAGTTCATCAAAGTGTCTCGGAAAGTTGGTACTTAAAAGGGACTGTATCTCTGCTGACGACCTTGCCACCTGAAGTGAGTAGGTCTCATGTGCAGATGTAAGAGCCACATGTTTTTGAAACAATAAAGCATTGAGTCTGCTCAACGTGTCAAAATTCACATTAGAAGTAGCAATACGAGGCCAAATGTCTGCTACCTCTTTTCTTTTAGTGGGAGGAAAAAGCACATTCCCACAGCATATAACGATCTTAGAGACCGAAACAACATAAACTATTCTGGCTCGTATCCCAAAACAGTCTTCACCGTTGAGGAGGACATAGCTGCAGTTTGAAAGCACCTAGAATGTAGGTCTAATCAAGGGGACTGGAAATCCCTTCAGATAACATGCCAAGTTCCCTCAGACGCGTTACACGCCCCATGCAAGGACAGCTGTTTACAAACCATCGAATGGCTGACAGAAGTCTTGCATTGACTACCTCTAAGAAAGACTTTCTTCATGCCACTGAGACATTTGTACGAGAAGGGTAGTTCCCACAATTCATGGATGTAACTATCTCCCAGCCTCTCATATCTGCCTACCGGAATGTGTTTTAAACAGAAGGTGAATTGTAGTGTGGAAATAGGCAGATTAATGACCCCATGTATTAACCACTCAGCAGATGGTATTTCAGACACAGTAAAAGGCAACTTTTCTAATTTCTCGATGTTTAGCATGACATAAGTTGCTTCTTTCTTAGCCATTAGTTGTTGTCACGTTAAATTAAAGGAAGAAAATATTTCCCTAGCGCTGACATGCTGCCAGGGAACGCAACCCGCCTTCAGTGTTTGAAGTGTCCAACTCAACGGCATAATGGACCTTAGCTGACTCTGTCCATGGTTTAAAGAAGACATATCTGTTTGTATAATGTCTATAGCAGAAGAGACTATGGCCCTCATTACAACCATGGCGGTCGGTGTTAAAGCGGCAGTAATACCACCAACAGGCTGGCGGTAAAGAAAATGGGATCACAACCACGGCTGAAACCACCAACACAGACAGCCACTTTAACACTCTGACCGCCACAGCGGCAGCAACAAACACCGCAGCGGTCACTGCCAACAGACAGGCGGAAGACAATGTACCGCCCATCCCATCACAACCCGCCAATCCGCCAGCTTTCCGGGGCAGTACCAACGCCATCAAAACCATGGCGGAAATAGCATTTGGAAGGGAAACCGCTCACCTCTCAACACTCAACGAAGAACCAGGATGCCATGGAGCTCGAGTTACAGGTCCTGCCCCTGAAGGTCTACCTCCTCATTTACCAAGAATAATAAAGACGGCGGCGACGACGACCACAGTGAGTACTGCACCTAGGAGACAGGGGAGGGGGTAGGAAAACAAGAGTGATACACACATGCAACACCCCCACCCCTTCCCTCACCCACAACAACATACACACAAACACATGCAGCAACAGTACATGTACACCCCGTTACCCCCTTGAAGAACATAAGGACAAAAGGAATAGAGTTAAATCAGTGCAATTATAGAACTAGGCAGATCTACGTAACAATATTTAAAACAGTATCTACAAAAATACACAATATTTACATAAGGCCGTACATTGTCCCTTCCAAATGTCTGTGGGCCACTGGGCCAAAAATCATGGGCCTTGCCCACACTTGACTCCTGCCTCAATACGGCGAGAACACTGCAGGTGCATCAGGTCAAAAACACCCAGGCACCTCAGGGGGACAGGGAAGGGGGAGCACCTCAGACGGATGATGGAATAATGCCACTGCTCCTCGAGGGGGCTCCATGCCCACTGCTTGGTCCTGGGGAGTGCAACGCCCCAGTCTTTCAAGTGGGTGCTTTGCCCACTGCTTGGTCCTGGAGAGTGCAAAGCTACAGTCTCTCAAGTGGGTGCTTTGCCCACTGCTTGGTCCTGGGGAGTGCAAAGCCACAGTCTCTCAAGTGGGTGCTTTGCCCACTGCTTAGTCCTGGGGAATGCAAAACCACAGTCTCTCAAGTGGATGCCTTTCTCCACTGGTTCTGGAGGGGGCCTTGTGTCCATTGTGCTTCATCCTGCCAAGGAGGAGGTGAGTGGATGCCTTTCTCCGCTGGTTCTGGAGGGGGCCTTGTGCACATTGTACTTCATCCTGCCAAGGAGGGGGTGAGTGGATGCCTTTCTCCTCTGGTTCCGGAGGGGGTGGATGCCTTTCTCCTCTGGTTCTGGAGGGGGCATTGTGCCCATTGTGCTTCATCCTGCCAAGGAGGGGGTGAGTGGATGCCTTTCTCCACTGATTCTGGAGAGGGCCCTGTACCCAGTCTGCTTCATCCTGCTAAGGAGGGGGTGAGTGGATGCCTTTCTCCACTGGTTCTGGAGGGGGCCTTGTGCCCAGTCTGCTTCATCCTGCCAAGGAGGGGGTGAGTGAATGCCTTTCCCCACTGGTTCTGGAGGGGGCCTTGTGCCCATTGTGCTTCATTCTGCCAAGGAGGGGGTAAGTGGATGCCTTTCTCACCTGCTTCTGGAGGGGTCCTTGTGCCAGTCTGCTTCATCCTGCCAAGGATTGGGTGAGTGGATTCCTTTCTCCACTGGTTCTGGAGGGAGCCTTGTGCCCAGTCTGCTTCATCCTGCCAAGGATTGGGTGAGTGGATGCCTTTCTCCACTGGTTCTGGAGGGAGCATTATGCCCAGTCTGCTTCAGTGGATGTCTTTATCCACTGGTTCTGGAGTGGGCCTTGTGCCCAGTCTGCTTCATCCTGCCAAGGAGAGGGTGTGTGGATGGCTTTCTCCACTGGTTCTGGAGGGGGCCTTGTACCCATTGTGCTTCATCCTGCCAAGGAAGGGGTGAGTGTTTGCCTTTCTCCACCGGTTCTGGAGGGGGCCTTGTGCCCAGTCTGCTTCATCATGCCAAAGAGGGGGTGAGTGGATGCCTGTAAGGAAATGCCTCCTTGGCATGGTTACCCCCTGACTTTTTGCCTTTGCTGATGCTATGTTTTGATTTGAAAGTGTGCTGAGGCCTGCTAACCAGGCCCCAGCACCAGTGTTCTTTCCCTAACCTGTACTTTTGTTTTACACAATTGGCACACCCTGGCATCCAGGTAAGTCCCTTGTAACTGGTACCCCTGGTACCAAGGGCCCTGATGCCAGGGAAGGTCTCTAAGGGCTGCAGCATATCTTATGCCACCCTGGGGACCCCTCACCCAGCACAGACACACTGCTTGCCAGCTTGTGTGTGCTGGTGAGAACAAAACGAGTAAGTCGACATAGCACTCCCCTCAGGGTGCCATGCTAACCTCACACTGCCTATGCAGTATAGATAAGTCACCCCTCTAGCAGGCCTTACAGCCCTAAGGCAGGGTGCACTATACCATAGGTGAGGGCACCAGTGCATGAGCACTGTGCCCCTACAGTGTCTAAGCAAAACCTTAGACATTGTAAGTGCAGGGTAGCCATAAGAGTATATAGTCTGGGAGTCTGTCAAACACGAACTCCACAGCACCATAATGGCTACACTGAAAACTGGGAAGTTTGGTATCAAACTTCTCAGCACAATAAATGCACACTGATGCCAGTGTACATTTTATTGTAAAATACACTCCAGAGGGCACCTTAGAGGTGCCCCCTGAAACTTTAACCAACTACCTGTGTAGGCTGACTGGTTCTAGCATCCTGCCACACTCGAGACATGTTGCTGGCCCCATGGGGAGAGTGCCTTTGTCACTCTGAGGCCAGTAACAAAGCCTGCACTGGGTGAAGATGCTAACACCTCCCCCAGGCAGGAGCTGTAACACCTGACGGTGAGCCTCAAAGGCTCACCCCCTTTGCTCCAGCACCGCAGGGCACTCCAGCTAGTGGAGTTGCCCGCTCCCTCCGGCCTCGGCCCCACTTTTGGCGGCAAGGCCGGAGGAAATAATGAGAATAACAAGGAGGAGTCACTGGCCAGTCAGGATAGCCCCTAAGGTGTCCTGAGCTGAAGTGACTCTAACTTTTAGAAATCCTCCATCTTGCAGATGGAGGATTCCCCCAATAGGGATAGGATTGTGACCCCCTCCCCTTGGGAGGAGGCACAAAGAGGGTGTACCCACCCTCAGGGCTAGTAGCCATTGGCTACTAAACCCCCAGACCTAAACACGCCCTTAAATTTAGTATTTAAGGGCTTCCCTGAACCTAAGAATTTAGATTCCTGCAACTACAAGAAGAAGAGGACTGCTGAGCTGAAAGACCCCTGCAGAAGAAGAAAGAAGACACCAACTGCTTTGGCCCCAGTCCTACCGGGCTGTCTCCTGCCTTCTAAAGAAACCTGCTCCAGCGACGCTTTCCCCAGGACCAGCGACCTCTGAATCCTCAGAGGACTGCCCTGCTTCCAAAAGACCAAGAAACTCCTGAGAACAGTGGCCCTGTTCAACAAAGACTGCAAGTTTGTATCCCGAGGAGCAGATTTAAAGACCCCTGCAATCCCCGCAAGAAGCGCGAGACTTGCAACACTGCACCTGGCAACCCGACTCGACTGGTGGAGAACCAACACCTCAGGGAGGACCCTCCGGCGACTCCAAGACTGTGAGTAACCAAAGTTGTCCCCCCTGAGCCCCCACAGCGACGCCTGCAGAGGGAATCCTGAGGCTCCCCCTGACCGCGACTGCCTGACTCTAAAATCCCGACGGCTGGAAAAGACCCTGCACCCGCAGCCCCCAGCATCTGAAGGATCGGAACTCCATGCAGGAGTGACCCCCAGGAAGCCCTCTCCCTTGCCCAGGTGGTGGCTACCCCGAGGAGCCCCCCCTTGCCTGCCTGCACCGCTGAAGAGACCCCTTGGTCTCTCATTGAAAACCATTGGAAACCCGACGCGTGCTTGCACACTGCACCCGGCCGCCCCCGCGCTGCTGAGGGTACACCTTTTGTGCTGACTTGTGTCCCCCCCGGTGCCCTACAAAACCCCCCTGGTCTGCCCTCCGAAGACGCGAGTACTTACCTGCTGACAGACTGGAACCGGGGCACCCCCTTCTCTCCATTGAAGCCTATGTGTTTTGGGCACCTGTTTGACCTCTGCACCTGACCGGCCCTGAGCTGCTGGTTTGGTGACTTTGGGGTTTCTCTGAACCTCCAACGGTGGGCTACCTTGGACCCCAATCTTAACCCCGTAGGTGGTTTACTTATCTGCAAAAACTAACATTACTTTACCTCCCCCAGGAACTGTGAAAATTGCAGTGTCCACTTTTAAAACAGCTAAATGTGTTTTATGTAAAAAGTATATATGCTATTGTAATTATTCAAAGTTCCTAAAGTACTTACCTGCAATACCTTTCAAATGAGATATTACATGTAGAATTTGAACCTGTGGTTCTTAAAATAAACTAAGAAAATATATTTTTCTATAACAAAAACCTATTGGCCTGGAATTGTTTCTGAGTGTGTGTTTCTCATTTATTGCCTGTCTGTATGTACAACAAATGCTTAACACTACTCCTTTGATAAGCCTACTGCTCAACCACACTACCACAAAATAGAGCATTAGTATTATCTCTTTTTGCCACTATCTTACCTCTAAGGGGAACCCTTGGATTCTGTGCATGCTATTCCTTACTTTGAAATAGCACATACAGAGCCAACTTCCTACATTGGTGGATCAGCGGTGGGGTACAAGACTTTGCATTTGCTGGACTACTCAGCCAATACCTGATCACACGACAAATTCCAAAAATTGTCATTAGAAATTGATTTTTTGCAATTTGAACTATTTTTCTAAATTCTTAAAAGTCCTGCTAGGGCCTTGTGTTAGTCCCTGTTTAGCATTTCTTTTAGTGTTTAAAAGTTTTGTGAAAGTTTGAATTAGAACCTAGAACTAGTTTTAGATTCTTAAAAAGTATTCCAACTTTTAGAAACATAGGCTCGTATTTATACTTTTTGACGCTAAACTGCGCCAACGCAGTTTTGCGTCAAAAAAATTAGCGCCGGCTAACGCCATTCTGAAGCGCCATGCGGGCGCCGTATTTATTGAATGACGTTAGCCGGCGTTAGCCGACCGGCGCTGCCTAGTGTGCGTGGAAAAAAACCACGTACACCAGGCAGCGCCGGCGTTGGGGAAAATGGCGTATGGGCGTCTTAAAATGGGGCAAGTCAGGTTGAGTCAAAAAAATCGACTTAACCTGATTTGCGACATTTTTTTACAACGCCCATCCCCCATTAACATGACTCCTGTCTTAGTAAAGACAGGAGTCATGCCCCCTTGCCCAATGGCCATGCCCAGGGGACTTCTGTCCCCTGGGCATGGTCATTGGGCATTGTGGCATGTAGGGGGGCACAAATCAGGCCCCCCTATGCCCCAAAAAAATATAAAAAAAATATATATATACTTACCTGAACTTACCTGAATGTCCCTGGGATGGGTCCCTCCATCCTTGGGTGTCCTCCTGGGGTGGGCAAGGGTGGCAGGGGGGGTCCCTGGGGGCATGGGGGGGCACCTCTGGGCCCACAGGTCCCTTAACGCCTGCCCTGACCCAGGCGTTAAAATCCGGCGCTAAAGCGGGTTTTTTAGACCTGCCCACTCCCGGGCGTGATTTTTGCCCGGGAGTATAAATCCCACACACATGCCTCAGAGTCGATTTTTTAGACGGGAACGCCTCCCTTGCATCTTATTAACGCAAGGAAGGTGTTCACGCCAAAAAATTACGCTAACTCTATGAACTTTGGCGCTAGATGCGTCTAACGCCAAAGTATAAATATGGAGTTAGTTTTGCGTCGAAATTGCGTCGAAAAAAACTACGCAATTTCGGCGCAAACGGAGTATAAATATGCCCCCTAATGTCTAGTACAGATGTGAATGTGGTGGAACTCGACACCACCCCTTACCTCCATCTTAAGATGAGGGAGCTAAGGTCACTCTGTAAATTAAAGAAAATAACAATGGGCCCCAGACCTTCCAAACTACAGCTCCAGGAGCTGTTGGCAGAGTTTGAAAGAGCCAACCCCTCTGAGGATGGCAACACAGAGGATGAAGATAGTGACTTGGAGGAAAATTCCCCCCTACCAGTCCTATTTAGGGAGAACAGGGCCTCTCAAGCCCTGTCTCCAAACATAATAGTCAGAGATGCTGTTCCCCTCACAGGAGGGACCAACTTCTCTGAAATCACTGAGGATAACTCCAGTGAAGAGGACATCCAGTTAGCCAGGATGGCCAAAAGATTGGCTTTGGAAAGACAGATCCTAGCCATAGAAAGGGAAAGACAAGAGATGGGCCTAGGACCCATCAATGGTGGCAGCAACATAACTAGGGTCAGAGATTCTCCTGACAAGTTGAAAAGCCCCAAAGGGATTGTAACTAAATATGAAGATGGTGATGACATCACCAAATGGTTTACAGCTTTTGAGAGGGCTTGTGTAACCAGAAAAGTGAACAAATCTCACTGGGGTGCTCTCCTTTGGGAAATGTTCACTGGAAAGTGTAGGGATAGACTCCTCACACTCTCTGGAAAAGATTCAGAATCTTATGACCTCATGATGGGTACCCTGATTGAGGGCTTTGGATTCTCCACTGAGGAGTATAGGATTAGATTCAGGGGGGCTCAAAAATCCTCGAGCCAGACCTGGGTTGATTTTGTAGACTACTCAGTAAAAACACTGGATGGTTGGATTCAAGGCAGTGGTGTTAATAATTATGATGGGCTGTACAATTTATTTGTGAAAGAACACCTGTTAATTAATTGTTCAAATGATAAACTGCATCAGCATCTGGTAGACCTAGGACCAATTTCTCCCCAAGAATTGGGAAAGAAGGCGGACCATTGGGTCAAGACTAGGGTGACCAAGACTACCACAGGGAGTGACCAAAAGAAAGGGGTCACAAAGCCTCCCCAGGGGAAGAGTGTTGAGACATCCAAAAACAAAAATAGTAAAGAGTCTTCTTCAGGCCCCCAAAAACCTGCACAGGAGGGTGGGCCCAGAGCCTCTTCACAAAACAATTTTGGGTACAAGGGTAAAAACTTTGATCCAAAAAGGCCTGGTGTCGTAGCTGTAATCAGCCTGGACACCAAACTGGAGACAAGGCCTGTCCCAAGAAAACAACCACTTCTAACTCCACTCCAGCTAACACTGGAATGGCTAGTCTCCAAGTGGGATCAACAGTGTGCCCAGAGCAAATCAGGTGTCACACTGAAGCTACATTAGTCTCTGAGGGTGGGGTGGATTTAGCCACACTGGCTGCCTGGCCTCCTAACATGCAAAAATACAGGCAGCAGCTCTTAATTAATGGGACAAGTGTAGAAGGCCTGAGGGATACAGGTGCCAACGTCACCATGGGGACAGAGAAACTGGTTTCCCCTGGTCAATACCTGACTGGACAAACTTATCCAGTCACCAATGCTGACAATCAAACTAAAGTACATCCCATGGCTATGGTAACTTTAGAGTCAGGAGGGGTCAATGGCCTGAAACAGGTGGTGGTCTCCTCAAATATCCCAGTAGACTGTTTGCTTGGAAATGACCTGGAGTCCTCAGCATGGGCTGAGGTGGAACTAAAAACACATGCAGTCATGCTGGGTATCCCTGAACTGGTGTGTGTCAAGACAAGGGCACAGTGCAAGGCACAGGGTGAACAAGTAGAGCTGGAGTCTGGAAAAAGGGCCCAAAGAGAAAAAGAAAGCCAGCTGGGAAACCAGCTGCAACACAACACCAAAAAGAGAACCTCTCTTCTCAGGAAGAAGTTCTGCCCTCTGAGGGAACTGAGCCTATGGAGCTGGAACCTTATCAGGTTGAGCTCTTAGGCCCAGGGGGACCCTCAAGGGAGCAGTTGTGTAAGGGGCAAGAAAACTGTCCCTCTCTTGAAGGCCTTAGGCAGCAAGCTGCTGAAGAGTCCAATGGCAAGAAAACTGGAACACATAGGGTCTATTGGGAAGATGGGCTCCTGTACACTGAAGCAAGAGATCCCAAACCTGGTGCCACTAGGAGAGTGGTAGTGCCTCAGGCGTTCATAGAGTTCATACTGACCTTAGCCCATGATATTCCCCTTGCTGGGCATTTGGGACAAACCAAGACGTGGGAGAGGTTAGTCAACCACTTCTACTGGCCCAACATGTCCCAGAAAGTTAAGGAGTTTTGTGTCTCCTGTACCACCTGTCAAGCCAGTGGTAAGACAGGTGGACACCCAAAGGCCCCCTTCATTCCACTTCCAGTGGTGGGGCTCCCCTTTGAAAGAGTGGGTGTGGACATAGTGGGTCCACTTGAACCTCCCACAGCCTCAGGAAATATGTACATGCTAGTAGTAGTGGATCATGCTACTAGGTATCCTGAAGCTATTCCCCTTAGGTCGACTACTGCCCCTGCAGTAGCCAAGGCCCTCATTGGTATCTTTACCAGAGTGGGCTTCCCTAAGGAGGTGGTGTCTGACACAGGTACCAACTTCATGTCAGCATACCTAAAACACATGTGGAATGAGTGTGGAGTGACTTATAAATTCACTACACCCTATCATCCACAAACTAATGGCCTTGTTGAGAGATTCAACAAGACATTAAAGGGCATGATCATGGGGCTCCCAGAAAAACTCAAAAGGAGATGGGATGTCCTCTTGCCATGCCTGCTTTTCGCTTACAGTGAGGTGCCTCAGAAGGGAGTAGGGTTCTCACCCTTTGAACTTCTGTTTGGCCACCCTGTAAGGGGAACATTAGCTCTTGTTAAAGGAGGCTGGGAGAGACCTCTTCATGAGCCTAAACAAGACATAGTAGGCTATGTACTTGGCCTTCGCTCAAGGATGGCAGAGTACATGGAAAAGGCAAATAAAAACCTTGAGGCCAGCCAACAGCTCCAGAAGTTTTGGTATGACCAAAAGGCTGCACTGGTTGAATTTCAACCAGGGCAGAAAGTCTGGGTTTTGGAGCCTGTGGCTCCCAGGGCACTCCAGGACAGATGGAGTGGGCCTTACCCAGTACTAGAGAAGAAGAGTCAGGTCACCTACCTGGTGGACCTGGGAACTAGCAGGAGCCCCAAGAGGGTGATCCATGTGAACCGCCTTAAGCTCTTCCATGACAGGGCTGATGTGAATCTGTTGATGGTAACAGATGAGGATCAGGAAGCTGGGAGTGAGCCTCTCCCTGATCTTCTCTCATCAAACCCTAAAGATGGCTCAGTTGATGGAGTGATCTACTCAGACACCCTCTCTGGCCAACAGCAATCTGATTGTAAGAGGGTCCTGCAACAGGTTGCTGAGCTCTTTTCCCTAACCCCTGGTCAGACACACCTGTGTACCCATGATGTGGACACAGGAGACAGCATGCCTGTCAAAAACAAAATATTCAGACAGTCTGACCAAGTTAAGGAAAGCATCAAGGTGGAAGTCCGCAAGATGCTGGAATTGGGAGTAATTGAGCACTCTTACAGCCCCTGGGCTAGCCCAGTGGTCTTAGTCCCCAAACCTCACACCAAAGATGGAAAGAGAGAGATGAGGTTTTGTGGGGACTACAGAGGACTTAATTCTGTCACCAAGACAGATGCCCATCCCATTCCTAGAGCTGATGAACTGATAGATAAATTAGGTGCTGCCAAATTCTTAAGTACCTTTGACTTAACAGCAGGGTACTGGCAAATAAAAATGGCACCTGGAGCAAAAGAAAAGACAGCATTCTCCACACCTGATGGGCATTATCAGTTTACTGTTATGCCCTTTGGTTTAAAGAATGCCCCTGCCACCTTCCAAAGGTTGGTGAATCAAGTCCTTGCTGGTTTGGAGTCCTTTAGTGCAGTCCCAAACAAATGATGATGGCCTTGACCAGCCTGTTGCTTTCATTAGCAGGAGGTTACTCCCCAGGGAGCAGCGTTGAAGTGCCATTGAGAGGGAGGCCTTTGCTGTGGTTTGGTCCCTGAAGAAGCTGAGACCATACCTCTTTGGTACTCACTTTGTAGTTCAAACTGACCACAGACCTCTCAGATGGCTAATGCAAATGAAAGGTGAAAATCCAAAACTGTTGAGGTGGTCCATCTCCCTACAGGGAATGGACTTTATAGTGGAACACAGACCTGGGACTGCCCATGCCAATGCAGATGGCCTTTCCAGGTTCTTCCACTTAGAAAATGAAGACTCTCTTGGGAAAGGTTAGTCTCATCCTCTTTCGTTTGGGGGGGGGGGGGTTGTGTAAGGAAATGCCTCCTTGGCATGGTTACCCCCTGACTTTTTGCCTTTGCTGATGCTATGTTTTGATTTGAAAGTGTGCTGAGGCCTGCTAACCAGGCTCCAGCACCAGTGTTCTTTCCCTAACCTGTACTTTTGTTTTACACAATTGGCACACCCTGGCATCCAGGTAAGTCCCTTGTAACTGGTACCCCTGGTACCAAGGGCCCTGATGCCAGGGAAGGTCTCTAAGGGCTGCAGCATATCTTACGCCACCCTGGGGACCCCTCAACCAGCACAGACACACTGCTTACCAGCTTGTGTGTGCTGGTGAGAACAAAACGAGTAAGTCAACATGGCACTCCCCTCAGGGTGCCATGCCAACCTCACACTGCCTATGCAGTATAGATAAGTCACCCCTCTAGCAGGCCTTACAGCCCTAAGGCAGGGTGCACTATACCATAGGTGAGGGCACCAGTGCATGAGCACTGTGCCCCTACAGTGTCTAAGCAAAACCTTAGACATTTTAAGTGCAGGGTAGCCATAAGAGTATATGGTCTGGGAGTCTGTCAAACACGAACTCCACAGCACCATAATGGCTACACTGAAAACTGGGAAGTTTGGTATCAAACTTCTCAGCACAATAAATGCACACTGATGCCAGTGTACATTTTATTGTAAAATACACTCCAGAGGGCACCTTAGAGGTGCCCCCTGAAACTTTAACCAACTACCTGTGTAGGCTGACTGGTTCTAGCAGCCTGCCACACTCGAGACATGTTGCTGGCCCCATGGGGAGAGTGCCTTTGTCACTCTGAGGCCAGTAACAAAGCCTGCACTGGGTGGAGATGCTAACACCTCCCCCAGGCAGGAGCTGTAACACCTGACGGTGAGCCTCAAAGGCTCACCCCCTTTGCTCCAGCACCGCAGGGCACTCCAGCTAGTGGAGTTGCCTGCCCCCTCCGGCCACGGCCCCACTTTTGGCGGCAAGGCCGGAGGAAATAATGAGAATAACAAGGAGGAGTCAATGGCCAGTCAGGACAGCCCCTAAGGTTTCCTGAGCTGAAGTGACTCTAACTTTTAGAAATCCTCCATCTTGCAGATGGAGGATTCCCCCAATAGGGATAGGATTGTGACCCCCTCCCCTTGGGAGGAGGCACAAAGAGGGTGTACCCACCCTCAGGGCTAGTAGCCATTGGCTACTAACCCCCAGACCTAAACACGCCCTTAAATTTAGTATTTAAGGGCTTCCCTGAACCTAAGAATTTTGATTCCTGCAACTACAAGAAGAAGAGGACTGCTGAGCTGAAAGACCCCTACAGAAGAAGAAAGAAGACACCAACTGCTTTGGCCCCAGTCCTACCGGCCTGTCTCCTGCCTTCTAAAGAAACCTGCTCCAGCGACGCTTTCCCCAGGACCAGCGACCTCTGAATCCTCAGAGGACTGCCCTGCTTCCAAAAGACCAAGAAACTCCCGAGAACAGCGGCCCTGTTCAACAAAGACTGCAACTTTGTATCCAGAGTAGCAGATTTAAAGACCCCTGCAATCCCCGCAAGAAGCGTGAGACTTGCAACACTGCACCCGGCGACCCCGACTTGACTGGTGGAGAACCAACACCTCAGGGAGGACCCTCCGGTGACTCCAAGACTGTGAGTAACCAAAGTTGTCCCCCCTGAGCCCCCACAGCGACGCCTGCAGAGGGAATCCCGAGGCTCCCCCTGACCGCGACTGCCTGACTCTAAAATCCCAACGGCTGGAAAAGACCCTGCACCCGCAGCCCCCAGCATCTGAAGGATCGGAACTCCAGTGCAGGAGTGACCCCCAGGAAGCCCTCTCCCTTGCCCAGGTGGTGGCTACCCCGAGGAGCCCCCCCCTTGCCTGCCTGCACCGCTGAAGAGACCCCTTGGTCTCTCATTGAAAACCATTGGAAACCCGACGTGTGTTTGCACACTGCACCCGGCCGCCCCCGCGCTGCTGAGGGTGTACTTTTAGTGCTGATTTGTGTCCCCCCCGATGCCCTACAAAACCCCCCTGGTCTGCCCTCCGAAGACGCGGGTACTTACCTGCTGGCAGACTGGAACCGGGGCACCCCCTTCTCTCCATTGAAGCCTATGTGTTTTGGGCACCTGTTTGACCTCTGCACCTGACCGGCCCTGAGCTGCTGGTGTGGTGACTTTGGGGTTTCTCTGAACCCCCAACGGTGGGCTACCTTGGACCCCAATCTTAACCCCGTAGGTGGTTTACTTACCTGCAAAAACTAACATTACTTTACCTCCCCCAGGAACTGTGAAAATTGCAGTGTCCACTTTTAAAACAGCTAAATGTGTTTTATGTAAAAAGTATATATGCTATTGTAATTATTCAAAGTTCCTAAAGTACTTACCTGCAATACCTTTCAAATGAGATATTACATGTAGTATTTGAACCTGTGGTTCTTAAAATAAACTAAGAAAATATATTTTTCTATAACAAAAACCTATTGGCCTGGAATGTGTGTTTCTCATTTATTGCCTGTCTGTATGTACAACAAATGCTTAACACTACTCCTTTGATAAGCCTACTGCTCGACCACACTACCACAAAATAGAGCATTAGTATTATCTCCTTTTGCCACTATCTTACCTCTAAGGGGAACCCTTGGACTCTGTGCATGCTATTCCTTACTTTGAAATAGCACATACAGAGCCAACTTCCTACAATGCCATTCTCCACTGGTTCTGGAGGGGGCCATATGCCCAGTCTGCTTCAACCTGCCAAGGAGGTGGTGAGTGGATGCCTTTCTCGACTGGTTCTGGAGGGGGCCTTGTGCCCAGTCTGCTTCATCCTGCCAAAGAGGGGGTGAGTGGATGCCCTTTTCCATTGGTTCTGGAGGGGGCCTTGTGCCAAGTGATGCAGCACTTGGGTTTGTGGCAGTTCACAATCCCTCACCTGGGTGTCTGAGGCATGGGATTTCCAGGGACCAGATTGCATGATAGTCCATGGAGGCAGGGCTAGACTCCATTCTGCGGCTCCTAAGGCTGCAAACTGGTGGTAGTGGCAGGGCTGGTGGGGGTGCTGCCAGTGGTGTTGGGAGGCTTCAGCCCATCTCCCGCAACCTCGGACGGCTGCCCACTGGGAATGCTGCTGCTGGTAGTGGTCCTACTGTCAGTGGTGCAGGTGGCTGTGCAGGTGGCGGTGCTTGTGGCAGTGCTTGCGGCAGGGCTGCTGGCAGGGCTGGCTGTGGTGCAGGTGCCGGTGCCGGTGCTGCCAGTGGTGGAGGTAGGCCCCAGCCCTTCTCCTGCAGCCTCAGATGGCTGCCCACTGGGGATGCTGCTGCTGACAGTAGTGGTGGCATTGGCGGTGCAGGTAGCACTGCTGGTGGTGGTCCTACTGTCAGCGGTGCAGGTGGCTGTGCAGGTGGCGGTGCTAGCGGCAGTGCTTGTGGCAGGGCTGCTGGCAGTGCTGGCTGTGGTGCAGGTGCCGGTGCTGCCAGTGGTGGAGGTAGGCCCCAGCCCTTCTCCTGCAGCCTCAGATGGCTGCCCACTGGGGATGCTGCTGCTGACAGTAGTGGTGGCATTGGCGGTGCAGGTGGCGGTGCTGGTGGTGGTGCTTGCAGCGGGGCTGCTGGCGGTGCTGGCCGCGGTGCAGGTGGCGGGCTGGCGATTCTGCTGGTGGTCACCAGGCCTTCACCTGCAGCCTCCGATGGCTGAAGTGCCTTGCCTTGGGTTTTCTGATTCCTTCCTCACCTTGGCAGATGCTCTAGCGACCTTGGTTCTGGCAGCAGGAGTTTTGGAGGAGGCCTTGCTGGATGGGTCGTGCTCCTTGCCCTTGCTGCATGTCGTCCCCTTCTTCACCTTGGCAGGTGGTGGAATGGTTTGGTCCTTTGCAGGGGTTGGTGTCACACTGGCTGACCTGACGGGTGTCCCCTTTGAGCCTCTGGGAGTTGGAGGTACCACAGCGGACGCTGACTTGGTGGCTGTGGTGCTGGCCTGGGTTCGGGACACCCTGGCCCGAGGGAAAGGACGGGGTGGAGGGGTAGGGAACAGGTCAATGTTTGCCAGGAAAAGCTTTTTAGACACATTGGGGAGGGAAGAGGGAGAGGGTTTGGGAGTGGAGGAAGAGGGAGTGGTGGTAGGAGGTGTCTGTCTTCTGGGTTTGGGTGAACGTGCATGGGCTGGATGCTGTTGTGAGGTGGATGGCTGTTGGGTGGGTGGGTGCTTGCGTTTGTGTGCTTTGGGAGTAGGGGTCACAGACACACTGGAAGAGGACACAGGGGACGTGTGAATGGATGTGGGGGTGGTGACTGCCAGTGAGTAGTGATGGACGTGCTGGTGATGGTGGTAGTGGATGAGGATGCAGTGTATGCAGGTGTGAGTGGAGACGATACTGGGAGGGAGGTGGATGAGGAGGAGAAAAGGGACACAGTGGAGGCAGTGGATGTTGGTGTGTCTGCATGGGAATGGTGCTTGTGTGAGTGCCTGTGGGATGATGTGCGGTGCTTGTGTTTGCCTGAACCACTTCTGTGTGTTGATTTGGGTGAATGCTGGTCTGAATGTGTGCTTGGGATAGGCTGGGTTAGAGTGGATTGGGATTGGGTAGAGGAAGTTGGAGGGGGAGGCTAGACACAGGGACAATGGCTGCCATCAGTGCGGAGGCCAGAGCCTGAAATGCTCTCTGTTGGGCCGCCACGCCAGAGGGAATGCCCTCCAGGTATGCATTCATTTGTTGCAAATGCCCTGATACACTCTGGATGGCATTTAGTATGGTTGACTGCCCAACAGAGAGGGATCGCAGGAGGTCAATAGCCTCCTCACTGAGGGCAGCAGGGCTGACCCGGGCAGGGCCTGAGGTGCCTGGGGCGAAGGAGATGCCCACTCTCCTGGATGAGTGGGCGCAGGAAACATGCTGAGGGGCTGCTGGGAGGGTGGTGCTGGTATGGGGGGGTCGCGGCTGTACCTGTTGTTGGGGTGGGCACAGAGGTGTCTGCCACCACCAGGGAGCTTCCATCGGAGAAGGATTCGCTGTCTGTGGTCTCCCCTCCTGTCCCCGTAGTGGTACTCCCCTCGTCCTCCATCCCACTGGTGCCCTCACCCTCGGTGGATTTGGCCTCCCATGTGGGATGCAGCTCCCTCCATCGCCGGTGTCTCTGCTCCTCTGCCAGATGACACTAATGCACAAAGAGACAGGGTGACAAAACAAAAAGGGGGGAAGAGACAGAGGATACACTTGGTCAGTGCCAGCAACACCATTAGGCCATGCCCAACCAGTTACCAAGATAGTCACGAGCCCATGGGATACAATGCCTAACACCATCAGCTGCACACCAGAAACCCACAGGACCCTTCCCAGTAGTAGATGACCACTAACAGTATTGGGGTAGGAGTGCTTCAGAGCCTGCCCAACAAGGGACCTACGCTGCCATTTTCACCCTGGCCTATTGGCACCCATATCCCACATCCCCACCCAGGTACCTCTTAACATGCGCAAAGTCAGGAGTCAGTATCTGTAGCTGTAGCCCCTTTTGGCTGCTGTGATGCCTTCAAGCGCCCATCCAACACCAGGATGCGGAACATCAGGGGAGTCATGGTGTGACAGGCATCCCTTCCTCATTTGGAGGCCAGCCCCAGCTGGGCCTCCGCCGTCCTCTTTGCCCAGCGGCACAGGTCCTCCCACCTCCCCCAGGGTCCGCACCTAATTGGCGATGGCACCCCAAATACCCTTCTTCTGGTGGGCGCTGACCTGCAGGGAAGAGCGGGCAGATAATGGGATTAGTCAATCATCCGGACCATCGGACTCATGCCCACCAGATCCCTCCCATCCCCTGACGCACATACATTGTCCACCTTACATGCTGCACTCTGGCCAGGACTCCTCTGTCCCCCCCTACATGTGGCTTACATACACAGCACTCCATACATTCATAGCTGACGCATCATGCTCAGAGTGTACTCACCTGTTTGTCTGGAGGACCGTAGACTAACGTGTACTGGGGTAGGACCCTATCCACCAGTTTCTCCAACTCCTCTGCACTGAAGGCAGGGGCCCTTTCCCCAGACACATGAGCCATTGTCGCTTACAGGCACAGGTCACAACAGCACTTGCAGTGTAGGTCCTCTCCTGTTGAAGGTCAGGTAGCAAGTGAGTGGATAAATAGAAAATGGCGGTCACGTCCGCGGTGGTAAATACCATCACCGCCGGCGTATATCGCCATTGGCTCCTGGAAACCATAGGGCCCAATGATAACCAATGTGAAGTTGCGCCGTGGTCTTCGACTGCCTACTGCGACGGTCCACAACGCCAGCACAATTACCTCATTTCCACTCGTCCCTCCTCACAGGTCAGGCATCTGCCATTTCAGGGGGCACAGGGCATGGCACCTAACTGCGTCACAGCAGACATTGGCACAGCAACTGACAGTCGGGTTCAATTTTTGGTTTTCTATAATAAAGAATCATCATTAGTGCAATAGATGTGTGAATATGACCCTCTGCTCACCATTCTCTATCATAGGCTTTAACCGCTGAGGCTGAATATGAGATGGCGGCATCCCCTGGTGTACAGATCCCTGGTCGACCTTGCGACAATGGAGGACAGACACATTATCATTACATACAGACTTGATCAGGCCACAATTCAAGAACTGTGTGCCCAATCGGAGCCAGACCTGATGTCAGCTATCCGCCAGCCTACAGGTATCCCCCCTCTAGTGTAGGTCCTGTCAGTGCTCCATTTCCTGGCAAGTGGTTCCTCCCAAACATCAGTGGCCATGGCATCAGGGATGTCTCAGCCAATGTTCTCAAACGTGTTGACCAGAGTGTTGTTTGCCCTGCTGAAACACATGCGCACCTACACCGTGTTCCCCCAGGTGGAGGATTTGGCAACAGTGAAAGCTGACTTATATGCCCTGGGTCATATCCCCAACATCATTGGTGCCATTGATGTTACACATGTGTCATTTGTCCCCCCCTGGAGAAATTAACACGTTTTCAGGAATAGAAAAGCTATCACTCTCTGAATGTGCAGATGGTGCGCTTGGCTGACCAATACATCTCCCATGTGAATGGCAAATATCCTGTCTCTGTGCATGCTGCCTTTATCTTGAGGAATAGCAGCATTCCATAAGTGATGGGCCAACTCCAGAGAAACCGGGTGTGGCTAATAGGTGAGCCCAAGGTCCCCACCCAGTAAGTCTTGGTGTCTGGGTATGGAGTTGTCCTTAAGGGTTAGTGTGTATCTAACAGTTGTCCCTCGATATTTGCAGGTGACTCTGGTTACCCCAACCTCTCATGGCTACTGACCCCATTGAGGAATGCCAGGACAAGGGCAGAGGAACGTTACAATGAGGCACATGGGCGTACAAGGAGAATTATTGAAAGGACCTTCGTCCTCCTGAAGGCTCGGTTCCGGTGCCTCCATCTGACAGGTGGCTTCCTGTACTACTCACCCAAGAAGGTGTGCCAGATCATCGTTGTATGTTACATGTCGCACAACCTGGCCTTGAGACACCAGGTGCCTTTTCTGCAGGAGGATGTGCCTGGAGATGGTCTTGTGGCAGTGGTGGAGCCTGTGGACAGTGAGGAAGAGGTGGCAGAGGAAGAAGATTTTGACAACAGAACCAATATTATTCAGCAGTACTTCCAGTGACACACAAGTAAGATCCTGTAACTTCACTTTACACGCCAAATACCCTTCTTCTGGTGGGCGCTGACCTGCAGGGAAGAGCGGGCAGATAGTGGGATTAGTCAACCATCCGGACCATCGGATTCATGGCCCACCAGATCCCTCCCATCCCCTGACGCACATACATTGTCCACCTTACATGCTGCACTCTGGCCAGGACTCCTCTGTCCCCCCCTACATGTGGCTTACATACACAGCACTCCATACATTCATGGCTGACACATCATGCTCACAGTGTACTCACCTGTTTGTCTGGAGGACCGTAGACAAACGTGTACTGGAGTAGGACCCTATCCACCAGTTTCTCCAACTCCTCTGCAGTGAAGGCAGGGGCCCTTTCCCCAGACACATGAGCCATTGTCGCTTACAGGCACAGGTCACAACAGCACTTGCAGTGTAGGTCCTCTCCTGTTGAAGGTCAGGTAGCAAGTGAGTGGATAAATAGAAAATGGCGGTCACGTCCGCGGCGGTAAATACCATCACCGCCGGCGTACATCGCCATTGGCTCCTGGAAACCATAGGGCCCAATGATAACCAATGTGAAGTTGCGCCGTGGTCTTCGACTGCCTACTGCGACGGTCCACAACGCCAGCATAATTACCTCATTTCCACTCGTCCCTCCTCACAGGTCAGGCATCTGCCATTTCAGGGGGCACAGGGCATGGCACCTAACTGCGTCACAGCAGACATTGGCACGGCAACTGACAGTCGGGTTCAATTTTTGGTTTTCTATAATAAAGAATCATCATTAGTGCAATAGATGTGTGAATATGACCCTCTGCTCACCATTCTCTTCCATAGGCTTCAACCGCTGAGGCTGAATATGAGATGGCGGCATCCCCTGGTGTACAGATCCCTGGTCGACCTTGCGACAATGGAGGACAGACACATTATCATTACATACAGACTTGATCAGGCCACAATTCAAGAACTGTGTGCCCAATCGGAGCCAGACCTGTTGTCAGCTATCCGACAGCCTACAGGTATCCCCCCTCTAGTGTAGGTCCTGTCAGTGCTCCATTTCCTGGCAAGTGGTTCCTTCCAAACAACAGTGGCCATGGCATCAGGGATGTCTCAGCCAATGTTCTCAAACGTGTTGACCAGAGTGTTGTCTGCCCTGCTGAAACACATGCGCACCTACATCGTGTTCCCCCAGGTGGAGGATTTGGCAACAGTGAAAGCTGACTTATATGCCCTGGGTCATATCCCCAACATCATTGGTGCCATTGATGGTACACATGTGTCATTTGTCCCCCCCTGGAGAAATTAACACGTTTTCAGGAATAGAAAAGCTATCACTCTCTGAATGTGCAGATGGTGTGTTTGGCTGACCAGTACATCTCCCATGTGAATGCCAAATATCCTGTCTCTGTGCATGCTGCCTTTATCTTGAGGAATTGCATTATTCCATAAGTGATGGGCCAACTCCAGAGGCACCGGGTGTGGCTAATAGGTGAGCCCAAGGTCCCCACCCAGTATGTCTTGGTGTCTGGGTATGGGGTTGTCCTTAAGGGTTAGTGTGTGTCTAACAGTTGTCCCTCGATATTTGCAGGTGACTCTGGTTACCCCAACCTCTCATGGCTACTGACCCCATTGAGGAATGCCAGGACAAGGGCAGAGGAATGTTACAATGAGGCACATGGGCGTACAAGGAGAATTATTGAAAGGACCTTCGTTCTCCTGAAGGCTCGGTTCCAGTGCCTCCATCTGACAGGTGGCTCCCTGTACTACTCGCCCAAGAAGGTGTGCCAGATCATCGTTGTATGTTACATGTCGTATAACCTGGCCTTGAGACACCAGGTGCCTTTTCTGCAGGAGGATGTGCCTGGAGATGGTCTTGTGGCAGTGGTGGAGCCTGTGGCAGGGAGGAAGAGGAGGCAGAGGAAGAAGATTTTGACAACAGAACCAATATTATTCAGCAGTACTTCCAGTGACACACAAGTAAGATCCTGTAACTTCACTTTACATTTCATTTTTCTGTTGGACATTGTACATGGCAGCCTGATTTCCCTATGTCTATGGCCACTGACTGTACCCTTTGGCATCTCTATTTTCAGATCTCTGTGCCCCACTCTGGCTCCTGCTATGTGTACTGCTGCCCACCACAGGTCATTCCAAAGTATATTTCACTGTACATTTGGGTTGCAATGCTTTGATAATGTTGTACTAATACATTTGTGAATCATTTGACAGACTCCAGATTAGTATTTGTTCCAAGGGTGTTTATTTAAGTGCTCATAAGTAGAGGGGGATGTGCAATGGGCTGGGGTGACGGTGGAGGAAAGTCCATGGTAGATTCCAGTCTCTTGGTATCGCAGGTGCATTGTCCAATGGGGCATAGGAAGGGGAGTAATGGCAGTTCTAGGTGGACAGGGTGACAGAGTGGGACAGAATGGTGACAATCAGGAGAGTCTTATTTCCTGGCGGGGGTCTTGGCAATTTTCTCTGGCTTCTGCCTGGATCGCAGGGACCGTTTGCAGGGTGGTTTGCCTTCTGCAGGGGGTGGGGTGCTGGTGGCCTGTTGGTCCAGTGGCGGGGCTTCCTATCCACTAGCGCCAACAGAGGTGGAAGGCTGTTCATCGGTTTGGCTAGTGTCAGGGGCCCTTTGTTGTGCCACTGCCTCCCTCATGGTCTTGGCAATGTCAGCCAGCACCCCTACAATGGTGACCAGAATGGTGTAGATGTTGGTTAGGTCATCCCTGATCCCCAGGTACTGTCCCTCCTGCAGCTGCTGGGTCTCCTGCAACTTGGCCAGTATCTGGCCCATCGTCTCCTAGGAATGGTGGTATGCTCCCAGGATGTTGGAGAGTGCCTCGTGGAGAGTGGGTTCCCTGGGCCTGTCCTCCCCCTGTCGCACAGCAGTCCTCCTAACTTCCCTGTTGTCCTGTGCCTCTGTCCCCTGAAACGTGTGCCCACCTCCACCTCCACTGACCCCAGGTCCCTGATCGTCCTGGGTTTGTGGGGTTGCCTGGTGTCTCTGTAGTGGTGGACACACTGCTGATTGACGTGTCCTGGGGACAGTGGCATGGGCCTACTGGGTGGGTGCTGTGCTGATGTTTCCAGAGGCGGGAGGCTCTGTGGTGGGTTGGGACTGTGGCTGGGTACCCGACTGCCCAGAGTTCCCTGATGGGCTAGGTTGGTCATCCTGATCCAGGCGTGCAGAGCTACTGTCATCACTGTGGGCCTCTTCTGGGGGGGAACTGGATGTAGCTGGCACCTCCTCTCCGATGACGTTGAGTAGGGGTCCTGTGGGCATGAAAATGCAGTGTTATTGTGTCTGCGTGTGCCATCTTGTGCATGGGTGTGTTTCCCTGTATGGTTGTGATTTCCCTGTCAGTTTTGCCTTGTTTGAGTGGTGATTTTGTGAGCTGGGTGAGTCTCTCTACTGGGCATGCTGTGGTGCTGGGTGTCCATGCAGGTCTGTGTTGGGGGTCCATGCTTTGGGGTTGCATGCAGGGCTTGTTATTGGGGTGGGTGGGTTGTGATAGTGGGGTATGTGTGAGGTGGTGGAGTGATGGGGTGAGGGTAGGGGTAGGAGTTTGTGATGGAATGCAGCTAGGGGGGTGATAGTAATAGAGAGTTGACTTACGAGAGTCTAGTCCTCCTGCTACTCCTGCGAGGTCCTCGGGATGCAGGATCGCCAAGAGTTGCTCCTCCCATGTTGTTAGTTGTGGGGGAGGAGGTGGGGGTCCACTGCCAGTCCTCTGTACAGCTACCTGGTATCTTGCAACCACAGAACGCACCTTCCCCCCATAGGTCGTTCCAACTCTTCCTGATGTCACCCCTTGTTCTGGGGTGCTGTCCCACGGCGTTGACCCTGTCCATGATTCGTCACCATAGCTCCATCTTCCTTGCAATGGACGTCTGCTGCACCTGTGATCCGAATAGCTGTGGCTCTACCCAGATGATTTCCTCCACCATGACCCTTAGCTCCTTCTCAGAAAACCTGGGGATTATTTGGGGTGACAGGGATGTGGTGTGTGTGATATGTATGAGGATCTGTGGGGTGATGTGTTGGGGTGTATGCTGTGAGGTGCGTGGATGGTGTATGGGTGATAGTGTTCTGTGGCTCTGATTCAGTGGGTGCTCCTGACTTGTGTCTCTCTGTGTAGGCAGTCTTTTTTTTTCATTGAAAGGGTTGTGGGTGATGTGGGTGTGTGTTTTATAGCAGTGTGATTGTGTGGGTGTGGTGTGTGTATGTGTGTCTGGTGTGTTTAGTTTGAATTGTCCAATGTGGTGGTGTTTTGTAAATGTGTGTGTATTTTGAGCCCTCTGTATGTACCGCCAATGGTTTACTGTGGTTGAAAGACCATCACGGTGATTCATCGGTCATGATACTGTGGGCATATTCCTGTTGGCGTAACGGTGTGGGTTTGGCTATCGCCAGTTAATCACTGAACTTTGGTCTGGCAGATTTGAGTGGGTGTCTGTATTGTGGTGGATTTCTCTGTGTGGGTCATAATACCCGTAGCAGAACACCGCAGCGGTCACAGTATGTTGGCGGCCGTCAGCACGGCGGTAGGCTGCATTTATCGCCAGGGTTGTAATGAGGGCCTATGTTATTTAAGGTGTATATACGGTCGGACAGGGTATTAATCCCATTATCTACAACAGCTAATCCCTTTTTTACATTTTCCTGGTCGATTTGCCTTAACCGGGCTGCAGCTTCTTGTTGTGAAAGCTTCCAAATTACTTCATATAAGAAACACTTTCTGCGTTGTTTTTAGGGGCCTAACAGGAAGTCCTGTAAGTCGGTGTTATTAGACAGGAGATAAGGTGTTCTCTAACCGCATCTAGTGAGAGTTCTTAACCATTGCTGGCATAGTTTCCCTTCACTGTATGTTGTTACTATACCCACATGTTCGGACGATATATAGCGAGGGTCCGGCCTACTAGTTGTAAAACCCCCTGAGGAGTTAATAAAATGTTTGTGACACCCATTGGTATCTATTGGCTAGAATAACCACCCGCCAGGACATGTCAGTGAAACATTAAATGTACCCTTCTGGACCCATTCATCGAGCTGATCTTCAGTTGCATGTATATATTTTTGCCATTTATAAAATTTTGCAGGTGCAGGTAGACAGGGCGTGTTCAATTCCTTAATCTTTGCTAAGCCTAAACAACTTGTTTGGTGTACAGTTTCATGTAAAAATATCATTTGAACAGGTATCAGGCATGCTCTAAGTAAAGCCTCATTCCCCCGTATTTGCCAATGTCTAGTTCCCCACACACTTTTTAAGTCGATTAACTTCAGCCAATATTCATAGCCTTCTATAGTCAACCGGGAAACAAAGGAATCTGAATATATAAATTTTGTATTTGTCAATAATATCTGTATTTTTTCTGTACGTGGCAATTTAAAATAATATGACTCAGCATTTTGAACATCATGTCCAGAAAAATATGTAAACTTTTCAGAATACGTTTTGGAACTCCCTTGTGGACAATGTTCCCATTGTGTATAATTAAAAACAGTCTTTGGTGTGCTTGCTTTATGGATGAAATGGTGCCCATAATAACTATAGCACAACATATCACCATATTTCTCTTTAGACTGATAAACATCTTTGTTTTCAAATGCAGTATAATACTGCAATTCAGTCATCATAGAATCAACTGTTTTCACATCCCAATCATCAGAAACAACTCCAGGTATTAGTGTATCATTCATTGAAAGTTTAAACACTTATGGTATTTGAATGACCTCCGTAGGGCTATATATATTTAAAGTTACTTTATACCAAACAATCCCATCAGGAATTGGTATAGCGGAAATGTTCACAAAGGACAAGTCTCTGCGGACCTTGTGAGAAGAATAATGCGGTTTTAGGACCTCATCCACCAATTCAACTGTAGATTTTTCAGGATGAAAATTACCATGTATTAATAAAAAGAAAGTAATGACAAACCCAATCCAAAGCAGGAAGGCTAGTACAGTCAAAGAAAGCCACAGATAGTTCCATGGAAGAAGTTACTTTAAGCCAATTTATCCCCAATTTAAGCCAATTTATCAGTTTACGTGTTTTTGACAGTTCTGGAGTCGAAGAGGCGAATGTGTCTGGGACGTCATTGTTGATGTCGGCAAAATATCCAGAAGCAGTTTGTGCAAAAACTGGAGCCATGTTAGTTGGTGGAGTTGGTGTTTCCTGATGTGGCACTGAATAAATAGCACCATCCGTCTGTGTCGAAGTTGTATCAAATCAATCAATGATTTCTGTAGTAGTTATTGTTAGTGGAACCAATGCAAGATAATTTTCTACCCTCCCCATGGTCGGAGAGGTGTCGGTGTTGCTGCTTACAACTTGGAGAGGAACTTCTTGACCAGTAGTGAGAGGGATTCGGGAGCTACTGGCTGTTCCTTTTGGTCAGCTGTGCAGGATCGGTCACATGGTATAGTTTGACATTGTCGATGGAGACAAAACGATTTTCTTTGCCCCCTGCCAACTGTGGTAGAATGACAGTTCTGGTACCGTGTATTCCCAAAACTGGGACTGGTGCACAATAAGAAGGACCAAATTCCTTTTCACAGCAACCTTTTCATGTACTGGATCCCCCACTTTAGGAATCCAGCCAGTAGGCGTTACAGCACATCCTTAATTCCTATGGAGGCAGCACTGGCAGAAGAGTTGTCGTCACAGAACTGTTGTAATTCCTGTAAGTCAGTGACATGTTTATTTATGTCAAAAGGAGTTTCTGCCGCCTCCATGCCAGGACCATCAAGATCTGGAACATACATTTGAGTTCCGAACAGGCACTCATATGAAGTACGACCCCCCAGGGACCTTCTAGACAGATTGTTAAGTGCTCTCTGGACTCAATAGAGGTGATTAAGCCAACTACGACCTGAACCTAAGACTCTGGCTGTTAAGGTTTGCTTTAAATCACGGTTTATTCTCTCCACTACACTATTTCCCTTGGGATGAAATGGAGACGAGTACTGGAGTTGAACCCACAGCGAAGCCATGGGGTCACTGAATGCCCTTGAGGCGAAAGCAGGGCCCTGGTCCGAATGGAAAGCCGCAACTGGATATGTACCGATAAAGACTCGCAAATCTTTAATAACAGTCCGAGCATCTGCCGAGCGTTGTGGCCACACCCATAGAAATCTGGAGCAGGAGTCAACAGTGATTAGGATGTATTTGTATGCACTGTCCTCTGTTAAGGGACCGCAATGGTCCAAGTACACACATTGTAAAGGTTTGTTGGAAATTAGGAGGGGTGTCTGCGGTGGGCGTTTAACGGTGGAAACTTTAATTTGTTGGCAGATATCACAACAAAGGAAATACTGCTTGGCCTCTTTATACAGGACTGGTAACCAATATTGGGCTTGTAACAATGATATTGTAGCTGCCACACCAGCATGGGCAGATGCTACCCCTTCATGCTCTGATTTAATCAACTCTGGTCTTATATCTTTGTTGGGAATATCCCGCACCTCTACACCTGGTATCTTAACCTCGGCGTTTAGGCAGCCTCCCATTCAGATTTTGGATAGGGCGTACCATCGCCCGTAGCTTTCACAGCAGCCCATATGTCTTCGTCCGGTTTCGCACTTAAGCTAGTTACTGCAGCAACAGCTGCCATAGCTACTGCTGACTTTGCGGCTTCATCAGCCAGTGTATTCCCAGCAACATGCATTCCAATGCGCTGGTGTCCAAGTGTATGCACCACATGGACATTTGGTAGCGTGTCCTTCAGATCCGCTACTTTCCCCCACAGAAGTCTGTGTTTAATGGTGTTGCCTTTAGAATGTCTGAACCCATTCTGGCGCCAGTAATGCAGGTATTCATTGAAGGACTGGACACAATAGTACGAATCACAAACAATCAGTGTGTGCTGTGCAGGATCCGTATATTCCAGTGCCATCACATGAGCTTTCCGCTCTGCTAATTGTGCTGTGCAATCCCCTAGGGTTTGTGTAAATGTGTGTAGGGGACAAAATGTATTGTCCTCCATATAGCCGCTTAAGACTGCGCAAGCAGCGGAATATTGATGCTTTGTGCCAATTGCAGGTTGTGCAGCGCCATCGGTGTATATGACTCTATGATATTGTTCAATAGGCAATGTGTTTGCTGGAACTGAGTATTCTAGTTCGTATTGCAAAATTTCATGAGTTTGTAATTTTGGGTCAAAAATGTATTTTACCTCAGTGGCTGTCAAAGACGTGGCCTATAGTATTCAACATGGATGAAATGCTTTAGCGTTAGGAACACTGGCTTTTGTGACAACCTCTAGAGCTGGGATTGGAGAAACAACAATAATGCGTTTGCCCAGGGCTAGGGGTCTTTCTTTAATGACAGCCATCTGAACAGCAGTGAGAATTATCTCAGTGGGAGCCAAGCGTTGTTCTGCTGCTGAGTACAAATGTGATTTGTATGCATTCGGGACGGTCTCACCCTCATTAAATGTTACATAGGTGAAACCAATGGCACCAGCAATTACTCTGATGATCAAGTGTGTTTTGTTGTCCCTTGTGTGTAGATGTTGTGCTGCAAACATATCTGTCTGCAGGTCTCTGAGAATGCGTGTATGTTCGACTGTCCAAAACTTACTTGAAAAGTCTGGACATATTAAGTCATATAAGGGTTTTATGCATGAAGCATAATCTGGAATGTAAGTTCTGCCAAGATTTAGGAAACCCAATAGAGATTGGAGTTTTTAATCGTATTTGGAGGTTGTAATTGTGCGCATTTTTCTAAGAATTGTGCACGCTAGGCTCTTTCCTTCACTCGATAGTTCATATCCCAGAAACAGGACAGTGAGGAAGGCTTCTGCAAATCCCACAACAATGCGGGCTACCCATCTTAAATGTTGTAGTAATTCATCATCCGTAAGATAGATATCATCTACATAGGACAATGCTTCAGGATCAATGTCGGGCAAAATTGCAGTCACATGAGCTGCGACCAGTCCTGGGCTGTTCTTATGCTCCTGGGGTAAACTACAGAGTTTTTCTGAGCGCCTAGTGCGTTGTAACTTATTAAGCCTCTACTCTCAGGCGCTATATTCTGGCAGAAGAAACCATTTGAAATGTCCAGTGTTGTTTTTTTTTGCGCACTATGTTGTTCATCAGTGCTGTGCTATGTGAGTTTTGTATAGCATATGTGCGTGTATGACTGTTTAAGTGTCTGTAGTCTAAGACTATTCTGTATGAATGGTCCGGTTTAGCTACTGGGAATAAAGGATTATTCATTGGAGACACACAGGGTTCAATTACGCCCTGGTACTTTAGTTGTGTGAGAATCTCTCTCACGGGTGCTTTTGCATCATGTTTTATAAGATACTGAGGTTGAGGTTGATTTTTAATAGGAATTACCTGGTAGGTGGAATCTTTATCCCATCCTACGTGCTTGAAATATAACGCAGGTGCCTGTGCCAATGCCCAATCGATGGCGTAGGATTCAGCGAGTTCCTTCGGAACAAGGGGCGAGAAGGAATGTTTAATTAAATCTTCCCCATGTGGGCAGGTACAAACAAATTCAGGTGGCCAATCTTGTTCGGCCAACAAAACATCATATATATTTACCACGCGCTCCCAAAAGATTGCGTCTATTGTTCATTCAATGTCTCCTTCTAATTGTAGCGTTACTTTATACACCCTACCAGGTGTGGAGACACACATGTCTGCAGTTTCTACTTGTAGAAAGTCATCAGTTGCTTTCACCTCCAGATGCTCTAGAAGGCTCTGGTGAACTATTGTGACCTCTGCCACTTCCCGTTCTTCAAGAGGGCCCTCTTCATGAGTGGCATGTCAAACTGCAACTGCTGCCACATTTTTCTTTTTAAATTGGTGTTTTTGTTGGGGAGGTTTCTCTTCCTTTTTAACAGAAACCTCCGATGAGCGTTGCGATTCCTTTCTCAGTTTTACGTACTCTGTTTTTCGCTCTGATCACCCACCTCTTTCACTGCGGTTTTCTGATGAGTCCTGAAAGGAACGAGATTGGCGTGTATCTGTATATTGATATCTATCAGGCATTTTTATATTATCTCTATTTCAGAGATTATATCTATTCTGTGGGGTCTCCACATGCGGAGATTATCTCCTTACTTTTTTAGGCGTTTGTTCTTTTTTATTCTAGCGTTTCTTGTTACCCTCGGGAGCTTGCTTTGAAAAATTCTTATTTGATTTTCCCTGAAACTGTGGTTTAGTTGGTCAGGCCCCTAGACTGTCTCGACCGATACTAGAATAGGTCCCTGCGATAATCTTTGGCAGCTCGTGTTCTTGTTCTTGTTGAGGAACATCCCGGAGCCGCATGCGCACTGCTAGTGCTACTGCTTCCCCTTTAAGGTGACTTAAAATAATTGAGGATACTGTGGCAAATTGCCCATTAATTGCATCCCCAAATCTAGGGCCGGGCAGCCCCTTATTCATCTTGAATTTGTTTCAACACTTCCGGCAAGTTGGCAAGTGTCGGTGTACCGTGTGCGGAGTGAAGAGCGCAGCAAACACTGTGCCCCATGTGTTACAGTTATCTACTGTGGGGGTCATCCCAAATGGCAAGCACATCGTTAAAATTCGACATTTATCCCAGAGGTCCCGTATGGGGAAATACCACTTCCAATGCATTCATTTTGTGAGCTAAACAAAACTGAGTTTCCTCTCGTTTGGTGGGTACTTTACCCATGATCAAATGTACAGTTGCAGGGTTAATACCTGGCGTCACTGCATGTGGTTGTGCTGGAGCAGCACATGTTTGGTTTGTATTCAATGTTTGCATTACAAACTGTACTAATCGTCTAGATATTGCCAAAAGCTCAGTATATAAGCGACGGACCTCAGCTATTGCTAAATTTGCTGCTGCAGGGTGAGGTGTAGAAGTGGCCAATAAAGGCCAGGTAGGACCATCGTTACTTAGAGGACCTAACCTAACTGGTAAAATCGTGTGGGGTAGGGTGCTATCAAGCCAATTATTTTGTTCTTGATAAGATAAAGGTATTTCTAAATATGCATATGCTCTGTATTGTCCAGGTACATTTGCAAGTGTATAGTGATGAAATGTGTTTGAGTTCCCATCAACTGCTGGAAATGTGACCCAAGAATAAAAAAGTTTGGTTCTATAAGCTGGATGGGCATCCATCACAAATGTGACTGGACCCTCCTGGGCCGTTAGTCCATTTGCCAGTAAATGTGCAGTCAAGGGTTGTCTCATATTGACTGCTATCTCTACCTGTTGCGGATTTGCCATAATAGATAATACATTTGTTCAGAGAAGGCACGCCAAATAGGGATTTTCCTTTTAGAGTTCAAGCTTGAACAACCTCCAGCATCAGATAGGTTATCCTACCTACCTGAGGAGGAAATCCTCAATACCACAGATGTCTCTGTATACAGTACTGAGGTGTCATTGTATATGATGAGACAGAGATACTCAGGATGACCCAAAAATTAGAGCCTGATCAATTGTTGGCGGTCCAATGAAACGTAGGCTCTCATGATCCTAATGAGACTACTGAATTTCGAGTGACAGAATCGCCTGCGGTGTGGGAAACTGAGTCTGTCCCACTGCAGGTGACAGCTGTAGCTCCAATCCAGGTTTTGCTCCGGCTAACTAGCAGTGCCTTATCTCTGCCCAAGGGCAGGGATGATTGGGCAGCCGAGCGCATGACATAAATGGTTTCTCGGGGAAGCCGTGGTCACTCAGGTCTCACCGGTTTCTCTCAGTTACATTAGTCTCATACACAATGGCAAACAGAGGCAGTATATGTTTTAATAAGATTTTAATGAAGCAACTGCATCTTAGATAGCAAAGCGTGAGCTGCAATAAGCAGGACGACATAGCATAATAAGATTAAAATTGTGACAAAGAGAGTAAAGCATAAAAATAACGCTACCATGTTGTCACTATAGTCAATAGACTAATTCCTACCTAGGCTATAGTAGAGCACAGTGTGTTAAGCTCTAATACTGCCCTTCAGGCTCCCCTGGGAAGACATCATCCCCATACCTGAGCAAAGGCCTGCAGTCTGCAAAAGCAGCTATAGCGAAGCATTCAGCAATTGGCATACAGTCGTGGTTCTCTGGCTGAAATCTCCCTCTAATGTGTAAAGGACCGGGAAGTGTTTCATAATAAAACAGCTGATGTTCTGAGAAACTGTCCCTACGTAAGGATGTGTGTTTTCTATGAATATCAGAGACTAAACTTATACCACGTTTACCGGCAACCTATATTTCTGCAGCCTTGGAAGGAGCACAGAGTGAGCAAGAATGTCTTGTTTGAGAACAGAGTTCTGGCCTATGCAAAAACAGTTAGATAGAAGGAAATAAAATAGACTGTAAAAGTGGCTACTGTAACAATAATAAAGCAAAGCTGAATAAAATATATCGAGGTTAAAGTGCACAGCGGCAGGCCTAGTATGCTAAAATAACATACATGGACTAAAATGTCTACACAACATTACCACCTCTTACATCTGAAACGTCTCTTGCATCAGTGGCCCCACAAAAGAAGAAAATTGCGCTTACAATTACGGGCATGTTGAGGCAGGAGGGTCAATATGACCGCAACCACCCAATGCCACATTTGTACAATGGCAAGCTAGCAAAACTTTTATCGCTGGACCTCATTCCTTTTGCTTTTGTGGAAGGAGTGAGATTCAAAGGGTTTGTTGCAGCCCTTTTCCCAAAATGGAAGGTTCCAAGCCAGACCTATTTTGCCAGAGTTGCTATTCCAGCACTGCATCATGATGTGCTGCAATAGGTTGGACAAGCTTTGCAGCAAAGTGTTGTCCACACTTGCACCTGACGACAGACATGTGGATCAGTTGTCAGGAAACTGATTACATGTGCATGACTGCACATTTGAGCTCTTTTCTGGGGGTAAAGCAAAAGCTATCTACAGGTCTTGGCCTTGAAAAAATTTGTAAGAGCGTTCGGTGGCATGCAAAGGAAGCCCTGTTCACCATGGAGAAGTCACACACAGCTGCAAACATCTTGGAGGAATTTGATAGCAAGGTATCTGAATGGCTGCGACCCAGAAGTCTTTGAGTTGGATTTGTTGCCACGGACAATAACAGTAATATAGTCAAGGCCATGGCAGACGGTGGCTATTTTAGTTTACTGTGTTTGGCGCACTGCATCAACCTGGTTATGCAAGACTTTCTTAAAAAAGAAGACATAGGCCCTCATTACAACATTGGCGGTAAATGCCGCTTACTGCCGTGCAGAAGACCGCCAACACACCGCTGCGGCTGCGGAATTCCGCTACAGCTATTACGACCCACAGGCCGGAATCCGCCAAAATCCAGACACCCACATAAGACGGCCACACCAAAGGACAGTGATAAACTGGCGATAAAAAAACCTCCACCTTCACGCTAACAGGAATACGTCCACACTATCATGACCCACGAATCCACACAGCGGTCTTCCAACCGCGGTATTCCATTGGCCGTACACACCGCCGCGTTCAAAATACACACCAATTTACAAAACACAATCACATTGGACATTTCAAAATACACACACCTGATACACATACACACACCACTCCCACACACCCAATACAATATAAAACACACACCCACATTACCCACAAACCCTAACGACCAGAATTGCGACAGAAGGCCAGAGAGAGACACCACCATCAACAAACCAGCATCCACAGGCACTCAACACGATCACTCACACAACATCCACACACCTCACACAACACACACAAACACATCCCCTCATACATCACAACACACACCACCGCACACATCACCCACACCACCCCATGGCACTGCAAAGACACCCCAGGTTTCCTGAGGAGGAGCTCAGGGTCATGGTGGAGGAAATCATCTGGGTAGAGCCAGAGCTATTCGGATCACAGGTGCAGCACACCCCCATAGCTAGGAAGATGGAGCTATGGCACAGAATCGTGGACAGGGTCAACGCGGTGGGACAGCATCCAAGAAGTAGGGATGACATCAGGAAGAGGTGGAACGACCTACGGGGGAAGGTGCATTCTGTGGTCTCAAGACACCAGATTGCAGTTCAGAGGACTGGCGGCAGACCCCACCTGCTCCCCACTACTAACAACATGGGAGGAGCAGGTCTTGGCTATACTGCATCCTGAGGGCCTCGCAGGAGTAGCTGGAGGAATGGACTCTGGTAAGTCAAATCTTAACTATTACATACCCCACCCTATCTGATTGCTATCACATACCCCCACCCTCACCCCATCACTCCAACACCTCACGTATATCCCACTATCACAAACCACCCATCCCAACACGAAGCCCTGAATGCAACACCAAAGCATGGACACCCATCACCAAAGCATGTCCACTACAGATACCCACACAGACTCCAAAACAAGTATCACACAAGGTCCTACACAAGAATGTAAGCACTAGGGTACAGGGTCACGCACCCATTGCACACAATGGCACACACAAATGCAATAATCATGCCTTCACACTCCTGCAGGACCCCTACCCAACCTCACTGGACAGGAGGTTCCAGACATGTCCAGCCCCCCACAGAAGAGGCCCACAGTGAGGACAGCAGCTCTGTCCAACTGGATCTAGATGACCAGCCCAGCCCATCTGGGACCTTGGGATGTTCGCTTCCCCACAACACAGCCACAAGCCACCACAGAGCCTCCCCCCTCAGGAAACACCAGCACAGCACCCACCCAGCAGGCCCATACCTCTGTCCCCAGGACACGTCAATCAGCAGTGTGTCCACCACTACAGGGAACCCAGGCAAACCCACAAACCCAAGAACAGCGGGGACCTGGGGGCAGTGGCTGCGGGCACACGGTTCAGGGGACAGAGGCACAGGAAACCGGGGAACTGGGAGGTCTGCTGTGCGACAGGGGGAGGACAGGCCCAGGGAGCCCACTCTCCATGAGGCACTCTCCAACATCATGGGAGCATACCACCACTCCCAGGAGACGATGGCAGCGGTCCTGGCCAAGTTTCAGGAGACCCAGCGCATGCAGGAGGAACAGTATTTGGGGTTCAGGGAGGAACTCAGAACCATCAGCTCCGCCCTGGGCACCATCGTAGGGGTGCTGAAGGAAATACTTAACACCAGGAGGGACACTGCAGCACTACAAGGGGCCCCTGACACTAGCATGGACGATTAACAGCCCACCACCTCCGCCGGCGCTAGTGGACAGGAGGCACCTCCACAGGACCACCACACCAGCAGCCCCCCGCAGACAGAGAACAACCCCGCAAGCGGTCCCTGAGATCCAGGAACAAGACAAAGCATGATGCCAAGACCCCCGCCAAGAAATGAGACCACCCTGATTGTCAAACCACTGTCCCACTTTGTAACCCTGTCTATATTGGAACTGCCCCAGCTCCACTTTCTATGCCCATATGGGCAATGCACCTGTGAGACTAATAGACTGGACTCTGCCATGGACATTCCTCCACCATCAACCCTCACCATTTTACAACCCCCTCCAACATTGAGCACTTCAATAAACACCCTTGAAGCACAAAACAATCTTGAGTGAATCTGTGATTTCGAAATTGTGTATTAGCAATGAGAGTGACAAAATGCTTTTTCAAATGTAATGTCAACATACCTATGTCACACAGCTCTAGTCCATGAGGAAACAAAGCAGATGGCACACGTTGGAAACCACACCTGTGAAACCATAAGGGAAATGTACAACTCAGTGACCATGTACTGGTTGAAATCGACAGAAAGTATAGAGGTAGAAATGTTAAAGTGCTTGTAGTAGGCAGGAATGTTTTCTCACCTGTGTGTCACTGGAAATATTGCTGGATGACTGAGTCCCTGTTGTCAATGTCTTCTTCCTCTGCTTCCTCCTCATCACTGTCCACAGGCTCCACAGCTGCCACAACACCACCATCTGAACCATCCTCCTGCAGAAAAGGCACCTGGTGTCGCAAAGCCAAGTTGTGAAGCATACAGTAGGCCACGATGATCTGGCACACCTTCTTTGGTGAGTAGAATAGGGAACCACCTGTCATATGGAGGCACCTGAACCTGGCCTTCAGGAGGCCGAAGGTGCGTTCGATCACCCTCCTAGTCCGCCCATGGGCCTCATTGTAGCGTTCCTCTGCCCTGGTCCTGGGATTCCTCACTGGGGTCAGTAGCCATGACAGGGGTAACCAGAGTCCCCTAATAGCCACACCCGGTGCCTCTGGAGTTGACCCATTACATAAGGGATGCTGCTATTCCGCAGGATGTAGGCGTCATGCAGAGAGCCAGGGAACATAGCATTTACCTGGGAGATGTACTGGTCTGCCAAACATACCATCTGTACATTCATGGAAGGATAACTCTTCCGGTTCCTATACACCTGTTCACTCCTGTGGGGGGGGGACTAGAGCTACATGGGTCCATCAATGGCACCTATGATGTTGGGGATATGTCCCATGGCATAGAAGTCACCTTTCACTGTAGGCAAGTCCTCCACCTGAGGGAAAATGATATAGCTCCGCATGTGTTTCAGAAGGGCAGACAACACTCTGGACAACACGTTGGAAAACATAGGCTGGGACATCCCTGATGCCATGGCCACTGTTGTTTGAAATGACCCACTTGCAAGGAAATGGAGCACTGATAGCACCTGCACTTGAGGGGGGATTCCTGTGGGATGGCGGATTGCTGACATCAGGTCAGGCTCCAACTGGGTACACAGTTCCTGGATTGTGGCACGGTCAAACCTGTAGGTGATTATCAAACTTCTTTCCTCCATTGTCGACAGGTCCACCAGCGGTCAGTACACCGGAGGATTCCACCATCTCCTCACATGTCCCAGCGGATGGTGCCTATGAAGGACAACAGCAAGCACAGAGTCAAACAACTCAGAAGTATGTACCCACAGTCTACACAGAACACCATTCATACATAAAATGTGGGCAGTATTTGTGTTGTGAGACAAGGCCTAGATATGTGTGACGCAGTTGGTAATTAGGCCATGTTGGCCCCTGAAATGGCGGCTGCCTGACCTCTAAACTGGGACAATGGGATGTGAGGTAACTGCGCTGGCATTGTACACCGTTGCGGTAGGCGGTCGAAGACCGCGGCGCAATGCTGCATTGGTTAACATAGGACCCTATGGGTCCCAGGAGCCAATGACGATGTACGCCGGCGGTGATGGTACGCACCGCCGCGGACGTGACCGCCATTTTCTATCTGTTCAATCACTCAATACCTGATCTTCGACAGGAGAGGACCTACACTGCAAGTGCTGCTGTGACCTCGGTCTGGAAGAGACAATGGCTTGTGCGTCTGGGGAAAGGGCCCCTGCCTTTACTGCAGAGGAGTTGGAGAAGCTCGTCGACGGGGTCCTCCCCCAGTACACGCTACTCTACGGTCCTCCAGACCAACAGGTAAGTACACAGGGAGCATGTTGTATGGGCTATGCCTGTGTGGAGAGAGCTGGTTGTAAGAAGGAAGGGGGCAGAGTTCTGCGTGCATGAAGGACTGTGAATGCATGTGCCACATGGCAAGGGTATGGATGTGGGCCACTCACTTTGACGGTGCAGTTGGTAATGACTTCTCTTCTTCCCCTGTACATGTCATGTAGGTCAGCGCCCACCAGAAGAAGGATATTTGGCGTGCCATCGCCAATGACGTCAGGACCCTGGGGGTCCACCACAGACGGAGCACCCACTGCCGGAAAAGATGGTAGGACATTCGCCGCTGGAGCAAGAAGACGGCAGAGGCTCAGCTGGGGATGGCCTCCCAACGTGGGAGGGGTGCCCGTCGAACCATGACCCTCCTGATGTTCTGGATCCTGGCGGTGGCCTATCCTGAGTTGGATGGGCACTTGAGGGCATCACAGCAGACACAAGGGGGTGAGTGCACTATCATTCAGCGGACTTTGAGTGCAGTGAAGGTGTCTTGGTGGGGGAGGAGGGCTGTGGGTTTCCCTAGGCCATGGCGAGCTCCGTAGGCAAGGCCGTTCCGTAAGGCAGGCCATGTGGCACCCCACCCACCTCTGTAGAGTGCCAAGTACAGGTATTCATGACCCTGTATCATCTATGTGTGCAGATGTCGTCCATAGCCATGTATGCCATTTCCCAGGAATTGCATCTGTAGAGGCCAACAGCGCGACATAGTGCAGGGGGCTGCTGTGTCTGTATTGTCCGCCAACGGTAGCGGTAAGCCATGCATTCAACCTGTCTTTCTTCTGTCGTCCTCCCCCTTTTTGTGGTCTCCCTGTTCTTGTGTGCATTAGCATGATCAGGCGGAGGTACAGTAGCACCGGAGCACGAGGGAACTGCATCCCACAGGGCCATGGAGGGCCACACCACGGACTCAGAATACACCAGTGGGACAGAGGGCAAGGGGAGCACCACGGCGGTCACAGGATCTGCAACCAGCAACACAGACTCATCCTCCGATGGGAGCTCCCTTGTGGTGGTGGCAAAATCTGTGCCCCCCACTTCTACAGGTACAGCCGCCACCCCCCCTACCAGCACCACCCTCCCAGCAGCCCCTTAGCATTCGCCCTGTGCCCGCTCACCCAGGAGGGTGGGTATCACCTTCGCCCCAGGCACCTCAGCCCCTGCCCCTGTCACCTCTGCTGTCCTCAGTGAGGAGGCCATTGACCTCCTCAGGTCCCTCACTGTTGGGCAGTCTACCATTTTGAATGTCATCCAGGGTGTAGAAAGGGAGTTGCAACACACAAATGCATTCCTGGAGGGCATTCATTCTGGTCAGGCTGCCCTTCATCGAACCCTGCAAACTCTGGCCTCAGCACTGATGGCAGCCATTGTCCAAGTGTCTAGCCTCCCCCTCCAACTTCCTCCACCCAGACCCAATCCCCTCTACCCCAGCCTATCCCAAGCACACCATCAGACCGGCCTGCACACACCTCACCACACAAGGGAAGCTCAGGCAAACATAAGCACCACACATCCCACAGGCACTCAGACAAGCATCACAAACATACAGACACACCAACATCCACTGCCTCCACTGTGTCCCCCTCCTCCTCGTCTCCCTCCTCCCTCCCAGTCTCGCCTACACTCACACCTGCATGCACTACCACTACAGCCACTACGTCCCGCACCAGCACACCCACAACCACACCCCGCTCACGTGCAGTCACCACCTCCACTACCATTTCCACGTCCTCTGTGTCCTCTCCCAGTGTGTCTGTGACGCCCCCTCTGAAGATACAAAAACGCAGGCACACACCCACCCAACAGCCATCCACCTCACGACAGCCTCCAGCCCATGCACCTGCACCCAAATCCACAAAAGTTACACCTCCTACAACTACCACCTCTTCCTCCACTCCCAAACCCCCTCCAGCTACCCATCCCAGTGTCTCCCAAAAACTTTTCCTGTCCACCCTTAACCTGTTCCCCCCACCCCGTCCAACTCATAGGTCCCGTACTAGCACCTCAGCCAAAAACCTCCGGGACCAGTGATGCCTGTTGTTACAGGTATGTGGAGTGCACCGGCCACCAGGCCAGCCAGTGTGGCACGGAGCCACAGCACAGCCAGTTCCCCCCCTGTGAAGCACCAGAAGTTGGACAGTGCCCGGCGGGAGAGTGGGAAGACTCCATCCAGCAAAGCCGCTCACAGGGGTCCCGGGGTTGTGTCGACTCAGCTGTGACTCCTCCTAAGGTGGGGAAGGGGCAGAAGAAATCTCAAAAGTCTGGGAGGAGCTGCACGGTGGCGAAGACCGCCATCATCCCCGCTGCCCAGGAGGCCTCCGCCAGCCCCATCGTCACTGCCCAGGTGGCCACCGCCAGCCCCATCGTCACTGCCCAGGAGGCCACCGCCAGCCCCAGAGTCACTGGCCAGGAGGCCACCGCCAGCCCCAGAGTCACTGGCCAGGAGGCCACCGCCAGCCTCATCGTCACTGGTCAGGAGCCCACTGCCAGGCCCAGAGTCACTGGCCAGGAGGCCACCGCCAGCCTCATCGTCACTGCCCAGGAGGCCACCGCCAGCCCCAGAGTCACTGGCCAGGAGGCCACCGCCAGCCTCATCGTCACTGCCCAGGAGGCTATCGCCACAGTCACTGCCCAGGAGGCCACCGCCAGAGTCACTGCCCAGGAGGCCACCGCCAGCCCCATCATCACTGCCCAGGAGGCCACCGCCAGCCTCATCATCACTGCCCAGGAGGCCACCGCCACAGTCACTGCCCAGGAGGCCACCGCCAGAGTCACTGCCCAGGAGGCCACCGCCAGCCACAGCCCAGCTGGCCAGGAGGGCCCCGCAAGCCACAGCCCAGCTGACCCATGAAAGACCGTCAGCCACAGCCTAGCTGGCCAGGAGGGCCCCGCAAGCCATAGCCCAGCTGACCCATGAAGGACCGCCAGCCACAGCCCTGCTGGGCAATGAAGGACCGCCTTGGCAAGACCGCTGAACAGGGCAAAGCCCGCCATGGAAAGCACCGCTGAACAGGTCTGACACTGGCAACTCAAGCACCGCTGAACAGGCCAAGGACCGCTGAACAATGCAAAGACCGCCATGGAAAGCACAGCTGAACAGGTCTGACACTGGCAACTCAAGCACCGCTGAACAGGCCAAGGACCACTGAACAGGGCAAAGACCGCCATGGAAAGCACCGCTAGCCCATTTGCGGCAGGGGCAGTGACGCAACTGGGACCGTCACAGGGTGTGTGCTGCACTCTGGGCACCAGTCCTCCTCCAGAACCAGTGGAGAACAGCATCCACTCCATCTGTCCTTGGCAGGATGAAGCACTCTGGGCATCAGTCCCCCTCCAGAACCAGTGGAGAACAGCATCCACTCCGTCTGTCCTGCACAGGATGAAGCACTCTGGGCACCAGTCCCCCTCCAGAACCAGTGGAGACTGTTATCAACTTGAGAGACTGTGGCTTTGCACTCCCCAGGATTGAACAGTGGGCAACCCACCCACTGTAGAGACTTGAGAGACTGTGGCTTTGCGCTCCCCAGGATTGAACAGTGGGCAACCCACCCACTGTAGAGACTTGAGAGACTGTGGCTTTGCACTCCCCAGGATTGAACAGTGGGCAACCCACCCACTGTAGAGTCTTGAGAGACTGTGGCTTTGCACTCCCCAGGATACATCAATGGGCATGGAGCCCCCTTGTGGATCTGGCGTGGTGCACTCATCCGGCTGAGGTTCCCCCCCTTCCCTTCCCCCTGAGGTGCCTGTTGTATTTCTATCTGATGCCCCTGCAGTGTTCTCTCCGTTTGGATCGGGTATCTTGTGTGGGCCTCGCCCATGCATTTTGGGCCCAGTGGTCCACGGACTATGAATGGTGCAATACCTGCACTACTTATAGTGGTGTATATTTTGTTTATTGTGTATATATATATATGTATATATTTGCTTACTGTATTTTGATATATTACAATGGTTCCACTCATTTCCTTTTGTCTTTGCATTCTTCCGGGGGGGGGGGTGTTACTGTAATGTATTGATATGCATTGGTGTGTGTGTTGTAGTGGGTGAGGGTCGGGTGGGGGTTGGGATGCTGGTTGTGTGTGTCCCTGTGTTTTTGCCTCCCCCCTCCCCTATGTCGTAGGTGCAGTACTCACTGTGGTCTTTGCCGCCGGCGTTGATGATCCTCGTAGAGGAGCAGGAAGACTAGCGCTGGCAGAATATGGAGTTCCAGCTCCATGGAGCCCTCCTTCCTCATGGATTGTGTAGAGGTGAGTGTTTTCCCTTTGAAATGGCTGTTTCCGCCGTGTTTTTATCCGCAGTGAATCCGCCCCGGAAAAGGTGGCGGATTGGTAGGTTGTGATACTGTGGGCCGTACATTGTGTTCCGCCTGTCTGTTGGCGGTGACCGCCGCGCTGTTTGTTTCTACCGCCGTGGGGGTCGGAGTGTTAAAGTGGCTGTCTTTGTTGGCTGTTTCCGCCACGGTCATACTTCCAATTTTTTTACTACCGGCCTGTTGGTGGTCTTACCGCCGCTTTAACACCGTCCGCCAGGGTTGTAATGACCACCAAAGTGATTGAAAGAAGAGCTGATGCAATTTGGAGAGCTATGACCATGGATGTGGACCAATGGAGTCTAGTCATATGCCTCACACAGATGCTGCTGCCTTTGATGTTTTCACGCCAGAAGTTATCAAGGAGGACAGTACAATGGGCCAAGCTATCCTGTTATTGCATCTGTACAGGAGCAGCTAACGAAGGTGTCTGAAATGTTTTCATTCAGCGGTGCGAACAAAAACCCAGAAGCACAAGCCTTTGTCACTAGCCTAAGCTATTGTTTGACTTGTAATGCAAAGCTGCAAAATAACATAATTTCATATACAGAGTACATCTGTGACACCCTGCTTGAGCCACGCTACCAAAAAATTCTTCCTGCTATCATTCCTTTTTCTGAAGGGAATGTTTCACAATACAAGAGGTAGATTGCTTAGCAAGCAGGAGAGCTGGAAGAAGAACAACTGGAATTTAGAGTCCTACCCTGCAGTTCGGGGTGCCGCCTTCAACTTCCAGAGAGGACAGTCTTGCCTCACATCCACCAAGCCCACCAACAAGAAAATGGGTGACAACAGCAACAGAAGAATCAGACCCAACCTCTGTATTGGCTTGGTTTCAAGTAGCAGGTCTTAAGTCCTGAGCAGAGGCGAAGAAAAAAGTGGTTGAGCAGGTGGGAACACCAATGACCATTCAGAGGATGTCCAGGAGTATCTGGATGACCAAAAATGGGTTTATTTGGATCAAAACCCATTGGTGTATTGGTATGGGAAGATGTGCCAACGGCCAGAGCTCAGCGATCTCTCTCCTCAAAATGTGGAGAGATTGACCAGGATCAAAATTAACCACCATTTCATACCACCTGATAACACCATTCCTGAAACACCACAGGAGGAGAAAGAGGATGATTGGTCTGAATAAAGCATGTTAGCTGAACAACTTCTGGGTGAACCACCAGAGTTTGGGGATGAACTCTATTTCTCGGATTGAGTATGCCAGTGCCACCACGAGCCTTTTTCATAATTTCTCGTTCAGCTTCATTTTTTCTTTCTGTGTTTTTAAAAAAAATCCTAGGGCAACATTATGTTTGTGTCCGATTTCTGCTGCCTGACCATTGATTTTATAGTCACATACAAGCCCGGATTAGACTTGGACCCTTGGGCAGTGAAGAGCCCCCACATACAGTTCAGTATGTTGCTTCCTGCCTCCCTCACATGCCATTGCCTATCCCCTACATCACCTAGCAGGGCTGCCCTAGAAGATAATTGATTAAAAGACTGCCAGTGCCAATGTCTAATTCCAATTTGCGGACACCATCACAGAGGAGGTATTTTGTTCAGTCAGGGTGCTTGGATTGGAAGAGGTAACTAAGTAATTATTGCACCAATGAGTGAGTGATAACTGATATATGTGGTAGCTGAAAGTGAGGGAACAAATTCAACAAAAATGTAAACTTGCTTCTGATGATTTGGAATGTTTGGGGACTGATGGGTGATAATTTTTTTCTCGAAACTGAATGGCTTTTCATAAGTAGTGACATTTACTTGCAGGATCTACTCCTTTTTTCTGGTTCCTCGTAACAAACCAAATACTTTACTGACAAAACACAAATCTACGCATAAAATACCCCAGTTCTGTTTCTCTATTTGTTCTTCAGCAGTAGTGCACTTCACAAGTCTACCTTGATCGGTTTGGGACTGGGACAGAGTTACTATGAATCTGGGGGAGGAAGATGAAAGGACTCAGGGCGGGACTACCTCAACAGCTAGAAAGGAGAAAGTTTTCAACTTCAAAGAGAACCCATGATAATGGCAAAGACTCTGAGGCCTAGTACTCACTCAGCTCTGTGAACTGGATAGAGGTGCATTGATTTGGAAATGTTGCTGTGTATGTGGTTGCTAGCTTGAATGTTAAACTCCTCTTATGTTCTTGCAGTGCCTCTGAGTCTTCTTGGTACAATTCCGAGTCCTCCTGACTCCTTATGAAGCTAACCTTGCTTTTATTTGTCCTTTTCCTTTAATCTATAATACAGCTCCTGTTTTTTTTTTCAATACGTAGGCCTTCTCCTAGTCCTCTCCTGCACAAACAAAACTTGCAAAGCTCAAGACTCCTGCTTACCTACTGGACAGGTTCAGTCAGGCACCAGAGTGACAGACATGCCAAGAAGAATGGAGAAGCATCACACAATTTGGCAAAACAGTATCATTTTCCTTTTAACAATTATATTGAGTTACATTCAATCTTCCATATTTCAAAACTAGAAGACATAACACTTAGGATGTACTATCTGGGGTTTCTCTGGGGCAGAAGGACTGTTTCCGGTGAATGTAGTGAACTATATCATGCTTTCTTACTTATCCCTTTGTCTCCTTTCACAATAGATTGATGATGGTGTGCTTCGCATCAGCCCAGCAAATATTGTTGTGGTTTCTTTTGTGTAGTGTTAGTCTTTGTTACACCTTTACCCAAATCCTCTTTCCCATCCATTCATTGAGCCCCTAACCCTCTTCCCCCGGGTTGTGTGATTTATTGAGGTGTGACCTAATGTTACACCATAAATTAATCACACACCTGCGGGGGCAGTTGTGGTAAAAGCAAGTAAGCAACACCAACTCACTGCATGACCTTCTATCTTCGATTACCTGAGAAATATTCCGGCCCCATCAACATCTTCATTCATGTCTTGTGTGTGTTTTCTGTAATTGCTTAACATGGTCCAAACACTCTTGAGACTGAGCCCGCTTCTGACTCCATGATTTCATTTACCAAGTTTAGTTTTATTATACTAAAGCACCCCACCATTGCTCAGAAGAAATTGTTATTCCTATATTTTATTATTATATCAGATCTTCTTTGCTGTGTGTCAATACTGTCATTGTGGTAGTCTGGTCTCAGTCTTCCTACAGTTATGATATATGACGATGACCCACTAACTCTATCTTCTTTCAATCAATTTGACAGTGATAGATAACTTTTTTGAATAATCCTGTAATTGGAGTCCACATAGGTGGGAGTGGCACTTTCTGTCAAGTTCTGTCTTCCCTGTTAGCATGCTAACCTGCTTCTACTACTACCTACCTACCACCCCCTTAAGATGCCATCTTGGGAAAACCCTGCAGTAAGAAGAAGACTCCCTAACTTCATCTATTCAGGTAGGAGAAGTACGATGGATTGAAGTGAACTTGTTTAGTTAGTATTTAACTCCCACTGAGATGATTCTGTCTGTGTGTCCTGGGTTTTTGTGGGCAAAATAGGCAAGGGCAATTATCCCCTAGTGGTCAGTATATAAGTTGCAGAGGGCAATAGAACAAGGGTCTAAGTAAATGACATACATTATTTTTAGCAGATTAAAAATAACAGGCTACAGTAAAAGACAGCAGTGCAAATTAAAAGTCTAAAACACTAAAATAAAGATTTGAGACACAAATGAAGTAAAAAAATAATATCCCCTTTATTCTTTACAAATATAAAACCCTCTCTCTCCAACAGTCCCACCCCTCTCCAGGAACAAATATAACCCTGTCCCCAAAAAGTCAAACGAAAAGTCCAAACTTGAAGTCCATCCCAACTCCCTCCCCACCCTCAACACGTCCCTCCCATCAAAACAAAAAAAGAAATGTAAAAAGTGCTTAAAAATGTAATTGTTTATATGGGTCCATAGCTGGTTAATGCTCTGTTCTATCCTGGCGAGCCGGCACTCCAAATAGGCCGTCGGCTGCAGGATGTGTCTTTGAAAATTGCCCTGTTAGAGCGGGACGGTGCAGCAGCAGGTGCAGTCATAGACCCTGACTGCTGGTGATGGGGCTGATAGTGACGCAGCATCAATGTAGTGGATGGGAGACTGGCATGCTTTTCTGCTAGGTCCTGAGTCCGAAGCAGCTGTTTCGGCCTCTTCCTCCTCCAGGATCACGAGGATCTAGTACTCATACCAAATGTTTCCCAGCCACTGCTGATGCAAATGGGCCACTATCTCCTGCCTAGTTGGTGGTAGTTGTCGGGCAGGAGTAGTTATATTGAGAAAAAAGAAGAATACCAAAAGTCAAATTGTAAACAATTGTCTGAACAAACACTTGTTCAAATTATAGATAGTGGGTGGCACAATAGCACTACATTGCTGGTCCCCTAGGGTTGATGGAATTTGATGTGATTATTATTTATGATTAGGAGAGACACAAGGTCAATATGTTATTTGTTTACCTACACATGCCTCACATAGGAAACTCTAACTGTCTGGTAGAAAAGAATTAATTAAGGAAGAATAAGACCAGATTAAAAAGCTGGTGATGTAATTTTTTTCTTTTAAAGAATTTTCTAGTACCAAATTAGACACATTTAGTGGAAAAATAAAACCGGACTACCTCTCATTAAGATTAGTAAGGCATCATCCACCATGAAGTCCAAGTTGCTGTGGCAAATTATTGGAGGCATGCTAGCCAGCGCTTCAAGTACGCTGCTAGTGTCTGCAGCTCGGGCAGCTGTAGCTGACATTTATCTATCCCACATGCCTTTTACTCAGTTTACTTTCTACTCTGACTCCAAAGAGGCAGATGAATAAATAAGATAAATCACTCATGTTTTGTATAAAATGCAGATATATTTTCCTGTCTGCCGTAAGTAGATGGGGGAAGGATGCACTGCACTGCATGGAAAGGAATGGACTATATAGATTGTATTTGGCACGTTTGTCACAGAGTATCCCCTGCGCCAAGCTTGAAATCAAATTGTGCATTTACTACTCCCACTTTACTCACTGGTCTTGCCCACCATCACAAATTCTTTCCAACACATTGATTTGCTGGGCAGTAAGGAAAGTAAAGAAACTTGACTTACTTTACTGCAGAGTGAAGCAGGTTGATTAGGGAGGTAGGAAAGCTTTCACTATAGAAGAATAGAGGGGCATTACAGATCTATCTACGAATAAAGAGCTCCTTACTTTATTCATCCAAGTAATTATTCAATCGTCCTTTCATTCTTCCCTTATCTAGAGTATACACCCATACCCACAATGATTTAAGCTTTATAATCTCTCATCCATCCATTCAATACACACAATATCCATCCTTTCTTTCAAGCATCCTTTCACCCATCCATCTATTTACCCAATACCAATACTCATCAAGTCACCATTTGTAGCATACATTATGTGTGCTTTGGCTGAGTTGCAGATAGAAGAGGCCATAAGTAACCCAGCCACTGCTGAAGCTGTAATGCAGGGAGTTCATGAATCTGATCATGAAAACGCCCTTGTAGCTAGTGAGTAACAGTAATTGTCAATAAGCAAGCATTTTGTCTTACCAGTACCCGTCCCTGCTGCCATGTCTCCCCCTGCTCCATCTGCTTCTACAATGGTGGAACTTGAGCCGGCTCCTCCTATTCCACTGGTGGTTGATGTGACTATAAAAAAAAACAGTATACAGTTTTTAGATGCCAGATTCTTAATATAAAAAAATAAAAAAATGCAACCACAATTGTTACAGTTCGGTTAGCTCTGCAGTATCGTCTGTCTCCCATATGAACTAGCATGCAGAATGGCAGCACTTTGCAGGAACAAATGTTGCAGCAGACACCATCACAGGCCACGTGTGACATCTGTCATAAAAAACCTCATACTCTCAAGTGTAAATGTCTCAATGTCATTAGTAAAAAATGCATTTATGCATGTGTGGGGATACACAACACCGCATACATATAACACCTTTCCTGGGCTGATTGATGTAACTACCACACCTGGCCACAGTTGACACAATGCACATTTACCATGCTTTGCACAGCAATACTATGAAGTTCAAAGACCTGTCAAAAAACATAATAAACTGCTGAAGTAGCAATGCATGGCAGTAACCAGAGTAGTAAAACAAGGGAGATGTTTGTGAACCATCACATCATGAATACAGAGACTGCTAATTTGTGAAGACAGCATTTCAACATGCAAGCACAAATGTATGTGTAAATACACAATTTCATTGATCCTGGTGCAATGACGATATTGGGTTGGAAATTTTCCCTGCATGGTAAGAGCAGTGTACCCCTGGCCTTAGTGTCCATCAGTATGTCTGTGTGGCTTAATAATTATGGTACATTCCCAAAGGGAAACATGGAATATGTGTGTGTGCCATGCCACACTACTGTGACATTAATTAAATTTGGTTTGACTAGGAGGGCCACACAAAAACCTGTCCTCAATCTTGATGTATGCCACTGCCTTTGACAGGAGTATGGCAGAGATAAAGTGGTTGTGGGAGCATACTGTGTTGTGAATAATAGTGGTGAACATGACCATTCAACCCTGGTTCACTGCAGTGAGGCCTACTGGCTCAGTCACCTCTTTTAAAGCTCTGTTGCTGTGTGTTACACTCACCCCTGCCCAACATTAGGTTGATCTGTAAACATGTGCATGATAAAACCATGTGTAGAGTGCATGTGCCTGTGAAAGACATATGCAACACATAGGCTGAAACGTGGAACAGTGTGCACATGGTTAATGTGTGTGTGCTGGTAGTGTGTGTTCAAAGCAAAACCCTCAACTACAGTACAAATTTGACTTTAAAGCTAAACACTGTGTGCAGATTGAGTGTGTGTGCTGCATGTCAGTATGCTAATGGTGGCATGATACATGTGGATTACAGTAATGGTCACTGAATGTACTATGACTGTGCACTGACTGCCAAAGTGGCTGCCCAAGTATATTACATGGAGGAGCTTAGCTCATATTGGGCCTCAATACGACCCTGGCGGCCGGCGGAAAGCAGGCAGTAACACCACTAACAGGCTGGTGGTGTTCCACCAGCTATTATGACCGTAGCGCAATAGCCACAGCCATACCGCAGGCCCCTCCACTATACTGCCAGGCTTTCGCCTGGCGGTCATAATCCCAAACACCGCTGCCTTGGGGATTATGAGTCCCCGACCGCCAGCCTGGCCACGGCGGTAAACACCGCCATGGAAAGGCTGGCAGTAAGGGGGACTTAGGGTGCCCCTGGGGGCCCCTGCACTGCCCATGCACTTGCATGGGCAGTGCAGGGGCCCCCTGGCATAGCCCCATTGCGCATTTCATGCCTGAATTTCAAGCAGTGAAATGTGCGACGGGTGCTACTGCACCCGCTGCACATCAGCATTGCCGCCGGCTCTATTACGAGCCGGCAGCAATGTGGATGTGACTTTTCCGTTGGGCCAGCGGACATTAACACTGTTACCGTCCACTGGCCCAGTGGAAAAGTCGAAATAGGGAGCCAGAAATACCGCCAGCTATTATGACCGTGGCACAACAGCCATGGCCATACCGCCGGCCCCTCCACTATACCACCAGGTTTTTGCCTGGCGGTCATAATCCCTTAGGGCAGCAGTGCAAGCACCTCTGCCCTGGTGATTATGAGTCCTCGACCGCCAGCCTGGCCACGGTGGTAAACACCGCCATGGAAAGGCTGGTGGTAAGGGGGGCCTGGGGTGCCCCTGGGGGCCCCTGCACTGCCCATGCACTTGGCATGGGCAGTGCAGGGGCCCCCAGGCATAGCCCCATCACGCATTTCACTGCCCGAATTTCGAGCAGTGAAATGTGCGACAGGTGCTACTGCACCCACTGCACATCAGCGTTGCCACCGGCTCTATTACGAGCCAGAAGCAATGTTGATGTGACTTTTCCGCTGGGCAAGCAGACGGTAACACTGTTACCAGCCGCTGGCCCAGCAAAAAAGTCAAAATAGGGTGCCAGAAATACCGCCAGCACTGGTGGTATTCTGGCAACCACTGCCTCGGCGGTCTTCTGAGAAGACCGCAGAGGTTGTAATGAGGGCCATTGTGTGTAAGACATGGCTTATGGAGCTGGACAGTCCAACGAAGCTGTAGGCTGGGTGGCAGATACACTGGAGTATGTCTGACCCAGCCTGTGCTTCCCTGAGTGTGTACTGCATCTGTGATAAATCACAATGAAGGGGCCTCAACACATCGCAAGAAGAGAGAGATTGAGCTGATTAGGGAATCTAAAAGAGTGGACATAGGCCTGAGGACCAACTTTACATGGACATATGATGATGGCAGATATTACGGTGTGTACCCAGGTAATGTATATGCAAATTGATGTATTAGCAATCAGGTATGGATTTCTTGTTTGCTGTGCTGCACATGCATCCTTTGAACCCGGAGTGACTCCAAGGGCAATTTGCCTGGTCTGCTGTCATGAAGTTTCTTCGACATGAAAGACTTCCATTCACCAAGCTGCAGCACCTGGGCAAAGCCACCTGTCACTCTTACCTGTCAAATGGCGCTACCCCAGTCCTGGATTAATGGAACTGAGCCTAAGGCATTTGTTCCAGCTGAAGTCACGCTTCTACAGTAGTTCCTGTGTATCGCCCCTGTTTCACAGGTCAGAACCTGAACATCGCCTCTGTTCCATGGGTCGGGCCCCACACATTGCATCAGTTTCATGGGTCAGAACTCATGCATCACTGCCATTGCATGGAACTTACTGTAGCTGCAGAAGTAAATGCACAGTGCATGCAACATGCAATGTACATTTGCTTAGCAATGCATCAGAAAAATTGATGCAAATGTCTAAAAAACATGCTGGTTACACACAGGACATGACACAATGGGTGTGGCAGACAGTTTACTAGGAAGTGTGAAGGTTAGTATGAATTTCTGTGAAAGCCTTTTAGTGTGAGCTGGTTGGAGGTGTTTGGAGAGTGTCTGGAGGAGTTTTTGCAGTTTGTGGTCTAGTCGGTGTCTGGTGTGACCCTGTCCTCTGTTAATTGTGTCATTTTTGAGTGCTTTTGTGGGCTATTGTAAAAGTATATCTTTCTATTTTTGCCTGTTCATAAATTTTGGGGGGTTTGTAGATTAGGTATAGTTAATTGTTTAAGGGGTGTTTTTGGGGGGTTTTGTTTGTTAAGTGGAGATCGGGTTCAGTCGGAGAAGAGAATGGGAAAGAATTTTACCGAGGAAGCAGTTGGGGGCCTAATTTGACTCATTATGTGCTACCTGCCACTCATAGTGACCTTGGGGGGGAGTTCAGCAAAGGCTACTGCCAAATAACAATAAAGACCATTGGGGGTGGGTGCGTTCGCACATAGATCTTGTGTTTGGAGTAGATTGCACCATCTCCCAACTGAAGCATCAGTGGACTGATGTTGTGGCATGTGAGGCTGCTGTGGTTGACCTGCTGGGTCTAGAGATTGGAGGCCCTGTAGGAATGTATTTATGTACTCTCTGCATGTAGGTATGTTGATGTAGTAGTTAGGCTAAACTTACACATCAAAGTGGCTGATTGTCAATCGGTGTGGTGGATAATACACAATGCAACTTGCTTCTAGTTCAAGGCTAAACTTAGAGTGCAATTATTTAAACAAACAAGGCGACTTTGTGTGCGTCAGGGTAGCTTTATAAATCCAGTGTAATTAAAACAGGGCTAATTGCTGCATTGCTACACCCTGGCCCAGGGGGCTGCTCTATGGGCTGTAAATGTGTGTTCACATTTAAAACACATAGGTTTTGATCATTCCCAGATGTGAAAGATCAGGGAATGCTCCAGAAATGCTCCTCCTCCTCAGTTGATGGGTAAGGAGGAGATATATGTTTAATTCCTTTTTTATTTTAAACTTCTTACGCATGCTACATTATGTAGCACATGTAGACAGCTGAATATGCCTCAGTCAATTGTTTTTGTGCAGGAAAGTTCCCCTTCCGGTACAAAACAATACCAATCTGTTTACAAGGCATGAACCCTTCCACCATGTTGCAAGGTTGCAGGCATTCTCTCTTGTCAGCACTTTGTGACCTAGAGCTATGAAAAGTCTGATATAGTCCCTATAATGTTACATGCACTGGATATCTGTCAGTTCCCATCCCAGGTCAACTTTGTTCTGCCTACTGCTAATGTTTTCACCTTTGTGGCATGGTGCAAGGTGGCCTGAGATTATGTTGGCCAGCAGTACTTAAAACATCACATGCCTGAGGCATGCTTAAGGCATGTGATGTTAGATACCACTGACCTTCAGCATCCATCCAGCGCAGCCCTGCAAGGTGACTTGCTGCATCCCATAGTCATACAATTTATACATATGTATGTCAAGAGTGTTTAGTTTCTAAGTACACTGAGATATTGTATTTATTGTACTTTGTTTTTGCCAAGTGTAATTGCACTATTTACAATGCAATGTCTACATCTTTGTCTTGTAGGTGGACATGCCCCATTCACCCGGGATGAAGGAGACAGCTTCCGGGATCCAAATCGAACAAGTAAGTTTCATGAGCATATGGTTGTAGCTCTGCGACGTTTGTGTATGGTCCATGATTGTTGTAACATTGTAATGTGTAATTGGAGGTATGTATCACCTGCAACCAAATTACAGTCAGTGTGGCAACAAAACAGCAGGGACCACAGATTCATGTAGAATTGTCAGGGATGCATGTTATTGTGAAGATAGGGGCAATATATGCAGTCCCACAGGATTTATGCATTTATTTGTCTGTGGTAATGTTTGCATATCTATATGTTTATGCATTTGACACATGTACCCTCACCTGGCACTTAATATGCAGATGTTCAATGCAAACAATTTTGCTTGAACCACAAATGGCACAAAACTCACAATCAGTGTTTCAATACATGTTTCAGCAAAGGGGAATGACCTTAGCAAAGCTTGTCTGTGCATGTTTCTGTTGCCTATGTCCGTATTTGAGTATGAAACTGGTGCTGATAAAATGTTAACAATACCCACACAGTGTTACTAAGTGTGAACATGAAGATATAATGAAATGAGAATATTACAAACTGCGTCTTTATACCACATTTTTGTGTTATCTTGTATCATGCTACACTCCAAAGTGCTGCCTAAGTTTAAACTCTCCTCCTATATATTTTTAATGTGACTGAATATAGGTGTGGTAAAGAGTCCTGCTGATCAACACTTAAAATCTTTGTTGACTCATACCTGTCATAGTCCATGTGCGTCAATTCAAAAGCCAAACTGTGAAAACATGGAGGACAGTGTCAGCAGGGTAGCCATCACATTCTTGAGCTTTCAGCAATGATAGATGCTGGGAATTTGGCAGTGACATTCCAAAGTTTATCCACATCATTTATTTGACATATGAAAGCATACAAATGACATCTCAACATGTGTTTCTCTAGGGTGATAGTCAAATGTAGTTAAGTATGTATAAAACAGCTTTTGTAAATTTACCTTAGGTGTGGCTGTTGTAATCCTGCCTCAGGGATGCCTTAGACTCCCTTAGAAATGTCCATGACATGCATATGTGTAAGGGAGTGACTGAGTAACAATAACATTGAGGCCCTGGTGGCTGCATGGATGTAGGCCTGCTACTCTATTGATCCATGCTGTTGTAGAATTCATTAACAGAGGGCCATTGTGGGGCCTATTTAAAACCAGTTGGAGTCACTCTTGCACCATGCGAAGTGGTGCGAGAGCAGTGCAAAACTTAAATCTGATTCATGAAGCCCAGCAAGACCACTTTGTGAGGCCCTGAGTGCCTCCATAAATCTTGAGTAAGGCAATGCAGCCCCAGGGAAGGCATTCCATGGGTGATGCATGTGTGTTCCTACGCCACTTTCATGGTTTTTGATGTATTGCTAGATTTACCAGAAAAGGTAGACTGGGGAATATCCTAAACAAATATGCCTTCTCAGGTGAGGGGCAACAAGGAGAAATACCTTTATTTCTCCTCTTCAGGTCTTTTTTCTATGTGTCCTGCATTTGGCAGCACACATAGAAAGAGGAATATGCCTCTCAAGATTTCTTTTGTGCAGGAAAGTGCCTCTTCCTGCACCATAAAAATCCTGAATGCAACACATACATCCTTGCATCATGTTGCAACATGTAACCTATCAAAGTTTTTCTAAAGATGATTACTCCTGCATACATACATAACCTCCTGAGATGCATTTACATATTTTATGTTTGTGCTGACGAATGTAGACCGTAGACCGGGGCGCATAAGAGTACATAAAATTAGATATATAAAGGTGAACATGGTTCCCAGGTGCTTAATATCAGAAATCAATGTATTTGGCTCTCTATGGAGTGGCTACCTGAAGTGAAGTCAGCAATGTGTGTTGCCTTGTGTAACTCCAGATGAGTTATGCAGTGCAGAAGCAGATAAGCTGTACTTACCTTATGACCGCTCACGAATGTTTGTGACTAATATTCCTCCCCTTACATGAGGCTAGACCAACACCAAAAGTGTACTTTTATGGATCATGTCTACACCTTACTATTGCCCCATTGTCATATTTGAAAATCACTGTTATTAGTGATATACTTGATATCATATTGTGGATAACTTTACATATTGGACTCCTACACTGACCTCATTTGGGTCAGACTCATATGTATTAGGAGATGCCTTTGTACTGATGTTGTATTGTCTACATCTGTATCTTAGAATTTGGTGTTGGTCTGGACTCCCACTTATGATAGCATGGCAATGTCAGCCAAATTGTGGAAAAATTGTGCACATTTGCAATTTGATGTTATATGTGTCTAATTTTACTCCCTAGATAGCAGGGACAGCTGACAGGGCAAGGACTTTTGAGCGCAGATCGGACCAGTACAGGCACATCCAGAAAATTGCCAATCCCTACTATAAGATGCCTACAGTTTACCAAAGGTTCCAATGAATTATGGAAGAGTGGGAGCAGGTTGCAACACAAGATACGAGCTGCACAACAATAATCTGTGGGTGCCCTACAGCAGCTACATGTGAGCGCATAGGACACAGCGGGACCCTCTAAGTGTGTCACACGTGCCACAGAGACAGCCAACAATGACCAGCCATCGTTGATCATCTACTCTCAATTACATCTTGCTGATACATATGCAGAGTTGAAACTGGAGGATGGCTGGAATCGAAAGGGAGCAGGCCAGCATCAAGGAAATTCTTTTAACTTGCCAGAGGGCCCTGGAGAGGAAAGCAAGCCAACTCAGACTCTCTCCCTCTTTCTATTGACTTTCCTTGTGGTTTTATATTGATATTTGCTATAGTTAGTAGTGTTAGTGTTAGTTAGGGCATACTAAAGGTGTAAGTTTAATGTAGTTAAGTGTTAGTTAATCAATATTTCAGTATTTTGTGGTTGTAAGGTCTGTTTTTACAATTTGGTTCTTTTAAGTGGGTTTTGCGTTAATGTTTTGTGTTTAGAAAATGCAAACAATTATAAAACAAAAAAAAAAAAAAATATATATATATATATATATATATATATATATATATATATATATATATATATATATTTAGGATGACATGTTTAGGATGTATTTGTTGTTTGTATTGTACTGTATGTGTATTAAGGGAGGTGGGGGGTGAAATTTAACTTGTCATGTGTGTCTAGAGGTTAAGCTAAGTTTAGAATAATGAACTTATTATAGGTTAGTGTTGAGGTTAGTATGTGTAGGGTAGATAGGTTTAGGTAGTTTTACTAGGTAGTAGGTCTTTAAGATTAAAATGTTTTTCATTGTTGTCTAGTTTGTTGTCATTTAATTGAAAAGAGCTGGTACCATTTGTGTCAAGGATTTTGTGAACATGTTGTACAAACTGACCTGATAGTTGTAGTATATGTTGCTTTCACAGAAGCCTATGGACAAATGTTATTTGTCATCAGATTTGATTCCTGTAGGGACCCATTTACATACTTGAGACACAATAAGTGTGACTCAGAAATTGAAGTAACACACGGCACAACTATTCACCTATTGAAGCACTGTTTGATAAAGTGAGTGGGTATGCAAGTGTTGAATTCAACTTTATGACACAGAATGGTGCTCATTGCCTGCATTTTGACATAAACTAACATTGTGCAAGGATGTCTGCATTGTAGTGTGGATTTTACTTGCCCATGAAGTTACACATACCTGGACAATGTACATCTCAATTCAATTTCCATGTGTGCTTTGTGTTCCACATCATGCACCTCACGTGTCAAAAGACAACCCTAATGTATTTATTAGCATATTTCTCCACTCCTCCCTGTGTGTGTGTGGGGAGGGGGTCATTTAGGCAGACTCACTGGTGTCCCATCAGAGGTAACACTGTATGATCATAAGATCAGGTATGTGGTTGCACTCACAATCTAGATATGTGAGTCCTCTCTGTGGGTAACAGCAGACATATATTTGAGCTGGGGTTGACATATTCAGCACTTATGAGCATTCACAGGGAGGCAAGGTGCAGTTACAAGTCTAGGGCACCCTCATTTACAGGATTAGCTTGCCCTTGTCCGTCCTTCTGTGGCATATGTGCAATGCAAAAACATGTCAACAATGGACATAGGAATCTGTCTAATACAGGTACACCAATCAAGGTTTTGGTGTTGTTTAGTATCATTTTGTAGTCCAGGGATGTTTATTAGTAAGTAAATAATGTATTATTCAACATTGCTACTTTATTGCTGACATTAGTTATGCTGTTTTAACCTCACATGCCTCACACATCACACGTAAGTTTGGAAAATATGAATGTACTTAGCAAGTAGGTTCTCACTGTGTGTCTATCATGAAACTCTATCTTGTTGATACATTCTGACATGGAATTACTAAAGTACACGTTGCTAATCAGGACACTGCAGTGGGTGGAACTGGGTGTGTGTGTGTGCATATGCCAAGGCACCATGTCCAAATCAGTTTAGCTCAATTTTCTTCATATTCACAAAAGGTACATTGGTGTTAGGATTTCCAATATGTTTGTAGACCTTTTGGGTACAACCATAGAATACTTAATATGGTTATAACTAATCCGATTTATTATTTTGTAGATATTCCTAATCTGACTTCCACATGTGAGTTGTTTTGGGCTCACAAAATACCATATACACATAGTAAAAAAAAAGCAAAGATTGAGTAGTTACAAATCATTTTCCCATGGAATAAAATAACTTCATTTGTCTCATGACTTCAAAAAGAAGTAAAATGTTGCCTTTAGGGGGGTGTTGATATTGATTTAGATGACCAAGTGGACAAAATCAAATTGCTGAACAAACAAATAGTACTGTCCTGGCTGCACAAGAGGGTGGCATGATGTCAGATACAGGACTGATTTCAAAGCTGCCCAGTCACAAATGTTCACTGGGATGTTCTTCTTCAAAAACTGGGCAAATCAACATATTTCTCATTTGATGCATGTTCGACCTCCCCTTCATTTTGTGGGGTTTGAATGGGAGGCACACACATCAGAGGTAGAAGATGTGACTCCCTTGTTCCCAACATTTGTGAGTGATAATAAGGCAGCATGGTTGTCTCTGGCAAGGGTTCGCTGGCATGCCAACAATGCAACAATGTTACTGTTGAAGGCATTGTTGCTATGAAGGAGTCTGACTTGGCCTCCAGGGACTGGATAGAGGTATTGATGCCCCCAGCTGCCTATCAACTTTACTGGTGTCTTATGTAGCAGGCTAGTGTTGTTGTTCCTTCTGTATCATCACACCAGTGATGTCAGATAGGGACTCATCAATCTGATGGAGCCAAGTGTAGGTGTCTGTGATGGCTTTTGACAAACCCTTATTAGGGTGAATAGCAGAGTTCAGGATGGTGTTAGTCGAAATAAAAATTGCCATGTCTTGGTCAGTGCTGCTATGCAAACAGATGGCTAGAGCGAAAGCAGATGCCCTTGTTACTTGTCAGAATGGTATCTGCTGTGGTGCCAAAAAGCCATTTTTGATACATTGCATGTAGACAGCACAAACATGTAAAATATGGTCCATACTTGCACTCACTCATTCAGGGAGGTTAGGGCTTGAAGCTGGTGAGCTGTGTTGGGATGTGTTAAGTTTATACAAATAGTTCACCTAGTGAATACTGAGGCTGTGTGGAGAACATACATGCATGCCATGTGAAAAACAACTATAGTACAACATGGCCATATATACTTGGAGACATTTCCCTGTGTGCTTGAATATGTAGAAAGAAAATGTCTGAATGTTGCAGAAATCTCATATCTCATAGTCATTCATGAAATCCTCTAAATATAGCAATATATCTTTCCAAAGGGCCTGATACCAACTCAGAGTTGATCAGCCTGTCATGATGGCCAACCTTTGGAGCACACCACCATGTCCCCATGGATGATGGCATCTTCCAGCAGCACCTGGACTCTTTTGACAATTTTCCTCCAGAAATGGCGGAAATGGCAAGGGTAGATGACATTGAGGGGTCTCCAAATCAACCAACAAACACAGAACATGGGCCATTGACGATGACATGCTTGCTACAGATACTGAGGGCCCCCAAGTTGGTTTTCAGTGGCAAATGGTAATAGTCCAGCAGAAGATGGCTGATGAGGCCTGGGCAGGGATCGAGACCATAGCGGGCTCTCTTGAGGAAGTCCTTAGGTGTCTTAGCAGCACTACACAGCAAGCTGCCTTGGTGTACTGTCTTGCATGAAATTTGTGCAGTATTTGACCTTGGGTTAATCTTTCAGATACATCCACACAAAACCACACATCAAGCCACCTTGGGGTATTGCATGTAAGAGGAAGGTCTGGTACAAAGCCTTAATCCAAATTTGACCGATAAATCGTGAAGGTTTACAACACACATAGGGGGTGATTCTAACCCTGGCGGTCGGTGTTAAAGCGGCGGCCAACCCGCCAACAGGCTGGCGGTAAAAAAAATGGGATTCTGAGCCTGGCGGGAACCGCCAACACTGACAGCCACCTTAACACTCCGACCGCCACGGCGGTACAAACAAACAGCGCGGCGGTCACTGCCAACAGACAGGCGGCAGACAATGTACCGCCCACACTATTCCAACTCACCAATACGCCACCTTTTCCGGGGCGGGAGCACCGCCGATTAAAACACGGCGGAAACAGACTACGGACGGGAAAACGCTCACCACTACGCACTCCAGGAGGAAGGAGGACAGCATGGAACCCGAATTAAACATCCTACCTGCTCTCGTCTACCTTCTCATCTACCACGAGTACGAAGTCCGGCGCAGACGACAACGGTGAGTACTGCACCTACGACACACGGGAGGGGGAGGACGAAAGGTTACGGGCACACACATATGCGACCCCCCCCCCCCAACTATGTACTCACCAATGCAGAGCACCAAGTCACAGTGACACCACCCAAACACACCTGAAAAATGCTAGGACATAATCATATTTGGAATAAATATTTATGTACCAAAAAGCTCCAGAAAATTATCGTACAACCATGAAAGATATTCACAACAAAACTAATGACATACACATCAGTGTATAACTGAAGTACCAAGTCCTGCACATCCTACGAATTCAGCATGTCCGTGGGCCAAAGTCTTGAGAAATAAGGGCAAAGCCCACACAGGAGACCTGAGTCCTTTGGAGAGAACACTGCAGGGGCATCAGATGTAAAAACTACAGGCACCTCAGGGGGAAGGGAAGGGGGGGGCACCACAGCCACATGAGTCCACGACGCCAGATCCACGAGGAGCCACCATGCCCGCATGTCTCTACAGTGGGTGGGCTGCCCACTGGACCATCCTGGGGAGTGCAAAGCCACAGTCTCTCAATGTCTCTACAGTGGGTGGGCTGCCCACTGGACCATCCTGGGGAGTGCAAAGCCACAGTCTCTCAATGTCTCTACAGTGGGTGGGCTGCCCACTGGACCATCCTGGGGAGTGCAAAGCCACAGTCCATCAGGTGGATGACAGTCTCCACTGGTCAAGGAGGAGGCATGGTGGGCACAGTGAACCATAAACGGTGCTTGAGACGGCGGTGCCCAGCGGAGCGGTGCTTGAGATGGCGGTGCCCAGCGGAGCGGTGCTTGAGAGGAAGGGCCCAGCGGAGCGGTGCTTGAGATGAAGGGCCCAGCGGAGCGGTGCTTGAGACGGCGGTGCCCAGCGGAGCGGTGCTTGAGAGGAAGGGCCCAGCGGAGCGGTGCTTGAGAGGAAGGGCCCAGCGGAGCGGTGCTTGAGATGAAGGGCCCAGCGGAGCGGTGCTTGAGAGGAAGGGCCCAGCGGAGCGGTGATTGAGACGGCGGTGCCCAGCGGAGCGGTGCTTGAGAGGAAGGGCCCAGCGGAGCGGTGCTTGAGATGAAGGGCCCAGCGGAGCGGTGCTTGAGAGGAAGGGCCCAGCGGAGCGGTGCTTGAGACGGCGGTGCCCAGCGGAGCGGTGCTTGAGAGGAAGGGCCCAGCGGAGCGGTGCTTGAGATGAAGGGCCCAGCGGAGCGGTGCTTGAGAGGAAGGGCCCAGCGGAGCGGTGCTTGAGATGAAGGGCCCAGCGGAGCGGTGCTTGAGAGGAAGGGCCCAGCGGAGCGGTGCTTGAGACGGCGGTGCCCAGCGGAGCGGTGCTTGAGAGGAAGGGCCCAGCGGAGCGGTGCTTGAGAGGAAGGGCCCAGCGGAGCGGTGCTTGAGACGGCAGTGCCCAGCGGAGCGGTGCTTGAGAGGAAGGGCCCAGCGGAGCGGTGCTTGAGATGAAGGGACCAGCGGAGCGGTGCTTGAGAGGAAGGGCCCAGCGGAGCGGTGCTTGAGACGGCGGTGCCCAGCGGAGGGGTGTTTGAGAGGAAGGGCCCAGCGGAGCGGTGCTTGAGATGAAGGGCCCAGCGGAGCGGTGCTTGAGAGGAAGGGCCCAGCGGAGCGGTGCTTGAGACGGCGGTGCCCAGCGGAGCGGTGCTTGAGAGGAAGGGCCCAGCGGAGCGGTGCTTGAGATGAAGGGCCCAGTGGAGCGGTGCTTGAGACGGCGGTGCCCAGCGTAGCGGTGCTTGAGAGGAATGGCCCAGCGGAGCGGTGCTTGAGATGGCGGTGCCCAGCGGAGCGGTGCTTGAGAGGAATGGCCCAGCGGAGCGGTGCTTGAGACGGCGGTGCCCAGCGGAGCGGTGCTTGAGAGGAAGGGCCCAGCGGAGCGGTGCTTGAGACGGCGATGCCCAGCGGAGCGGTGCTTGAGAGGAAGGGCCCAGCGGAGCGGTGCTTGAGAGGAAGGGCCCAGCGGAGCGGTGATTGAGATGAAGGGCCCAGCGGAGCGGTGCTTGAGACGGCGGTGCCCAGCGTAGCGGTGCTTGAAAGGAAGGGCCCAGCGGAGCGGTGCTTTTGACGGCGGTGCCCAGCGGAGCGGTGCTTGAGAGGAAGGGCCCAGCGGAGCGGTGCTTGAGAGGAAGGGCCCAGCGGAGCGGTGCTTGAGATGAAGGGCCCAGCGGAGCGGTGCTTGAGACGGCGGTGCCCAGCGGAGCAGTGCTTGAGAGGAAGGGCCCAGCGGAGCGGTGCTTGAGACGGCGATGCCCAGCGGAGCGGTGCTTCAGAGGAAGGGCCCAGCGGAGCGGTGCTTGAGAGGAAGGGCCCAGCGGAGCGGTGCTTGAGATGAAGGGCCCAGCGGAGCGGTGCTTGAGACGGCGGTGCCCAGCGTAGCGGTGCTTGAAAGGAAGGGCCCAGCGGAGCGGTGCTTGAGACGGCGGTGCCCAGCGGAGCGGTGCTTGAGAGGAAGGGCCCAGCGGAGCGGTGCTTGAGAGGAAGGGCCCAGAGGAGCGGTGCTTGAGATGAAGGGCCCAGCGGAGCGGTGCTTGAGACGGCGGTGCCCAGCGGAGCAGTGCTTGAGAGGAAGGGCCCAGCGGAGCGGTGCTTGAGACGGCGATGCCCAGCGGAGCGGTGCTTGAGAGGAAGGGCCCAGCGGAGCGGTGCTTGAGAGGAAGGGCCAGCGGAGCGGTGCTTGAGATGAAGGGCCCAGCGGAGCGGTGCTTGAGAGGAAGGGCCCAGCGGAGCGGTGCTTGAGACGGCGGTGCCCAGCGGAGCGGTGCTTGAGATGAAGGGCCCAGCGTAGCGGTGCTTGAGATGAAGGGCCCAGCGGAGCGGTGCTTGAGAGGAAGGGCCCAGCGGAGCGGTGCTTGAGACGGCGGTGCCCAGCGGAGCGGTGCTTGAGAGGAAGGGCCCAGCGGAGCGGTGCTTGAGATGAAGGTCCCAGCGGAGCGGTGCTTGAGACGGCGGTGCCCAGCGTAGCGGTGCTTGAGAGGAATGGCCCAGCGGAGCGGTGCTTCAGACGGCGGTGCCCAGCGGAGCGGTGCTTGAGAGGAAGGGCCCAGCGGAGCGGTGCTTGAGATGAAGGGCCCAGCGGAGCGGTGCTTGAGACGGCGGTGCCCAGCGTAGCGGTGCTTGAGAGGAATGGCCCAGCCGAGCGGTGCTTGAGACGGCGGTGCCCAGCGGAGCGGTGCTTGAGAGGAAGGGCCCAGCGGAGCGGTGCTTGAGACGGCGATGCCCAGCGGAGCGGTGCTTGAGAGGAAGGGCCCAGCGGAGCGGTGCTTGAGAGGAAGGGCCCAGCGGAGCGGTGCTTGAGATGAAGGGCCCAGCGGAGCGGTGCTTGAGACGGCGGTGCCCAGTGTAGCGGTGCTTGAGAGGAAGGGCCCAGCGGAGCGGTGCTTGAGACGGCGGTGCCCAGCGGAGCGGTGCTTGAGAGGAAGGGCCCAGCGGAGCGGTGCTTGAGAGGAAGGGCCCAGCGGAGCGGTGCTTGAGATGAAGGGCCCAGCGGAGCGGTGCTTGAGACGGCGGTGCCCAGCGTAGCGGTGCTTGAGAGGAAGGGCCCAGCGGAGCGGTGCTTGAGACGGCGGTGCCCAGCGGAGCGGTGCTTGAGAGGAAGTGCCCAGCGGAGCGGTGCTTGAGAGGAAGGGCCCAGCGGAGCGGTGCTTGAGATGAAGGGCCCAGCGGAGCGGTGCTTGAGACGGCGGTGCCCAGCGGAGCGGTGCTTGAGAGGAAGGGCCCAGCGGAGCGGTGCTTGAGATGGCGGGGCCCAGCGGAGCGGTGCTTGAGAGGAAGGGCCCAGCGGAGCGGTGCTTGAGATGAAGGGCCCAGCGGAGCGGTGCTTGAGATGGCGGTGCCCAGCGGAGTGGTGCTTGAGATGAAGGGCCCAGCGGAGCGGTGCTTGAGAGGAAGGGCCCAGCGGAGCGGTGCTTGAGATGGCGGGGCCCTGTTCAGCGGTGCTCTTCTCCACGGCGGGGCCCTGTTCAGCGGTGCCCTTCTCCACGGCGGGCCCTGTTCAGCGGTGCTCTTCTGCACGGCGGGCCCTGTTCAGCGGTGCCTATCTCCACGGCGGGCCCTGTTCAGCGGTGCTCTTCTGCACCGCCGGCCCTGTTCAGCGGTGCTCTACTCCACGGCGGGCCCTGTTCAGCGGTGCTCTTCTGCACCGCGGGCCCTGTTCAGCGGTGCTCTTCTCCACGGCGGGCCCTGTTCAGCGGTGCTCTTCTCCACGGCGGGCCCTGTTCAGCGGTGCTCTTCTGCACCGCGGGCCCTGTTCAGCGGTGCCTAACTCCACGGCGGGCCCTGTTCAGCGGTGCTCTTCTGCACCGCGGGCCCTGTTCAGCGGTGCTCTACTCCACGGCCGGCCCTGTTCAGCGGTGCTCTTCTGCACCGCGGGCCCTGTTCAGCGGTGCTCTACTCCACGGCGGGCCCTGTTCAGCGGTGCTCTTCTGCACCACGGGCCCTGTTCAGCGGTGCCTATCTCCACGGCGGGCCCTGTTCAGCGGTGCTCTTCTGCACCGCGGGCCCTGTTCAGCGGTGCCTATCTCCACGCCGGGGCCCTGTTCAGCGGTGCTCTTCTTCACCGCGGGCCTTGTTCAGCGGTGCTCTACTCCACGGCGGGGCCCTGTTCAGCGGTACTCTACTCCACGGCGGGGCCATGTTCAGCGGTGCTCTTCTGCACCGCGGGCCCTGTTCAGCGGTGCTCATCCAGCAGGTCAAGGGAGCCAGACCTGGCCTGGACTCCCTGCTCAGTCGCCCTCGGACCGTGATGTTTCTGGACCCTTCGGGGACGGACTCCTGGCCTCCTTAGTGTCCTCCTTCCCAGCTGGGATGTGGCATGTGGGGTCCACCTTCTCCGCGCTCCTGCTGCCCTTCCGCTCCTTTGATGGGGCTCTCGGGCCCTTGCCTCCCCTAGATGGTGTGGGTGGTGAAGTGGCCGCACATTGCTCCTTGGGGGCAGCCCTGTCGGTCCTCGCACGGCGGCCCTTGTTTTTGCGGGTCCTCTTGCCGGGGGGGGGGCTGAACGTGTCCTTGCTGCTGATCGATGTGTCACTGCTGGCAAAGGGTGGGCTCCAGAACCCAGGCACAACAGTGACACCCGAAGCTGGGCTGGTGGTGGCTGCGGTGCTCTTGGGACTCTTTGAAGATGGATGGGGGAGCTCATCGGGGGGAAAGAGGTTAAGGTTAGCCAGGAAAAGTTTTTTAGGGCCAAGGTAAAGGGTAGGAGAAGTGGAGATGGAAGTGGAGGTAGAGGAGGTGGTTGTAGGAGAGTCAGGTGTGCTGTCATTGGGTGAAGGTGCTGGTGCTGTAGGCTGTCGTGAGGTGGATGGCTGTTGGGTGGGTGTCTGCCTGCGTTTGTGTGTCTTGGAAGAGGGGGTGACAGACACAGTGGGAGAGGACACAGGGGACGTGTAAATGGCAGTGGGGGTGGTGACTGCACGAGTGTGGACTGTACTGGAGGGTGAGGTGGTGATGGAAGCACTGGCTGATGTTGGGGTGCATGCAGGTGTGAGTGTAGACGTCACAGGGAGGGAGGAGGGAGACGAGGAGGAGGGGGACACAGGGGTGGCAGTGGCTGTTGGCATGTCTGCATCTGGGTGTTGCTTGGGTGAGTGTTTGTGGGATCTGTGGTGCTTGTGTTTGGATGAGCTGCTCTTGGGTGTTGAGGTGTGTGCAGGCTGGTCTGATGGTGTGGCTGGGATAGGCTGAGGAACAGGAGACAGAGAAAGGCTGGAGGCAGTAAGAAGAGGGAGGCTGGAAACAGGGACAATGGCTGCCGTCAGTGCTGAGGCCAGAGCAGTGAACGCTCGTTGATGGGCAGCCTGACCCGAATGAATGCCCTCCAGGTACGCATTGCTCTGTTGCACCTCCCTTTGCACACCCTGGATGGCATTCAAAAGGGTCGTCTGCCCAACAATGAGCGTCCTTACCAGGTCAATGAGCTCCGCACTGAGGGCAGCAGGGGCAACAGGGGCAGGGGCTGAGGTGCCTGGGGCGAAGGAGACGCGCGCCTTCATGGGCGAACCGGCACGGAGCGAAGACTGAGGGGCTGCTGGGAGGGCGGGGCTGGTGCGCTGGGTGGCGGCTGTACCTGTAGAGGCGGGGGGCACGGATGTTGCCGCCACCCCTAGGGAGCTCCCATCCGAGGACGTGTCGCTTTCGCTGCTCTCACCAGCGGTCCCCGTCGTGGTGCTCCCCTCGCCCTCCGGATCACTGGTGCCCTCGGTGTCTGTTCCTGGGCCCACCGGGGCCTTGTGTCCTGCAGCTCCCTCGTGCTCCGATGCCAAATCTCCTCCGCCTGATGATGCTAATGCACACATGCACAAGAAGATGAAGAGAAAGGGTGGGGGGAGAAAAAAGAAGACCAGGTTGAGTGCATGCAATGTCAACACCGTTGGCGGAGAGGACAGACACAGGTGCCTAATGCACTAAGCCGCGCATTCGGGGTACACTACTCAGTACTACTGACTAAGACAACAGGCCAAGAGACGTCAAACGCGCACATGGGAGATGCTGGACCTTCAATGGCTGTACTTGTCACCCTACTGAGGTGGGGGCCGGGGGCACAGGGCCATGCCTAAGGGAGAGGACTACACTACAGAAAGCGCCCTGGCCTAATGTCACCCACAGCCCTCCTCCCCCACCCAGACGCCTCCACTGCGCAGAAAGATAGGAGAATGTGCTGATACTCACCCCCTTGTGTCTGCTGTGATGTCTTAAAGCGCCCATCCAATTCAGGGTAGGCCACCGCCAGGATCCGGGACATCAGGGGGGTCATGGTGCGACTGGCACCCCTCCTAGGTTGGGAGGCCATCCCCAGCAGTGTTTCTGCGGTCTTCCTTGTTCCGCGGCGGATGTCCTCCCACCTCTTGCGGCAGTGGGTGCCCCGTCTGTTGTGGACCCCCAAGTTCCGGACTTCCTTGGCGATGGCACGCCAAATCTCGATCTTCTGATGGGCGCTGACCTATTTGACATGTACAGGGTGGAAAGGAGGAAATCATGAATTACCTGCATGTTAGATGTGATTGGCCCCCCCCACCAACTTTGCCATATGGCACATGCTCTCATCTGTCGGGCGTTGCACTCCTCATTCGCCCCCCACCCCACCAACTTACATCCACCCCAATCCACACAGGCATAGCCCATTCCATGTGCACCCGGTGTACTCACTTGTTGGTCTGGAGGACCGTAGAGTAGCGCATACTGGGGGAGGACCCCATCCACGAGCTTCTCCAACTCTTCAGACGTGAAGGCAGGGGCCCTTTCCCCAGTCGCAGCAGCCATTGTATCTTCCAGACCGAGGTCACAGCAGCACTTGCAGTATAGGTCCTCTCCTGTGGATGATCAGGTCTCGAGTGATTAAGCAGATACAAAATGGCGGTCACGCCCGCGGCAGTGCGTACCGCGGCGGTGCGTACCGCGACCGCCGGCGCACTTCGTCATTGGCTCCTGAAACACATAGGCTTCAATGTTAACCAATGCGGCTTTGCGCCGCGGTCTTCGACCGCCTACCGCCACGGTGTGCCCCGCCAGCGCATTGACCTCACATCCCATTGTCCCACTTCACAGGTCAGGCAGCCGCCATTTCAAGGGCCTACATGGCTTAATTTTGACTGCGACACACAGGCCTAGGCCTTGCATTGCCACACATACACGCCTTTCAACCCATTGCCATTCTTTAACTGTGCAAGCTGTCTGTACGTACCTGTGGTTTGGCTGACTCTGTGCTCCATGTTGTCCTTCCGAGGCACCGTCCGCTGGGACTTGCGATGAGAAGGAGGAATCCTCGCTTGTACCGACCGCTGGTGGACCTGTCGACAATGGAAGAACGCCATATATTACTTCGATACAGACTTGACCGTGCCACTATCCATGAACTGTGTGCCCAGCTGGAGCCAGCCCTGATGTCCCCCATCCGCCAACCCACAGGGATTCCCCCTCTGGTGCAGGTTTTGTCAGTCCTCCATTTTTTGGCCAGTGGGTCATTCCAGACCACAGTGGCCATGTCATCTGGAATGTCTCAGCCTATGTTTTCTAAGATTTTGAGCAGAGTATTGTCTGCCCTGATGAAACTCATGCGGAGCTACATCATTTTCCCAGAGGAGGGTGACTTGCCTACAGTGAAGGGTGATTTCTATGCCCTTGGACATATCCCCAACATCATTGGTGCCATTGATGGGACCCATGTGGCTTTGGTACCCCCAAAAGACGATGAGCAGGTGTACCGAAACAGAAAAAGTTATCATTCGATGAATGTCCAGGTGGTCTGTTTGGCTGACCAGTACATCTCCCATGTAAATGCCAAGTTCCCAGGGTCAGTGCATGACGCGTATGTGATGCGAAATAGCAGCATCCCCTATGTGATGGAGCAGCTACAGAGACAACGTGTGTGGCTAATAGGTGACTCTGGTTACCCCAACCTGCCGTGGCTACTGACCCCAGTGAGGAATCCCCGGACAAGGGCAGAGGAACGGTACAATGAGGCCCATGGGCGTACTAGGAGGGTGATTGAGCGAACCTTTGGCCTCCTGAAGGCCAGGTTTAGGTGCCTGCATATGACAGGTGGATCCCTAATGTACTCACCAAAGAAGGTGTGCCATATCATCGTGGCGTGCTGTACGCTTCACAACCTGGCTTTGCGACGCCAGGTGCCTTTCCTGCAGGAGGATGGTCCAGATGGTGGTGTTGTAGAAGCCGTGGAGCCTGTGGAGAGTGAAGAGGAGGAAGACTCAGAGGACGACACAGACAATAGGGACAGAGTGATACAACAGTATTTCCAGTAACACCCAGGTAAGAATCACCCACGCCATTTCTCAATTGCTTCTAGCCTCCTGCATCTGTACTTTTTGTAGTTCCCACCAGATCTTTTTGAGCAATTTTTGTTTTTCCCTTCCCTTCTCAGTGCTGTATGACTCAGTGCCTGACTTCTGCTTGGTTTGCCCATGAACTACAGCGTATTGACATTGGTATGTTGTCATCACTAATTGACAGAACAGATATTGAACAGTAATATGTAATACATTTGCTAATAATACAGCATGACTCCAAACTGATTTGTGTGCAATATGTGATTTATTTACAGGGCTAGATATTGGTACATGTGATTATAAGGGTGATGGGTGGGGGTGGAGTAATGTCCATGGCAGAGTCCAGTTCTCAGTCTCACAGGTGCATTGTCCTTTTGCCTGTGGAAGGATGGAGCAGAGGCAGTTCATGGTTGGACAGGGTGGCAATGTGGGACAGTGGGAAGAGTTCAGGGGGTATGTCCTGCTGGCGGGGGTCTTGACATCCTACTCTGTCTTTTTTTTGGATCTCAGGCTCCTCTTACGGGGTGGTTGTTCTTCAGCAGGAGGTGGGGTTCTGGTGGCCTGCCGTGGTGTTGGGGCCTCCTGTCCACTAGCGCCGGCGGAGGTGGTAGGCTGTTCCTGGTCCGGGCTAGTGACAGGGGCCCTGTGTGGTGCCACATGGTCCCGCAACGCGTCTTCTATCCTGTTGAGGGCCAGGACGATGGTCCCCATTGCGGTCCCGATGATTCTCAGCTCCTCCCTGAACCCCATGTAGCGTTCCTCCTGCTGTGCCTGGATCTCCGTGAACCTGGCCAGTACCGTCGCCATCGTCTCTTGGGAGTGGTGGTAGGCCCCCATGATGGTGGTGAGGGCCTCTTGGAGAGTGGGTTCCCTGGGCCTCTCCTCCCCCCCCTGTCGCACAGCAGCCCTCCGAGCTGCCCGGTTTCCCCCGGCCTCTGTCTCCTGGACGGTGTGCCCGCTCCCACTGCCCCCAGGTCCCTGTTGTTGTTGGGGTGTTGGGTTAGCCTGGGTGCCCTGTAGTGGCAGACACACCGCTGATTGACGTGTCCTAGAGACAGAGGCATGGGCCCGCTGGGTGGGAGCTGTGCTGGTGTTGGCAGAGGGGGTCGGGTCTGGTGTGGCCTGTGTCTGGGTGAGGGGAACCGACTGCCCAGAGGTCCCCGATGGTCCGGGCTGGTCATCAGGTTCAGTGTCGACAGAGCTGCTGTCCTCACTGTGGGCCTGTTCCGGGGGTGGGATGGACATTTCTGGACCCACCTGGCTGGTGTTTTGGCGTTCGGGTCCTGCATGGGGTAAGAGAGTTTGGTTATTGTTTCTGTGTGTGCAATAGCGTGCGTGTTATGGGTGCCCTCGTCCCCCAGTGCAGGCATTCCCTTGAGGGAGGTGTTGTGAGGGTAGTTAGTGGGGGGGGAGGGGTAAGTGCAGTGGTCATGCTTGGGTGATGGGTGTCCATGGATTGTGTTGGCATGCAGGAGTTGGTGTTGGGATGGGTGGGTTGTGCTGGTGAGACATTGTCAGGGAGGATGTGTGCTGGGGGGTTGGGGGTGAGGGTGGGGGTGGGGGTTGGCATGCTGGTGGGGTGGGGGGGATCTAGTAGTTGAGATTGGACTTACCAGAGTCCATTCCTCCGGCTACTCCTGCGAGGCCCTGAGGATGCAGGATGTTGAAGACCTCTTGCTCCCATGATGTAAATTCGGGAGGGGTGGGTGGGGGTCCGCCGCCAGTCTTCTGGACCGCGATGTTGTGCCTGGAGACCATCGATCGGACCTTCCCCCGTAGGTCGTTCCATCGTTTGCGGATGTCCTCCCTATTCCTGGGATGCTGTCCCACCGCGTTGACCCTGTCTACGATCCGCTGCCATAGCTCCGCCTTCCTAGCTATACTGGTGTGCTGCACCTGTGAGCCGAAGAGCTGGGGTTCCACTCTTACGATTTCCTCCACCATGACCCGGAGTTCTTGGTCCGAAAAGCGTGGGTGCCTTTGGGGTGCCATGGGGTGGTGTGGGTGAGGTGTGGGGTGGTGTATGTGATGATGAGTATGTTGGTGTGTGGTGCTTTGTGCTACTATGTGGTGTGTGTGATGGTGTAGTGTGCCTCAGTGTGTATTGCTATGGATTGTCTGCTGTGTCTCTCTCTCCTTCTCTCAGTAATTGTGGTCGTAGGGGTTTGTGGGTGATGTGGGGGTGTGTTTTATAGTTGATTGATTGTGTGGGAGTGGGTTGTGTATGTGTATCAGGTGTGTGTATTTGTAATTGTCCAATGTGCCTGTGTTTTGGTGCTGTGTGTGTATTTTGACCGCGGCGGTGTGTACCGCCAATGGAATACCGCGTTGGAAAGCCCGCCGCGTCGATTCGTGGGTCGTAATGGCATGGGCGTTTTTCTGTTGTTGTGACGGTGGAGGTTTGGTCATCTCCAGTTTATCGCTGCCCGCTGATGTGGCGGCCTGCAGTGGAGGTCGGATTTTTGGAGGTTTGGCCGTTGTGGGTCAGAATGACCGTGGCGGCTTTCCGCGGCCGCGGCGGTGTTATGGCGGTCTTCTGACCGGCGGTAAGCGCCTTTTACCGCCGAGGTCAGAATGACCCCCATAGTCAGCTCCTGGCTCAACAACACTGAGAACTAAGGAACATCTCTGAAGGTGATAGCCTCCTTCATATTTGGTAGTATGCAACAGCTCATGTTCAATCCATTCTCTCACAACCCAAGGGATTCATCTCCAGAGTCCATTAAATAGCTTCATTCAGCCCCAGTATCTTGGACATGTAGATGATTCTTATGGCAATCATTATTCAGACCCAGGTACTGTTCTTCATCTCTTACAGTGATGACAATCAGGTCAGACACAAACACCATGTGACACCAACACCCCCCAACAGTAGTTAATATATGCCATTATTCAACATGGCTACCTGTATGTGAAATTAGTTGATCATTTTCAACATAACAATATAGAAGGGTTGATATCCTGAAACATGTAATCCCCATGGTTGCCCACATCACTAGGCCTAAAACCCTCACCCTCTAACCACCACAGATACCTACTTCACCATGAAACATCAAATTGGCACAATCACCTCCACCTGCTTTCACTTTATTTGCATTGGAAGTTCTACAACATCTGCAGCAACAATGACCCCTAACCAACTGACCTCAACCACCTCCACACCCAAACCTACAACTCTCTTCCCCACTGGATCACCAACTGGGAGCAGCTCTCCACAAAAGATACCAACTCCATCATGAACTCTATCCACTCCGTATCCCCCATGGACCCCTGCCTGCACCACATCTACATCCTAGGAAGAGAAGTATTTGGATGCTCCTTTGCAGAAATCCTCAACACCTCCATCACCACAGTCACTGTCCCCAACGCCTGGAAGCACGCTGAGACCAAGCTCCTCCTAATGAAACTCTCAGCCAACCCCAACAAACTCAAAAACGACAGCCCGTCTCGCTTCACCCCTCCCCCGCCAAAGTCTTGGAAAAGTCCATCATCCCCCAGCTCAAGGACTACCTTGAAGAAAAGATCCTGCTCAACCCATCCCAATCCGATTTATGGCCTAATCACAGCATCAAGACTGCCCTGATCGCAGCAACGGACAACATCAGACGCCTTCTTGAGCTAGGAGGAACAGCTATCCTCATCCTCCTCGACTTATCAGCAGTCTCTGACACTGTCTTCCACCACACCTTTGTCAGCAGACTCCACTGCATTGTAATCCAAGGCAACGCACTCATTTGGATCTCCTCTTTCCTCTCGGGCCAAACACAGAGGATCGACCAACCACTGTTCGCCTCATCTTTGTCATCCCCCAGGGCTCCTCCCTTAGCCCCACCATCTTTAACACCTACATAACACCACTGGCAGACATCGCTCGCACCCACCGACTCAACATAATTTCTTATGCTGACACCCAGCTCTTCCTACACCTCTCAGACAATGACATCACCACAAGACCTAACTTTCAAAGCACCATGACTGACATCGCCACCTGGATGAAGACTGATTGCCTCAAATTCAACTGGAACCAAACAGAGGTCCTTTTCTTTGAGTTCAAGCTCCCCCCCCCCCGGGATGACACTTGGTGGCCCTCCGCACTCGGCCCCCACGAGCCCCTACCAACCACACACGCAACCTCGGAATTATCCTGTACACCTAACTGACCATGAAGCAACAAATCAATGTGTCTCTAATGCTTGCTTCCACACCCTTTGCATGCTGCGCAAGATCTCTGATGGGTCCCCATCCCAAACAGGAAAGAAGTCATCTAATCCCACATCTCCAGATGATTCAACTATGGCAACGCGCTCTATGTCAGAACCACCAAACAGCTCCAGAACTGCCTCCAGACCATCCAGAACTAAGCAGCAAGACTCATCCTCAACTTCTCCAGAAGAACCAGCATTACTTCTCACCTTAGGGCTCTCCACTGGCTACCTGTCCAGCAAAGATGCATCTTCATGCTCCTCACGCATGCCTACAAAGCTCTCCACAATTCCAGATCTGCCTACATCAACAGCCACCTGACATTCCACCAACCAACCAGAGAACTCCACTCCTTTACCCTCAGCCCCACCATCTTTAACACCTACATAACACCACTGGCAGACATCACTCGCACCCACAGACTCAACATCATTTCTTATGCTGATGACACCCAGCTCTTCCTACACCTCACAGACAATGACATCACCACAAGACCTAACTTTCAAAGCACCATGACTGACATCGCCACCTGGATGAAGACCGATTGCCTCAAATTCAACTGGAACCAAACAGAGGTCCTTTTCTTTGAGTTCAAGCCGCCCCCCGGGATGACACTTGGTGGCCCTCTGCACTCGGCCCCCACCAGCCCCTACCAACCACACACGCAACCATGGAATTATCCTGTACACCTAACTGACCATGAAGCAACAAATCAATGTGTCTCTAATGCTTGCTTCCACACCCTTCGCATGCTGCGCAAGATCTCTGATGGGTCCCCATCCCAACCAGGAAAGAAGTAATCTAATCCCACATCTCCAGATGATTCAACTATGGCAACGCGCTCTATGTCAGAACCACCAAACAGCTCCAGAACTACCTCCAGACCATCCAGAACTAAGCAGCAAGACTCATCCTCAACTTCTCCAGAAGAACCAGCATTACTTCTTACCTTAGGGCTCTCCACTGGCTACCTATCCAGCAAAGATGCATCTTCAAGCTCCTCACGCATGCCTACAAAGCCCTCCACAATTCCAGATCTGCCTACATCAACAGCCACCTGACATTCCACCAACCGACCAGAGAACTTCACTCCTTTACCCTCGCCCTGGCCCATGTTCCCTGCATCTTTCACGAATGCTGTGGAGGTCGCTCTTTCTCCCACCTCGCTGCCAAGTCCTGGAACAACCTCCCCTTCCACCTGCGCACCTCCCCATCTCTGAAGGACTTCAGGAAGCAGCTCAAGACTTGGTCTTCGACCAACATCGCCTTCCAACCGAGGTTTGCAGAAACCCACCAGCACCTGGAGACCCCCGGGGTGACAAGTCACGCTTTTCAGGACCCCCTTGATTGATTGATTGATTGATTGTCAGACATTTCTACATAAGGCTCCCTCCTGACACCTGTACAACCATCACTCAGCTCATTATCACATGTTGACTGTGATATACCAATGACATTCACTACAGCATCTCTGCCCACCTGCTACACGAGGCAAAATTCCTAACACACCACGAGCAGACAATTGCTCAGCCCACCTTGCAGTACACACATCAGACGTCACCTCAACAATTTACATTGCCTTATCATTCAAAGACACTTGCAATTCAAGATGCCCAGCCACACACCTAAAAGGCACTACACCACCAGAGACATCATCTATGCTTCCACCAAGCAATCATGCCCTCTTCTGTGTGTTACTTACCCATACCCGATATACATCTGAACATGCCAGGAGGTAGGGCGTTTTCATGAATGCCAGCCTACCCCTGGGACAACCTCCCCCAGCAAATCAGGTCAAGTGAGTCACATATGACTTATGCTGGTAGCCGTACACATGGCTAATTGAGTGATACTACTTGCAATGCCTAAGCACCTGGAGACCCTCTTGGGTGGCACGTTGACCTTCTACATAGACACAATGACTACTTTTACATTACAGTGAACTTTGGGCTACCTGGCCCGACACATGCACAATTGTGTGCTGGTGCAAGAGGGGCTGCATTAGCACTGGAATAAGTGCCAAGATTCCCAGGTCCCAGCATAATGTGCTACTCCAGTCCAGGATTAGTACTTTATATTCAGTAACTTGTAGTCCTGTTTTGTGAAGGAATAAATTACAGTACAAGTCCCTGTATTGAGAGGTAACCCCTTTACTGGGGCAGAACATCAAACATGGACCTGTGGAACTCGGCAGGGCTGGACCGGGCTGGTAACATAAGTACTACCCATAAAAAAGAAAGTGATATGCAGGATGATTTGACATGTGGGACATTACTGCCCTTTCCCTTTCATGTAGTGCAACACAGTGCAGCACAGCCCAGTACAGCACAGCATAGTGTGCTTCGGCATTGACTTGCATGTCAGTTTGGTTATAAATGGTCTCTTGTTTGGACTCATTCTGAAGTTCTTCCTAGTCCTCCACTTCAGCATTGTCCTGCCCATCCACTCCAGCTACCAATTCTGTTAGAATGAGGGATGCCACCTGCTCATCCATTGAATCCAACTCCTCCTGGACATCAGGCTTTCCTCCGGTTCTCATGGCTGCCTTAAGGTTTCTAACCAGGTTTTCTTTGGCTCTGCACTTATAATCATGCCATCTCTTTTTGCACTCCAGTATGGCCTTTGTTGCCTGTCCAACACATTTGATTTTGTCCACTATGGATTGCCAGAAGGCCTCCTTCCTCCCCAATGGCAATTTAGAGGTGACTAAAAGGAGAGGTTCATTTTTTGTTTCCTCACTTATTAATATCTGATTCTGTTCCTCAGTTAAGTTTCCCTTCCTCTTCATCTTCCCCAGGGATGCTGGGAAGTCTTCTGGTTTGGAGATGTTGGCTCCCTGAGGCTCCTTCCATGGTTGTTAGAAGTTGTTAGTATTGAGAAGTATTGCTGGGTTGAATGTGTTGCTTTTTACATCACTCCAGCGATGCAAAGCACTCCTGCATCACGCGGTACTGACTTGTGGCACATAAAGGTGCTTTATGACCTGCAAATCAGCTTTGTGTGATGTAAGGAGCACTTGGATTGTGGCACCTTGCCCCATTCCTGACACAGTTGCATCTTTGATACTTGTCCCATGATGCACCACACCATAAATAGGTCACATTCATGGGGCAAGGAAATGCAGCAACACAGTGCAGTTTTTCCTGATACTGCTGACACAAGGCCACGCCGTGCCAGTTCTCATAAATTTGTCCCAACATTCTTTCCATGCATATGCAACTCTAGCTCTCTTTCAAAACAATTTAAGAATGAGGACAATACTGATGAGGAGCAGATAACTTTCTCATCTATTTCCCCACCACAACCACTACGAGGGCAACCCTGTTGGACCACCTGCTGGCCATGTTAGTCAGGCAGTCATATGGGTTGTGGGTAGGGTGGCTTGGACAAATCCTACTTTCTTGGAGGATCAGTTTTTAAGACCATAGTCATCTGAGCAGGGTACTATTGATGACATGGAAGCGATCATCTATCAGACTATGGGCATTGTTAAACAAATCCCTCAGACCCTTGCCAGGCAGGCCTGTGCCTTGCAGAACATTCAGAAATATTACCAAGACAAGCCAAAGTTTCTCCATGAATATCTTTGCTTTTCAAAAAGAGGAAGGTGCAAGATAACATGCCTTGATCATGCAGATGTTAAATACAATAACAAACAGGTGCCAATATGAATACGCAGTCTGCACGCCCATGCATACACAGGACTCAACTGAGGAACAAACTGCCAGGCCCACACCAGCCACAAACCCTGATGGTGAGTAACCTACATCACCACCAAACCACCACCTCCACCCACATCTCCACTTCCATAATTTCATCCTCAACTATGAGCACAACCATAAGGTTTAATGCAACCAGTTTTGAATATGCACAGATGTGGATGACCACCCCCAAGGGACGTTAATACTATTCCCCAAATTGAAATACCTCTCACACTAAACATCACTCATTCAAATTCATGTTGTTGAATCTGTGTAATAACCATTCATAAATATTTAATATAAATATTTTTATCTGTGAGCTGCTTTGCAAATGAAAGTTCATAGCACCTAATATCTACTTTAGTTTGCTTTAATCTGTTTTTTTCTATATGTCATGCATATTTAGTTGTGTCTATAAATGTAATTCTTAAAACTATCTTTCTATCTTGCAATTTCACATTAATCTCATACAGTTGCATTCAAGTACATGCCCACCCACTTAATAAGAAATGAAAAACAACTCATTTTGCTATATTAGATTCAACAAAAAAATAATTATGATTTTTTTAATTTTAGGGGACAGGCCTTGAAATAGGGTGAAATGAACTGATATAACCTGTTTTGGAAGATGGTTAATACTAATTTGGATGGGGATGGGAAACTCATAAAAACATGTAGGGATCTGAGTCTACTAAAATATTCATTTAAAATTTAGTCCAAGCTAAATAGTCATTTTAAATAGGCAAAAAAGTCATAACAGTCAAATCCATGAAAAAGGAAATTGTCCACATTATATTGAAATCATCCCCTTAACCCAGTTGGAGTATCTGAGTTTGACCCCTGTGTCAAGGGCAAAAGATTATTTTCATCTTCAGGCTTGGTATTCATCACATCATTTATCTCCTTTGACACACACAGTTAGCTACCAAGGGCCGGATGGGACATCCCACAAGGAATGCAATATGCAGATATGGTAGGGGAAGCAATTTAGGCAAAATAACTGGGACAAACAGAAAGTGGATAGGGTTATGAAGGCAGATGAAATGTAATTCCTGCAATCAAGGAGGTCAAGACTACACATAGTTCTTTATCTCTCAGGCGACAGTCATTTCCCCTGTTGTTTTCCACTCATTCCAAGAGAGCACTGTCTGAGCATCACATGGTGAAGAAGGAGGTGATGAATCAGGGGGTGCAGCTAGAAGTCCTTTTGTTATTGTGGCCTCTGAAGATGGACGGAATGGCAGCAAGTCAAGATGATGGTGGGCCGTGAAACTAGGACATAACTGTTGGTTCTTCCTCTTGACCAAGAGAGGCCTATTGCCTTGTGGCGGTACTCTCCAGTCAGTGCAATTCTCCCAGTTGGTGGAGGAAAGTTCATCCTCCTTCTCACTGTTAATATTAAGGTTTGGTGCCAGTCTAGTAACTAAGGATCTTGTTCTTCTAAGCCCTGGACCGCGAATGGGATAGTTGTCCAGCTCTGTCTGCTGAAAAGGAATGTAGACAAAAGAAAGAATTGATGGATGTATAAGTACAAATATAATGTACACAAAATACATTTAGAAGAAAATAACAACTTGAAGAAAGACAGATTGACATGGTTAAGCATTCATCTACCGTTTAGTATTGTACTGACTTTCAAAAAGTTGTGTAGTGTTGTGTAAAAGTTGCAAAAAATCCTCAGCCATGGTACTAAAAAAATATTAGCCTTTCAATCAATGCAAGAAGTGCTTCATAGAACTGAGGTATATAGATATGATTTGTTCTCGGTAGCCATCCAACATGCTCTCTACCATAGTAATGTTGCAAGAGAAACTTTGATTGTTTATTTAAGATCTTATATGAAAAAGAAATACACACCTTAATGATATTCTACTGTATCCAGCAAAACAAATATTTTAAAATAATTTTAGTCTGGCAAGAACAAGACCATTACATGATGCATACGGTAAATAAATTATATAATGTCAACCTTGCATACACTTACATCTGCAAAAACTAAGGTCCAGATTTCAGAGGGCCTAGCACCATTCCAACGCCACATTAGCATCATTTGTTTTACGTTAATGTGGCGTTAGAAGGCCAAAAATGCTGCACCATCTTTACAAAGTGGCGTGATGCATGCATTATGCTACTTTGTAACCCCTTGTGCTACATTATGCCTGCACCAGGCATAATGTTTGCAAAGAGGGTGTTCCTCCATTAGGGGGAACCGTAAAAATGGCGCAAAGAAATGTAACAGATTTCTTTGCATCATTTCTTTCTGGGATTTTTAACACTTGCTCAGAGCAGGCGTTAAAAGGAGACTCCCATTGGTTTCAATGGGCCTCTGAGTGCTTTGCAGGATTAGCGTCAAAATTGTTGATGCTAATCTTGCACAGCGCCAAACTAGCGTCAACGATTCTGATGCTTGTTCCCTAACTACAGCCATGGTGTGCCGTATTTAAAAAATGTTGCACACATGGTGACATTATGGGCTCTCTAAGGGGCACAAGAAATGTAAAAATGTAAACTATGAGAATTCTATAATATAAGTGGTCATTTTAAGTTATGTAATTTTTAATGACCACATTGAGTATCACTCTGTCAATACCTGTACAATACCTGCACGAATGTGCTGTTTATTGTGGTAAGCAAAGATCTGTGCCCTACACATAGAGTTCTGTGTCCTGCATGTGGAGAGTTCCACCATGCATACGGAGGTCTTCATAAACATAGGAACTGAGGTTACATGCTGAAGGGAGTTGATACCAATTACGGTGAGCAAAAGTTAAAGGGAAAATATGTCTAATCTATGCATATGATTTTGCTTATGTTAAAATATAAAAACAATATACACCTCGGGCATGCTGAGTCAACCACCTGGATGTGTTTGTGAAGACATGCCAGAGTGAGGTCCCCTAAGCACAAGATATAACAGTTTATACCATTAAAACGGACATTCCTTGATACTTTGGAGATTCTTCTCAGTATCATGTCTCAGTCTTTTTCACTTACAGGGTTACCCAGGTCTTCCTCCCAATTGCCTCTCAGTCGCTCTAGGGGAGGGTGCGTACCTGCCCCTATAGCCCTATATAAATATGTAACTGTTTTAAAGGTGCCAGAGGAAAGGGCTATGTATCGACAACTCTCATGCTATGGGGGTTCAGTAGTGCCAGATTGCCAATGCCTACTGTGTACTGTGGTGACTTCCCTATGTAATAAAAAATGTCCCTGTGGAAGACCAAATTCTATGTGGAATTCCTCAAATGGGAGGAGCTCCTGCGTTCTGTAAAGATTGCCACTGAGAGTCGCTCCGTCAGCCACCCACTCCTCTAGCCTCTTCCAGCCCCCACCGTGTGGGAGCGCCATCAGGACAGTGAGGGGTACATCAGGGTGTTAGATATGGGGTCTCTAGTTGGCAGTCAGTTTACACCCTCTCCAAGTAGGGACCCTCCCTGTCGTCAGGGAAAGGGAGATATACAGCTCAGATAACCCCTACTCACCACTTTGGTAGCTTGGCACAAGCAGTCGGGCTCATCTCAGAGGCAATGTGTCAAGGATTTGTACAAACACACTCAGTAATATGGTGAAAACACCAAAAGGACTCCACACCACCTTAGAAAAATAGCCAATATTTATCTAAATCAAATAGGACCAAAACGACAAAAATCCAACATACAGCAGCAAAGGTATGAATTTTTAAAGAAAAAAAGTCTTAATCCATAGATATCAATGGATGTGTTGTTTTAGCACAAAGTACCTGGTATGGTTCTAAAATGAAGCCGCACTGGTGAGCTTGCATTGAAAAAGCAAGCGATGTGTTGATTCCTTACTCACAAGTGAGGCCGTGTGTCAATTCTTTCTCCGCCAGGTAAGTGATGCATCAATTCTTTCTTCCCCGTAGAGAAGGGATAAGTTGATTTCCGGACAAGCAGCCACAAGTCCATGCAGTGATGTTGAAGATTGTGACGTCCAGGGTCAATGCATAGAAAGTTCTGACACACTGTGCAAAGGGTCTGCATTGAGAAAAGGCACTGTGTCAATTCTCCATTGGCGAGGCAGGCACTGCTTCAAATTTTCAGCAGCAGGACAGGCACTTTGTTGATTTTTCTGACATGTGTGGATTTTTCCCTGCAGGTTACCAGCTTCCACTTCAAAGGCCCCAGGGACTGGATTTGGCACCACTTAGCAAGTTAGAACTCGCAGCAGAAGAGCCCTGGCACTGGCAGATGAAGTCTTTGATGTCCTTGAGACTTCAGAACAGGGGGCAAGCTCAGTCTAAGCGCTTGGAGAAATTTCACAAGCAGGAGTTCAGAAAGCAGAGTCCAGTCTTTTCACGCTCAAGGCAGAAGCAGCAGGTCAGCACAGCAAAGCAACAGGCAGAGTGGTAGATCCTCCTCAAGCATCAAGCTCTTCTCCTTGGCAGAGGTTCCTCTTGATCCAGAAGTAATCTAAAGTCAGCAGTCCAATACTTATACTCATTTCTGCCTTTGAAGCAGGCAAGCTTCGAAGGAAAGTCTCTGTAGTGTACAAGACCATGACTTTTCATTGCCCTGCCCCAGACACACACTAGGGGATAAGAGACTGTATTATATGAGATCAGGCACAGCCCTTTCAAGCGCAGGTGTCAGCTACACACTCCCACTGTAGCTCAGGAAGACTTAACAGGATATGCAGGACACACCTCTGCTCCCTTTGTGTCACTGTCTAAAGTGAATTCACAAGCAGCCCAACTGTCACTCAGACCCAGACGTGTATTCAGCAGCCAGGCAGAGGCACAGAATGGTTAAGCAAGAAAATGCCCACATTCTAAAAGTGGCATTTTCAAACAGACAATTTGAAAACCAGCTTTACCAAAAGATGTATTTTAAATTGTGAGTTCAGAGAGCCCAAACTCCACATGTCCCTCTGCTCCCAATGGGAAACTACACTTAAAGGATATTAAAATGCAATCCCCATGTTAACCTACGGGAGAGATAGGCCATGCAATAGTGAAAACATAATTTGGCAGTATCTCAATATCAGGACAGGTAAAACACAGCAGTGCATGTCCTACCTTTTAAATACACTGGACCCTGCCATTGGGTCTGCCTTGGGCCTACCTTAGGGGTGACTTACCTGCAGTAAAAAGGGTAGGTTTGGGCCTGGCAAGTGGGTACACTTGCCAGGTTGAATTGGCAGTGCAAAACTGCACACAGACACTGTAGTGGCAGGTCTGAGACATGCTTATAGAGCTACTCATGTGAGTGGCACAATCAGTGCTGCAGACCCACTAGTAGCATTTGATTTACAAGCCCTGGGCACACATAGTGCACTTTGCTAGGGACTTACCAGTATATCAAATGTGCCAATTATGGAAAACCAATTACCATTATCTTTCAGACAGAGGGCACTTGTAGTTTAGCACTGGTTAGAAGTGGAAAAGTGCCCCGAGTATCAAAACCAGCAAAAACAAATTACAGCACAGGTTCCAAAAACAGGGGGTCAGAATCAAAAAAGGAAAGGAAAACCACACCTAGGGCTGCCAGGTCTAACAAGGGGAATATGGGATCTTAGTGCGTGTCTCCGGCAGACAACATTTCCAGCACTGGGTGACCACTCGGAACTCCACTGTCCCCGCCGGTGCGGGTAGTCTCACTTGGAGCAAACCTCTAGAGCTGTGCTGCCAGGTAGTATGACTCTAAGTCAGGCACTGTCAGTCACCCCTCCAGTAGAGGGCGCTTCAGAGTGGAGAGTGCAACTCACCTCCAAGCTGATCCTCAGATAAAAGCAGCCCTGAACACTGTCCTAGGAAACCAAATGTGGAATATCCCGACAAAATATAATTGCTGTGGTAGTGCTATTATTTTCAGTGGGCTATTCTTTTCATTGCTGATAGTGGGAGCGTTTTCCAGAATTCTATACTGGATCTCAAGGAGAGAACTGCCACCCCCACATTTCCCTCTAGGATGTCTAGTCGGTCATGGAATTTTTTGACTCTTAAATATAGCAGGCATCTGGCTTCCCATTGCAGTAGCTGTAGCCCCTCGGTGGGCCGTTCCTCAGCAGTTAACAGAAACAAGTAGGATTTCTGCCAGTTCACTCGCAGCCTTGATAGGGAGCAAAAGTGCTCCCGCATTGCTTTGGGCCCGTCTAAGTCTTCCTGCATATCTCTAAGAAAGACCAAAAGGTCATCGGCATATAGGGAGATCCTGTGTCATTGCCTTCTGATCTATAGGATAAAAGAATGTCCCTGTTTATACCCTGGCAACCAAATGTTTCATGGCCAGAGTACAGAGCAGAGGTGACAGGTGCTTGCCATGTCATGTTCCCTGTGTCACCTTGTAGCTGTGCGAAATACCGCAGCCAGTTCAGACCCACGCTGCAGGGTGTGTGTTAAGCACATTTAAAAAAATGTGCCCAAGCTGCACATGGGACATTACTTCGTATAGGTGGTAATTCGTATGAGTACTCCCATTCCCTGCCATTGAAGTCCTTCTCAATGTCAATAGCAAAGAGTGCTGCAGTGGCCAGATTGTAATTGATCATTTCCATAATGGACAGAAGCCACCTGATAAAAAGTGCTGTGGTATGGCCAGGAATTAATCAGGAATAAAGCAGACCTGATTGGGATGGATAAGCTTCATCATGTGTGGGAGGAGCCAGGTGGCCAGAATTTTACTTAGGATTTTATAATCCATATTCAGTATTGAGAGCGGTCAGTACAACTTGCGGTCATGGGCTGGTTTTCCAAGCTTTAATAAAGGGACAATTATCGCTTCTCTGGCTGTGGGTGTCAGATTTTCTGAGGCTTCACAGCGTTATACAGGGCTTCCAATTTAGGGGCCAGCTCCTCAGAGTAGGTGGCATAGAACTCAGCCAGGAACCCATCCATCCCCGTCTAGTGTCTTGCTGCACACTAGGAGTTGTGATGTCATTCTCTATTTCATCAGCTTCTTCCAATTATAAGTTGGGCAATGGAAGGTGGGACAGAAATGTTGTGAGCTGCTCCCGGTCATTTTGGATAGTTCTTTTGTACAGCTTTGAATGATATCAATGAAAACAGCTGTTAATTTCCCCCTGATTGTAAAGCCGATCCCGTCGATCCCCTCCAGTTCTAATTTGGGCGCCCCTCTCTTTACAGGGTTAGCTAGCCAGGCCAACAATGTGCCTGCACGGTCTTGCTCTGCATGCATGCGCTCCACTTAGCCCCGATGGTCAAAGCAGCACAGTCTCTCAATCCAGGCTGCTGCCGCCTACCTCTATTTTCTGAGGGACTGGTGAGAATCAGGGTAGGGATGGCGGTGCTTCTCTAGTACACAGAGGCTCTTCTCTGTGTCAATTGTTTCTCTCAGTAATGCCCCCTGACTCCTATGTACATAGCCATACAATGCCCCCTCATTACTGACTTGAAAGTATCCCACTTTATTTGGGTGGAGGAGGCTGTCCCAGCATTTTGCTCAAAGAACTGCACTATCTTCGTCCGTATATTTTACCGGCAATTCTGGTCTTCTAGGGACTCAGGTTTCAACTGCCATGTAGGGATCTGGCTCATGGGCTTTCCCAATTTAGATGTGAAAGGACCGAGTTGTAGTCAGAGATTGTGTGGTCTAGGTACTCCGTGTGGGAGATTAGGCTATATATATCAGGCGTGCAAAGGGATGTATCGAGCCTCATGTGCAGTTCGTGTAATCCTGAAAAAAAGGAGTAGTCTTGTGTTTGTGGTCGTGTTTGCCTCCAGGTGTTGTCACGGTCCCAGCTGTTAGCAGGGCTAGTCATGCCTCATTCCTCCCTTATGAGTAATGTCAGAGATGTGCTTATTTTCTTTTCATCACAGTACCAGTTTAAATCATGTTATGCATTTGAAACCTTGTGTAAGTTGTCAACTCAGTTATTAACATAATGGCAATGTTTAAAGCAGATCTAGACCAATTATCACCGTCAAGATAAAGTCTGAACACCTGGGCTTCACCCAGGTAATCTAGAAAGCAAATGTCAACTGCCTACAACCACCAAGGCCCTACCCAGGTAATCCAGGAAACACATGTCAACTGTCGACAACTGCTGGTTCTTTAGTTAATCCTCCTAAGGGAAAAAAGACAGTTGAGAAATATGTAATTACAATAATAACTAACGGGTTCCTCTGTTTTCCCCGTGTGTTTCCTTGCACCTGGTTCAGGCTAGTTATAAAAGCCGGCGTTTCAGGCTAAATCCTGCTTAGCCTAATTTAACTTGGCAGTGATGCTTACCTGTCTCCAGTCTTTGGTCTTTGGCAGCCTTCCCTTCTCAGTGGCAGTTGTCTCTTCACAGTGTCATCCATACCTTCACATAGACAGGCTTCCCCTCCTCGATGCACTTCCTGAGTTCCAACTTAGTATTTCCAATCTTGTCCGCAGTTACCACAGTACCTGTAAAAGGCAAGCAGCTTCCAAATCATCTTTCGCATCACAATTTCTTCCACTGCTAAAAAGACATGTCCTCGCAAATAAGGTATCATATGTTTTTTGGTTTAATTTGGGATCTTGATCAGCGCTTATTAATCAAAATCATCTAAAGCAAGCAGTAATATTCGGATCAATCTCCTGACTGAAAAGACATTAGAAAACATATGCATTTCTTGTACTTGCTGCCCCTTCCTGGATCTTGTGCTCATAGTTGGTTTTCAATCCATGTTTTCTCAGTCAGAATCTGATGTCAGTGCTCTAAAGACTTTTGGGACAATTGTGAACTATAATCTGATTACCATTACATATTTGCTAATGAATCTTGAACTCTTGAGACTCTTGAAGTACTGAAGAGTTTGAAGTAGTTTTTTTGTGATTAATTTAGTTATTTTCTCTCAGTGAAATACTTGTACATGATAATTCCAGTTCATGATAATTCCTGGATAATTCTTGAATCACACTGGGTAATGTTTCTAGCGTTAATTATTGGTGTGTTGATTTGATGTTAGTTAATGCCAAATATCTGTTTAGTTTTTCCTGTTTTAAAGTGTGGTTTCATTACAGGGAAATCCCAGGTCCAGACCCTTGGATCTGAATTCATCATGATTGCCAGTATCCTGAATCATGAACCAGAATCCAGATACCCTTGAGCCCAGCAGTGCCCGCAGTAGAGAAATCTGAATATGCAGAAATCCTGGTATTTCTCTCTCTTTCATCCCAACCTTCCTTCACCTCGGAAACTCCCAGGGTTGCAGTGTGTTCTTCATTGCTGCCCTGCCCTTTCTCATTGGGATTTGAGGATTATTGTTGCCCCATTGGAACCACCCGGAGTTAAGGAGAGTGGCTCGCAACAGGTGTCCACTAGCCCCTATTTTGGCTGCCACTCCTGCCCACTCTAATCGCTGGTGAGTCTGGTAATGGGGGGGGATCTATCCAGGCATGGGTTTGCTACACAGTTAAAATCCCCCCTAACAGTGTTATATGTGTAAGATAAGGAACCAGGGTTCTAAAGAGGCTAGTCAAGAAGGACCCCTGGTCAGAATTGGATGCACATACGTTAATTATGGTGATATCTCAGCCTTCTAGTCTTCCCGCTATCAGTACACAGCAGCCTCTTGGGTGTACCAGTTTTTTAGTAAGTTGGAAAGGCGCTCCTGCTCTTACCCATGTCAAAACCCCTCTAGCAAAGGCTCAATAGGTGGTATAGTAGGGTTGGCCCCTCCATTGTATCTGAAGAGCCTGCCCCTCTTTGCTGTAAGGTGGGTTTCCTAGAGGAGCACCACTTGTATTTTCCATCTACGTAAGTATCACAACACTTTGTATCTCTTGGACATTGTGCGTATTCTTTGAATGTTCTACAAGAGGAACCTATAGGGTGTGAGAGCTGCTATGCGTGATTTCCCTTACTATGTCTACGTCCCCTCCTCCCTCCGCCCCTCCACCACATCCAGCATCCAACAGGTTTGTATGTATGGCATGTAGTTTGCTGTGATTCTCAGATCCAACTTTCAACACAACTCCCACTCCCCAGAACAAGTAGGAGGTCACCCCTCATCCAAACAGTAAGGAACTCAAATTTCATCCATAAGGGTACCCACAGATTGTACTATAGTCAGGGCAAATACAGGTGGGGAGTCTCCCTCCACCCCCAGGACTCCCATCAAGCATTCTCAGCCGTGACATTGCCCCAATAATTTTCAGGACAACAGCAACGTCATCTTGTTTTTATCACCATGGCTACTATAGACATATAAACTGTTCTTTACACTTTTTAAGTTAGTAGCATTCATGCATCTAGGTTATCAAATAATGTCGTCAGATGTGCCCAGGGTAACGTGTGACATTTGTAAGCTGGAGGCATAGGAATAGCTAGAAATGCTGTTTGGTTTGGAATCATTTGCAGGCACCTCGACGATCAGAGACAACAGGCCTGCTCCATTGAGGTAGGCCACAGCCTCCATCGCCTGCCGTCTTTCCAAATGTGCTTCATCTTGGGATGGGGCGAATGAACTACAGGAACTCTTATTATGACCTCTCTTAAGGCTGCAGGCTGTGGCAGTCCAGGTCCATTTCTCAGGCTCAACTGAGGGTGATGGTTGAGACACTCCCATACTTCTTGTGGGAAATTGAAGATCCGGGTGCCCTCAATAGTGACTACTCTCAATCTTGCCAGAAATATCATTCCATATTGCACCCCAGTTGTTGTAGCTTCTGCTTGCCCTCCTGAAACGGAGGTCCACCACCAACAGTTGCTGCTATTTTAAGGCCACCCCCTTCGGTACTGTCTCTTTGCATACTTGCTAGTTAGAGTTGTCCAGGGACTTTGCCCTACACTGGTGCAAAGCCAAGTTATCTCTGCCCTCTACCGAGCTAGCTCCTAACACTGCTATTCAGGGATGGGGTGTGGGGACAGGTCCCTCTATGCTTCATGGACTGATTAGGGTTTCTACCATCCTGGGTGCAGGGTGAGGATGCTGCTCCTGTGGGGGCCAGCACCTGAGCAGTCCTGAGGGGCCTGCTTTTTGTTGCCACCCTCCAATGTATAGTTGTCTTAGCTGCCACGGCTTGAGGGAACAGGTGGGCGGGAGTCCTCCCCTCCTCAAGGCACTTGAGGCTGCAGATTTGCTCTAGTAAACAGTCATAAGATCACACCCCCGTCCAGGATGCGGCCGATGCACTGACTAGGCTGGCACCACTCAGAGTGTAGGCCTCAGTCCACTATGTCCGCCGAAAACTCCCATGTGCATCTTTCTGTATTGCTTGCTGTGCCAGCCTCTCGCTGGATTTCTCCCTCTGTGCTGCCCCCTCCTGCATCTCACCTCTGCCACCCTACCTTGTTGTTGCACACTGCCTTGGGTAGCTGTACTTGTCTCTGGGCAGCAGCGGTCAGGCTCCCAGGCATACCTCTGGCCATTCACCGCTCCTGCATGTCACAAGGGGCTATTTGCTCCTGAAATTCTTGCTACCTGGGGGTGTGCCACGGGGTGCTCGGCCCACCCCTGCCCGCTGGTGCACCCAGGGTCCAGTGATGTCAGGGACCACTCTCAGGGATGTTTTCTGGAGTTGAAAAGCTCCGTGAGGGCAGGTCCAGTGGCCAACTCCGTATGTCACCATCTTGTGTTGTCCTGCTGCCATCTTCAGTTGGCCTTGAATTGGCAGCCTCTCTGTGTTGCTGGCTCCCTGTTGCAACAGCTGCAGAAGCCCGCAGCCTCAGCGGGTTGTAAGCTGTCTCGGGTTGCCTGCAGTTTGGGATTTGAGGGTCAGGATGTGGCTGGATGGGGCCTAGGTTTGCTGAGCGTCCCCTCCCACTGCCTACTCCATTGGCTGCTGGCTACACCCCCATATTATGTGTTTTTTGTAATGAAATGTTTTACATTTTTAGGAGTGGGATGTTGTTTTTATAAGGGTCTGGCATGAGTACTTTTTAAATGTTTTCATATTTTTTAAAGATATTTAGGTTTAAATTTAACTTTGAATGAATGTTAAATTATTTATTTCTATTACATTGATTTTTTATATATTTTTTAGGGCGCACATTTAGTTTTTTTATCGTATTTTTGTTTTTTTGTCTGGAAGTAGGGATAATAAGGGAAAAAGGTGAGGAATATTTTACAATTTTCTAAAAATATAAATTTGTAATATATATTGTTATTCGCTACATATTTTGTTTTTATATGAATTTAAACTAATCACTTCAGTAACGTATAATGTTACTAATAGATTTTTTTCAAATAAAATGCCTTCTAAATATTTACAAAATATGTTAGAGATATGTTTTGTTAAATATTCACTTTTTATTTATGCAATCATTTTTATGACACTATTTTACATGTTTTATGTTAATAGTAAAGTTGTTTTTTAAATTAATTGTACTAAAAATATATTATTTCACTCTTTATATGTTTTTAATTATTTAAAGAAAAAATGTTTAGCTTTAATGTTTGTTTTTTAAATTATTAGAAACATTAGTTATCAGGTACATTCATTTAAACTAATATTTTAAAATGATATAAATAGCATTATTTGGAATGTTTAAAATATTTAAATGAAATAGATATTCTAAAATAAATTGTATAATTAATTTTCAGACATATGTATCAATTATTTTCATTTTTTGTTTTCTTCTGTTTGATAGTTGTTTTAAAACATACTTGTTTACACATGTTTCTGTTGTAATTCTAGTTGAAATTGAGAGTTTTTTAAATTGTGGTTTTATTGGTGTAGCAATAGTAAATCTACACCATCAATGTTAAGTAGGGTCCCAATGTAGCTTACAATGAATTAAGAATATTAAATCTATCCCCTCAATTTCCAACACCTTACTCACTGTAGCTTAGACTGGAGTGGGAATCGCCCTTTGATGTCCAACGTCATCCCCAGAATGGCTCATAATGTAGCTTAGTTTGGAGAAGGATTAGTAAATCTAACCTCCTCAATGTCAAGTGCCTTCCTAAATGGGGTTTAGATTAGTGTGGGAGTAGTAAATCTAATCCCCTGACAGTCCAACACTCCCCCATGTGTCTTACATTTGGAGTGGGGATAGTAAATCTACCACTGTGAATATCACACCCCTTCCCCAATGTAGCTTAGATTGGAGTGTGAAAAGTAAATTTCAGCTCCTCAATGTCCAACATATTCCCCAATGTAGCTTAGAATGGAGTAAGGATACTAAGGTGGTCATTATGACCCTGGCGGTCTTCCGACCGCCAAAGTTAACGTGGCGGTGTCACTGCCAACAGGCTGGTGGTGAAGACCGCCACATTATGAGTGTGGCGGGTTGGCCGCCACATCTCCACCCACACCGCCATGGTGGTATGAACCACCAGGCCAGAGATGTTCATCTCTGACCCAGGGGTTCAGAGGAATTATGAGCCGGCCTACCACCATTGTTTCCGCAGTAGTAGCACCACCACAAAAACCATGGTGGTAGGGTTACCGGTGCAGCAAGCACCTGACCCCTCCCCGACCCCCAACAGTCACAGGGCCCCCTACTCACATAGTGCCCCCACCCCCTTACTCACATAGCGCCCCATGCCCCTACTTACATGACACCGTCCTCCCCGCATACATGCACACAGAAACCCACATGCACCACTCGTACACCCATTCACCTATATTTCTAGACATGCATTCACTCGCACTCATCCATACACACATTCACTCACACATACTCACACGCATCCATACACTGATTCACTCACACATACTCACACACATCCATATCCATACATGCATCCACTCACACATACACACATCCATACACGCATTCACTCACACATACTCACACGCATCCATACATGCATACACACAAACATCCAAACATGCATACTCACACACATACACACTGACATGCACACATGCACTCACTTCAACATTCATACACACATTCACTACCACACATACAACCACACATTCATCACAACACTCACAGCCACACACGTACACACACATTCATAAACACACTCACAGACACCACACACTCACACATGAAAACCCACTCCCTCCCACCACCCTCCCCTGTTGGACGCCCGACTCACCTTGTCCAGCGAGGAGGTCGCCCGGCAGGGAACAGGAATGGGTGCTGCCACCGCCGGCAGTGCCCCACCAGCAGGACACCATAAGGCCATCTTAATGGTCATAAAATGGCTGGCGGTGTCCTACTTACATGGCAGTGCAGGTGGTAGCAACACCAGAGCACCACCGCCGCCAGCATGGCTACTGCCGGATATCTGCCCAAAGTGTGGCGGGAATCCGGTAGTTACCATAATATGGCGGGCGGAAGACTCCAGCACTGGCAGTCTTCTGACACCTGTGGCTTTGGCGGTTTCACTCAGAGACCGTCAAAGTCTTAATGAGGGCCTAAATCTACTACTTCAAAGTCCAATGCTTTTCCCAATGTGGCTTGGATTGGAGTGTGAATAGTAAATGTATCCAGTTCAAAGTCAAACACTTTTCCTAATGTAGCTTTCATTTGAGTGGAAATAGTAAATGTAACCCCCTCATTGTCTAATGTATTCACCAATGTTGCTTATATTAGAGTTGGAATATTAAATCTAATCAAATGCCAACAATATCTAGCACTTCCCCAGTGTAGCTTCAATCTGATTGGTAATACTAAGCCTACCCCCTTCACTGTCTTATAGTTTCCCCAGTGTAGTTAAGATTCAAGTGGTAATAGTAAACCTACCCTCCTCAATGTCCATCACCTTCCAACAAATTGCTTATATTGTCACCAATGTAGTTTAGATTAGAGAGAGAATAGTCAACCTAAACCCCGCAATGTCCAATGCCTGGCCTAATGTATCTTTAATTGGAGTAAGATTAGTAACTGAACCCTTCTTAAAGTGTAAAAGATCCCTCAGTTAGCTTAGAGTGGAGTGTTACTGGATTTTAAAATAGTTGTAACACATTGTTACTTTCATTTTTACAGTAGCCAAAATTATTTTTATAGACAGTATTTCATGGTGAATACTTTTCTATATATTTACTTTATTGTTATTTTTATACCATTTTTTTAACATTTATTATTATAATAAAGAAACAATTTGACACTTATGTTTTCATTTTTGTTACATGTTTATATTATTACTTTTTAAATAAAACATTTTACATGTCTTACATTTTTATATAGTATGCCTTTAATATATTTTTACAAAAGATGTATTTCTTACAATTCTTTTAATGTTTACAATCACTTGTTTAGTTTTTATACATTAAGGGCCAAATGTAGCAAGATACGTTTTTGTGAATCGATAATTGCGAGACAGTGCGACTCGCGATTTCCGATTCGCAAAATCGTATGCAGAATGGTGTCTCAGACACCTTCTGCGAATCGCAAGGGGGTCGCAAAGACCCACCTCATTAATATTAATGAGGTGGGTCGCAATTTGCGACCCCCTTGCGATTCCCTACACTCACAGGGATGGTGGCCTGCTGGAGACAGCAGACCTCCATGTCTGTGACTGCTTTTTCAATAAAGCAGTTTTTTTTTTGTATTACAGCCCGTTTTCCTTAAAGGAAAACGAGTTGCAATACAAAAAAATAACGAAACCATTTGGTTTCGTTTTTTCAGAGTAGGCAGTGGTCCATTGGACCACTGCCTGCTCTGAAAAAACATTTTGTGCGACATTCACAAAGGGGAAGGGGTCCCATGGAGACTTAGGGCCAGATGTACGAACCGTTTTGCAAGTGGGTGCTAACTGCGAATTCCGCGGTCACAAAGCAATTCTGCATCGCGGTGCGAGTCGCAAAATGGGAATGTGCATCGCGATTGCCGTTTTGCATGGCGGAAACTGCGATTTTCGCAGTTTGCGCCATGCAAAACGGTTCGTACATCTGGCCCTAAGTACCATAAAATAATAAATAGAATTATTTCAGTACTTTTTAATATATGTTTTTACTTTTGTACATTTTCAATAATAATTACAGGTTAAATTCATTTAGAACTTTTTACCAACAAAAAAAATAACCATTTAGCCTTTACTATTTATTTTCCTTTGTTTTTTTATGGACAATTAGGGCCTCATTATGAGTTTAGCGGTTGGACGAGCTGACTACCAAACTCACGGGGAAGATACCACCTTCATACTGGTGTCATATCCCCCAGGCATATTATAATGGTCCCGCCAAGCTAACCGACGGGAACATTGTGTTCTCCCCGGGCTTCCTGTCAGTAACAATGCTACAATGTTGGTCTCGGGCCAATACTGTAGCACACCAGCTCCATCGGAATGCATGCTGTCTGCAAACCAGACAGCATTCCGAAGGTGCTGGACGGGGGGGTTATTTTTAAAAGATGGCAATGTTTTATTTCTTTTAAGTTGTTTCTGGTATTATAATGTTGTATCATGTGTTATGTGTTGTATTAACTTCTTGGAAATTTGTATTAGTTGTCGCATTTTTATGAGGCGTTATTTGAGTAGTTTACTATTTTAATTAATAGTGGAATTTTTAGTAATTTTTACTTTTCAGTCGGAGTGGATTTTGTTTATAATAAAATATATAGTTTTTAGGATTGGTAAAATTGGTAAATAATATTAATATACAAATGTATTAATTTGGCATGATTTTGTTGTTTATAGTCGTATTTTAGATTTAGTTTCAATCACTGGATTTTTTAGATAGTATTCTTGCTATGGATTCTAGGCATGCTTAGCAAATACTTGTAGTTGCATTATAGTATTTCATAGATTTCTTTGGTTTGTCTTGATACTTTAGGTTTATTTGGGCTATAGATTGTTTTAGTCTAAGTTGCTGGTAGCATTGTTCATTTTTCAATATTTCTAGGGATCATTAGAGTGCAGGAAGGCTTCAGCCTGATGTCCTTTGGGAGGAGTTTTGACATCCTTCTAGTGTGCTGATTGTTTTGTCTTGTTGTTCCATGTTACTGTAATATTCATTCCACCATGGCACGTGATACTTGAGTTGGCCTCTGTGACCAGAACGTGCAATTTGCTAATCCAATCGTTTTCAAAATAGTCTATTGGGGGACTAAGTTTGTCTTTGAGTTTTCGGTAGTGTGGTGATTTTATTAGTATGTTCTTACTGGGACTTATGCTAGGGCAATTAATTGTTTTATTCTATAGGCAAATTAGGCATTTGTTGAGTACTCAGCACTAAGGGCTTCATTACAACTTTGGTGAGCAGAATGATCCGACCAGCAAAGCCGCAGGGAAGAGGCTGCCGTCATACCGGCAGCCTCCTCCCAGTTGTATTACAATGTTTCCACCGGGCTGACCCCTGGAAACATCATATTATGATGTCCTAGCTGGTCAGACCAGCAGAAATAGTGCCACAGCATTGGCTGCGGCTCCTGATGGCCTTTGGCAGTAGAGGGGCCACCTTTGGCCCCCAGCACTGGCTTTCCACCAGCCTTTTCATGGCGGGGACCCCACCATGAAAAGGCTTGTGGAAAGAGGATCTGGGATCAGCACAGTGGCACTGAATCCAGCGTCACTGTGGTGACCATAACTCCAACTGCCTCCACTTTGCTGGAATCCCTGATCTTGGCAGTGGTCCCCTGGCAGTCCGACAGCCAGGGTTGTAATCCTGCAGTCGGACTGGCAGGAGTGCAGCGGTCCAACTGCCACAACGGGTTTGGCAGTCCTTGGACCACCAAACTTGTAATGAACCCCTTGGTGCAGGTTTTTGGAGGTGTCTCCATGTACTTTGGTTAAATTGATAATAACATCTCTGTATAGTTGTGTGTAGATATATATTTTTAAATAGTACTAATAACTGCATGTTCAAAGTCAATGATTATTTTCTTGGGATAGTTATTCGTTTTGGATCTTATCAAGTAATTTTATTTTATTTGGGTTATTTGAATTAGTAGGTTGAAGTGTGTTGCAGATTCTTAGGTAAAATGCCATACATGAAAGACATTTGTGATGCGGTATTCACTGTGCATTGTGTATTACATATATATGAATGGAGGAGGGCACGATTTAAACATTCTGTCCATCATCCACATGTTGCTTTGTGATAATCGTAGCAAGTTTGTTTCTATTGCATACATTAACCTTCCTGTATTATTAGCTTTGTCATACATAAGGAAAGGTTCATGTGTTATAGGTAAAATACTAGTGATATTTATTTCCTGGAATTTTTTAGGGGCAGTAGATGTTTCAGTTGTAGCTTTTCTACTTCTGGCTGTCAATCTTTTTAGATTTGGGATACTCAGGAATTGACCCTTTATCATTAGTTGCTATAGGTTATTGTGACTAGGACTACCATCTTTAAATTCTAGTAAAACGTTTCGGACTTTGCATTCTGTAACATTTCATGTTTATTATGATCCCAAATGATTGCGACAACTTCTTTTTTGTTCATAGCTCTCCCATAGCATATATTTGAAAAATACTTTTCACATTTCCAGTGGGTTTTTTCAATTCATGTACCTTCTTGTAATATATCCTTAGTGAGTCTATAACAGTTTTCATTTCTGAGATTTGATGTATGTGGCTTTTTCCAACATTATGGGCCTCATTTTGAGTTTGGCAGACAGGAAATGAAAAGGAAAAGGTCAATATAAATGTAAATGGAGAAGTTCAAAGATCATGCAGAAGATTTATCAATATATTTTTCCTTGTTATGCCTCCCTTGGGGAGGCGCAGCATTTTGATGCATTCCCACACTCATTCTCCACCCATGGAATGCTTTCCTGGCAATATGTGCTGACTTGCTTTACTCCAGATGTACCCAACAGCAAAGGGTCATACAAGGTGGCCCTGCTTAGGCTGGTAAAACTGACTTCAGTGTTCCATTGCCTTTGCATCACCTTTCATGATGCAAAGGCAACGCAACACTCTGATATTTTGCCCCCCTGTGTTCAACCAGGTAAAGATGGTAGAGGAAAATGCCTGTCAACCAAAGAAGATGAAGACATCCACTAACTGATGGCTAATTAATAAAGTTGACTAATGGATTTTAAGTGATTATTAAAAATAATCCGGGGGTTGATGAAGTAAGTTCAAATGTGCAATTTTAGGTAACAAACAATTTGTGCATGCTAATGACTTTTATGATGAATATAGCTGCAACCAATTAAATAATGATGTTGCACTTAAAATGATTTAATGATAATGTGGGAAGTGTGATCATTAATGTTGTTAGTTTTGACACATTGTTGTGAAATCATCATTTTATTAAGATAAATGCAGTTTCTAGGGCTTAGTTCACCCTGCTCTTGCTCATTCCTCCTAGCAATCAATGTCCCCTTCGAAGTCTTTCTCCGCTGTTTTCGCAGACCACTGGACACTGTGATGCAATTGGCTATTTGCTTTTGAGCACATATTGTAAATGAAACTTTCCATTATGCTGCTGAAGTATCTTTCTGAAAGACACTTCCACTGGAAGTTCCGATGTAGGCTTGCTAGCACACTAGTGTAAAAGTCTTTGAGGAATAATTACAAGAAAGTGGTGCATCATAGATGATGCGCCACATTTCCTGCGCCCCACCTACCGGCACCTAACAACACCATGGTTCCACTTTATTTACAGTAAGGCACACCATGGATGTGGTTAGCACAATAGCGTCAACATTTTTGATGCTATTGTGCCGCTTTGCTGCACTTGCGTCAAACATGTTGATGCGAGTGCAGCAAAGCACACGGAGGCACATGGAACATAACGGATGTGTTATTTTAACACCTGCTCTTTTACTGTGCCATTTTTCAGGCCTCCCAGCCCCAGAACGCTCACCTTTCATACATTATGCCTGGAACGCTCACCTTGCATACATTATGCCTGGCACAGGCATAATGTGGCACAAAGGGTTACAAAGTGGTGCAGTGCAAGCATTGCGCTACTTTGTGAATATGGTGCATCAGAAATGCCTACCTAATGCCACATTAGTGTAAAAACAATGACACTAATGTGGAGCAAGGAGGCGCACAGGGCTTGTAAATACACCCCTTTGTTTGGAAATGTTTCATATTGTATTTCACCTTGCCGGACTACTGTTGCTGTGGAAAAGAATGGAAGATTCCAGACTACCTTGGAAATGCATGCTCACAGCTCAGCTGTTGCCACTGTCTTGTTCATGTACTGCAACAAAATTAAATACTCAGAGTATCTGAGTTGTACCACTGCCAGTGTGTATTCTTGGACCCAACATCACAGCAACCAAGGCCAATCATGTACCACATGTCCAAAGAGTGGCTATAACTCCCACAATACTAAAGACACATTCCAGTGTTCATGGTTTGTCCCAAAATTTTAAATGTATGCTCAGACCTAAATGGATCCTGCATACAGATATGTAATACCCCAACATATGTCAACCATTGGGGAGTAGATGGAGTGACCTGACTGCAACTCATAGGAGGCACTGTTTCTTTGATTCCAACCACCAGAAAAGTGGGCAGTTGCCAAAATACCCTTGTTTGCTAACTCTCAATTGAAGTTTACTCACCTGGGAGGATTCCATTTGTCAAGAGTTGTGAAGTAAAGAGAGTGACCTGACTGCAACTCCTAGGAGGCCCTGTTACTCTAACTACAAACACCAGCCCAATGGTCACTTGCCCAATTACCCCAGTGTCTTCACTCTCAATTTAAGTGTACTCACCTGGTAGGGTACAATATGTATAGTAGAAGAAGTTACCTGACTGCAACTCCCCAGGGGCCCTATTTCTCTAACTCCAAACACTAGCCCAGTGGTCACTTTCCCAATTAGCCCTGTGTATTCACTCTAAATTAAAGTGTACTCACCTGGGAGGATACCGTATGTATAGTGTGTATAGTAGAGGGTGTTACCTGACTGCAACTCCGACAAGGCACTGTTTCTCTAACTCCAAACACCAGTCCAGTGGTCATTTGCCCAAGTACACCTGTGCCTTAACTCTCAATTGAAGTGTACTCACTTGGTGGATACCATATGTATAGTGTGTGTAGTAGAGGTAGTTACCTGACTCCAACTCACAGGAGACCCTGTTTCTGTAACTCCAAACACCAACCCAGTGGTCTCTTGCCCAATTATCCCTTTGTCTTCACTCTCATTGGAAGTTTACTCACCTGGGAGGATACCATATGTATAGTGTGTGTAGTGGAGGGAGTTACCTGACTGCAACTCCTAGGAGGCCCTGTTTCCCTAGCTCCAAACACCAGCCCAGTAGTCATATGCCCAATTATCTCTGTGCCTTCACTGTCAATTGATGTTCACTCACCTGGGAGGATACCATATGTATAATCTGTGTAGTAGAGAGAGTTACCTGACTGCAACTCCCAGGATGCACCGTTTCTGTGATCCAAATCGCCAGCACAGTATGCACTTCCTCACATACCCTTGTTTGCTAATTCTCAATTGAAGTTTACTCACCTGGGAGTGACCAAGATTAGGATCATGCTCAACTCAGAGATGTGTCTGTCTACCTAGCTCCATCTTGACTTGCTGACCCAAGGTGAAACTACTGAGGACAGGAACAACACCTTACCCAGTGTGTATAACATGTATTCCTAAGGCCTCAAGATGCATCACCTGATTGGTATTGGCAAGAGACATATTGACACAGCACTGTGCACATGATGACTCCAGTCTCATCCACAACAAAGTCATGAGTTTGCCTGCATTCCACTCAATTAGGCCTCCAAAGGCCAAAGGCATAGGTTGTCTCTCCACAGTTTTGGCTGCACCGGTGGTAAAATGTCATTTCCAGGCCATCTTACCAAGTGCAACTGATCTGCACAGCTCAGCAGCTGCTTGGGTCAAATAGGTTTGGCATACTTCTCACATATCATCTCAAATTACTCAATACCATGGTAACTTGGCAAAATTGGATTACCTATAGCTTAACTATGTCCATGTTCTCTGCCTACTGTAACACAACATCTTTGGGGTAGATCTCACAATTCAACCAGTAACAATGTAAGTTTTTTATCAGCAGGTAGATCTGCCACTGGACACAGGGAGACCACAGAACAGACTGCCTCTACCCCCCTGGATGAAGCCCTCAGTGATGACAACACACCTGGACCTGTGGACGTGGAAGAAGATCCTGGCACATCTGGACAACTTGGTCAGATGGCTACATGAGTCTCACTGTGCCCACAATGTCACTTCCCAGCCCTGTTGCTTCTACATCACAGGCAACCATTCTCCCCAACCTGTGTACCTAGCATAGTGTCCACCATCTTGCATTCTGAGGTGCAGATCAACACTTTGGACACTGAGGGTCCAGGAACAAATTGAAGAGGGCACCCTGTGCCAAGGACACAGGCTAATGGGGTAGGGTCCTTGAGAGGGATATTGTGGGCCAGCGGAGTGAGGCCACTAGGGCTGCTGTCAGCCCATGCAACATCAGCCACATCTTGAGAGTCCTAAGGTGTGATGGGCCAGGTGTTGACCCACATCCGGGAAATCAAGTAGCTGCAGAGGAACATACATAGGGATCTGTGTAAACAAATGGAGGCCCACTATTCCAGCATGGCCTTCCGAACAGGGATGCTGAGAGACACATACACGACTGAGCAGGGCTTTTCAAAACCAATCTTCCCCTTCCTTTGGCTCATCAACACCAGGCTTATGGACATCAGTGCCAGCCACAGGAAGGGAGGCCCTGACAGAGGAACAACCAGCCACAGGCACCCTCTGACTCTGTAGTAGCTGATCTCCACCCCCATGCAAGCAGGGATGTCCAGCAAAGAATCCAGGAGGTGTGAATGACAAGACACCTACCACTGCCAGCAATGATCCTCTTCCTTAAGGTCCTCCTTTGTGTGTCACACATTCATCCTGTGGACTGATCCTGAACTACCTTCCATTTCCAATGGGAGGAGTACTCTGGACATTGGACTTTCAATGGTGTGGCATCTACTTCATATCTTTTTTTATTGAGTCGTCTCACATACTTGTTCTGTTACTTGTAGCTTCACAACAAAATCACCCATCACTGACTCATTGTCTGATGATTTTGATTTCACATTTAGACATGTAGATATGTCAGACCATGTGAACCATATGATGATGATCCAAGATACTTGTTCAAGATGAGATATGTTTCATGTACACATTGTCCATCTCAGGATTACAACAATCCCACACAAATACATACATACAAGTTTCTGGTCAAACTAAATATTTGATTACAGTGTTCAGCACATAGACTGTCAATGTGTCTGAACTATTGGAAATCAAACATTATTGACTCATATTAAGTAAATAAACATATTTACAGCTACAGACCTCCAGACCACAGAAGGAAAGGTTTTGCAAGACATTGTCCTGTAGAATAGGAAAACATTGATGTGGTTGATGTCACCAGTTTGAGCTTTACCACACCAAAGTAATCCAACATCACATAATCCAAGATGCCGACAGATGTCAGTACAACAGTTTATGATCACAGGGTCATTAGAATGCAGTGATCATGCATCTGGTGGTATGACACAAACATATATCAGTGTTTTGACACAGGCACTGTGGCCTACAACGATGAAACACATCTACAGCTATAGACAGGTCAGACCAAAAAAGTGTTTCGCCTATGTGAAGGGGAACTGACTTGGTCGTGGACTCGGATTACATATTTTCTGACCAAACTATGACACATTTGATGCATCAGGACCATCACAGAACACAAAACAAGTCCAATGGACACTTCTGAACTTCCATCAAAACACTGTGCAAGATGTCTTGGCACAGGTCTACTACACTCAAACTCTGTGACCTACATTACCTCAAACAAAGAATGTCCATTTAATATGTTAGAACATCATCACATACCTGCCAATATCACAGCTTTGATATGCCTATATGAAGATGTAATGGTGAAGGTATCTGTATAAAGAACAAAACAAGGAGTGCAGTCTTGAAACCATACATATGACACAAGTCACATAGCAAGTATTTTGAAAACAAAGTACATTGGAAGAAACTGAACATGAACAAAGCAATATCATCAAGGCGGGGATGTGTCAAAAGCTATCTTATCAATCAGCCTTTGACTGATTTTTGCAGAGTATCAGCTCCCTAACTGTTTCAAAAAATTAACTCCACACATTCTCACAACTACAGTTCATTGGTCAGTCACAGTCATGATATTACATGACATACTTACATTCATGATAAGTAGCTGTGGGTGAGATCTTTTGGCAAGTCAACTCCTTCCTCTTCAACACTGTCATCTTCAGTTGGCATTTCAGGATTCTCGCCAATGGCACTGCAGGTTCCCCCTCATCTGGGATGGGATATTCCTCCCTAGAGTGATATTGTGCCGCATGTACCATGACACAGTGATCTGACATACTTTACCTGGTGAATAGAGGAGGGCCACTCCACTACCTGCCATGTTCTTCCATGAGCCTCATTGAAGTGGACTTCCCCTGGCGTACTTGGATTGCTCAGCGGTGTCAATAACCAAGGACAGCTTGGATATGCTGAGTATGGGACATACGTGCAATAATGAGTCACTCACCTAATGATTGTAGCACCTGACATTGCTCACACACAATCAGGACAGACGTGACTTACCAACCAGTCAGGCCCTCTCTGGTTGCACTTATGACATCAGCTGGGGTATGGTCCTGCGATAGACTTGTTCAGTGGCCTACGGTGGCACCAAGGCAACATGAGAGCCATCAAAGGCACCCACCACATGTGAGAGTCGGGCAAAACCATACAAGTCAGCCTTCACATTGGCTAAATCCTCACGACGGGGAACCTGATATAGCGCTCAATGTGTTTCAACATTGCTGAGAGGAAATCTCTAATTACCAGACTGAACCTAGGTTGGGACAAACCACCAGACAGGGACAGTGTATGTTTGAAGGACCCTGTGGCCAGAAAGTGAAATACTGACATGACTTAAACAATTGGTGGTATGCAGTATAGATTATTGTTAGCTGGCATCAGAACTGGCTCCAGCTGATGGCATAAATCCACTATTGTTTGCCTGTTCAGACAGTACAGCTGGATAATGTGGTGTTCCTCCATGGTCTGAAGGTCTGGCAGTGGACGGTAGACAGGAGAATGTCACATCCTCTATCTTCCAGGGTACCTATGTGTGAATAAACATGATATGGAACATTAGTCACTGTGTCCATAGCAACATACGTGATGCATATCAACAAAATCATGTGACACTGTATTTCTGAGTGGAAATACGTTACACCCAGTAAACATTACAGCTGTCAACTACACAAGGGTCAATTGTGACCCCCATGGTTGTGAACACGTGTTTCCACAACATGGATTCGGGTGATGCCCAACTATCTGCTACTCAATTGCCATTCACAATGTGAAAGTCTTATCTGACCACTAAAATTGTCATCAGTGGTGTGGACTGTGCACCGCCGTCATTTGCCATCTGTGCCCGGCAGCACACTACAATGTTGGTTGTGTTGTGAGACCTACGCAAGACAGATTTAGGATGTTAGTGATGATCCTAAACGTATATTGTTGTAGTGATGCATTTAACAGGGCCATATACAGTATTTAAATCTGCCAAAATGTTGCCTGCCTGACCTATTCCACTGGACATCAGGAACTGACTGCGTCTGCCGGAGGATGTCCTCTGCGCTGTACCAGCTACAGCAGACACATCCATAGGTTAACGTTGTTGCCTGTGGCAGTATCAGCCCAATGGCTTTGTCCATCTGCGTGATGACTGCGTATGTGGCATAAATGTACACCACTTTGTGCAAAATTAGTCACTTGACACCTGACACTGCTACAAGCAACACCTCCATCACTTAAGCTGCTGTGTGCCACATTTGGGAGCAATCATGCCATGTCCAGCAGGTGAAAGGGCCCATTTCTTCTCTCCAACAGCAGCTGGAGAGGTTTGTGAACGAGGTCTTTCCCCTATATGGTTAGCTCTCTGGCTAACCAGAGATGCAGGTAAGTATCTCATAAGCAAAATGGACTATGTTCAATACAATCCTTTCCCTCCTCACAGGCTACAATGTGCCCCTGTGTGCCAGTTAGACTTCTTGTGTGCCTGTTGTTGCAGTATGTGTGGGATCAATGGGATGTACATGGTGCAGGTATTGGAGACTAGTACTATATATTGTAGTCATTCACATTGTGATGTGTGATGTTTTCTGAGGCCCTAGATCCTCCTTGTATGAGATGCACATAACTAGGCAAGGAGACTTTACTGCTATACAATGACATTTCTTTGCTTATGATGGTTGTAAATGTTAGACAAGATGTATTTACATGACAGCATGAGCTGTGTATGCATCTTGTCTGAGTCATTTGAGGATCTTGTAAGCAATGTCTATAGTGCCACAGATCTTTCAGCCACATTTGGCCTTGCCAAACGGTTGTCTGGAAGGGATATCATGACTTACTCTGCTCTACCGGCTACCACACAAGCCACAAGCCACATTGCTGATGGCCACATAATGTACTGTCATGCATGGAAGTGATGGAATTGTGAGTGTCATTTTGGTTCTGTATGTACAGCCTGCAGAGACCAGGGCCTGTCAAATGTATCTCCCAGTATGGGACATACTCCGGGCTGTGGGAAAGTCATTGTGACTCTGCAACTGTGGCACTGTGCCCACCTCTTATAGACCTGCAGATCCTGTCATGTGGCCAATGTGAGGATCTACTGGCAAAACATGCCCTGAATGCCTCAGTCCATTGGCTAGATCAGAAATGGATACTGAGGTAAATCCATGAACTAGTCCAAATGTGCATTTTGCATCATTGCGAATATGTGTCTTTGACTCATGACAGGTTCCTTCCTCCCACAGCTCTGTTGTCACCTTCACAGAAGTCATATTTGTCCTGAACAACCGCATTGCACAAATGAAAAACCCACAGTGCAGACAGTCTGTAGATTCCTGGGAGGCCATGACATGTGACTCAGTAGCTGGTTATATAGCAGAAATTGAACCAAACATACCTTTTTATATTGGAGGGCATCTCTCAAGGATTAAAGCATATGCTTAAAGGTGTGTTCTGTGGTACAGGTACATACCACAGAAACCCATCCTGAAGTGGCATGAGTCTGCATTTTATAGGCCACATGCCCACACTTGCAAAGGGAATACACTTCCTCTACCCACCATGCCAGCCCTTTCATTGTCACTCAAGTGTAAGAGTGAAGTTTGTACTATGGTAATTGCCTGAAGGGACTGTATGCATTGAGTCAAAGTTGCAGAGTGTAAATGTGTTTGTCCAGTCTGGCCTACGGAGTTTACCCTTCAGAAGCCACACTGGTGTGTAGTGTTTCAGTGTGGCTCAAATCACAGTACATGGTGCTAGATCATGGACTACCCGATGTCAGTAGCCTTGCTTAGTCATTGTAGGCCATAAGCAGGGTAATGGGTTAGTCTGCAGATCACTCTAAAAGTGTTTAGTCATTTCCCTGTACTTATCAGCATGTGTGCTTTACACTTGTGGTGTGTTGACAAATTTACCATGTTTTGCCTGGTGTTTCTGACATGGGTGTCGCACAACCATGGCCCTCATTATGAACATGGAGGTCAAAACTGCTGTGTTCATGCTGGCGGTCAAACTATTGACCGCCAGCGCCTCCAAATCCCCGCCGGCCGTATTAGGAACATTCCTCTGGGCCGGAGGGCGAAAACATTGTTTCCGCCCACCGGCCCAGAGAAATGCCTGGCCAGGACATTGACGGCGGCTCCACATGGAGCCGCCGCCAATGCCTTTGTGCGGTGGGTGCAGCTGCACCCGTTGCGTAGGGGCAGTGTCCTGCTCGATGGGGCACTGCACAGGGGCCCCTGCACTGCCCTTGCCAAGTGCATGGGCAGGTCAGGGGCCCCCAAGGTTGCCCCGGTGCACCCCCTCTGCCAGCCTTACCCTGGCTGGTTTCACTGCCAGGAAAAGGCTGGAGGATTATAGATTATTATCCGAGGGGCTGCCCTGTTGGATAATGATTCCGACCACTGCCAGGCTGCCTGATGGAGGCAGCCTGGCGGTGAGTGAGGGCTGCCGATGGCGGCCCTCATTGTGTTGTTTATTTGGCTGTGTGGCCCGCCATGCCAGCTGACGGGTTTTCCCACCACCGCCGGCATGGCGGGCCACACCGCCAAGTTCGTAATGACCACCCATGTGTCCAAAAACTTGTTTTTGTAATCGTTTGATTTGACTCTTGCATCAATACAGGTCAGCGCCCATCAGAAGAGAGCCATTTGTGGAGCCATCATCTGCAAGGTGTAGACCCTGGGGGTCCATAGCCTACAGGGCACCCACTGTCGCAAGAGGTGGGAGGACCTGAGATGCTCCCAACATGGGTGGGGTGCACATTGGAGCATGACCCCCTTAATGGTCCGCATTCTGGCTGTGGCCTACCCGGAGCTTGATGGGTGCTTGAGGGGAGCACAGCAGCCACATCCTGGTGAGTCCAGGGCTTATTTCTACCTGTCAGTTGATGTGTTAGGTTCTGACATCTGGAGATGGGACATGTGTGACACACAAGATGAGTAACTGTTTGTGTAGGTTTGGAATTTGATGCATACTGATGTAGCTTGATTATTAGCCATGGACCTAGGACACAACCGAGCACAATCCACAACCAAATTTGCTCTCTAGGGACAACACATGGCTGTGTACATCGATCAATCAAGTAATGTTTGTTGCTGTAGTGGGTCGGAATTCTGCGCAACAGACCACTACTGTTCAGTGTTACAACCCAAAGAAAAAAAAGTGATGGATCACTGTCCTCAGCCATGTGTCCGGTCAAGCGAGTAAACGGACATCTGTCCCCAGAGGCTACTTGTCTTCGGTGTGTGACGAGTGCTGGTATCTCACTACTGTCTGTCATATGAAGATGGCCATCATACATGTGACAGAGCATGCATTGTTCTTTGTGTGCAGCTACAGATCAATACTTTCCCTTGGTAAGTGGGGAATGTCCATTGACATGATTTGTGTGTCATCACTGTTGCCAACATTCCATGTGTCTACATGTTAGCATGTGTACTTTTCACTTTTGAAAAAATGTGTACACCGTTGTTTCATGCATGGGCTACCTGTGTTCATGGGATAATTTGTGTGTTCCCTCACATATATGTGCATGCCAGCCTGTGTTTGGAATTGAACATATGTAATGGGGCTACATTTCATGTGGTGCCACAGACAGGAGTGTGTTGGCTCAGATATATAATTACCCATCATTGCATGTCATTTGGCATGTACAACTGTAGCAGCAATGAGGGACATGACAGGTAGGACTACAATTTCTAAACACAATGTGGATTTCCATGCCATTGATGTGGCATCATGTAGCAAATTGCTGTGCACATGGGAAATGTGAAAGGTTTGTTACCTGACTTGAGATGCATCATGGAGTGAATTGCAGATATGTGGGAATCAGATATGTGCAGGGGCAAAATGGAGACACACTTCATTAGGTTGTTCACAGTTTCTTCACTTTTGTAGTTAAAAATGTATTTTACCTTTCTTCATCACACAGGAGTCACACTTATAATTGTTACCAGCTTTCAAAGATTTTTCTAGAACATCATGCATGAGGGGTTACGAGTTCCTCTACAATGGAGCTAGAAGGAACAGCCCTTAACAAGTTATTCCCTCTTTCATCTCTACAGCATTATAAATAAGCAAAATGAGGAAGGGGGTTCCAAGCAGGCTAGGATGGCGGATGTCTCTTAGAGAGCTCCCGGCCTCCAGTTCATAAAACCAACATTCACACTCCTGCTGGCTTGAGTTTTAGAACTACAAACTCCAGCCTTGACTGTGGTAGTAGCTGGGCTTGATGGAAGGAGCAGTTTCGGGCCCGTAATGCATATGGACAGCTGGGTTATAGCTCCCCCAGAAAGGCCCACTAGGCTGCAAGGAAGTGCTGCCAGGCAGTCAAGTTGAGGAAACTCCCAGCAGAGCAGTGCACGCTTCAAGTATGGACAGGGAGGAACGAGAGCTACTGAGTCATTTAGATTGAAGAGCACACTCCAAGAGATTGAAGAGGTGCCCTGTGGAGAAGCCACCAGGCACAGCATAGGACTGAGAAGCAGTGGCAAGAGCCACATTGTATTGCTGGCTACTGAAGCAGGGGGAGTAGCTGGCCTCCGTGGCCCTAGAGGTGAGCCCAACAACCATTATGAGGCTGCACTGCTGGCCCTCAATAGGGACCCTAAATGGCCAACACGGCTCTGGGAGATGGGTCTGGTTGGTAAAGGAATGGCTGTGGAAGAGGCAGTGCAGCAGTAGAAGGAGCTTGACCTTTGGGGGAACACGACCAGGGCTGCTCCTCCCTCACCGGGTGACCCTAATCAACTGCTGTGGGCCTTAAGAGCGGACAAGTGGGGGTCTTCATGTGCTTCCCCTGTGGACATGGTAGGGCCACTGCTGTGAGAGCTGGAACTGGAGCCTGGTTGGTCCTGTGGACTTTTGGTTTGTGGATCAGTGCCCGGAGCAGCCACTGTAATGCTTGAAAGGGAGAGGTCTCCATAGAGAGTCAGAAGCATGCAGCAATAGTGCTGGAGCTGACTGGACCTCCCATAGACTGATGAATAGTGGCCTTAACCCTGGGAAGGGGAGTACTATAAGGCCACAGATATGTTGATTGTGGTGCCAGGGTTCGTGATGCCCCCTGGGTCCAGTATGTCATTGGTTTGTCCGAATATTGAGATAGCTCCAAGCTTCCATCTGAGAGAAAATAAGCACACTACCACACCCACTCCAAATCTGGTAGAAATTACATTTGTCAATTCACTGTCCCTCTGACAGTGATGGGTGAGCCACGAGGAGATAGTCACATTGCATCAGGCCACTCTGGCTCCCAGGAGGCTGTGGAGATCTAGCAGGCCTAATAGGCATCACACCAGCCATTGGAGATCCAAATAGGAAAAGTTGGGGTAGATGTGGTGCTCCTAAGATAGGACCTGAGAAAGACTGTAGACAGGGAAGTAGGAGCGGAAAGTCACATATCTGAGTTGGAGGAGACACAGTAACAACACTGAGGACAGAGGTCCCCCACCTAACCTCTGCAGCACTCTCCTTGGAGAACGGCACCCAAGATGCAGAAAACCAGTCCCATATGAACAACTTGTGGTTTGTCAGGATGTCAAAGGATGCCAAGGGTGTGTCCCCTGAAAGGTTTATGGAAACTTGGATCCTGACGTGGGTTCCTCAGGAGAAGCTATCGCCCTGTTTTGTTATAGAACAACCTCCTCACTCCTTGGTAGTGAAATCCCTCCTATGTGTGCCTCCATGTACCATGATGCTGATGGTGCTGAATTATTGTGATAGGGATGTGCAATCCTCAGAGCAATGAGAGACAGAATAGATGTGAAATTTCAGTCTTCCAGAATTCTTGACTTCCTGGACTACACCCACTAAGAACAACAGCAGTGTAAACTGTTGGATGTAGTAAAATATTAATTGAGGGCCATGAAACTGAAATACAAGCTTCTATTCCTGGCTAGGCTCCACATTATTTATGAGGACAAATCCAACTTTTTTGATACTTTGGATCAGGCATGGGAGTAGGCTATGAAGCAACAACACTTGTGGTGCAATTCGGCTCCTGACTGGGGGAGGTAATTTGGTGGCCAGGAAGCTCGGTTTGGAGCCTGTCTTCAGACCACAAACAAAACCTGGCAGTCCCACAAGAAGCAGGAGCATACTATCTGCCCTCAGACTGTGAACAGGCAGCAGCCCTGGAGACACTAACAGTGTCACAGGTTCTGAGCTAACCTGAAGGAATGGAGAGGCAAACATATATGTACCAGAAGACTGAGGTAACACACTAGCAATTCAGACCTTACATTTGGAAATTATAGGAAGTACACCAGACAATATACTGTTACCTGCTACCTCACCATGCCAGCAACATCCAATCCTTGTAATATCCTGATTGAGTTGGGGAGTAGTCTGGTACTCAAATGCATAACCTGTACTGCTTGTTTGTGGGGATGTTTAAAGTAGGGGCGACAGATGCTTTTGTGGGTTTGTAAGTATAGGGTAAGGGGATTTGGAGGAACTTGTTAGGGAAAGTTTGGCCTGGTTGGCCATAGGTTACACCACAGTGCACAATGGATTCATAGTACAGAACTGGCACAGCACACACTGAATTTATAGAACAGAACACGCATACCACAACAATTAATAAAGCAGGAGGACAGGCCACCAAGACTGGTAAGAACCAGGATAGCATGCATCCGGAGCAGGGTCTCAAGGTTATGATGTGGAATGTAAATGGACTGTTTGACCGTATTAAACAGGGAGAAGTCCTTGGATAGGTAAAGAGACAGGGTCCAAATATCCTTTTACTATAGGAGACCCACCTGTTAGGCAATAAAAGCCTGGGTTATGGGTTATGCCTGGGGTTCACTCTGGTGGCTAGTCTTTCACATAAGAGTGTGCCTTTTTTAAACCAATTTTTATAGACACTCTTCAAAAGTTAAGCATTACAGCAAGTGCATTTTTAAACATTTATGCACTGAAAATGGCATGCAAGCATGGATATAATTGGGTCAACCGAAGTAAAGAGGGAGCATGTCCCCAGTTGTGTAGGGAGGGCAAGCGTCCATGATGCAGTGACTTTTCTTCCCTAATATCCAGATCTAGAACAAAAAGGGAGTTTCACCCTCCAGCCCTCACCCCGGAAACTCTCCTACTCTATTGTTGTGAGTATGAATGTCTGAAATTGGAACAGTAAAGGTCAGGGTCAGAACTGCCAAGGACATTGAGGAATCTGCCAAGCATCTGCATGAGGGTAGGACAGGGGTTTATAGGTATTGTAGGGGCACATAAGAGGGTGTCTTTGATGGTTTCCCACATGGAGTCCAAACCAGGGGGTAAGTATGTCACAGTGGAAGAAGTACTTTCTGAACCGTTCATTAATCTAGTTAGTTTGTATGTTCCTCCGACACTCCCAGGGGACATGCTGAATATTCTTAAGTCCACATTGTTAAAACTATCACAGGGAGGTATCATCATAAGGGGGGATTTTAACATGGTGATGGCCCCACATAACGACTGTTCAAAGGTTCTAAGAGCTCTCCCAGAAAAGGAGGCCCATCTGGCAACCTGCGCTACAAGGGTAGGGCTGTATGATACCTGAGCATTTGGCACCCACAGGTCACACACACCTCTGGTGCTCACACAATGCAATTGCACCTAGACTATCTTTTCATGCCAGCTTCAAACATATCACATACCACGGCTGCCTATATGCTACCAAGGGAGATCTACGATCATTCACCTATAGTAGTACAACTTGGAGGTCCTGACTTTGAACACAGGCCGATATGGAGACTCAGGGCTTGGCGCTTGGTGAATAGGGACTTTGCCTCCACATGTCCAATGAATTAGATGCCTTTCTACAATTAAATAAAGTCAGAGTGTACTCCCTCTGTACCTTATGTGGAGCCACCAAGGCATATGTGAGAGGAGTGGTGAAGTGGTACTTCAGAGCCAAAAACCGACAATTGACACAGCAGGTGGAGTGTGTGTAACCCCTTATTGCATAGGTAGAGAGGAAGAGGAGTAGAGAGGAATTAGAAGGGTGCCAACTCATGGTCAGTAAAGTTGCTTTGCAACAGCTCTACCTCAATGAGGCACAAAAGTGCAGGATCGCTATGTAGAGTAAGGCAGTGGTTTTTAATCTGTGGTCTGGGGACCCCTGGGGATCTGTGAAGCCTACTCAGGGGGTCTGCTACTGCCTAGACAACTAAACATTATTAACAAACTAATAACATGAAAATAAATGAATAAATATAATTGAAAAGTTTAAGATGTTCAGTAAACATAAAGGGGGTCATTTTGACCTCAGCGGTCTTTTTCCAAGACCGCCGAGGGACCGCCGTGTGGAAGACCGCCAGTGGTGGCGGTTTGCTGCTCGGCCTATTATGACCGTTGGCAGCTCTCCGTCCTTTTACGGACGGAGAGCCGCCAACAGCCATACCGGCGGGAGGCGGGGAAGTGGAGGTTGCTCCACCTCCACCGCCACGCCAACAGAACACCGCCCAGCGAATCACGTCCTTTGATTCGCCGTGGCGGTGTTCTGTTGACGTTGTGGTGTCGGCGGAGCTGCCCCCATGGCTCCCGTTCCCTCCCGGAGAATCGTCGGACCAGGTAAGTCGATCGTCCGTGAGGGGAGGGGGGTGGGGGGGCGTTGTGTGTTGTGTGCGTGCATGGGGGTGTGCGTGTGTGTATGTAGAGGGGGTGTGTGAGTGCGTGTATACTTGCGGGGGTGTTGTGTGTTTGGGAATGAGTGCATATATGTCTGTAGGTATGTCTGTTTGGATGTGTGCGTGTATGTTTGAATGTGGGTGTGCGTGTCTGACTGTGTGTGTGGATGTTGGCATGTATGTCGGTGTGTGTGCGTGTATGTGTGTTGGTGGTGCCTTTGTGCGTGTTGTGTGTGTATGAATGATGTTATGTTGGGGGTCGGGGTGGGGAGGGGGGTCCTGCCACCTTTGGGGGGTGGCAGGGGTGGTGGGGGGTAGGGGAGGGAGTTGGGGTGGGGGAGACCCCTATCAGTGCCAGGGAAGGAATTCCCTGGCACTGATAGTGCTTACCGCCATGGATTTCATGGTGGTTCCAACCGCAGGAAATACACGGCGGTAAGCCGGGTCAAAATACCGCCGGCGGTATAGTTACACCCACCGGGCTGGAGACCCAGGTCTCCAGCCCGGCGGTCGTCTCCGCCCTGGTGGGCGGAACGGAGAAGCAGCGGATGACCATGGCGGTAACCGCCATGGTCATAACACAAAAAAAAAGACCGCCAGCCTTCTCCGCCTTCCGCTAATGACCCCCAAAGTAATTTGAAATTGGAGGTTCAAAATTAAGTAGGTATCTTCAGATTGATTTCTGGGAACAGTGCCAGTGCATCAAACAGTCTATAGTATGAACGATGAGTGCCCTAAATTGAATATAGAAAAGCTCTAACCTGCCCATGAAAATTTAAAAAATAAAATTCAGATTTGTTTTAATGTTATTTTTTTAATTAAATAAAATATTTCAGCATTTATCTATTTTGTTTTATGAATACTTGTTTCTGTATTTTTCTGCTTGGGTCCCCAGCACCAGTAATGACTCAATGAGTGTCCTTGGATTACAGTAATGATTCAGTGGGGGTCCCCAGGTTCCAGTAATAGTTCAGTGGGGGTCCGCAGAAGTCAAAAAGTTATGAACCACTGGACTAGGGTGTACGAATGAGATGATAAGTCCAGTAAACTGTAAAACTTGCTGGCACACACAGAGCTGCGTGAGGGAAATTACATAGGGTGGCTGACCCAACTGGTCGAAGGAGGGTGGGAGCATCGGAGATAGTAAATGCATTTGCCAATTATTATGCTACAATACACGACAGATGGAATTGGCCCACCAGTGAGTCATTGACCGCACTCATTGTGGGCCTGCCTCTGCAGAGACTGTCAGATAGAAGGGACCTTGACCACCCCCTAACAGCAGAGAAGCTTACTACTGCTTTCTCAGACCCCTCAGACATGCATACAGGCAAGAATCCAGGGCCCAATTGATTCCCAGGGGAGTACTATCAAAAACTCAGGGGGCCTTTGCTTCCGTTTTTCCTGGAGATATTCATTAAAGCCATTGCCAAGGGACAATTGCCTAATGCTCTGGATCTAGTGACTATAGTAATACTGAACAAAGTGCATTATATTGCCTGATTTCATGTATTACCAGGAGCTCAAAATCTATGCCAAAATGCTGACTAATAGGCTACTTCACATTATGCTCTTTCTAGTGCACACAGATCAATGCGGATACATGCTGCACTGCAGCACTAGACACTGAATCTGTAGGATACAAGCAGCAATAGCGTATTAGGAACACTTACATAGACAAAACACACTCCTGATTGACTTTGAAAAAGTGCTCCACAGCCTGAACTGGGACTTCTTGTGGGAGGTCTTACACTGTATGGGTTTCAGGCCCAGATTTATCTCATTTGTGAAGATTCTATACAAGAATCCCAGAAAGCAGGATAAGGCCAATTGTGCAGTATTGTGTAACTTCCCTATAAAAGAGGGCACTCAACAGGGATGCCTTCTGTCCCCCATTCTGTTTGACTAAGCTATGGAACTACTGACAACTTGGATCAGATGCGATGCACAAATAGAAGGATTCCAAAGGAGGGGAAGGACAGAGGATTGCATAGCCCTATAGGTGGACAATATACTGCTCTTTGTTTCCCAGCCTGAGATTTTGGGTTTGCGTATTCTCCAGATGCTTGATTTATACAGGCAGTCCTGTGGCGTGTGAGTGAATCTGTGAGTGAATTGGGCTTAATAATTACTGGTGGTGGTGACATGGATGGTGGAAACTACAAACTGGCACTCCAAGATATTGGTGCACAGACTAAGGGCCTCATTATGAGTGTGGCACTCTGAGGACCACTATGCTTGAGGTGATGGTCGGACCACAGCATTCCAGGCTGTCCACCGCTACATTACAACCCAGGTGGGCAGACTTGCCTAAAGACCACCGTTCCCAACAGGAACATGATTCCCAAATTGGTGATGATGGCCTGAGTTGTACCCAGGCATCCTCCCTGCGAGTTTGGCAGTCCTGTGGTGGGACCGCCAAACTCATAATGAGGCCCAAAGTTTTAAATATCTTGGTATCTACATATTGCCGCCCCTAGAGTTGGCATGGCCTGTGAACCTTAGATCACTCACAAATAGGATGAAGACAGACTTCTGGAGGTGAATGTGGCTTCCCCTCAATACTTTGGGAAGGGTAGCACTTTTCAAGGTGTTAACGCTGCCCTGACTTTTGTACACAATATAAAGTGTTCCCTATGGGATCCCTAAGTGATGGTTTCAAAGGGTTCAAGCCAAAATAAGAGCCTTTAACCGGCCAACAAAGTCCCACACATCATATTTGGGAAATACACTCACTCCACATATGACAGAGGCATGGCAGCCATGGACATACTACTCCATTATTGGGTGCCCCAACTTGAAGTGCTCAGTGATTGGATTTATGAAGGGTGGGATGACCCTGTGCTCTGGACTGAAGTGGTATATGTAGGCATTGATAAAGTGTTGAATGTGTCATATGGAGTGCAGCTCCTGGCCTCCCGCCAGGAGATGTCAAGGGTGACAGTACAAGTTTGGAGGTTTGACCTGCACTGGATGGGGTGGGTAAGAAAATTACAATGTAGACTTTACTGTGGAAAGGGAAGTGGTTGGGTCAGGTTGTGCAACTATAAGTATTCACCAAGTGAGGACTTATTGGTATCTCCCAACTCGGAGACTTATGGCAGGGCTCGACTAGAGGGTGGACTTTAGCTTACATCAACCCTAATTTAAAATATCTACAGCTCAGACATGCACTATTCGTTTATCGAGACTCCATAGAGAAGCCCCCTGAATTCAGCCCCTTGGAGGCTCAGCTATTAATGGGACCAATAGGACAGAGTGGTGTATATCAAGTGTATAAAACTCTGTTATCAACTCACCTCACCAGACCTGATCAAGGCACTGAGGGACAAATGGGTAACTAGATGACAATGAATGGAGAGAGGCTTTCATTACTCCCGGAAAACTACTACTGTGTGTGTTAGAAAGTGGGTCTCTAGTTAGCAGAGGTAGACACCCTATCTAAGCAGGGACCTCAATCCTAGTCAGAGTAAGTGGCAACACAACCTAAATTATCCTGTGCTCACTCTCTGGTAGCTTGACAAAGTGCAGACAGGTTTATCTTAGAAGGCAATGTGTAAAGTATTTGTGCAATAATTCATAAAATAACACAGTGAAAAAAGACTCCACACCAGGTTAGAAAAATAGATTGTGAATTTATAAATCAAATAATACCAGAACGACAAAAATCTAAAGTGTAGAAGTCAAGATATGAATTTTTAAAGAATAAATGAAAAAATTGAGTTTAGAAGCAAATTGCGCATGTAGGTGTTCCTTTAGATCGCGCTGGACCGGGGGAAAATTAAAAACCAGGCTGACTGTCATGGAGTGAAGGCTGGCTACAGGACCCACACAGACCCTGGTGACCAAAGTACCTTTCCTGGTTGCAACAGTGAGATGCGCGGTGAGATGCATCAAACAGGTCCACGCTTGGATGGCGATATGTTGATCAATCCCATGCAGTGATGATGATGCTTTGGATCCATATACAGGTGCTGGAGCCAGTGTTAAAAATCAACAAACTCCTAAGAAAGAAAGGGTAAAATCTCTGTGTATGGAGACTCCACAAAATAGGTATAATCTCAGAAATAGGGATAATATAAAAACGCCTGATAGATAGCAATATACTGATACACGCCAATCTCGTCCCTTTCAAGAATCATCAGAAAAAAGAAATGAGAGAGGTGGGCGATCAGAGCGATAAACAGAGTACGTGAAACCGAGACAGGAATCACAACGCTCTTCGGAGGTTTCTGTTAAAAAGGAAGAGAAACCTGCCCAACAAAAACAACAATTTACAAAGAAAAAAGTGGCAGCAGTCGCAGTCCGACATGCCACACAGGAAGAGAGTCCTCTTGAAGAACAAGAATTGGGCTCTAGCCTTGCTAGACAGCGCAGCAGAGGTCACAATAGTTCACCGGAATCTTCTAGAGCATCTGGAGGTGAAAGCAACTGATGACTTTATACAAGTAGAAACTGCGGATATGCGTGTCTCCAAGCCTGATAGGGTGTACAAAGTAATGCTTCAGTTAGAAGGAGACGTTGAACGCACAATAGACGCAATCTTTTGGGATTGCATAGTAAAAGTACATGATGTCTTGTTGGCCGAACAAGATTGGCCGCCTGACTTTGTCCATACCTGCCCATACTGTATGGAGAAGATGTAATTAAGCCTTCTTTCTCGCCCCTTGTTCCACAGGAACTCGCTGAATCCTATTCCATTGAATGGGATCTAGCACAAGCACCCGCATTATACAGAAATCACGTAGGATGGGATAAGGAACCCCCCTACCATGTACTTCCAATTAAAAGCTCAGCCACACCCGCAGTATCCTATAAAACATGAAGCAAAAGCACCAGTGAGAGAAATACTCACGCAATTAGAGTACCAGGGTGTGATTGAACCCTGTGTCTCACCAATGAATAACCCATTATTTCCAGTAGCTAAACCAGACCATTCATACAGAATAGTCTTAGACTACAGACATTTAAACAGTCATACACGCACCTATGCTATCCAAAATCCACATAGCACAGCACTAATGAGCAACATAGTGCATAAAAAATACAAAACAACACTAGACATTTCCAATGGGTTTTTCTGCCAGAATATAGCGCCTGAGAGTAGAGACTTAACAAGTTTTAGCGCACTAGGCTCTCAGAAAAAATCTGTTGTTTACCTCAGGGGTATAAGAACAGCCCAGGACTGTTCGCGGCTCGTGTCACTGCTATTTTGCACGAGCTCGACCCTGAAGCATTGCCCTATGTAGATGATATATATCTCATGGATGATGAACTACTACAACATTTAAGACGGGTAGCCCGCATTGTTTGTCAAATTTGGCTACAAATTTAACTTTAAAAAAACAAAAATAGCCTTCCTCAGCTTCCTGTTTCTAGGATATGAGCCTGTCAAGTGAAGGGAAGAGCCTAGCGCCTCAATTCTTAGAAAAGTGCACACAGTTACAACCACTGAATACGATTAAAAAACTCTAATCATTATTGGGTTTCTTTAATTTTGGCAGAACCTACATTCCAGATTATGCTACACGCATAAAACCTTTATATGGCTTAATACGTCCCGATTTTTCAAGTAAATTCTGGACAATTTAACATACACGTATTCTTCGAGAATTGCAGACAGACATGCTTGCAGCACAACATCTACACACAAGGGACAACAAAACACATTTGGTCATCAGTGTAATAGCTGGGGCCATCGGTTTCACCTATGTGACATTTAATGAAGGTGAGACAGTCCTGATAGCATACAAATCGCATTTGTACTCAGCAGCTGAACAACGCTTTGCTCCCACAGAGAAAATTCTCACTGCTGTACAGATGGCTGTCATTAAAGAAAGACCTCTTGCCCAAGGAAAACGCATTATTGTAGTTTCTCCAATCCCAGCCCTAGAGGCTTTTACAAAAGCTAGCGTTCCAAACGCAAAAGCATTACATCCATGTTGGATACAATGGGCTACGTCTCTGACAGCCACTGAAATAGACTACATCTTTGACCCAAAGCTACAAACTCAGAAATTCTTACAATATGAAGTAGAATATCCAGTTCCAGCAAATACTTTACCTATTGATCAGTATCATAGAGTCATGTACACTGATGGCTCTGCACAACCTGCAATTGGAACTGAACATCAATATTCTGCTGCTTGCGCAGTTGTAAGTGGCTACCTTTTGTCCTCTAAATAACTTTACGCAGACCCTAGGGATTGTACAGCACGATTGGCTGAGATGAAAGCTATGCTGGTGGCACTGTAACACATGGACCCTGTAAAGCTTACGCTGATTGTTTGTGATTCCTATTACTGTGTCCAGTCATTTAATGAATGCCTGCTTTCTTGGCACCAGAATGGATTCAGAGATTCCAAAGGCAACACCATTAAACACAGACTACTGTGGGGGAAAGTAGCTGACCTGAAAGAGAAGCTACAGAATGTCCATGTTGTACACACACTTGGACACCAGCGCATTGGAATACACGTTGCTGGAAATACACTGACTGATGAAGCCACAAAGTCAGCAGTGGCAGTAGCCACTGTAGCTGCAGTGACTCGCTCAAGTTCCAAACCGGACGCAGACATTTGGGCTGCCGTGAACGTTACGGCTGATGGTAAGCCCCATCCTAAAGGGTTTCCTAACAAATATCATTATCATGAAAAGTATGCTGAACGCTGAAGTTAAGATACCAGGCATAGGTGTACGAGACATCCCTAACAAAGACATAAGATCACAATTGATTAAAGCAGCGCATGAGGGCGTGGCATTTGCCCATGCTGGTGTGGCGGCTACAATTTTGATCTTGCAGGCCCGCTATTGGTGGCCAGGTCTCTACAAAGAGACTAAGCAGTATGTCCTTTGTTGTGACATCTGTCAACAAATCAAGGTTTCCACTGCCAAGCGCCCGCTGCAGACACCCCTCTTTATTTCAAACAAACAATTACAATGTGTGTACTTGGACCATTGTGGTCCCTTAACACCTGATAGTGCATAAAATAAGAGTCTTAGGTACAGGTCGTAGTTGGCTTAATCACCTGTATGGAGTCCAGAGAGCACTAAATAATCTACCTAGAAGGTCTCTGGGGGTCGTACTTCATACGAGTGCCTGTTCGGAACTCGAATGTATGTTCCGGATCTTGATGGTCCTGGCGTGGAGACAGCAGAAACACCTTTTGACATAAATGAATGTGTCACTGTCTTACAGGAATTACAACAGCTCCGTGATGATAATTCTTACAAAAGTGGCACCTCCACAGGAATTAAGGATGTGCCTGTAACATCTACCGGCTGGATTCCCAGAGTTGGGGATCTTGTACGTGAAAATGTCGCAGTGAAAAAGGAATTTGGCCCTTCTTATCGAGCACCAGTCTCTGTACTAGGGATACACGGTACTAGAACTGTCATTCTACCACCATTGCCGGGTGCCAAAGAAAATCGTTTTGTCTCTGTTGATAATGTCAAACTACACCATGTGGCCAATCCTGCACAGCCAACAAAGAGGAACATCCAGTAGTTCCAGAATCCCTCTCACTACTGGCGAGGACGTTCATCTACAAGTTGTTTACACCTACAACAACACCTCTCCGAGCATGGGGAGGGTGGAAGATGATCTTGCATTAATTCCACTAACGTCATCTAATTTAGAAACATTTGACCAAGCCAACTCGACTTCAAGCCAAACGGATGGTGCCGTCTATAGTGTGCCACCGCAGGAAACACCAACTCCACCACTGACAACGGCTCCGCCATTTGCACGAACTGCCTCTGGTTATTTTGCCGACTTCAACGATGATTTCTCAGACTCATTCGCCTCTTCAACAGCTGACTTGTCAAGCACACGTAAGCTAACAACTGGCTTAAAGAAACGTATTTTATTTTTCCATGGAAGTATCTATGGCTCTCTTTGACTGTCCTAGCCTTTCTACTCTGGATTGGTTTTGTCATTACCTTTTTTTATTAATACATGGTCATTTATTTCCTGAAAGATCAACAGTTGAACTGGTGGAGGAGGTTTTGAAACCACATTTTTCATCACATAAAGTCCGAAGAGATTTATCCTTTGTGAACATTTCCGTAGTGCCAATTCCTGATGGGATTGTTTGGGACAAAGTAATGTTTGATATATATGGTCCCACGGAAGTTATTCAAATACCGTATGTGTTCAAATTATCAATGAATGATATAGTGATACCAGGCATTGTATCTGATGATTGGGATGTGAAAACAGTTGATTCTATGATGACTGAATTGCAATATTATACTGTCTTTGAAAATGAAGATGTTTACCAATTTAAAGAAAATTATGGTGATATGTTTTGCTATAATTACTATGGGCACCATTGCACACATAGACCCAGCAGTCCCAAAACTGTATTTAATTACACGCAATGGGAACATTGCCCAACTCCACCGCAAGGGAGTTCAAAAACATATTCTGAAAAGTTGGCATATTTTTCTGGGCACAGTCAAAAGAATGTTGAGTCATATTATTTTAAGGTACCACCTACTAAGGATATACACATTTTATTGACCAATACGAAATTTATATATTCGGAATCCTTTGTTTCCCGGCTATCGATAGAAGGCTATGAATATTGGTCCAAATCAATTGATCTGAAAAGGGTCTGGGGAAATAAAATTGGCAAATTAAGGGAAAATAAATATTGTTTAGAACATGTCTTATTCCTGTTCAAATTATCTTTTTAAATGAAACAGTGCAACAAATGAGTTGTTTAGGCTTAGCAACAATCAGGGAATTAAACATGCCCAGTATACCTGCCCCTGTGAAATTTTACAAATGGCAAAAAATACACAAATGCAACTGAAGATGTGCTCGATGAGTGGGTCCAGAATGGTACGTTTAATGCTTCACTGACATGTCCTGGCGGGTGGTTATTGTGGCCAATAGAAACCAATGGGTGTCATCAACGTTTTATTAACTCTTTGAGAGGTTTTAGGATCCAGACCCTCGCTATATAGCACCAGAGCATGCAGACATAATTACAACATATAGGGCCTGATTCTAACTTTGGAGGACGGTGTTAAACCGTCCCAAAAGTGGCGGATATACCACCTACCGTATTACGAGTTCCATAGGATATAATGGACTCGTAATACGGTAGGTGGTATATCCGCCACTTTTGGGACGGTTTAACACCGTCCTCCAAAGTTAGAATCAGGCCCCTAGTGTGAGAAAATTATGCCAGCAGTGGCTAAAATCATCCACAGTACATGCAGTTAGAGAACACTTCAGTCTCCTGTCTAACTCCACTGACCTACAAGATTTCTTGTCAAGCCCCAGAACACCACATAGGAAGCATTTCTTATATGCAGTATACAATGAAATTTGGAAACTTTCCCAACAAGATGCTACTAGGTCAGGAAAATCTAAAAAAGGCATTAGCTGTTGTGGATAATGGGATTAACACCTTGTCCGACCGGACATATACAATTAACAACATTGTCTCTTCTGCTATAGACATTATACAATCTGATATGTCTTCTTTATACCATGGACAGAGTCAGATCAGGTCCATTATGCAGTTTGGTTGGACGCTTCAAACATTGAAGGCGGGTCGCGTTCCATGGCAGCACGTCAGTGAAAGGGAGATATTTTCTTCTTTTAATCTAACCCGAAAACAACAACTAATGGCTAAAAAGGAAGCGACTTATGTCATGCTTAACATATAGAAATTAGAAAAGTTGCCTTTTAAAGCGGCCAAAATACAATCGGCTGAGTGGTTAATACATGTGGTTATTAATCTGCCTATTTCCACACTACAATTCACCTCCTGTTTAAAACACATTCCGGTAGGCAGATATGAAAAGCTGGGAGATAGTTACATCCATGAGGTATGGGAGCTTCCCTTCTCGTACAATGCTTCAATGGCATGAAAGAGGTCTTTCTTAGCGCCAGTGAATGCGAGACTCCAGTCAGCCATTTGATGATTTGTAAACAGCAGTCCTTGCATGAGGCGTGTAACGCCTCGGATGCAAACTTGGCTTGTTATCTTAAGGGAGTCCCAGTCCCTTTAATTAGACCCACGTTCCAGGTGCTTTCAAACGGCAGCTACGTCCTTCTCAATAGTGAAAGCTGTTGTGGCATGCATGCCGGAATAGTTTACGTTGTTTCGGTCTCTAAGGCCGTTACATGCTGCGGGAACTTATTGTTTCCCCCCACTAAATTTAAGGAGGTAGCTGATATTTGGCCTTACATTGCTACTTCAAACGTGAATTTTGACAAGTTGAGTAGACTCAAGGCTTTACTGTTTCAAAAGCATGTGGCCCTTACATCTGCACGTGAGAACTACGCACTTCAAGTCGGTTCCGATGCATGGGACTGTCAAGGCAATGGATTGGTTCTAAGAGCAATGTGCCGGTTCTCCTCCTGCAATGGGGTCGCTGCACCGGTTCTGCTAACATGCAGACAAGAGATGCGTTGATTTCTGTGATGAAAATATCTGGGTCCACTTCCAGGTAATCAGGCACAGGAACAGGGGTAAAGACATTGATATCCCTGAGTCTCAAGAAATAGGAGGCAAACCAACAATCCCTTAGATAACACTTATGGTGCAAGGTAGAGTCCAGGTCTCCCTCAGCAGGGTCAGATAGCAGTAGGCATCAGGACAGTACAGCAGAAAATCAGTCCTTTCAGGTCAGCACTCCAGCAGACTAACAGTACTTTTTGCAGCACAGCAGTTCTTCTGAAAAAGTCCAGTTATGGGTCCAGAAGGGTCTGAATTTGTGGGTCAAGAGACCTAGTACTTATACCCAGTTGTGACTTTGAAGTGGGGGAGACTTCAAAGAAGAGTCATTGAAGTGCACATAGGCGTCTTCGTCCTAGCCCTGGCTCTGGCCTACCAGTAGGGGGGTAATCACTCCTTTGTGGGGTGGCAGGCACACCCTATGTAGGTGCGTCATCCCCTCCCACCCTTCCTGCCCAGGAAGAGTCATCAGAATACAGATGTATGCAGATAAGTACTCAGACAAACCTAATCGTCCTGTGTTTGTGGCTGTCTAGAGGGAATGCACAAAGTGTAGCTGTGACCCACCTCAGACATGTATTGGAGACAGGCTGCGGGCACACAGAGCTGTAAAAGCAGAGAAAGGTCCACTTTCTAAAAGTGGCATTTCTAAAATAAAAATGTTAATTTTGACTTTACCAGTAAAGAGGATTTATCATTACCATTCCAAAGATATGAAACATAACATAGCTACTTGTGGGGAAACTGGGCTGATTACAGAAGCTCCCTCCTTTTTTGCCCCCATTTTTAGCTGATAATATCATTTTCTGACTCTCACTGTGCCCTGGCACAGCTAACCAGTCCCAGGGCCAGTGCTCTGTTTAAAATGGTACATGCAAATTAGGCATAATTATAATTGGTTCTGGCAACTTATCTATAAGACCCTAGTATATGTTAGGTCATGTAGGTTCAGGGACCCCGGGGTAGGTAGGGCACCACTTCGAGCACTGCTGTGGTCCCTGGTTTAATTGTAAAGGCAGGAAAGACTTGTTGGCTGCTTTTAAGTTAAAATTAACCCCAAATTCAACTTTGGAATTAAAAGTGCTACCAAAGTCTCAAACTATCTTATTTTTGCATGTGTCACAACTAAGGTCTGCCCTAGGTGCCCCAAAGGTTGAGTGCAGTGTAAATATGAGCATGGACTTTTTTAAAAGAATGTTATATAAGCCCTGGTGAGGGAAAAACAGCCAAATTCATGTTTCCCTATAGTAGTCAATGGGCCCCATGGGCTAACATGGAGAGACTTTATTTTAGAATAATAACATCTTATTTCCCATAGAGATTAGCTAAATAGAGCAGTTTTGGTACCAAATGAAATGTTATAATAAATTCAACAACTGGCCAATGTTGAATTTAATCTAACTAACCAAGGGAAAGAGTTTTAGAACTCTTTCTGAAAGGTACCAAATTCAGCCCTGTAGTGCCCATTCCTGATTGGTCAACCAGTGGCAGCCTGAGCCAGGCTACCTTAATGAGATGTGAAATGGCCTAGGCTGAAACATAGGAAGCATCTAGTGGACTACAGCAGATGACAGAGCAGGATGGGGGAAGCATAGCCAAACTGGTCTTCAAAGGAGGGAAAGCCACTTGGGACAAAAACTGGACTCCTCCCATTTCCTGCAGCCCCAGTCAGATAGGAGCCCCCCTGATTAGATTATTGCTTGGAGGGGTGTGTTAAGAGAAACTTAGCCACACCAGTGGTTGGACTCAGCCAGATCTAAACTCTAAGGATGAATTTCTTGCCATCTTGGATTTTTGAAGAACGTTGCTCCATGGGATTTATTTTTGCCACACTTCCCGGGAAGTGGTCACCCAAGAGGGTGGTGGCCTGCACTCTATTGGACAGGAGAACTCCTCTGCTTCCCACCCCCAGGAGCAAGGATAAATATGGCAGAGCTGCCTCAAATTTAGGTTCCTGCTGGAAGAATATACTGGAGAAGAAGGACTGCCTTGCTGGACCCAGGCCTGCACCTGAAAACTACACTCACAACTGCACCAGCTGCACACTTGGGCTTCAGCAAGAAAAGGACTTTGCCTTGTTTCTGCATCTCCAGGAGTAGATTCCCTATAAGCTACAGGTACAAAGGAGCTGACCATAGTCCCCTGCATCAAGCCCTACAAGAATAGCTCAGCTGACCAGCCTCCAGTGGCCATTTGAGGATTCTGACCGGGTGCATTTTAGGGAACTGTTGTCCCAACTTCCAAGGAGTAACTCAGAGCTTCTGAAACCTTTGATCAAATTTGTGTACACTTCAATGACTCACAAAGGACCTCTGGAAGAAGATCCAGACGTTTGGAGATGTATGGAGCAACTGTTGTAAACAGCTCCATAAGTTGAAGAGAAGCATTGTGGGAGCTGTAGTCCCAGTCCCCAAGAGGCAAATCAGGGCCTCTGAAACCTTGGCTGGTGCTGTGGACCACTTTCCTGTATCAAGAAAGACTTCTGAAAGTAAGTGGAACAGTGTTACATCATTTGTGGCCTAAACTATGGACTTTGTCCCTGTTCAGTGCAACCTTTTTTTAACCCTTTGAGCGCTATTTGCTTCTAAGAGCTAGATTTACTTTTAATCTTTAAAACTTCATTTCTATGGTTTCTTACATTGGATTTTTGGTGTTTTTGTGTATTTTTAAAGATACAAATATTTCCTATGTAAGTTGGTGTCGGATTTTTATTGTGTGTTGTGTTTTACCTATCTGCTTTGTTGATATTAAATGCTTTACACAGCTGTCTGCTAGGTTAAGCCTAACTGCTCGTGGGCCAAGCTACCAAGGGTTCAGCAAGGATTAATTTACTGAGAGCTTGACTGGACCTGGTGGGGGATTGTGGCCTATTGCTAAGTGTAGGTACCTACCTGCCCTTAGCAATAATCCACTTCCCTTCTCAATCAGGAATTACAATTTATAAGAGTATTAAGGAATTCCCAATGTTGCAATGTTAGGCTTTGAGGAGGGTAGGCCTCACAGTAGTAAAAAATGACTTTGGGAGTTTTTCACTACCATGACGCATACAACTTAAAAGTACATGTCCTACCTTTTACTTACACAGCACCCTGTCCTGTGGGCTGCCTAGCACCTACCTTAGGGGCGACTTATGTGTAATAAAAGAGGAATTTAGGACTTTCCACAAGGTTTGAAAATGCTAAGTTGACGTGGCAGTAAAACTGCACACCCAGGATCTGCAATGGCAAGCCTGATACATTGTTAAGGGTGTACCTAGGTGGGTGGTACAGTCAGTGGTGCAGGCCCACTTGTAGTATTTCATTTACAGACCCTGGGCACATGTAGCACAATTTACTACTTATAAGTAAATTGAATATGCCAATTGGGTATGAGACAATATTTCCATGTCTAGGGGAGAGAACACAAGCACTTTAGCACCGGTCCGCCGTGATAAAGTTCACAGAGTCCTAGAACTAGCAAACATGAGGTCAGAAAAATGGAGGGAGGCAGGCAAAAAATTGGGGGAAGACCACCCTAAGGCTGTCAGGTTTAACAGTGTGGTCCTGCCCTGTCATCACACAATACTGAGAATCCACCTTCCGAGTCTTGACACAGGTGCTGGTACACCCGGTAGAGATGTCAGCCCACATTGCACTCCAGGCACTGTTGGATGCTTTAGTGAGTAACAGAGGAGAGCGAGCATTGGTGGCTCCAGGTACTTTGTTTGCCAAGAGGGACATCGTCCAAATGTGGAACTCTAGCATTGCACCTAGGATGCATCAAGGCTAAATGCTGTCACCATCTCTGTTCAATCTCTAAATGGGGTTGCTAGGACCAATGCTGCTGAAGGAGGGCATGCCACAAACAAGCAAAGGATACTCAACACTTCATGATCTTATCAAGTTTGTCAGGCATCATGCCCTGTAGAAGCTTGGATTGCGAAGGATACTTTCAGAACTTTTCAAATACTTAACTGTGACATATTGGTTGGAAAGAAGCAAAAGCTTCAAGGGAGGTTACTAGGAGTGTATGAATTCTTTGTTTCAATTCAGCATTTATAGTTTGTGACATTTCAAATGGATTTAGTGATGGAATAGGACCGTTAAATTCTCTGGCTGTTTCAAAGGACTTTTATGGGAATCATAACTCAAGAAGCTGTCAAGGGACTTGCTTATTTGAATATTGGCTCATACTCCTTGTAAAGGAACAATAGATTCATGAGGCACATGTAACCTAAAAAAAAATAAAGAAAGCACATTGCCCCAAATTCACCCTTGTTGAAGATCTATGAAAATATGGTCACAAAACTCATGTTGCAATTTGCAACCAGTAAAGAATTTAATTAACCACCCTACATATGAATAGTGGGTTTGTTAAGGTCCAATTCAGAATGGGTTACAATCTGATCCACCTCATCACTGTTAATGAGGTAGGTCGCAAATTAAAACCTCTTCCAATTGGTGGGCATCCCAAGGATGGTGGCCTGCTACAGTCATCAAACACACCATGTCTTTGATCACTTTTCCCTAAAGTATTTTCTTTTTTAATAGAGTACATTTTAATCAAAGGGGACAGACTTGTGTTTAAAAACAATAGTTTCATTTTTTGAAATGTTTCTTTAAAACTTGACAGTGGGCACCTTGGCCCTTGACCACTGCCCGGTCCCCCACAAACCTTTTTTTACTTTACGACCCCATCTCAGGAGTCAGGTACCTTTTCAATGTCTTGCCGCCAGATTTCAGTGACAAAACATGAATATATCTCATACTGAGTTGGTATGCAGAAAGGATTTCTACAACATGCCCATTCCAAATAGTGAATCGTATGGGGTCACAATCCAATTTTAGTAGTCAGTAAAATGGGATTAATACACATCAAAAAGCTTTTTTTGAGGTTGAAATCTTTGAGTAAGAGTCTTTGTGACCATGAAAATGTTCCATTCATCCGGCCAAAAGTTCCTATATTGCATCACACCAAGCATCAGTTTTTGAAAACTACAATTTATTTTCCACAGTTGAAGGTACGTAATGGATTGTGCGATCAGTTTCATGGCGTTCTCTCTCTTAATACAGACAGTCAGTGTAATTGCAGTATTATACAGTATTATAAATGTGGAATGTTCCTGGCACTTTTTCAGTGGAACAAGTACGCGCGCTTCTGATGGAGCAAGGCAGAGAATTAGCATTAAATAGAGTCTGGTGATCATGCTTCTTTGTAATATATGTAAGCTGAAAGAGTGAAGGATGGACATAGCTGCCTAGGACAGTTAATTAAACTTGGTATTATGAATCCTTTTAGCAGGCATTTGAATGTTGCTTTGCAGTGCAGAACAAACCATCCGATAATCTGATTTAGTTGGCGATGTGCCTGTCCAAGTGCCAGAAGTAAAAGCCGAGACATTTTGTACTTTATTAAATTCTGTGTCCTGTCAGATTAACTTTTGACGAGAAGACACAATTTAGAAAGTTCTTTGCTTTGCAAAGAACTGAACAGAATAAATGTAATGTGTTGTGTATGTCTGCTGCCTCTTCCCTTTTGGACCAGTTCAAACCTATTATTTTCCTCTTCTCAGATTTACCACTGCCTGAGGTCCCTCATCATTCCAGTGTAAATCCGGGGGTTTAAGAATTGTTATAACTTTTTTGGGAGAACAACATACCAGAATAAGACTTTCCATTCCAATTATTGCACATTTTCACTGTACTTCATCCGAAAACTTTACCTGCTCCTAGCAGCTAAAATCTCCAAAAGAAATACCTGGGGCACGCGGTGTGTCTGCCACACTTACACTTACATCCTTCTACTAAACCCCTCTTATTTATTGTTCTACGTGTAATCGGGGCCCAAAAGAGTTAGATTAGTTTTGTTCTTACTACGGTTTCATAGGGCAAACGTCCACTCTATCATCTCAAGCCCAAAGCCTCCATTACATGTTACGTGGAACAGTTTAGGCATTTACCATACGTGGAAAATACCATTACCTTGGAGTGAGGGATTTTTTCACTTTTTAACTTGAAAATGAAGCATAATATTGCAAATTGTGCATGTTTTGCCTTTTTTCCAGGCCTTTTCCCACCTGCATTTTGGCAAGTTTTACCTGCCAGAATTTATGAGGGGAAAAACTGCAATGGTGTGATAATTATCACACAATTTGTAATTCCAATGACGTGAGAGGATAAGTAGCCTGTATCCTCAACCCGGCTATGCATGTCTCCTATAGTCTCGGCTTCCTTCATACAAATGTTTGGGACAATGAATCACTTAAACGGTTTAAAGGGACATTCACTAAGGAATATAGGCCCTCATTACAACCCTGGCCGGCAGGGAAATAAATGGGATTACGACCGTGGTGGAAACCGCCAACATAGACAGCCACTTTAACACTCCGACCGCCACGCGGTACAAACAAACAGACAGTGCAGCGGACACCGCCAACAGACAGGCGGAAGACAATGTGCCGCTCATCCTATCACAACAGGCATATCCGCGGCGGAACAAACGTGAACAAAAACACGGCAGAAACAGTATCAGAAGGGAAAACACTCACCTCTCCACACCCCACGAGGAACCCGGACACCATGGAGCCCGAATTGCCGATACTGCTGATGATGGCCTTCCTTCTCTTCTACCAGGAGCTCCAACGACGGCGGCGACGACCACGGTGAGTACTGCACCTTCAACACAGGGGAGGGGGGAGGGAAAAGAGAGTGACACACACATGTAACAAGCAACACCCCCACACCCACCCTCACCCACAACAACATACACACAAATGCATGCATCAACATTACATATACACCGCCACCCCCCGGAAGAATGCAAGGACAAAAGGAATTGATTTGAACGAATGTAATCATCTGAAATCTCATTATCAAAATTCAAAATCCAGTAAACGCAATTATGTACACCAACTACACAAGTCCGGATAGTGCACCAATCATTGTCCGTGGACCACTGGGCCCAAAAATGCATGGGCCAAGCCCACACTAGATACCTGACCCCAAATGGAGAGAACACTGCTGGGGCATCAGACCGAAAATATACAGGCACCTCAGGGGGAGCGGGACACCTCAGCCAGATGAACGCACGACGCCACTGCTGCACGAGGGGGCTCCATGCCTATTGCTGTATCCTGGGGAGTGCAAAGCCAGTCTCTGAAGTCTTTCCAGTGGGTGGTTTGGCCACTGCTTTATCCTGGGGAGTGCAAAGCCAAAGTCTCTCAAGTCTTTCCAATGGGTGGTTTACCCACTGCTTTATCCTTGGGAGTGCAAAGCCACAGTCTCTCAAGTATTTCCAGTGAGTGGTTTGCCCACTGCTTTATCCTGGGGAGTGCAAAGCCACAGTCTCTCAAGTCTTTCCAGTGGGTGGTTTGCCCACTGCTTTATCGCGGGGAGTGCGAAGCCACAGTCTCTCAAGTGGATAACAGTCTCCACTGGTTCTGGAGGGGGCTTTGTGCCAGAGTGCGTCATCCTGCCAAGGACTGAGGAAGTGGATGTTATTTTTAACTTGTTCTGGAGGGGGCTTTGTGCCCAGAGTGCTTCATCCTGCCAAGGACTGAGGAAGTGGATGTCATTCTCCACTGGTTCTGGAGGGGGCTTTGTGCACAGAGTGCTTCATCCTGCCAAGGACTGAGGAAGTGGATGTCATTCTCCACTGGTTCTGGAGGGGGCTTTGCGCCCAGAGTGCTTCATCCAGCCAAGGACTGAGGAAGAGGATGTCATTCTCCACTGGTTCTGGAGGGGTCTTTGTGCCCAGAGTGCTTCATCCTGCCAAGGACTGAGGAAGTGGATGTCATTCTCCACTGGTTCTGGAGGGGGCTTTGTACCCAGAGTGCTTCATCCTGCCAAAGACTGAGGAAGTGGATGTCATTCTCCATTGGTTCTGGAGGGGGCTTTGTGCCCAGAGTGCTCCATGTGCAGTGTGGCCGGTACAATACACTCGCCTGGGTGTGTGTGCCACAAGATTGCCGAGGTACAGGTAGCATGATACGCCATGGAGGCAGAGACATACCCCACACTGCTGCGGCTTTGCATTCCATATGCAGGTGACAACTGTGATGACAGTGATGCTTCATGGAAGCTGCCCAGGGTCCTGGAACTCACCACCATCCCTGGACGACTGACCACTGGGGATGGTAGGCATGTCTGCGGTGGTGCCACTGTCTGAGGACGTCGCAGGGCCAATGGCGGTGCTTGCGGCGGTGTCAGTCGTGGTGGTGCTGGCTGCGGGGTCTGTGGCGGCAGTGCTGGCTGCGGGGTCTGTGGCGGCGGTGCTGTCTGCGGGTCTGTGGCGGCAGTGCTGGTTGCGGGGTCTGTGGCGGCGGAGCATGTGTCAGCACCTGCTGAGTAAGAAAGCAGGATGTCTCCTGCAGCCTCAGATGGCTGTCCACCGGGGAAGAGGCTGGGGACTGTCGCAGCGGCTGTAGATGTGCCGGAGGCGGTGCAGGTGGCGGTGCAGGTGGCGGTGTTCGCCGCCTTACAGATTGGCGTGGACGTGGACAGAAGGTGTGACACTGGTCCCTCAGTAGGTGCCACCATGCCCTCTCATGACCTGCCCTTCACCTTTTTGCCCTTCCCTACCTTTGATGGTGGCGCAGTTGTCTTGCCACTATCCCTTTCGTTTTCGCTGACCCCTTGGTGGCAGGTGCTTTCGGCTTCTCCCTCTGGGATATGGGCACCTTTATAACCAGGTGGCAGAATGTCCTTGCCCTCGCTCCGTGGCACACTGGCAGCCCTGATGGTTGGTGTACTCTATGACCCCGCAGTTGCTGGCACCACTGTACCTGGGGATGTGGTGGCTGAGGTGCTGGGCTGGGACCTGGAAAGCCTGCCCTAGGGGAAGGACGGGGGGAGGTGAAGGGAAGAGGTCAAGGTTTGACAGGAAAAGTTTTTTAGACACACTGGGATGGGTAGATGGAGGGGGTTTGGGAGTGGAGGAAGAGGTAGTGGTTGTAGGAGGTGTATGTCTGCTGAATTTGGGTGAGGGTGCATGGGCTGGAGGCTGTTCTGAGGTAGATGGCTGTTGGGTGGGTGTGTGCCTGCTTCTGTGTACTTTGGGAGGAGGGCTCACTGACACACTGGGAGAGAACACTGGGGATGTGTTAATGGTAGTGGGGGTGGTGAGTGCACGTGAGCGGTGTGTGGTGATGGGCATGCTGGTGATGGAGGTAGTGGCTGAGGATGTAGTGCATGCAGGTGTGAGTGGAGATGAGATTGAGAGGGAGGAGGGAGACGTGGAGGAGGGGGACACAGTGGAGGAAGTGGATGTTGGTACGTGTGCATGGGTATGATGCTTGTGTGAGTGCCTGTGGGATGTGTGCTGCTTATGTTTGCCTGAGCCACTCTTGTGTGTTGATGTGTGTGCTTGCTGGTCTGATGGTGTGCTTGGGATAGGCTGAGGTACAGGGGATTGGGTCTGGGTGGAGGAGGTTGGAGGGGGAGGCTGAACACAGGGACAATGGCTGCCAACAGTGCTGAGGCCAGAGCCTGAAATGCTCTCTGTTGGGCTGCCTGGCCAGAATGAATGCCCTCCAGGTATGCATTTGTTTGTTGCAAATGCCTCTCAACACCCTGGATGGCATTCAGAATGGTAGACTGCCCAACAGTGAGGGATCTCAGGAGGTCAATAGCCTCCTCACTGAGGGCAGCAGGGCTGACTGGGGAAGGGCCTGAGGTGCCTGGGGTGAAGGAGATGCCCACCCTCCTGGGTGAGCGGGCATGGGACACACGCTGAGGGGCTGCTGGGAGGGCGTGCAGGTAGCGGGGTGGCGCTGTACCTGTTGATGCGGTGGGCACAGAGGGGCCCGCCACTGCAAGGGAGCTCCCATCAGAGGAGGAGTCGCTGGTCTCTGCTCCTGTCCCCTCCGTGGAGCTCCCCTCGCCATCCATCCCACTGGTGGCTTCAGACTCCGTTGCTTCACCCTCCAGGGTCAAGTGGGATTCAGCTACCTCCTGCTCCAGTGCCAATGCTCCTCTGCCTGATGATGCTATTGCACACAAGAACAGGGAGACCACAAAAAGGGGGGGAAGACATGTCCAGTGCATGCAACACCACTACCGTTGGCGGACTCAACAGACACAGCAGCCCTCTGCACTACGCCATGCACTTATAGTTCCTAGATTAATCACATGCCCACGGGGTACAAGGCCAAAGCCCGATTGCTGCACACCTGGAAGTCATAGGAGCCTGACTAGGTGTAGGTGGCTCTAACTACTAGTGGGGTTGGGGTGCCACATAGCCTGCCTCACAAGGGACCTTGCCTACCAAGATCGCCCTGGCCTAGGGGAACCCACTGCCTACCTCCCCCACCCAGTCAGCTGAATGAGAGTGTACTCACCCCCTTGTGGCTGCTGTGATGCCCTCAAGCACCCATCCAACTCCGGACACGCCACCGCCAGGATCCAGAACATCAGGGGGGTCATGGTGTGACAGGCACACCTCCCACTTTGGGAGGCCATCCCAGCTGGGACTCTGCCATCTTCTTGCTCCTGCAGCACAGGTCCTCCCATCATCTACGGCAGTGGGTGCTCCGTGTGTGGTGGACCGCCAGGGCGCAGACGTCCTTGGCGATGGCAGGCCAAATAGCCTTCTTCTGGTGGGCACTGACCTAGAGGAATAGTACAGGGGGAAAGGAAATTCTTTACCCGTCCGGACCGTCATACTCATTGGCCCCATTTCCCACCCTTGTCCTGACTCACATACACTCACCATCCGCACATGCAGGCCTCAGCCCCCCCCATGTATCTTCCATCCACACCACTCCAAACAGGCATTGTCCATGCAGCATGCTCACAGTGTACTCACCTGTTTATCTAGAGAACCGTAAAGTTGTGTGTACTGGGGGAGGACCCCATCCACTAGTTTCTCCAACTCCTCTGAAGAGAAGGAATGGGCCCTTTCCCCATACACTGTAGCCATCGTCGCTTCCAGACACAGGTCACAGCAGCACTTGCAGTGTAGGTCCTCTCCTGTTGAAGGTCAAATATCAAGTGAGTGAACAGACAGAAAATGGCGGTCACGTCCGCGGCGGTGTGTACCATCACCACCGGTGTACATCGTCATTGGCTCCTCGGACCCATAGGGCTCAATGTTAACCAATGTAGAATTGCTCTGCGGTCTTTGACCTCCCACCGCGACGGTGTAGAATGCCAGCACAGTTACCACATATCCCCTTGTCCCACCTTACAGGTCAGGCAGCCGCCATTTCAGGAGGCCACATGGCATTAATAAAAACTGCGTCACACCAATGTAGGCCTGGAATACACACAGTTACAGGCACATTGCGGAATAATAAATGTGTGTAAATGACATTTTGTGATACCTCAGTGTTGGATGACTCTCTGCTCGCTGTTCTCCTCCATAGGGCATGTCTGCTGGGGCAGGTGATGAGATGGTGGCATCCTCTGGTGTACAGACCACTGGTGGACCTGTCGACAATGTAAGAGAGACACATCATAGTCACATACAGACTACTTGATCGTGCAACAGTTAAGGAACTGTGTGCCCAGTTGGAGCCAGACCTGATGTCAGCTATCCGCCATCCCACAGGGATACCCCCTCTAGTGCTGGTCCTTTCAGTACTCCATTTCCTGGCAAGTGGTTCCTTTCAAACAACAGTGGCCATTGCATCAGGGATGTCTCAGCCAATGTTCTCTAACGTGTTGTCCAGAGTGTTGTCTGCCCTGCTGAAACACATGCACAGCTACATCATGTTCCCTTTGGTGGAGGATTTGCCCACAGTGAAAGGTGACTTCTATGCCCTGGGACATATCCCCAACATCATTGGTGCCATTGATGGGACATATGTGGCATTGGTACCCCCGCAGGAGTGAACAGGTGTACAGAAACAGAGCTACCATTCGATGAATGTGCAGATGAAGTGTTTGGCAGACCAGTACATCTCCCATCTCAATGCAAAGTTTCCTGGCTCAGTGCATGATGCTTACATTTTGAGGAATAGCAGCATCCCTTATGTGATGGGGCAACTCCAGAAGCACCGTGCGTGGCTAATAGGTGAGGCCAAGGACCCTATACAGTGTGAATAGGTGTCTGGGTATGGGGTTGTCCCTAAGGGTTAGTGTGTGTCTAACAGTTGTCTCTTGATATTTGCAGGTGACTCTGGTTACCCCAACCTATCATGGCTACTGACCCCTGTGAGGAATCCCAGGACAAGGGCAGAGGAATGCTACAATGAGGCACATGGGCGCACTAGGAGGGTGATTGAACGAACCTTTGGCCTCCTGAAGGCCAGATTCCAGTGCCTCCATATGACAGGTGGTTCTCTCTACTACTTACCAAAAAAGGTGTGCCAGATCATCGTGGCCTGCAGCATGCTGCACAACCTGGCTTTGCGACCCAGGTGCCTTTTCTGCAGGAGGATGGTCCAGTTGGTAGTCTTGTGGCAGCTGTGGAGCCTGTGGACAGTGAAGAAGAGGAGGCAGATGAAGAAGATATCGACAGCAGAAACAACATAATCATGCAATACTTTCAGTGAGACTCAGTGTATGCACCCTGACTTGTCACTTTGCCTTTCCATTTCACATATGTGGGTCCCACTTTGTGCCCTCTGCTATATTTCCTCCAGGCCTACAGCTGTGTTACATCATTATGTGCACAAGTAAATTGATATTGCTATATTCCATGGTTATTACAATTACGAGTTTGTGGAAGCACAGATTGACTCCAGATTGTTTTGTGATTGAAGTGTGTTTATTTCTGTGCAAATAAGTGGAGGGGGTTGTAAAATGGGCTGGGGGGATGGTGGAGAAATGTCCATGGCGGAGTCCAGTCTACTTGTTTCACAGGTGCATTGTCCAAAGGGGCATAGGAAGTGGAGCAATGGCAGTTGAACAGAAGGGTGACATTCAGGGGGGTCTAATTTCCTGGTGGGGGTCTTGGCAATGTTCTCTGTCTTGTTCCTGGATCTCAGAGACCGTTTGCGGGGTGGTTCTCCATCTGCAGGGGGTGGGCTGCTGGTGCCGTGTTCCTGTGGCGGTGCCTCCTGTCCACTAGCGCCGGCAGAGCTGGAGGGCTGTTCATCATCCAGACTAGTGTCGGGGGCCGCTTGTTGTGCCACTGTGTCCCTCCTGGTGTTGACAAGGTCTTGCAGCACTCCTGCAATGGTGACCAGGGTGTTGTTAAGGGAGTTCAGGTCCTCCCTGATCCCCAGATAGTGTTCCTCCTGCAGCCGCTGGGTCTCCTGAAACTTGGCCAGTACCGTTGCCATCGTCTCCTGGGAATGATGGTACGCTCCCATGATGTTGGAGAGTACCTCGTGGAGAGTGGGTTGCCTGGGCCTGTCCTCCCCCTGTTGCACAGCAGTCCTCCCAGCTTCCCTATTTTCCTGAGCCTCTGTCCCCTGAACCATGTGACCACTGCCACTGCCCCCAGGTCCCTGATTGTCCTGTGTTAGTGGGGTTGCCTGGGGTCCCTGTAGTGGTGGACACACTGCTGATTGACGTGTCCTGGGGACAGAGGGATGGGCCCGCTGGGTGGGTGCTGTGGTGGTGTTTCCTGAGGGGGGAGGCTCTGTGGTGGCTTGTGCCAGTGTCAGGGGAACCAACTCTCCCGAGGTCCCTGATGGGCTGGGCTAGTCATCTTGATCCAGTTGTGCAGAGCTGCTGTCATCACTGTGGGTCTCTTCTGTGGGGGGACTGGATATGTCTGGTACCTCCTGTCCAGTGACATTGGTTAGGGGTCCTGCAGGCGTGTAAAGGCATGATTATTGCATCTGTGTGTGCCATCATGTGCAATGGGTGAGTGACCCTGTACTCCAGTGCTTGCATTCTTGGCTTGGTCCTTATGTGATATTTGGTTTGGGGTCTGTGTGGGTATCTGTAGTGGACATGCTTTGGTGATGTGTGTCCATGCTTTGGTGTTGCATGCCGGGCTTGGAATTGGGATGGGTGGGTTGTGGTAGTGGGGCATATGTGAGGTGTTGGAGTGATGGGGGTGAGGGTGTGGGGATGTGATGGCATGCAGGTGGGGTAGAGGATATGCTAATTAAGATATGACTTACCAGACTCCAGTCCTCCTGCTACTCCTGTGAGGCCCTCAGGATGCAGTATTGCCAAGACTTGCTCCTCTCATGTTGTTAGTTGTGTGGGAGGAGGTGGGGGTCCACCGCCAGTCCTCTGTACAGCAATCTGGTGTCTGGAGACCAAGGAACACACCTTCCCCCGTAGGTCGTTCCACCTCTTCCTGATGTCATCCCGTGTTCTTGGATGCTGTCCCACTGTGTTGACCCTGTCGACAATTCTGCGCCATAGCTCCATCTTCCTTGCAATGGAGGTGTGCTGCGCCTGTGGTCCGAATAGCTGTGGCTCTACCTGGATGATTTCCTCCACCATGACCCTGAGCTCCTCCTCAGAGAACCTGGGGTGTCGTTAAGGTGCCATGATGTGGTGTGGGTGATGTGTGAGGTGGTGTGTGTTGTGATGTGTGAGGGGATGTGTTGGTGTGTGTTGTTTGAGGTGCGTGGATGTTGTGTAAGTGATGGTGTTGTGTGTCTGTGGATGCTGGTGTTGTTTAAGGTAGTGTCTCTCTCTGGCGTGGTCTCAGAATTCTGGTAGTAAGGGTTAGTGGGTGATGTGGGTGTGTGCTTTATATTAGATTGGGTGTGTGGGTGTGGTGTGTGTATGTGTATCAGGTGTGTGTATTTCGATTTGTCCAGTGTTGTTGTCTTTTGTAAATGTTTGTGTATTTTGAGCGCGGCAGTGTGTACCGCCAATGGAATACCGCGGTTGAAAGACTGCCGCGTTGATTCGTGGGTCGTGATAGTGTGGGCGTATTCCTGTTAGCGTGACGGTGTAGGTTTTGCTATCGCCAGTTTATCACTGACCTTTTGTGTGGCGCACTTGTGTGGGTGTCTGTATTATGGTGGATTCCGAGCTGTGGGTCGTAATTCCTGTAGTGGAATTCCACTCATTTGCCTCTTGAAAATAGGCCAATCTGCCCCCAAGGGGGGCAGAAATGGCCTAAATATAATTTGCCACCTAGGGTAGCGACCCTTGCCTAAGGGGTCGCTCCCCTTATGCCAATTTCTTATAAAAAAAATAAATCCCTGGTGTCTAGTGGGCATTTTTGCAGCCGGATCGCTTCGCAATCCGCTGCTGAAATTCTCAGAGAGACTTCAAAGGGAAGGAAATTCCTTTCCTTCACTTTGAAGCCTCTCAGGCCTCCTCCACGTGATCGGAAGACAAATGCTGAGCATTTCTCTCCCGATCGCCCTGGAAGCTGAGCTTCCAGCGTGATGGGAGGAGGCCTCTATGAGGTCAGCACGCGATCGCGCGCTGATGTCATGGGGGTTGGGAGGGTCAGGGGGGCTGACCGGGGTGCAAGGGAAGGGTTTCCCCTTCCATCCCTGCCTTTGGGGGGTGGGAGGGAACCCCAAGGAGGGAGCGCTAGCGCTCCCTTCGGCTCCGGGCCGAGGACGTAATGGTTACGTCCTTAGCACAGGAGCAATGTGCTGCAGGGCGTAACCATTACGGCTGCGGCACAGAAGGGGTTAATAAAGCAAACTCTTAATACACAACTCTAACTATGATATACTAATACAAATTCAAACATTATTGCATATTAATTTTAGAATTTATAAGCATTTTCATTAGTCTTCGTATACATTCGTAGCCACTCACCGTGAGCACATTTCAACGCGTGCATTATTTTCTATGTTAACACATTTTCTATGCGGCTTCATCACACAATATATTGCAAGCTTTTCATATTAATATTGATTAAAAAAACATACTCCAACAATCCTTCCTCTGATGACACTTGTCATCACACAAAACCTTCCAAACTAATTTTTACATTAATCAGAACTCTTTCGTTTCAATCTCTTCACTTGTTGGCTTCCCCTTTAATTTTTCCCGAAACAATTTTTCCCTTTCTTTTTCTTTCTTCCTCTTATTATTTCTTGCCTTATTTAATTTTATCCTTTTGCTAATTTTACATGCCTCCCATAATCCAAATAGGCAAGCTAAAACAATCAATATCCCCTGTATTATTTTAGACAATATCCCATGCCAAATGTTGCTATGCTAATTTCCCACTGAAGCAAAACCCGTTCCAAACTTTTCCCAGACACCAGGTTCTTTCAGTTCTTTCAAATCTGTACTATCCCTAGTCAAGTTAGTAAGCATACTTCTAATCTAATTACTATTATCTGGGATTTATGCACAACAATGAAGCTCATTAAGCATCCTACAAACTCCTCCATGTTTCGCTAAAAGAATGTCTAAAGCAAGCCTGTTTTGAAGAGTCATCGCCCTCTCCGCAGCAAGTTCAGTATCCATTAGGAGTATAGCTCCCGAAAAATTTGTCAGCATGTTATCCACAATAGTAGACAACTTTCAAATCTTTATGGAATTCAAGATAACTCCCACTGAAGGAATTATCGCCCCAAATATGTCTCCCACTACGCTAGCAGCAGTTTCTCTCTTTTGTCTAGTACGATCTAATTCAGACAATTTCGGAAACCTTTTCAAATCGTAAAGTTGGTATATCTTTGGGAAAACTATCCCCAAGCAACATGTCCCACACCATCCCTTTGGAAGACGGTAATAAGCATTAAGCCCACATATATATATTAGGTCCCTGGGATCGCCGGATCCTGTCCATTTAACATAAACGTCCATTTACTATGAAACAAAAACACATGCTTACACTCACTCATTCCCACAACCACACTGTCATAATATGATTTTGGCCTAGATATACAAAGCTTCCCCATGTGTAATGCATCTAAAGCTAGCTTCCCTTGTTCCCTAATTTCACCATAACTTTCACTACTAGCAAAAGCTTGCTGCTGTAATCCTTTTTCTAATTTACCCTTCAATGTCTTCCTTCTATCCTCCGTGTGATCTAAAAAGCTTTTCTCTACCGGTGTAAGCAAATATGTCAAATTATTGCGATGTGCATAAGATGTACTAATTGTCAATGTTGGCTCAAAGAATCCTTTAACTAACTTTATACTATAGTATCTAGCTACCCCACTCAAATCCTCTATTATAGGTATATATCAAAACACCAAATCATGATTAGAGTAAAAATATTGGATCTCCTCTTGGTTATAAAATCTTGTTAGTAGCAGACTACAACTTATCCCATAAGTCAACGGCAGTCTATGATAGGTAACCCCATCTTGTACCGAAACAGGAATCTGTGTACACACAAAGCAATCCTTCGCTTCCATTGTCTGAACATACTCGCTCAGCAAGTGATAGAGAATGTTAGTAGATAGTTCCCCTTTTGCATTAGTTCCCTCATGCAAATATCTCTCATCCAGCTCAACCCTCTCCCAAGCTGTTAGTGCAGTGGTAGTCTCAGGAACTGTAGCATTGTTAGCCCCACTCTTATCCATTAGTGTCATACTCACAATCACAACCACAATGAATATCACACACACACAATGCCTAAACTAACACCTAAGTATTTACAACGCCTACTCCCTACATTCTCCTGCCTAATCTTAGCCATGATCAGTAAAGAATCAGAAAGTGAAGAATAGCAAATTCAAAACAACAACAACAAAGGAATGGTTAGTAATTCTCTCCTGCAGCAAAAGTCAAAACAAGCAAATCTTCTTTCAGGAATTATTTACAGCTTCAATTTCACTCCCAAGATCCTTTGTCAATTCAGGTTAGCAGCTTGTCAAAATTGGTTTTCAAAAGTTAACTCAGGTTCTTAAAGTCTCATCTGGAAATTTCTCAGTCTCTTTTATCAAGTTCGATAGCAGCTCAAGTCTTTACACCCTTTTTCAGATCCTATCGCCGAACTCAAGTGCCAAAGTATTGACCTGGGACTTCTCAATCAAAACAGAATGCCAAGAACTCCTGTTGCCATTCAGCTGTCGTAGCATATGCCCATTCTGGTCCTGCGTACCTTCTATATGCTGCTCTCTTCCTTTTCATTTTGCAATCACCTTGCAACTCTCCTTCACTTAGGTCTTCTCTCCTTGTGGTGTCTACCTCTTCCTCTATTGCATCTTCGACAACCACTTTTCCCCTCTTCACTTGTAACTCTGGCCACTTGTCTCCTTTCTGTAACTCTTTAGTCTTTGATCTTTCCTGTGGCAACCCTTTTTCCTCTCTTTGCTCTAGGGTATTTTCGCTCGATGGACCTGCAATCTGCTCAGGAAGAGTCTGGACCCTCTGACTCTCTTCCACCTCAACTCCTTCGCCTTCTGGGTCTGCCAAGTGCTCTGGCTCATTCTCTTAATCGTCTACTTCTGGGAAAACTTCTCCTTGACTAGGCTCCCCTGTCGCCCAAGTTGAGATAGGCTCACCATCACCCCTCTGGATCTCTTCTCCTTCATCTCTTACTGGAGTCACCAAGCCATCCTCAGCGGGCTCTCCTTCAGTCTCAGTTCCCCTTCGATCACTCTCTGGCCCTGAGACTTCCTTGTCTGTTGTTGGTACTTTCAACAACTCAACTTCCTCATCAGTTGGACACTTCACCTTTTTCATGTGACTGGCATGGATCCAGTTCGGAACTCCTGCACACTTCACAGCAGTGGTAGTCGTTAGTATCACTTTGTAAGGTCCCTTCCAACGTGGCTCCAAACACGTCTTCCTTACATGTTTCTTGATGACAACCCAGTCACCAGCTTTCAGGTTATGTCCTGGATCATGAATCGGTAGCAGGGTGGTAGCTTCTACCTGGTGAGTTAAAGAGCGGACCACATCAGCCAGACCCTTGCAGTAGTCCAACACCCTATCATCCGTGATATTCACAAGAGCATTTGCAGGCACTGCGGGCAGTCTCATAGCTCGACCCATGATAATCTCATGCGGAGACAGTCCTGTCTCCTTGTTAGGTGTATTTCTCATTGACATTAACACTAACGGTAATGCACTGGGCCATTTCAAATTCGTAGCTGCACACATTTTCGCCAGTCTCGATTTCAGGGTACCATTCATCTGTTCCACTAGTCCTGATGCTTCAGGGCGGTAACTACAATGCAACTTCTGCTCAAAGTTCAACGCTGCACACAGTAACCTAACCACCTAATTGTTGAAGTGACTTCCCCTATCTGATTCTAAAGAGATCGGAAAACCGAAACGCGGTATCAATTCTCTAAGCAACAACTTCCCTATTGTGAGACTGTCATTTCTACGTGTAGGGTAAGCTTCAATCCAATGACTAAAGATACACACAATCACAAACACATATCTCAATCCTCCACACACAGGCATCTCAATGAAATCTAATTGTATTCTGCTGAATGGACCTCCAGCTCTCCCAATGCGGCTCAAATTCACCACTGTCCCTTACCTCGCATTCATCTGTTGGCAGATGATACAACGGTGGCATATTACCTGTGCAGCTTGTCTAAATTTTGGATTAAACCAGTCAATCTTGAACAACCTGATCATGGCATCCCTCCCAATGTGTGCTTGGCCATGATAAAACCTTGCAAACTGTGACAAAAGACCATTTTCCCTTCATCTGAAACCCACAAATCATCTGGTCTTTGTACGCATTGCATTGTAACCCAAGAATGCTTCTCATCTTTGCTGGTATGACCCTGCAACAATCTCAACTCTTCTAACATGTCAATCACCCTCAATGCATAACCTGTACATGTCTCATTTTCTTTTTCAGGCAACAATTCCCATTGATACTTAAACAACATACAGTTCAATGCGCAAAACCTTGCGACTTGATCCGCATATCTATTTCCCATTGAAACAAAGTCTTGTGACTTCAGGTATGCACTGCATTTCACCACGGCAATTTCAGGAGGTAACTGAATAGCGTGCAACAACTCTTTGATTCTTTCACCCTTTTTCACTGGTGAGCCAGAAGAGGTCAAATAACCCGTCTGTGACCATAGTTGGCCAAAATCATGAACAATTCCAAATTCATATTGACTATCAGTATAGATAGTCACTCTCATCTGGGCAGAGACGTGGCAAGCTCTGGTAAGAGCTACCAGTTCAGCTACCTGAGCGGAATACATTCCTCGAAGCCAGGACGCTTCCAGAATACCAGAAATCGTGCATACAGCATATCCAGCACTCAGCACGCCTACTGAGTCTCTCAAACACGAGCCATCTACAAAGATAATTTGGTCATTTTCCTCCAATTGGGTATCTTTAATATCAGGTCTTGGTTTGGTGCACATTTCGGTTACCTCAAGACAATCATGTTCTACATCTTCCATATTTTGAACCTCATTATTTTCACTTGGAAGCAAATTTGCCGGGTTCAACACTGTACATCTCTTTCTCATTACATTTGGTGACCCCAATATAATCGTTTCATATTTCGTCAACCTTGCATTTGTCATGTGCTGCGTTTTTGTTCGGGTTAGGAGGATCTCAACTGAGTGAGGGACCATGACTGTTAGAGGATGTCCATCACTATGCCTTCACACTGTGTGAGGCTCTGTCCAACTGCTGCTACTGCACGCAGACAACCTGGTAAGGCTGCTGCAACTGGGTCCAATGTAGCTGAAAAATATGCTACTGGTCGGTCTACACCTCCATGGACCTGTGTCAAGACAGACAAAGAACATGCATCACGTTCATGACAAAACAGAACAAAAGACTTCATGTAATCAGGCATACCCAAAGCTCGAGCCCTACACATGCTCTCTCTTAACTCAGTGAACGCTCTCATTTCCTTCTCTCCTAAAACTATGGCGTCCTGATTCTCCTTGACCATCAGCCTCTGCAACGGTTTAGAAATGACTGAGAAATGTGGGATTCACTGGCGACAGTAACCTACCATTCCTAGAAAGATCCTGACATCTCTCTGCGGTGTTGGGGGATTCATCTGTAACACTGCAGTTACTCTTTCTCTGGATAACTTCCTTGACCCTTTCTCTATCTTATGACCCAAATACTTCACCTCTCTCTGACAATATTGCAATTTCTTTGGGGACACTGTGTGCCCATTCTTTCCCAGGTGATTCAGTAAGGCAATCGAATCTTACTTGCACTAGTCCCTTGTTTTCGATGCGATCAACAAATCATCAATGAACTGCAGTAGAGTCGATTGGAAAGGCAGTTCCAATGACTCCAAATTCTTCTTCAGTATCTGATTGAATATGGAAGGTGATTCCGAAAACCCTTGAGGAATTCAACACCAACTGTACACTTTGTCCAAGAATTTAAAACTGAAGAGAAATTGGCTGTCCTCTTGAAGAGGCACAGAAAAGAACGCTTGGGACAGATCAATTACAGTGAACCATTCTGCATCGCATGGAATCTGAAACATAATCACAGCTGGATTTGGCACCACTGGGCAACATTTCACCACTATATCATTTATCTTCCCCAAATCTTGAACAATCCGAACCTTCCCAAAAGGCTTTCTCAACCCCATTATAGGTGAATTACACGGACTACTCAACACCTCCTTCAGGACTCCCTGTTTCACAAAATCTGCAATGATTTGCGCAACCTTTATAAGGACATCTTGCGCCATATGATACTGCGGTATCTGGGGGAACGCAGCGTTAGGCTTCACATTGACTTTGACTGGCTCTACTCCTTTTATCAACCCTACTTCTTTCCCTGTCAATTCCCACACCTTTTCTTGAACTGTTCCCTGTAAGTCCGCCGGGAGATCAGCCACGGTGAACATCGGAAAGAGGTTAATCAGAGGATATTCCTCATCTGTTGTTTCCGTTTCAGGCTCTGAACCCTGTTCTTCCCCTTCATCATCACTGTTTGTATGTACCTCAATTCCCTCATTGGAACAGGTGATTGAACACCTCGTCTTACACAATAGGTCTCTTCCCAGTAAGGATACAGGACTTGAATCGCAAACCACAAATCTGTGCAATCCTTGGAAAGTGCCAAGCTCAACCTGAGCTGGATCTGTGATTGGGTTAGTCAGGAGTTGGTTTGCTACTCCCACTACCTTAATTGTCCGTCCCGAAAGGGGCAGTTTCGGAACCTCTGCGCTTCTGACTGTAGAGTGTGTAGCTCCTGTGTCAACAAAGAATGAAACTTTGTGACCCATCACCTTTCCCTGAACATAGGGTCCTCACTGATCTACCTCTACACTCCTCACTGTCTGAACTCTCATCTGACCATTCATCATTTATTCCATTCTCACCACGCAATGGGTACTGTTGCACTGTGTGATTTTGACTCATTTTTTGACCGGTGACCTGTTAAAGAAGCATCACCTGTTGCTGTTCCATTGGGGCTAAAGGTACTTGCATTTGCTGTCTAGGTGCCATGGGAACCTGCTGTTGCGCTTGTTGTAACTGTATTGGCTGTATACTTGGAATCTGCACCTGCTGCATAGATTGGAAACCCTGCATTTGATTCACATTATTCTGAAAATTTGGATTTGGACCTCTCAATCTTGGCCCTCTCATATTTTGAAATGAACTGACATCATTGCTTTGTTGAGTAACACCATCCTGCACCATCATTGGGCACTCCCGCTTCCAGTGTCCAACGACCTCACAAGCATTACAAGGTAACATCTTCTTCATTCCCTGTGCATCGTTTTGAACTACTACAGTGTTCAAAGCTGGACTACGGTTCACAAAACCTCCACGACCTCTACCTCTCACTTGCACCTGAAACATCCCGTTTCCCTGAGGCTGCTGCACCATCTGCTGTAGAAAACCTCCCTGCATCCCTGTCTGTGCTGCCTTGATTTGCATCCCCATCGCTCTCTCCTTCAACTTTCTCTGCTTCAACTCAATCTCGTCACTGCAGTACTTCGCATACTTCAACACCTCGTCAATTGGCTTTGACTACCAGCAAATCAGATGATTCTTAATCATCTGGCCAATCTCAGGTCTCAGCCCTTCCACGAACCTTAACACAAGGTGATTCATGTCCTTCACCTCAATAACCTCTGTACCGCTGTAATGCTTAGACGCCTTCAACAACCTTTCATAATAAGCATGTATCGACTCCTTATCTTCCTGAGCTGTTCAATCAATCCTTTGCCAATCAATATTCTTCGGCGAAACTCTCGTTTTCAGAAACTCAATCACCTTATAATAATACTTCATCACATCAGGAGACTGCGCCCCTGTGTTTCTGTCCCTCGCCGGTTCCTCAGTCGGCCATTCTACACTCCTTTTGCACTCAGTCCACAAATCGGCTGGAACTATGATCTCAAAGAGAGTATTCAGATCTTCCTAGAGACACTTCACAAGTTTCATAAACCTGTCCGTCTGCTGATACCACTCTATTGGTTTCTCCCTCAGCCTGGGGAAATCATTCGTGAATGACAAAATATCCCCTCTAGTCCAAGGTACATGGACGAGAACCCCTCTGGCAGTCTCTCTGATTGGTAACATCTTTACCGCACCTGTATCCGGTAAAGTTTTAGCTGACTGTTCTATGCAATCACTCTTCCTCTTATCTCTTTTCTTCGCCCATCTGCCTTTCCACTTCTCCAAGGCTCCCCAAACTTGTGTACTTTGCAGTATCTCCTTGAGGTGCACTTTCATCCCAGTAGACCTCATGTTTTCGAAATCCTTTGGCTCAAAATCTAACCTGTAACTCCTCTTCAGATGTTTGGTATTTTCTAAATTTACACCATATTTGTCTGCCAAATTTTCCAACCTCTGGTGCACCCTACTCACTTCTCTAGTTATCTTTGGACACAAGTTCCTCAACTCTGCTTCTGTGTATGACTTTAGCCTGTTCACACCCATGCTTCCTTCAACAAGTTCATTTGCTTCCATACCCAACCTCATATGGTTCAGGTACTCCTCTCCTTCCGCTCTCCTTGCTGCTACAGAAGTAGTCTGTGGAGTATTAAGCTTTTCTACCCAATCGGTCAGCTGTTGTGCTGTTAGACCTTGCAACGAGATATTCCCAGCCTGCACTAAAGGTGTCTGTGGTACATTCGCACTCGAGATCTGCAGAGTTAACAGTCCCGAACCTGTCTGTCTCATGGCTTCTGGAGGAGCCCCTTTCAGACTGAAATCTAACAGGGACCTAGATCCTTCAAATGTCGGTTCCACTGGAGTGGTTCCTTGGGAGCTTCCTAGGAACACTCCTCTTGTCATGTCTTGGGTCATTACCCCTTGATCGCATACACTAGGCTTCGCGTGCACATACAATGGAACTAGTGGACCAACTGTAATTGGCAAAGTTATGGCACCTGGTGTCTGTCTGTTTCCCAAAACCTGTGGAAGACTAACTCCCATATTCTGGCTCATCACTGGCATCATGTCTGCCTGCGGTCCTGCAACCGAAGTATATCTCGGAATCATTTGCGGATGTACCTGGGGCAGTAAAGTGGAGTTGGCTCAGTCTGAATCAACTTTGGTCTCCCACATACTGGCTCTGTTGGCATCATCAGATTAGTGGTAGTCTCAAAAATGGGTACATCAGGGTAAAGCCTCTGATCCTGCGGCAGTTGCAACTGAGGTTGCATAACCTGGGCAGTGGACACACCAAAACTACTCTGCACCGGGAATTGTGTCGAGACAGGACTAACCTGTGTCGGATTTATTGTCACCTTCTCTTGTATCAAACCTGCAGGACATGCACTGGTACTCGGTCTATTTTCATCTATCACATGTGGCGGTAGTCGATCATTAAGTAACTGATTAAGGAATACATCATCATCTGAGTCACCTACCTCTGACCTGAGCTTCCTAACCTCTTTGTCTTGGGAAGGACTTTTTGTCAGTCTTACAAGTAGCTTTCCTCCCCTTGTCTTCACCCTATTGAGCTATCGCTGGAAACAGCCTAACTCCATCTATTGTCTCTCTCCTCCAAACTCTCTGTGCACTATCCCACCTAGCCTCCGCTAGTGTCTTTTCTGCTTTCCTCATTCTTCTCTCAAACTTCTGTTGCTGTTGCCGCATCACCATTAGTTCCCAAATCTCTAACGCCTCAAACTGTGCTGGTCTCGGAGGTGGCTTCAGATCATTCAGCACCCTCCTCATATTTTCTAAAACCCTCAAATTAAACATTCAGTTTTCAGGAAACGCTAAGCACCCCTCTTTCTCCGTGGCTTTGCACCATTGCTTTAACCAAAGACATGGTGCAACACCCTTTTCCTCCATTACAAGGTAAGCCGGTGTACCCTCTGGCGGTGTAACCTCCCCTACACTCGCAGTAATATATACGTCTCCCCTCAAAGCACTATTTAAGGCCTTGAATATTTTCATCTTTATGTCTTTTATTTCATTCCCAATCAAATCAGGAAGTGACTTTAATTCCCAGAACTCTCTTCGCCTACCTTCTCAACCAATTGTCTCTCACGGACGGCTGCCAATCCGTGCGCGACCCCTCTCACTAACCAACCTATCCCAGCGCTGCTCCAATTACTTCACACTCACACACACTGCGACTGACAAAGTCTTGCGGCTTGTCTTCCCACTCCCGATTCACACAAACTAATGCAATATATTGCGAGCACCAACCAAATAAACTCAAATTTGCCAGTTTACTACAGGAAAGGGAAACACAATCGCTTCAGAACTTTACAGAGATTTTGCTTAGCCTCGGCCGCTACTCTCTCCTTCTCAGATCCTGCACTTGCATGCAAAATTTAACCCGCAAATTCTACTCTCGACTTGTCAAATGGATTATTGTTCTAGTGCACTTTAGAACTCACCAAATCTCCATGGAAGTTTTCAATCATTCACCTTGACTCATACTCGACTCGACGACTTCACCATCGACCTATTAAACCGCGCAAATTACAACATAAACCAAGTGTCTCATACACTTATTAATATACTCCGGAGTCTTAGACCACGCACGGTCCGTATATCATCAACAACCATGTGGACAATTTTTTGAGCACAAAGCTCCACACTCACATGAAGTTCGCCGATTTCCCTACTCTCATACTGCGGAGTATGCCCACCCCTACTAAAACATCATCATCTTGCCTAAAATCCTCACAAACATCACAATTCACCTGCGATATGTATAAGCTGTGCAAGCGCAAAACCCTACTTCATTCACACTGTCACTAGAACGCTGAGAACATACTCAAACTCCCTTCAGCAAGCTCTGAGATTCCGGGAAATTCATTTGGGGCTTAGGGACACATTTGCCCTCCAATTTGCATCATTGAAACAAATCTATGAAACCCAATTTATTCGGTACACCTCGCCTACTACCAAACCCTAAGGACCTCAAAGGACCAACCCCATCAATCTCCGACTCTATCAAACCGTGAGCTTTCGTACTGGGGCCCCAAAGGGCCAAACCCCTCTGCTACCAAAAAATGTTAGCGCGTCAGAGCCTAGATAAGTAAACTTACCAGGAGACGCATTTAGGCCGACAAACCTTTGGACCACGTTTGGAGACTTCCCAGTACGAAATATTTACTTGTCATCACCAATCAACAGATCAATAATCAATCAATAACAGCAATCACTAGTCAATAAATTTTTTATAAAATAAATAATTGAAAACACCATTGACTTCTCAGTCACAAATAAACACACCAGTTTAGTCAAAGTTAAGTTATTTATTTCCCTATTTGTTGCAATCTAATAGCTTGTCTGTTAGTCTCATCTGTAATAAACCCACGCCTAAACAATCCAATCAATAATCAAAACGCGATTTTAATCAATACATCTACTAATTTCATTTAGCATCTAGGCACATCATTATACGACTCGACTTAGCAGAGTCTCATTAGTACATGAATCAACAAAGCAGGAACTCAGTCGTTGTCTATTTGCACAGAATATTAGTGAACGCCTTAACTAACCTCAAATTAGCACTAGCATGTTGGGCTTCATGCAAAACATTTAGTGAACACCAATTTAGAAAACATCTAAACTAAGGCCTCTATCAAAATAGCAGTTGGTACCCAGAAAGAAAAGGCAAACAGACAATTACAATTTGCATCAAATAGTTACTAATCCAACAGATCAGCAAACAGCGTCAGTCTTCGTCCTCAGGACATTAGTCGATTCACCATCAGCAGAGATAGGAAGGGACAGAGTCTCAATATAGCACAGCTACAGAACGGATTACTTCCCTCAGATAGAAGAGAAGTTAGCATCAAGCAAAGAATGGGCAGAGGATGGTTTAAGGTGACTGGACAACTAAACTAAATTATGGCAACTGGCAAAAGTTTTCTAGCAAAAGTCTCATAGCAAAAGAATGGCAAGGGTAAGAGTCCCCGTTAAAGTGGAAAAAGAAGTGTCCCCCATTTTCCTCGGCTTACGCCATTATATCAAAACTGTCTAACTATTCCCTAATTCCTCATTGGATGAAGTTTGGTGCACTGTTATCTCTATCCAATAATTCGGTAAGCGCCTTACTAGAACTTTCCACAATTTGCAGTTCCCATGTCGCGGATTGGTCCAAGTTATTGACGTCTCAATGGTTGGAATGTCAGGTAGAGAATGTTACACTTTGGCTCCAGTCAGTATCTTCATTATCTTCTCCTAATACGGTTAACCTTGCACTGTTACATCTAGCAAGAACATCGCCTTGAGCAAGCCAGTTCTCATGAGAAAGAATTTACTACGGCTACACACACATAACTCCTGGAAAAACACAGCTTCATGTCCTTCAGGAAAACAGCACATTACACGTTAGAAAATACAATTCAATATGAGGCCAGGCAGCTGGGCCCAAACCCTCGCTAAGCTAAGGCCCTTTGATTTAATAAAGCAAACTCCTAATACACACTCTAACTATGATATACTAATACAAATTCAAACATTATTGCATATTAATTTCAGAATTTATAAGCCTTTTCATTAGTCTTCATATACATTGGTAGCCACTCCCCGTGGGCACATTTCAACGCGTGCATTATTTTCTATGTTAACACATTTTCTATGCGGCTTCATCTCACAATATATTGCTAGCTTTTCATATTAATATTGATTAAAAAAACACACTCCAACACTACTGAGTAATGAAATTATGGGAACCAGCAAATCTTTCACTCACAAACACGTCGATTGTACTCTATTTAGAAAATTTGTTGTGTTCACACACACACACACACACACACCCACACCCATAATATTGGGTCTTCAGGAGGAGCAAATGTAAGCAACCTATGTTGTAAGCAATTATTTCAAAGGTTATGAGAAGAATCCAACAAGGGATAGATGGAGTGTTAGATGGATGAGGCATGATGAGTCAGCTGAATGAAAACAAGACCTTGCAAATCATCCAACATCATTTCTGGTGGCCAAATATTTCCACGGACATGCAATACTTTAGCTACCTTTGGGATTTGTGTGCAGGGAAAGTGTTTACAGCAACACCCTGCAGGATTATTACAGCCTACACCAGTTCCTCCCAGCCCCCTGTCACACCAGGTCCCCAGATTCTGAAAGGTGTCATGAAGCGCAGTGCAGCAGGCAAAAATACTGTGCTGCGTGACAAGGAGAGAGAAGGAAAGAACCATATACACATAGAAACGGCACTCTCCTTCTCTTTCCCTAACACCGGCACTGGTTTCAGGTGCTCAACTGCTGTGCACCACGCACACACCTTACTGCCACAGTACTAGGATGTGTGTGTGTGAGTCTAGCATCGGTTTTGAATAGGAAGGGTATCCTTCCCATTCTAAATACTATGCCTAGGCAAGTGGAAATGCTTTTATTACTTTGTATGTGTGCTGTACAGTGCAGCACACATGCAAATTTGGGAAAGCACGGAGAAATAAAAACATTTCTCTGTTTAACACCTATTTTTCAGTGACTTAATTTTTGGGACTAAACCATTTCTACAGCTGTTTCAGATTAGAGTTATGCACCAAAAAGCATGGGCAGTAGCAGTGGCATTCCCATGTACCACTTATGTAATGCCCCTTTGACACAAAGTAATGCAAAGCAGCATTTTGCGCTGCTTTGCGTTACTTTGCCACACAAACCAATGGAAATACCAATTTGCATTGGTTTGCAAATCCTCAAAAAAGTTTAGCATCAGTTTAGCATTACAAAAGTAATGCTAACCCAACACTAAACCTTTCAATCAATCAATATTTGTAAAGCGCGGCTACTCACCTGTGAGGGTCTCAAAGCGCTAGGGGGAGGGGAGCACTCATCCGAAGAGCCACGTCTTTAGATTCTTCCTGAAGATGGTGACCGACGGGCTTTGTCTGAGGTGCAGGGGGAGGTTGTTCCAGCTCTTTGCTGCAGTGTCGGTGAAAGATTGTCCTCCAGCGGTGATTTTGCGGATGTGAGGGATGGGGGCCAGGGCCATCTCAGTGGAGTGGATGGATCTGGGGGGGGGGGGTGTGGAAGGAAATGCTGTGGTTCAAGTAGACTGGTCCTGCGTTGGGTATGGCCTTGTACGGTGGGTGAGAAGCTTGAAGATGATTCACTTTTTGACCAGCATCCAGTGGACGGTCCTCAGGTGTTGGGAGATGTGTTCTCAGTGAGGGAGGTCTAGAATGAGTCTGGCGGTGGTGTTATGGATGAGTTGACATTTTTTGCTGTTCCTAGTTGAGGTGCTGGCATAGAGGGCATTGCCGTAGTTGAGCTTGCTTGTGACTAAGGCATGGGTGACTGTCCTGCGACAGTCTGCTGGGATTCATCTGAAGATCTTCCAAAGTTTGCAGACTGTGTGCCAGCAGGAGGAGGTGACAGAGGATAGGGAGGAGTCATGGATAGGGAGGAGTCGAGGATGATTCCTAAGTTGGGGGTGGGTTCAGTCAGTGCCGGGGGGAGGCTGAGGGATGTGGGCCACCAGGAGTCGTCCCATGCTGAGGTGGGGTTTCCGAAGATGATGAGCTCTGTCTTGTCGGAGCTGAGATTGAGGCAGCTTTCTCTTATCCAGGTGGCGACGGCTTCCGTTCCTGCATGAAAGTTCCTTTTAGCGTGCCCCGGGTCTCCGGTGAGGGAAATGATGAGTTGCGCGTCATCTGCATATGACACGATGTTCATACCGTGGCTTCCACGATGGCAGCAAGAGGGACCATATATACGTTGAACAGTGTGGGACTCAGTGAGGATCCTTGGGGGACTCCACAGTTGACTCCTGTGGTCTGGAAGTGTAGGGCAGGAGTCTGACCTTCTGCGTCCTCCCGAAAAAGAAAGGAGTGGATCCATTCCAGGGGCCTTCCGCAGATTCCCATGTCATGGAGTCTGGTGCGCAGAGTGCTGTGGGAGACCATGTCAAAAGCTGCTGAGAGGTCGGGGAGTATGAGTGCTGCGGTGTGGCCGTGGTCTAGGAGTAATCAGATGTCATTGGTGGCTGCCAGGAGTGCTGTCTCCATGCTGTGATTGCTGCAGAAGCCTGACTGGGAGATGTCAAGGGAGTTGTTGACCTCACTGAAATTCTGTAGTTGTGTGTTGATTACTTTCTCTAGTACTTTGGCAGGGTAGGGTAGCAGAAAATGGGCCAGAAATTCTTTAGTTCTGATGGGTCTTCTGAAGGTTTCTTTAGGAGAGGGCATATTTTGGCATGTTTCCAGTCCTCAGAGAATGTGCCCATGCTGACAGAGCAGTTGATTGTGTTACGAAGCTCGGGCGATTGATGAGCAGGCTCTGATGTATATGTGGTGCGGGCAGAGGTCTGAGGCAGCTCCGGAGTGAATGCTGTTCATGATGTTGACTGTTTCCTCTATGGTAAGCGTGGACCAGTCATGTTTGGTCTGGGCGGGTTCTTTGGGGCTGGGTCGGTTGCAGGTTCCGGTGCCAGGATTTTCTGGGAGGAAGCTGTTGTAAATGTCGTAAATGTCCTGGATTTTGTGGTGGAAAAAGGAGGCAAGTTTGTTGCAGAGATCCTGTGACTGAATGATGCTGGTGGCTTCGGAGGGGGGTCTGTGAACCTTTGAGAATCTGGGCCCAGGTCTTTAGGTTTTTTGTAGAGCTGCACACGGTTTCTGAAGGCTTTACAGCTATTTTAGTAGTGTGGATAACCTACCTAATATGTACATTAACTTTCACTCATAGTGTAACCAATTGTCAAGACCTTAACACAGGTATTTGTTTAATACATAGTATCTCTATACAGCATTCCAGCATTACTTATCAACAACTTTGAATCGCAGTTTTTAGTACACTTTTGGCAGGCCCTATATTACCAGAGCAGAAACCGATGCACGACTGTCGTCTAGTCATTGCCCACAAACCAATGACTAGACTAAACTCATGAATCAGTGTATCACACTACATCTGAGTTGGGACACCCTACACAATAACAGAGGTTAATTAGAAAATGTATGGGTAGATGCATTTGCATATAACCCAACTCACTCATCAACCAGTTATTCCCTCTTCTAGCTTTCTCCCAGAAATCAACCAAGAATGATTGACTGGGGAATTTTGAATAAGAGCAATTATGTATCTGTAGTAGAGTTCTACATTGGAAGTTACAAGAAATTCAACAAAGTACCCAAAATCATTTGATCATTTAGAAAAGGCAGATCAACACCTTAGGAAACCTGGTGAGTATCAAATTGGAGATAAATGCTCAGATTTACTAACATTTTGGGGGTCATTCTGACCCCGGCGGTCTCAGACCGCCGGGGCCAGGGTCGGCGGGAGCACCGCCGACAGACCGGCGGTGCCCCGCAGGGCATTCTGACCGCGGCGCTTTGGCCGCGGTCAGTGCAGGAAAACCGGCGGTCTCCCGCCGGTTTTCCGCTGCCCGTCAGAATCCTCCAAGGCGGCGCAGCTTGCTGCGCCGCCTTGGGGATTCTGACACCCCCTACCGCCATCCTGTTCCTGGCGGTTCGCCCGCCAGGAACAGGATGGTGGTAGGGGGTGTCGCGGGGCCCCTGGGGGCCCCTGAAGTGCCCATGCCAATGGCATGGGCACTGCAGGGGCCCCCGTAAGAGGGCCCCGCTTGTATTTCACTGTCTGCATAGCAGACAGTGAAATACGCGACGGGTGCAGTAGCACCCGTCGCACCTTCCCACTCCGCCGGCTCGATTACGAGCCGGCTTCATGGTGGGAAGGTCGTTTTCCCCTGGGCTGGCGGGCGGCCTTTTGAAGGCCGCCCGCCAGCCCAGGGGAAAACTCAAAATACCCGCTGCGGTCTTCCGACCGCGGTACGGTATTTTGGCGGCTCCCGCCGGGCGCGCGGTGACCGCGCCCGGCGGGAGTCAGAATGACCCCCTTTGTGTTGTAGTTGCACACATGTTTTGGCACAGTCACAACACAAATTGTATTTTGGGATTTAGTAAACCATGCAATTCAAGATTTGTACGGCTTAACATGGGATTTTACTCAAAAAGTACCACAAGGCAGTGCCTTGCACTGCGTTACACTACCCTGCATTACCCTACATTAGCAAAGTATTACATGACTGAGGCATGGCTATTCCCTTTCATGCACCCATGCATTTGATGCCAATCCAGATTTACTAAAGTCTATAAACCTGGGGGCATATTTACAAGGAGCTTGCACCACCGGTGAGTCACTTTTTGTGATGGACCGGCATCACATGTTGCAGACCCATATCTACAAGACCACACAAAGCCACTTGGCGTGGTTTTTCATGGCTTCGTAGATATGGAGTGAGACAAAGCTGCACAAGTTGTTGCATTGCCTTACTCTGATTCAGGGGGGTGTACCATTGGTGTTGCAGTGGGTGTTTCTACACAGCACCCATGGGTTCTTATGCATCTCCAGATTTACAAGAATCTGTCAACCTAGGAATGCACCAAAACTGTATGCATTCTCAGGGTAGACTTGACGAAGAGAAATAACTTTAATTCTCCTTGTTATTTCCTCTTTCTATGTGTTTTGCACTATGCAGCATATATGGGAGGAGGAAAATGCCTCTCTAGACAGTTTTTGTGCAAGAATGTGTCCCTTCATGCACAAAAACAATCCTGCCAACAACACAGACACCCTTGCACCAGGTGCAAGGGTGCATGCGTTGGCCCTTGGCAACACTTTGTGTGTCAGCGCTGGGGGAAAGGACAGAAATGCACCATATCTTGTAATTATTGAGCATTTCTGCCCTTTTGAATTCGCATCGGGCAGCACAGCAGAAAAAATTGTGGCGCTGCCCTATGCCAATTCCTAGTAAATATGCCCCCTGTTTTGCCACAAAATAGTGTGCCTATATGAGCCTGTCCTAGCAAGGACAAGTATCTTCATTTCTCCTAGTTATGTCCTCGTTGCATGTGTGATGTATTCTGAAGAACATCCTAGTGAATATGGTGCATTTCTTATTTTCTCTCTTTCACACAACGCAGTGCAGTAAGTTCCCTTTCTGTGTTCTGGTGTGTGAAAATTGTGCAATTATGGGCTGAAGTCTGGCTCTCCAACAAATACTTATTTTAAAGGGAAAGAAAAAGATCCAAACTAAACTCATGAATTTGCCAGCAAATTTGCCCATGCATGAATTGTTTTCATGTCAGTAATAACACCTGTAGAACCAGACACTATGAAATTGGCACACCCTGGTCCTCTCCTAGTAGAGAAACAGTTAGAGCTTGCAGTTAGGGACATCTTAAAAACAAGTTACATTATCTAATCGATTGGAAAGGATGTAACCAAGAAAATCAAACTTCTGAACCCGTCGGTCATATATATGCAATCTACCTTGCGTGTCAGATTCATCAAAGGTTCCCTAATAAACCCAACCTGTGGGGAGGGTCCTGGGGGATTGCACTGTTAGGTCCTGGGGGAGTGTACTGTTAGGACTTCAGCCACATGAGGACTGTGCTGTGGGTAATGCAGTAATGCGGGAGCTAGATAAGTCACTTGGTGCTAGAAGAGTGGGCCAGCATGTATGTGCTTCTTTATACCTTTAGGGAGGATGTGTGCCTCTGCTAAAATCCTGTGGGATCTTGCAGTACCTGGGAGGCAAGAAAACCAAGAGGTCTCACTCTCAAGGATTCATGCTAGAGCAGGAGCTCTTTGTTGCAGCACACACTAAAGATTTACATTTACTTTTTTCTTCATCCTTTTGGAATATCAACTCTTGAGCCCAGTCTGACCCACAGTCCTTGGTACGATGGATCCTGGTAAGAAACAAAACAACAGAAGTAAGAAACTCAACCTCAAAATCTCTCCTGAATTGAAATGTAAACAGGCACCTATATTAAGAAAGTTTGCAGCATCCATTTTAGGACATCTTTATTCCCCACTCCCCATTCCTGCTTCTCATCCCTGCAGAATCCCTATTTCTCATCCACCACCCCTACTTCTCTTCCCTAGCTATCTTCCATCATTCCAAATTCTCATCTATTTTCTTACTTCTTACCTCTGCTTCTTATCCATCATCCCTGCTTCTCATTCCTCAACCCTGTTTCTCATACCTACTTCTCATCCAGTATCCCTAATTCTCATCCCCATCTCTGCTTCTTTCCCCTCCTTCTCATTCATCATCCTGACTTCTCATCTATCACCCACATTTGTCATGCATCATTCCTGCTTCTCATCCATTGTCCCTACTTCTCATCCCACATCACAGGGTTTCATCCCTACTTCTCATCCATAATCTGTACTTTTTAGCCATCATCCCTACTTCTCATCCATCATTCCTACTTCTCATTCCTAATCTCTGCTTCTCATCCGTACTTCTCACCTATTATTCCTCCTTCTCATCCATCACCCCTACTTCTCTTCCCTAGTTCTCTTCCATCATTTCTACTTCTCATCCCTTCTTCTCATTCATTATCCCTACTTCTCACCCATGCTAGTTATCCGTCATCACTACTTCTCACTCCTCCTCCCTACTTCTCATCCCTACTTCTTTTCCATCATCTCTACTTTCCATCTATCATTCCCACTTCTCACCTGCATCCCTGCTTCTTATCCATCATCCCTACTTCTTATTCATTATCCCTATTTCTCTTCCATCATCTCTACTTCTCATCCCTAAACACTTCTTCTCATCCCTACTTCTAATTCATAATCCCCAATTCTCATCTATCATCCCCACTTCTCACCTATCATTCTTGTTTCATATGCATGTGTGTATGTGTGTATATTTATAAAGCACATTCCGGCTCACAAAGAGCATCGAAGCACTAACATAGGTAAAAACGACACTGAACTCATCAGGAAACCCCCAACCCCAGAAGGAAAAATAAAGATTAGTTAGGAAAGATCCATGTTTTAATCAATTTCCTAAACCATAAATAACTTGTTTCAGCCCTAATGTTTAGAGGGAGGGAGTTCCAGTGCTTGGCTGCAGCTCCATCATCCCTACTTATCATTCTTCACCCGCAGTTCTCATCCATCATTCCTACTTCTCATCCATCATCCCTACTTCTCTTCTGTCATTCCTAATTCTTACCCAACATCTCTTTTTCTCATCCCTTTTCCCTGCTTCTCATTCCTACGTCTCATCCATTATCCCTACTTCTCAACCATCATTCTTGCCTCTCTTCATCATCCCTACTTCTAATTCTTCCTCCCAAGTTCTTATCCATCATTTTTATTTCTCATCCCTACTTCTCATCCATAATTCCTACTTTTTACCCATCATTCTTACTTTTCATCCCTATTTCTCAACGATCGCCCCTGCTTCTCATCCATTGCCCCTACTTCTCATCCATCATCCTTACTTTTCATCCATCATCCCTACTTCTCATACATCATTTCTACTTCTCATCCCTAATCCTCATCCATCATCCTTACTTCTCATTCCTCACCTCACAGTCATAGCAACACACTTTCACCGTTGTGAAACAACCCTTCACACTGACTGGTTGACAACAGCCAATCAGAGTTACAAGAGAGGACTGCATTCTATTGGTCTAGCTGCTGACGAAAACAGGCTTCTCATTGCACATGCTGATTGAGGGCAAAGGGGACAACCGGTGGTTGATTCTAGTAATTACATTGCTGTCCAGTTTTCCATTTTATTTAAGGAAGTGTTTTCCTGTTTACACATGCCTCTGTAGTAAGCTTGTTTGGGGAAGAGAAGGTCCATCAGCCTAGGCCATAATTCAATACATGGGGAGAGGGCTATATCGTTCATCAGTTAACCTTTCCTGGATTCAGTTTTATATGTAACAACTATGTCTAGGCCTTGCTCTTCATGGTTTCCTACACAACTACACAACTGAACCCCAGGCCCTAAAAACTGCAAACTGGAAGGAAAGAAAAAAACAGCTCTCAGAGCTAAAGACAGCCTCCAACTAAACATTTCTTTGTTACAAATAAAGCTAAAACAGCCTCTAATGAGAAAGCTGTTTTTCAGTGGCTAGACCAATTGAATGTAGCCCCTCTCTTAAATCTGACTGGCTGTTGCCAACCAATCAGTGTAAAGGATTGTTTCACAACTTTGAAAGTGTGTTGGTATGACTGAAAGATGTGGAATGAGAAGTAGAAATGATAGATGAGCTATGAGAAGTAGGGATGGTGAATGATTCATGAAAAGTAGGAATGAGAAATATGGACGAGGAATGACGGATGAAAAGTAGGGGTGATAAGTATGGATGATGGATGAGAAGTAAGGAAAATAGATGAGAAGTAGGGTTGAGAAATAGGGACTATGGATGACAAGTAGGGATGATGAAAGGAAGATGAGAATTAGGGATAAAGGATGATGCATGAGAAGCAGATAATATGGGTGAGGAGTAGGGAGGAGAAGTAGGGCTGATGGAGGAGAAGTAGAGATGATGTATGATGGATGAGAAGTAGGGATAAGAAAAAGGTGTAAGGGATGAGAAGTAGGGATGATGCAAGAGAAGCAGTGATGATGGATGAGATGTACGGACGAGAAGCAGGGATGATGGATGAGAAGTAGGGATGTTGGATGAGAAGTAGAGATGATGCACGAGAAGAAAGAATGAGAAGCAGGAATGAGGGATGAGAAGAAGGAATGATGGATGAGCAGTAGGGATTGTTAGAGCTGACAGTTTTATGGTGATCTTCTCCCAACCGTTTTGCCTGCTTGCCTCCCATTTTGCTTAATTCATTTTTGCTGTTCTTAGGACTGTGCGCACGTTACCACTGTTAATCATCACTAAAGTGCTTGTGCTCTCTCCTTAAAATATGGCTTAATTGGTATATACCTAATTGACACATTAAATTTACTTCTAAGCCCCTGGCAAAGTGCAACACATGTGTTCAAGGCCTGTAAATCAAACACTACTAGTGGGCCTGCAGCACTGCTTGTGCCACCCACTTAAGTAGCACTTTAAAACATTTTCCAGGCCAGCCATTGCAACCCGAATGCATTGATACACTCTCATGTCGACTTGGCATTTAAAACACCTTACCAATCCTTAAACTCCAATTTTATTACATATAAGCTACCTCTAAGGTAGATCCTAGTTAGCCCAAATAGCAGGGTGCTATGTAATTAAAAGTCAGGACATATACTTTTAAGTTTAACATGTCTTGGCAGTGAAAAAGTCTCAAATTCATTTTTCACTACTGTGAGGTCGACCCCTCTCATAGGATTGGGAGTCCCTTATTACATTGCAAATTACTTATTACATTTAATAAGATGCAATTCCTGATTGGGATGGGGTAGGCCTGTCATGTTTAGTGCCTTTGTAACTGTAATGAGGAATCCTCTTTAATGGTAAAGTGAGATTTATTGTTGCAAATGTGAATATGCCACTTTTAGGAAGGTGGCATTTTCCTGCTGTCAGCCCTGCATGCATGCAGCCTGTCTCCAATGCACGTCAGGGTGTGGTGACAGCTGGGCCCTGTGCATTCCCTCAACACAGCCACACACAAAGGGAGCTTAGGTGTGACTGATGGGCCATCAACATCCTGAAGGGCCATCCTGGACAGGATATGAAAGAGGAGATGGCCACAGCCTCACACTTACACCTGAATAGGCTGTGTCCTGCCATTGCACAAAGGATGGCTCAACCCTCTGTAGTGGGTCTGAAGCCAAGGCAGGAACGGAGGACCTCTGTGCACTTCAAAACCCTTCTTTGAAGTCTCTCCCATGTCAGAGGGAACAAGTATTGGACATCTGACCCTACCAACTGAGTGCACTTCTGAATCTTTGAATACTCTGCCAGGTGGAAAGACGGCTGTGCTGCTAAAAGAACTGCTACTCTCCTGGGCTGCTGCTTTGGAAGAACTGCTTTCTTGATGTGCTGACCTGCTGCCTGCTGCCCCCCTTGCCTGAGTGAGATATACTGGACCCACAACACTTGAACCCAGAATCAGAGTGACTCCAGGGGCTTGCTGACTTGCCTCCTGTTTTCTGAGATGTCAGAGACACAAACGACTTCCAACAAATCATCAACAGCACCTAGGCTCCAGTAAATGTGAGTCTTGCCCTTCCAAGTGGTACCAATCCAGTCCTGGGCCCTTGGAAGTAGATGTAAGGTGCTGCTACAGCCAAAATCAATTTATCAACGCTGTTGCGCCACTCAGAACCACTGAATCTCTATTGATGCAACGCATTGGCGCTGCTGTGTAGATCAGAAACAAAACATCACATTGCCAACTGTGTGGCACATCGCCTCTATTTCCAATGCCTCTCCTACTTTGCGTGGCTCCATCTCAAAGATCAACAACGATATATCACCTCCTCTGCTCCCGCATTCTCTTCAACGTCGATGCAAACAAGGGACCGTTTCAGTCGGCTAAGCCTACTACCTGTATCTGACCCACACTCCATCATGGTCGGAATGACTTTTCAGATTTGACCTGGACTAGCATGACTAAATAGCCCTGGTTGGCGCTTTATGCTTTTAAGCACCACAGTTCAGTTTATTCATTGAAAATTCATATCTCAAGTCCTACTTATTGGATGTTTGTCATTTTGGTTGCATCTTGTTCATTTAATTAACCTCTATTTTTCTAACCAGGTGTGGTGCCTTTTAGTGTGGTGTTTTAACTGTTTTACTGTTTCAAATATTGAACAAATAATTAACACATTGCCTCTTAAGTTGAGCCTGACTGCTCTGTGCCAAGCAACCATGGGGTGCGCACAGGGCAATTTAGGGTGTGTTTGTGACTAGGTATGTGGTTCCTGCTTGGACAGGGTGCATACCTCTGCCAACCAGACACCTAATTTCTAACAGGGATAATGGATAAGGAGGAGGGATGAGAAGCAGGAATGAGGGATGGGAAGTAGGGATGATGGAAGAGAAGTATGAATGATGGATGAGGAGTAGGAATTAATGGATAAAAAGTAGGGATGAGAAGCGAGGATGATGGATGAGAAATGGAGATAATGGATGAGAAGTAGAGATGATCTATGGGAAATAGGGATGAGGAGCGGGGATGAGGTATGAGAAGTAAGGATGATGGATAAGAAACAAGGTTGAGAAGTATAGATGATGGTTGAGAAAAAGGGATGAGAAGTAGGGATGAGGACTCAGGAATAAGGATGTCCTAAAATGGATGCGGTACATGTGAAACTTACCAGAGTTTGGCTTTACAAAAGTGGGAAGATTCTGGAACCCCTGGGAAAAAGAAAGAACATTTTGTAAGAAAACTCTGGTAGCTAGAGATAAGTAAACAATACACATGATTTGGTTAAAAGGAATTATTTAGCAATAATCAACACTGTCTTAACATAAATTGAACTAAAATCAATGTTGTTCTACAAATGGATACAAGTGGATTTTTAGACATAGTAAGAATACATTGCATCTATTGAACCATCCGGTGCTTAATTCAGAACTATTGCTGCTACTGCCTGCATCCTCACTTAATCCCAGACCTTGCTCCTTAGACCTTGTCCTGCTTCCTCATGGACCATGAAGTGCTTTCATGAGACATCACACTGCCACTCACAAGAACCAGCACTGACAGCCAGTGAGGCTACTTTGCCCTGCCATCTGGCTCCTATTCATTTCTCTGCTGTGGCTGGCACCCACTAATCTCTGTGCTGCTCCCCATCCCCTTAACCTTATGCTGTCTCCTTCCACTTTAGACCACACACTGTTCTATCCCTGCATACTGCACCCCTCATTGACCTAGTACAGTAGTTCCCAACCTGTGATACAGGGACCCCTGGGAGTCCGCAAAGCCTCCTCAGAGCATACACGACTACTTAGAAAATGTAACAATTTTAACAGATTAGGTCCACAACTTCAAGTAATGACTCAGTGGTAGGTCCCGCATTCCAGTAATGATTCAGTGGAGATCCCAGGGTTCCAGCATTAAGTGGGGGTCCACAGAAGTCAAAAAGTTGGGAACTACTGCTTTAGTGTTCATCCTTAAACACTGTTCGTCTCCCAACCATAGGATCCTGTGCTACCTCTAAACCTTTGGACTCTGACCCATTCTTCTAATGAACTGTGTGCTGCATGTTTGACCCAGTGCTGCTCTAGCTCCATGCTTCCTTGGGACCTGAAGTGCTCCCTCCCACTTCCATCTTAAATGGCTTTCACACACTCTTAAAAGACCCAATCACTGGGTGTGGGATGGATGTTTACACAGCTGATGCCCAGGCTGCACCTGTTCTGTGAGTTAAGCACCCATCCACTGCTCTTTTCCAAGGCTGTACTTATTCTGTGCACAAGACAATCTTGCAGTGCTGGTGGTACTTTGTTGTGGATGCAATGGGACCTTGCAAAGATGATGCACATGTAGTACTAAAAACTTTTACTCAATCACCAATTCCTTGACTCGCCATTGGACTTATTCACTCATCGATTAGTTGACATATTCACTCAGTCATTAACCTAAGTATGCGCAGTCACTAAGTTATGCATCCATCCATGCACTTGTGCATCCATCTATCTACTAACTATTGACACTTTCTTGTATTCAATTACTTGCCTATTTACAACATTACACATAGAAAACTACCAATCAATAAAGAATCACTTTCACTTTGTTGATGCCTGAAAGAAACTTTACAACAGTTTTATCCAAATGTTCCCCTTTCATATAGGTCTACATTTCTGCACCATGAATCAATACAGGTATCAATCTAACACCACATCTTAAGCACATCAGTACTGTTAAATATAAATATTGAGGACCTGCACCCTCCTGCTCCTGTTTTAAAGAACTTTCAAATTAGGAGTTAGCCTTCAACAAACAGTGAACCTTTATTTAAATTCCTAAACCATTAGGTTAAAAGGCTTTATTTGAAGTATGGCAGGCTGTGCTTTAGCTGGCTAGGTCAACAAAGAGATGTAATAGAATACAGCATGCCATATAACAAGATTTCCACCAGACAGGTGGAGATCTCTGTACCTTCATCAAAACTGCCTCTATGGCAGCTTGATTGAAATCACTGAAAGCTTGCTGTGTGGCAATGATGTTTAATGCATCTGCACTATAAAGATTTCTGTTTCCAAAACAAATTCCAAAAGTAGAAATCTGTTGTTGAAAAGAAAGATAGCCCAAATGAGCTGGGATTTTTTTCCAAACATATATGGTTCATTAATGTCCTTCACTGTTGGGAATGCAAGTGTTTTTCTGTAGGCCCCAAGTGGACAAAAATGATTAGAAAATGTATGGTCTCAGTAGGACCAGTGGTCTGATATCCATTGCCCCATGGTCCAATGTCATTCGGACCATCAAGTAAAGGTTTCTGCCAGCATAGGTTTCACAATCAAAAACATGGTGGTTCCTACAACTCTTAATAGAGCTAGGCTTGGGCGGAGTTCGCTTAGTCGCACTATGCGGAACTACGTGGAGTTGCAAACAAACTCTGTCCCACTTCATAGAGTTCCGTTAGCGAGCAGAGTTTCTTTCTGCTCCCATTTGCATAATGTTTAATGTCACTGGCAGCACAGAGTACGTCCTCACATTGGAATCCTCGCACAAACGGCACCACATGGTTCGCTTGGGCGTAGCCATCTTGTTTTTTGCTTTGTTGTGGTGCTGGGGCCTACTTTTATCCCTCTTCAATCTGTCCCAGCCCACACTTTTAAAACTTATTTTCCCCTAAGTTTTCTTTACTATGTTACCTTTTCTCTTTGTGTTTAAATATTTTAACTTTTTTCCTGTTTTTTTAGCTTTTTTTGTGACTTTTTTACTTTTTAAGTTTTTGCTTTACTTTCTTTTTTTCTTCCTTCTATTTTCCTGTCTTATCTTTATCCCCCAAGTCCCCAGCGCCATGGCAGAGCAGGGAGTGGCAGTGCCAGGCCCCCAATCACTACCAGATGCCTCCTTTTTTGTGGGCAGTGCCGCCATGAAGGGGTACAGCCCTGCACCATTTTTTCAGAGGTGGAGGAGACTGCATTGGTCTTTTATTTTCAGCACCACCTCCCCTTCAACTTGGCAGCAGGCCCTGGTCTGGCTACAGTATCTGGGAGCACCAGCAGCAGTGGGAGAGTGTGCACCAGGCTGTGCGCCACAGCTCTGGGGTTTGGTGCACCCAGCAATAGCTAGCATACTGGTGGGTCAATATCCTGGATCGTGAAACAGACCTGCTAGTTCTGCTAGGCATCGAGGTTGCTGGGCGCAGTGCGTAACATTTAATTATTAGTTGTGTTCTATGCTAATAGTTTCTTACCAAATAGCAACCATGCTACTCAAACGCAGATAAGTTAACTTTATGTTACAAATATAATATTATGCGATCATCTCGTCATCTAGACAGGTGCTTGGCACTACCTAATTGTACTTGGTTTTGGCGCGTGCTTGGGCTGATTAAGAACTGCAGAGACTTCTCCTGTGCCCTCTCCTGTCTAAGTTAGTGATAGTTAATGTTAGTATTAGTGAGATAACATGTTCTCTCACTTCTCTGTGCCTTTATTTTGCCAAGCAATTTCCCAGTGATGTGTAGTTTTGCATGTATGCATCCTTCTATACATTGAGAGATTGAGAATTAGATGAGAACTGTAGAAATCATTCATTGCAATAATAATTAGTAATTCCAAAATGTAGAATAGGTGTAGAATACGGGACACCTTCCCGCACAGAAACAATCAAACCCCTCAACGCAGACATCTTTGCGTGATGGAGGATTCCTCCATTGGTGCTGAAGCTAAATTTAGTGCCAGCACAGGGGACAACACAGGAATGAGCCATTTTCAACTAAATACAGCACATCCCTGCGTTGTAAAAATGGCGGATCACGGCCCTGCCAATTTTGGCAGGGCGTCGCGCTCTGTCATTTTCCCATAAATATGGGCCTATGTACCAAGATACTGAATCACAAATAGGAAATCCCATGCCATTTGTGACAATGGGCTGGTTTTGCATTTTTCAAATAGCGATTTCCTGTTAGGAAATTGCTATTTGGGGATTGCAATACCTGAGATGGCTATGGGCAAAAGACCCCTGAACTGCACCCTAAAAATAGTGGTGCACATGTAGAGCACACAGATGGCCAAGGGGCATGCGTTTGCTCTATTTCACTTTAAAAAAAGCATTTTCTATTGTTTTTTTCATATTATACATGCTTAGCACCGACTTGAAGTCAATGGTAATTACATTTTCTAAATGCTCCTTTTGCATTTAGGAAATGCTGTGTACATGTGACAATAAATTGCACATAGGAAATCCCTATTTGCAATTTCCTATTTAGGGAATAGAAAAATTTGATTTCTATGGGGTAGAAATCTCATTTTGCGATTCCCTAAAGGCCTTTGTACATAGGAAAAAGCTGTTTTCCATTTTTTAATGGGCTGAAATTGTGATTCAACCCAATGCAAAAGGCCTTTGCTTTGTACATCTCACCCATAAATACATTTAAACTGGTTCAAAATCAAAATTGCTGCTCCCACAACCTCCAGCTGAGGCAGCGATTCCTTCCTCGCTCAGCATAGATTAAAAGCGATCATGATAAATGGTTCTCATTTATTGCCGGACTTTTTGGACTGTTTTCACTAATAAATAAATGCAGGCCCAATATGTGATTGTTAAACATTTACTTTAGGACTTGTTTAAGCAGCCTACAGGAATCGCTATTAGGAAATCAGTATTAAGAAATCCCATTGCATTTTAGTTAATGGGCCGGTTTTCCATTTCCCAAATAGAGATTTCTTATTAAGAAATCTCTATTTAGGAATTGCAAAACCAGGGATGGCGATGGGCAAAAAGCCCCCCTTGGTGCACCCCAAAAATAGGCATGCACCGTAGAGCACACATATGCCTAAGGGGTATGTATAGGCTCTATTGCAATTTTTAAAAAAGCACCTTTCTGAGCTTTTTTTAAATTACACCTGTTTACCACCAACTTCAAGTTGATGGTAATTGCATCTCCTAAATGCTCAAGTCACATTTAGGAAATGCTTTGTACATCAGAATAGGAATTGCAATTAGGAAACCTAATCTGGCCCCAAATCACTGACCTTCTTCATGAGCTCACAAGTGCTTATCTGAAACTTTAGCACGGAAGGTGAAAGAGGTCAGACATTATTTATCCACAACGTTTATTGCACATATAATTGAGAAATACCTAAATACAGTAACACTACACTATGTTATACCGAAAACATAAATGTAGTGGGACTTTGGGACCTGTGATGTATCAAATTAAAAAAGAAACAACACCTGAGGAAAGAATGATTGACTTCATCTCAATCGTCAGAGAGTGTTCGAGCTGCATCACAGTCCATCGCTTTTCATCCACTGGCCACTCTGGACAGAGACCAGCAATATTCAAATGAATCCTGGCTTGCTCCACTAGAAATGGTCGAGTTTGAACTACTAGAACAGATCTTTTCCAGACTGGAACACAAGCATCCCAAGGAATTAACCCAAGAACGATTTTGGGCGGCTTAGGTCTCAATAATAAGGTAAATCTTGTTTCTGGCGACACTTGTGCTCCTTTCTGGAAAGGACCTGAACTGACGATTTGGGCTGAACTTTTCCTAGTAAAACATGAACAAGATTTTCTTATGGCTAGTTCCTTTTTTTCGAGTGGTACAGTGGGTAAAAAAAAGAAGCTGAAAGCGGCAATGAGCGATCACCTAAGGCTGAGATTAATTAAGCATTCCTTCCATCACTTGGTTGATTTTTACAGCGGTGCCACATTTACATTTTTTTATTTATTTCTCTCCAGTGATTTCCTAAAATGAAATCTATTGAATATGTATCTGTTCATATCCTGTTTTTGACAACAAACCCAAACACCTACACATTACTTGATTACAGTTCAGACTGCACTGAAGAATGATACAAATCAATACATTTTTCATTGGCTGGCAACAGTGGCATAACACAAAAAGATGCCCCCTTAAAGAATGTGGTGAGAGCCTGTCAGCCTCCTTTGTTTCACGGATATGAGTCATTTCAGGTAAAATACACAACAAGTGCGGTTATTACTGCCCTCTTTCACATACCTGTGTAGCTGTTGGGTTGAACTTCTAAAAGCATTTAACTTAGCATCTCTCCACTAAACGAAGAGTTACTCGTGCAAGCCCTGTCGCACGTGTGCACTCACACAACTGTGCAATGTTCATTTTTAACATAACTTCCTCAAAATTAAAGCACGCGATACCTTCATGACCCCCTGAAACGTTTGCCTCTGTAAACCATATTGGACATATATGCATCTATAACAACTATAACATCCATAACATGTCTAATGTCAGATGTTCGTGTAGTTGTTGTGAAGCTATATTTATGCATGAAATCTGCACATTTGCATTCCTTTCCAACCGACTGTCTACATATGCTACTGTCTACACCCTCTTAGCATGCAATTAAAATATCTAAAAGCGTTCGTTGATTGCTCATGCATTTATTCATAGCACCTTATTTTTGATATAGTTCAAGAGGTTAGCAAATTGCTTACACTTATGACACCAATGACATTTTGAAAGGTTTGGATACTTGTCTCATTCTCATCCCTAATTCAAAGGTTTAATTGCATTGGCTCATTACCCACATGCAATATTGCAGCTAGCCTGCATAAACGTGTTGAGTTTACCACATTCTTATTTATACCGCTAATATGATTGCTCCAAATGTGATAAGCTAATTGTATGCACCCACCTATGTAAATCAAACTGTTTCAGCAACATGCAGTATTAAGTGCTTATCCAATCGGTAATTTTACTGAACAAAACGTAGTTGAGGCCACAAAACTGTACACAGCTATCCAACAGATGGCCTGACCCAATTCACATCTAACAAAATCACACACAAAATCTATAAGTGAGCAGGTGGCTATTACTCAAGTTTTTCTCCAAACTCAGGTGGCAGGAGCAAGTGCACAGATATATGGTTTTGAAATTTTCATATGTGCTTCTAGACAATTATGACTACTTCTGCAGTTTTTATGTCACTATATCGAGAGAAACTACATCATGGGTTACGCCATCATTTTGAGGTGTTTTCGGCAACTGTCTTCTACCCCCTTTCTATTTAATTAAAATGCCCTTGCCCTACTTCTGAATTAATGAACTCTTACTCTTTTGTCTAACATTCACCTTTAACAGTTTAATATCCCAAGATATAGTTGAGACGATCTAATGCTCCATGGTGTAGTGCCACTGTACCAAATCAGTAAGGAAGCGGGGTTTTAGGTGGGACGGGTGGCAGTCTTTCACAAATAATAAGGGCAAAACCTTGCTTTCCCTTTTGTTGGACTACGTGGGAGCCCCAGTCCACAAGGCAAAGAAGGCTGGCCTTGCTTGACACACTATGCTGTGCCAGCGGGGGAGCCGGCCAGCTAATTGCTTGCTCCCACCCACAGTGCACATGAGCAGGAGGCTTTGTGTCAGGTGCCCCCACTACCCGTTGACAAGGCAAAAGGCAGGAAAAAGCATTCAATGCTACTTTCAGAGGTGTGGTATGGCCCTAGGCACCGGGGAGCAAAGGGAACACAGTTTCTCCGACAGTGTGTGGGGCGGGGGGGGGCTTGGGGAGAACACAATGAAATGAAGAGGGATGCCATGCATGCCCTCTTCAGATAAACATCTTCCTTGGGCTCTGGCTCTCCCTAGGGAGTCTTGAACTTTGAAACCTTGAGATCTTGAAGCAGCAGGAAAGTTTACATCTGACCTCCTGATCTCGGATTTTGTTAATCCTTTGGGAGCTTGGAATTTCACTGTGCTCTCTCTTCTGAGAGGAAGGTCAGCACCTGCCCTCCTGCCCTTTAGGTCCTCTCCTCAGACCTGCCTCTTGCCTCAGTTCCTAGCATTTCTTCTGACTTTGTGGACTTCCTCAGCAGCAGTACCTTGGAACCCCAAAGCAGAGTGTCCTCCCTTCCTGCACCCCGGACCTCGATTTCCTAACCACATGCAGGGTGTCTGTGTGCCAGCAAACATCATGGGCTGGCCCTTTGTGATTTACCCACTTACAGGGTCAGTTCACAGAAGATCGTTGGAAACACTCCTGGGTCACCTCTGAACGACCCCTCTACTTTCCCCTAAATGGTGCGGGGCCTAGTGCCACTGGCCCTGAGAGACAAGTCCTAGTCCATGGGTGCAGGCTGAAGTCCGGAGCCTTGAGTACACTTTTTTTTGCTGGGAGTCAGAAGTCCTTGAGTCTGTCTCTGCAATAGAAGTTAAGAGTCCTTGAGTCTCTTTCAGCAGGAAAGCAGGAGTCAGATATTGACTCCCTTCCAGCTGTGCATTCCTCTAATGTAGTTTCCACCAGATACAAACTGTTCTCAAAAGTTTTTCCACTGTGCAGAGTTTTTTAAGCGACGATGGACAGTTCTAGAAGGAAGGCATCTGCTCAATCATAAGATGTCACTTCACTCAATCCCTGTCCCAACTCTCCTGCACAGCACAGCATGGTGGGGCCTTTCAAAATGGCAAATTCAATTTGTCTGTTAAAAGAGCACCTTGAAAGCCTTAAACCATTCCCCTAGATGGCACAGCTGCGTACTCCATTTTCTTTGAACCTTCAAAGGGCAGCACCTCTTGCACTTGCTCAAGAGGTCCAGCTGTCTTCCTTTGTTTATTTGGGTTAGATTTTCCCAGGAATGCTGCAGTGTGAAAAGTAACTAGCACACGTAAATTCTGTTCCCATCCTTTACTCTTCCAGGAACAGATCTCATTGCTATTAAATCTCCATAATGTGTGGAGAAGCCTTCAATCCTCTTGGTGGCCAGTGTCAATCAATATGGCCAATCAGGGTGATTAAAGGACAATGCCTAATCAAGGAACTGGCTCAGAGAATTAGGAAAAACATAAAGTACTAGAAGAAGTGTAGATATGTAGAAGCTGATGTCATATTTGTACTAGGACTCTTCCTTACATGGACCTTCAGGCATCAAGTGCCTCTTTAGGTCTATCTTATGTAAATATGTGCTTTAGTGCAGTTTTCACCCATAGTGTACAATACAACTAGCACTCTACCTAATTCAGCAAAGAACTACAGATTGAGACATTTACACCGCAAATTCTAAGTCCAATTATAAGGAAAGCATACACCAGCAACAATTTATTAAGGGTTCCTTCTGTGGCAGTTGCCAGGCTGAGTTAGACAGTAGTCTACCTTGCTCAGCCCAGACATGTGTGCAGACATGTGTACACCTGTTCATGTGCAGCCAGCGAATAGCCTCCTATCGCAGCTGTTCTGCAGCAAACCTTGTCATAAAAAAGGTGGATACTGGTGGTTAGCAGCCCCAAACAATTTTACCAGAGCATACAGTGAGTGAAACTCAGGGATTGAGGTTTACACAGCAGACATCCAACACAAGCCCAAAAACCAGGTGGTCCAAAAAAAATATCAAACTGTCTAGCAGCACATATATGTTCATTTTATCACAGGGACAATGTGTACAAAATTCAAGCAAGTCTGTAAATTCACACACAAACCTACCTAATTTCATGCAACCAGGATTGAGTGCAACTTGAAAATAGATTAAATGGAATTAATAATTTACTTGTGAAATGAATTGGTTACATTCACAGACTACTCGTGTCTGGGAGAGAAGAGGCATTTCAAACTCAGTCTTTCACTTGTTGGGCTCTTCTCTTTATTTGATACATTGCTGAAAGCCTTTCCATTTTTACTACCCATGTCCAAATATACCCTTGATTTCTCCAGTTGTCTCTTAAATATCCACTGCAGCACCCATGAAGAGGGATCGGGTGACTAACAGGTCCCAATCACCTAGTCTCTAATATTTTTGTGAAACCCCATCCTGGACTCAAAGTGATATGGTAGGCCAGTGAAGGGAGTCTGGAGACTACACTCATGAGTTTCTGCTGAAACTCAGACTAGGGGTGCTGTCAGAACTTTTCACCCTGGCAAAGCATGGAACCCTCCCTGGGCCTGCGCAGCCTGTCCTGGGCATTTTGTGACACAGTAGACTGGCAAACTTAGCCAGGCCAAGAGCCTTCTGGATCTGTGACTCAGGCCTGGTAAACATTTTCTACTCCATCGAGAGCAGAGACTGGCAACCTTGTCACTGGAATGGGGTGGCCAGAGCCCTTTCATTGTCCAGGGTGAGCAATAAGATGAAAATCAGGTCCCCTATACACTCTTCATCCTAATCAGAAACAAGCCTGCTAACCTTTCCTGCAACCCATGCCAAGGGGGATGTTCGAGTAAATATATCTGATCTCCTGGAGCCGTGGCTGTGTTTGAGGCTTCAAATAGTCCTCATCTGGACTTCCAGAGCTGCTTGGAATTGTGAACACCAACTCAGGCATGGAAATTCTGCAGTTTATTTATTTGTTTATGTTTTTTTAAATACACATGACCAGTGATGTTGGCATGGCTAATTTTAATAATTATTTGCCAGCACTCATTCACTCTGAGGTTTCATGATGTAAAGGTAAAGCCCATACATTCACCTAAATGAAAGCTCATGCTGGCATAATCCTCATCACATCAGATAGCAATCTATGAATCAAGAGAAGCATTTGCCTAGTAACATAGTAGTATCCATTCTCATTTAAAACATATCGGGCCCCTTTCACAAAAGTAAACTTAGAAAAAAAGTCTAAGCTTAGAACAAAAGTCTAAGTTTAGACCTAAAGTCTAACTTTACTATTGGTGTAAGTTTAGACTTTTGGTCCAAGTTTACCTTTGTAAATCGGACCCATCGTGTTTTTCAGCCAAAATCTCGATTCACTGAGTATTGGTGTGAAACTCGTTCCACACAACAAAGCCGGTGCATCAGCACATAATAGGAGACAGCAACTGCTGCTCCAAATATTGTGGCAGGCAAAATGACAAGTTTGGAGTACTGCTGCAGGGACGCAATAAAAGCTTCCATTTAAAAAACTGGAAGACAAGCATTAAGTTGAAATACAAAATGTACTGGGAGCAATCCCAAGCGTGATGGATGGAGGTGCTTTAATATTTGCATCTCAGCATTTCAGAACTGGGTAGCTATCAATTCAATTTTTTCATCTTGCATAACATCAGTTATGAACCCAATATAAAATGAGAAGTTCAGCCATATTTTGGAAGCATATTCATGAGGAGAGAAACAACCAAGAGGTGCATCAGAATTATCATGGAAGTCCAGCTTTAACCCAAAGGCAAAAAAACACGAAACTCGGATCTGGGCACATTCCTCTCAATTGCGAAGACGGAATGAGAAATAATCAGTGTGATCCAATGCTTTTTAATGGTGAGGATATATTTCGGGTTTCGTTTCATAAAATGTTTAACTTCCTATGCAGAATAAAATTAACTGTATGCAAAACAATGTTAACTCTCCACAAAGGAGAAGTCACCCACGAATTCTTCTTCAATAGCATGGAAAGAAAAGCACCACGGATGCAGTTTATCCTTTTGGGCCGCGTCACTAAAGTGGCTGGGTGTGAGCAAACTTGTAGCATTATTTCCACATGTTCGCGGTCAGCCACACTCAAAATGTTTTTCTAAAGAAAGAAACAAAGTGCTGGGCCTATGTTTTTCTTCGTGGCATCAGCAACTAAGGAAACCATAAACAAGCAACGTTCTTCGCTGTACTCCATTGTCAACAGTTGTTATTTTGAACCACTTGCAGATGATGTAGTGCCAGTTTAGCCCATAGTCCATATTCATTAGAAAACACGGTATGTTTTTTTAAGTATTTCTTCATTAATTGGAATTATGTATTTGGCTGTGCTAAATGTGAGATTGAGAAAAACGGTGGTTGATTGAATGGGCGAATCACAAGCCGAGTTTGAGAACTCGCAGCGATGGACTCGTAATATATATATATATATATATATATATATATATATATATATATATATATATATATATATATATATATATGTGTGTGTGTATTTTGCAGTTTTACATGGTACTGCCTACAATCCTAAACGTAAGTCAGAATCATTTACAAAATAACACTTTTTGATACAAAGCACTTAGGTTTGTTACTTCACATTTTCTTATGACAGTTAGATAGTGTTCTGGATTTTAGGCCAACTGTAAGCTAGGCACTATAGGCAGGGGTAGTCCACACATGTAGACTGCTACCTTTGTTCAGTTGGGTGCCGTCCATTGCACCGGACCTGCAACTAGTCCTCACCCATATTGTTAGGAACTAGCGATCCGGAGATCAAGTTTCGATGATGTCGTGTCCCAGCATCCCAGCAGTTAGTTCCAGGCCAACTCAAATGTGCATCTTTTATTAATGGAGAACGTTTTTTTAGTCTAAAACATTAGATCAAGACCTCGTATTGCACTGGATTCGCAACACTGTAGTTCCAGGCTGACTGCTTTACTCAGTCTGACAAACATATTTATCGGCGACATACAAGTTCTCGTGATTTGCTATAGAGGGTAGCCATTTTTATTACTAACATGGCTGTCACTATTCAGTCATGTTGCCTTCAGATAGGTTAGTACTCTAGTTGCCATAATGACCAAGGTATGATACAGTGACCTCCGGTAAGCCCCACAAGGCAAAGGCAGCCCTCTCCACAACCCATGAGTAATGCAGCCTCCAGCAAAGCAGAAAGTGTATAATACCCTCTCCTGGATTCATGGCCAGCTGGCTGTACCCAGCCACATGAGACAAAGAAGTACTCCCATGTCTGCTCTCAACACAGCCTAGCTCCACCTGGCATAGCACAGCCTTCATGCCATGGTGTCTAGGTCCTCTGGTGAACCCAGTGGTTTCCTAAAGGGCTTTGGCTGTAGTTAGGCAGCTGGTGAGAGTGGCTGGGTGCTAGTTGCTTACAGGAGCCAGGTCCAGTGGGTGCTTACAGACATCTGGACAGAACGACTGCCACAAGGAGACTTCACATAGCCAACCCATTTCTGCAAGCATACCCTAGCCAACCCATTTCTGCAAGCATACCCTAAAGGACCGAGAGTGTTGTGGTGAGGGGCACCATGGCTATCTGAGAGCCATTGCTGCCTCCTTTGGAGGTCAACGGGCAGCAGATAGAATTATAAGCAGATGGCAGGGCTTTGGGACTCTGAGTCTGTAGCTCCTTTGAGAAATTCTAGTCCTACAGCTGACATGAATAAATAAGTGATAACATGTGTGGAGAGCTGAGTGCATGGATGGAAGAGTGAGTGCATACATTGAACGATTAATGGATGTGTGACCATAAACATGGTGATGACAGTGGCCTTGCTGTGGTGTTAACATCATTTTTTATTTCCTGCCTTGATTACCTGACCCTTATACAAGCAGGCTGAACTTAAATGATCTCTCCCACATACTAATAATTATTTTTTGGTTATAAAGCTCCTTTTGTGCCTCCAGTTTTGGCATTTTATAAATTAACCTCTGTTAGAAATGAGGTCTTTGGTTGGCAGTCAGGATACCCCCTGTCCAAGCAAGGATCCTCACTCTAGTCAGGGTAAGTCACACACAATCCAAATTATCCTGTACCCACTGTCTGGTAGCTTGGTACTGAGCAGGCAGGCTTAACTTAGAAGGCAATGTGTAAAGTATTTGTGCCATAAAGCATGCAATAACACAGTAGAACACCACAAAAATACACCACACAGTGTTTAGAAAAATATATAATATTTATCTGGCTAAATGCAGGTCAAAACGATTAAGATGCAATAAGTATATATTGGAAATATCAATGTAAAATTATATAAAGTGTCTTTAGTCTCTTAAAAGCAATAAATGTCTCTTGCAAGCACAAGTACCTGGTTTGCGATGCGTCGTTTATTGTTCACACAGGGAAGGCTTTGTGTTGATTTGGGGTGCTCGGTCTTGGATCCTCTTCGGGTTGCGGGGTTTTTGACACCCCAGGGAAGATGCATGGATTTCCGGTGCTGACCGGATGAAGTCACAGAGGCTGCATCGATCTGGTGGGCGTTGCGAGGAAATTTCTACTGCACGGCAGGTGCTGCGTCGATCCCTCTCTGGAAGTCGGGCTGCATTGTTCCGGCTTGGCTGTGCGTCGATCCAGTGGGCCGTGTATTGAATTTACGGTCACTACGCTGGCCCTGCATCGATTTTCTCATTGCGAAGTTGGGCTGCGTCGTTCCGGTTCAGCATGCAGTGACTTTTTCACCACGATGCAGACTGTGCATCTTTTCTGGCAGGCTGTGCATCGATTTTCACAGCACAAGGAGTCCTTCTTGCAGAGATTACGTCTTTTTGGTCCTAAGACTTCAGGGAACAGAAGGCAAGCTCTATCCAAGCCCTTGGAGAGCACTTTTCAGCACAGCCAGAGAGCTGCAAGGCAGCAGGGCAACAGCAAGGCAGCAGTCCTTCACAGAAAGCAGTCAGGTGAGTCCTTTGGGCAGCCAGGCAGTTCTTCTTGGCAGGATGCAGGTTCTGGTTCAGGTTCTCTTCTCCAGGAAGTGTCTGTGACAAGAGTGTCTTGTCAAGAAGTGTCTTATTTCAGAAGTGTCTGAGTTGGTAGGGTCAGAGACCCTGCTTAAATACCCAAATGTGGGGGAGACTTCAAAGAGTGGCTTAGAAATGCACAAGGCCCCCTTTCAGTTCCATCCTGTCTGCCAGGGTCCCAGTAGGGAGTGTGGCAGTCCTTTGTGTGAGGGCAGGCTACTGTCCTTTGACATGTGTCAAGCCCTCCACCCTCCCAGCCCAGGAAGACCCATTCAAAATGCAGATGTATGGAAGTGAGGCTGAGCATCCTGTGTTTGGGGTTTGTCTGAGTGAATGCACAAGGGAGCTGTCAACTGAACCTAGCCAGACGTGGATTGGAAGGCACAGAAGGATTTAAGTGCAGAGAAATGCTCACTTTCTAAAAGTACAATTTTTAAAATAGTAATATAAAATCCAGCTTCACCATTAAGCAGGATTTTGTATCACCATTCTGGCTATACAGCTCAGGATCTACCACTCAAACAGTATATGATGGTAGCACTAATGCTATCCTATGAAAGGAGCAGGCCTAACAGCAGTGTAAAAACGAATTTAGGAGTTTTAAACTACCAGGATATATATAACACACATGTTCATGTCCTTCCTTTTACCTACGTAGCACCCTGCCCTATGGGCTACCTAGGGTTTACCTTAGTGGTGACTAATATGTAGAAAAAGGGGAGTTTAAGGCTTGGCAAGTACTTTTAAATGCCAAGTTGAACTGGCATTGAAACTGCACACACAGGCACTGCAGAGGCAGGCCTGAGACATGGTTAGGGGGCTACTTATGTGAGTGGCACAAGCACTGCTGCAGCCCACTAGTAGCATTTAATTTACAGGCCCTGGGCACATGTAGTTCACTTGACGAGAGACTTACAAGTAAATTATATAAGCCAATTGGGTATGAGCCAATATCACCATGTTTAAGAAGAGAGCATATGCACTTTAGCAATGATTAGCAGTGGTAAAGTGTGCAGAGTCCTAAAGCCAGCAAAAATGAGGTCAGAAAAAGAGAAGGAGGAAGGCAAAACGTTTGGGGGTGACCCAGCAGAAAGTCCATTTTCAACATACTAAGTCAATTCATTTTAAAGGTTTCAATGTTTACTCATTTGGGAGGATTTAACTTTCTGACCCACTTAACTGACTGCTCTGAAATTACAGAATTTGCATTAACCTTTGCTTTGCTTGGCTTACGCTAACTGGTTACTTCTCTCACTTAGTCAGCAGAGCAAATGATGATCACATATAGGCTTCTTACACCACAATAAAGCTTTCTTCATTGAATCACATGCCTTGGATAGATCATTCTTTGATGTCTCTCAAGGTTTCAATCTTTCATGCCGAGTTTTTTTTCATCTACAAGGGGGCCAACTTTGATAATAGGAAATGGTCCTGAGTTTCTTCTCATAGGCTGAATTTTGCTCTTTCCTTCCCCTTCCTTCAAGCATGATATTGCCCCAGGAAAAAACACAGTTTAATTCTTGGATTTGCTTTGTCCTTGATTTCGTGGTTCCTATTTGCCATCGTCACAGTGTCCTCATTCTCCCTGGTTAAATGACAAACTAAAAGTTGAAAAGGTCACTTGTAAACACTCATTGCTTTGGTGGAGAAAAATAAAATCTTCAGACCAAACAACTTATCCCTTCATTGTTAAAGAGAACCTTTATATCTCAGACCGCATCTCGGTAGTATCGAGCAGGTCATGCCTGAGCACTTCTCTCCTGATTGCACTGCCTCATGCATTCTGTCTCCAAGGAGCTCTGTGACAATCTCTTCGAATTCGTTCTAGCTATCGACACTAAAAGGGTTTTCTTTCCCACCAGCCCCCATTTCACTAACTCTCTTGTCCCTGCCATTGGACCGACATCTCCCAATTGTACCTACTTGATCACAAAATATAACTGTATTCCCATTGACCCAGTTAACGCTAAAATTGTTTCCATCCTATGAATCTCTCCTCATGATTCTTGGCAAGCAAAATGTATTTCGCTAGCTGTGCATGTTGTTGCTAAACCGTTGCCACAATTTGTACTCTTTTTCTGTTCCTCCACCCTGAAAGAGGAATATGATCTTCTCTGCTCCACAAAACCTACCCTGCCTATGATCTCAAATTATGAATTAATCTCTCTTCTCCCTCACCACCAAAATCTTTGAACCTATCTTCAACAGCCACCTTTCTACTTTCCTGAAGACGGATGTGATCTTGAATCCTTTATAGATGGATTTCTCCAAGGTCATGGCATAGAAACAATGTAGGGTCTGTTCTTGATGACCTGTATCTCTCCCCAGACACAGGAAGATCTGCCATTCGTATATTCTGTAGCCTCGGTGATGCATTTAACATTTTCATTCACCTCATCCTCCGGAATAAGTTGTGTGAGGTTCATGGGGAGAGGGATAATTCCTTACCTCCGTTTTCTTCTTTCCTTACAGACAAAAAACAAGCATTGCCAGCCCCTTAAAATCATCCACCTCTAACTAGGTGCATTTGCCAGGCCTCTTCTTTGAGTCCCACACTTATGAACCTCTACAAGTCCCCTGGTGCAACTGTTTTCAGTCATGAGTTCTCATTACCTTACTTCTGCAAGTGAATCCCAACTACTCTCTTAATAACAGTTTTGATTCAAATATTGTTTGCAGGATATTCCCTTTTGGATGAACATCACTATCTTGAATTCAGCCAAGAGTGAGATCATAGTGTTTAGAAGCCCAATTCTATCTAATCTGGGTCTTCGTGGCCTACATCTTCACTCTACCCCCAACACTAGTTGAACATTGCCCAAACATGGGCATTCTTATTGGCTACATTTTATGCTCTCCACCCAGATCACCAAACTGTCTACTCCTGCTTTCTTACCCTGAGAATCATTCTGAAGATAATTCTTCTTCTCCTTAAATCCTGTGGGGAAATTATTGTGCAACACCTTGTTTTATCCAATCTGGACTGAAGCAATGGAGAGCACTTTGGTCTTCCCAAGTATATGTGTCACTATATACACCTACCACAATATATGGCTCATTTCATCATTGGTCCAGCCTGTTTTGCCCGAATCTCTGGATTCTCATCTGTTGGTGTCTTATTATAAATCTGCTTCCATTTGTCCCTGCATATTCGTACTTAAGTCTGGACTTGCTTTTGTCCGGCCACAGGTTTTCAAATACATGCCTATCCATCATCTTCTCTCTGTTTCCTCCAACCTTCATTTGTTCCTTCGTATCAGGAGGGCCAGACTAGGAGGTATTTTATTTTGATAACTAATGGTCGAACCCGGAAATGCTTTGCAGAGTATTCATAAGGATAACTCTGAACTATTATAGCTTCTACATGGCTCTTTTCCATTGTCTTTTCTAACTTATCTATCTTATTGTAGGCTCTAGATTCACCTCAGCAGTCAACACCAGCGTACCTGTTGACTTCACTGTTAGTGTTTCACAGAAAACGTTAATTAATTAATTCATTTAGCAGACACATCAATGAATAAATAGAAAACGCAGTAACAATAGGTGAGTGCATGGATGAATGAACAGAAAAGACAATGAGCGACTGAATTAATAGTCAAGGCCACAATTGTGGAGGTTGTTGTGGTCCTGGAAGAACCTCGGGGTACCTCCTTGAGATCACTGTTAAAACTTTACAAATAGCTTTCGTTCATTCATTCATTCAGCAAATACATGAATGAATAAATAAAAACACAGTAAAAATTAGTGAGTGTATGAATGGATGAATAGAAAAGAAGATGAGCGACTGTATTGATAGGCAAGGCCAAAATTCTGGAAGTTGCTGTGGTCCTGAAACAGTGAAGATATGTCTTAGTCAAAAAAGGTCAAAGAAGTGAATTAAACAACAAACCATCTGCGAGGTAAAAGTAATGGCTACATTTTAATAAGTGAACACATTCAGAAGTGAAGTAAAAACAGTCCTTAATCAATATTGCATTTTCCGACTGTAAGAAAGGAACAAAGACACCTTTGTTATTTTGAAACTCTCAGATACCACAATAGCAATCTATCTGTGTTCACTGGGGAACTGGCTGTGCTCCACACCATTGTTTTATTCATGTCTTTAGCAAATTGTGTTCTTGTACAACGTTTGTACATATATAGGATGAGGAAAAATGTGCGACATTCCAGAGATGGAATCCCAAGAGAAATCTTAACTTGGGTTCTGCCAATTTGCTAGACTTTTTCATTCAGCAAAGGCGACAGCGAGGAACAGATGTGACCCTGATGTGCTTGCACAAATTCTGTTTGCGAAGCTCATAACAAGACATGGCGTACAGCTAAGCGCATCTCAAACATAAGGTGGCAAATTATAGAAATGAGCATGGAAAAACAATTGGCATATCATGTGTTTTATGTATGCATGAGTGGGAAGAAAATGACGCAGAATGCTGTTTAAAGCAACAGTCTTTGACTTGGGGCAGTACGGGTGTCGGGAAACTAAAATGTCTACTTTTTCTTCTTTTGTTAGGTCACTTTGTCATCACTAGCCGGACATATATCCTGTCCTGTGCATTCTTTACTAGTGGCAAGCTGTTGTGGTTTTGTAAAGGAAAATTTGAGTGACTGCCCGAATTCAGAAAAAGTTATTTAACATCAGTAGAAGTTATGTCCACAAAGGCAAGCTGTGCATTCAAACATTACAGTAGATACATAAAATGGAAAAGTGCACTTGCCACCTAGCGACGTGTTTGATGTGCCTGCGTGATGTGCATTACAAAAGTGTACAATACTCGGTACACCAAGGGAATGCATATGTAAAAGACTCAGGCAGATTACCAAAAAGTTGCACATAGTAGCTCAGCAAGCAAAGTTGGTGGGCTGTGTTCTGTCACCTGGAGAGACCAGAACTGGATCATACCTACAAAGAAATAGTACAGATTTGCTCTCTCCATGCGTTGACACACTTTGAGCTGCCCAGAGCCAAAATGTACTCCCCTTGCGTCATAGTGCCACGTGGCCGCTTTGAGGTAAGGATGGATTTTGTGTAGAAAAGGGTGCCATTCTGCACTAAAACGATCTTTTGAGGGTTTTTCCTCTTTGCATGTGTGCTGCAGAGTGGAGGACACATGCAAAGAGGTAAAAACGAGGAGAAATTTAAATATTTCTCTTCATGATGACAGCCTCAGAGAGGTGCAGGACGTTGCTGCAAATCCGTGTGTACAAGTCCTTGAATATATGGGTTTGCATCAATATGCATGGGTTTTATGCATGGGTTGATGCATGAGAATGTCCATAGACCACCCGTGGAATGCATCCCTGAAGCAAAGTAACACAAGGGAGCACAGTGCACTGTGTTACTTTTTTATTCAAAGCATTGCAAATAGCATTTGTGTTGCTTTGTAAATTCTAAAAAGGGTTTTTCATCAGGTTTGCATTAAAAAAGTAATGAGACCTGATAGGAAACCATTGTTAATCTGGACCTAAATTTGTTTACAAAGCATGAGAGTGTCCAAGAGGTGGTCATGTGTAGAAAATACAAGAGAGGTTTTACACCTACACAAGAGCATTTCTTATTTTTACAGTTTATACACCACAAACGTGCCCTAACTGCATTATATGAGCACAAGATTTTATTCAATTTTAGGCACAGGAGGTTAGGTGATTTGCTCAGAATCACAGAATGTTGAGAAGTAGGCAGGGACACGAACTTGGGCCCAATTAATGATTTTTGCTGCAAAACTCTGCTATCGCAGTTTTGTGGCAAAAAGTTTAGCGCCGGCTTGCGTCATTTAACAACCCCAGCTGGGCGTCGTATTAATTGAATGGCGCAAGCCAACGCTAAACTTGGGCTAGCGTATTAGAAGAAGACACTAGCCGGGTGGGGATGGCGGGAGGGAAGCAGGGGGTTGTGCAGGTTGTGCATCAGCAAATTATGCTAATCTGGTTAGAAGCAAAAAAATGCCTCTAAACAGACTAGTGCCATTTCCTGGTGCACAACCACCAAAAACATGACTCCTGTCTTAGGAAAGACAGGAGTCATGCCCACCATCCCAATGGCCAACACAGGGGACAAGTCCCCTGGGCATGGCCATTGCATCCTGTGCCATGCAGGGGGCCCCTAGTCAGGGCCCCCAATGTCAACAAAAAACAAAAGATACTTACCCAGACTTACCTGGGATGGGGTCCCCCATCCTCTGGTGGGGGTCGGGGTGTTCCTAGGGCTTGGGGAGGGCACCTGTGGACCCATTCCATGGTGTTTAACCATGGAAATGGGTCCACAGGTCCCCCAATGCCTCGCCTGACCCAGGCATTAAATAATGGTGCAAAGCAAGCTTTTCACCATTATTTAGCCCCTCCTCCCACTCGTGCGTCATTTTAGTACGGGGGATAAATGTGGAGCTATGGGTTTAGCACCATTTTTTAGATGGGAACGCATACCTTGCATCTCATTGACACAAGGTAGGTGCACACATTAAAAAAATGGTGCAAACTCCTAGATTTTGACGTTAAACGTGTCTAATGTTAAAATATAAATATGGAATTCGTTTTGTGCCCAAGTTGCGTAAAACAAAATGATGCAAATTCTGCCCAAACAGAGTATAAATGATCCCCTTGGTTCCCCAGTTCCAAGGTTGGCAGCACCGTCATTAGACTACATCTCCCCAACTCATAAGAAAGGGCTAGTGATGTTTTAAGCTATATTCAATAATGTCCTGAAACTTTCACCTGTCTTAACTGACTACAGGTCGATGTAGACACAGTGTAAAATATCTGCAGCATCACAACAGGAAAAATTGTGAGGATAAGGAGTCCTAGTGCTGCCTTTCGATTACTCTTTCAGTTGCCAGATGGGTCATACATTTTGGCACGATAGGCAAAGATAGGTTTAGCAAAGGCCACTTATAGCGATCCTAAACACAGCCTCTCAGTGGGATAAGAGCTCACATCCGTAACTTTTCATTCTTGTGCCACCTCGGTCCCTTTCAGTGTGCTTTGTGCTTTTCTTCTACTTGCCACTGGCTTCTTGCCTTATTTGAGGTGGAATGGACTATTCTTGTCTTGCTGCATTTCAAGTAACATCAGAAATCTGTTCTTCAAAGCGCAAGCCCTCCTCCATGCCAGTTGTCACATCCTGACAATACAAAAAGTCATACATGGGATTCTTTAATTACTCTCAACCATTAGTAATTACTCTGGGCTGTATTCAATACCATCGTTTTTAGATTGTCTTTGCTGTTACAAAGAGCGGACAACCGAATGCAGCAAACAATGAGATGAGATAGTCCTATAATCTGTGTGTGTGTTGAAGTAAGCTTCCAGTTTGACCCAACTGACTCTTTCGACAGGATATATCTGTAAAAGTGTCACGTGTTATTGTTTGTGTCTAGAAACCAACACAGGGTTTAGTGCAACCTTTGCTTATAATCACATATTTTGTTACCCATGAGGCAGACTGCACACCATGCATCTTGTAGTCAGCAGTGGGAGTGTTGACCATATCTCCAGGCCACTTGTCCGCTGTTTTATAACTTTGTTCCAAATGGGGTAGATCTGGTGCATAAAAATGAATTGCAAGTGGTGATATACTGGTTGTAGTGTCCTGCTGGACACGTTCTAGTGTTTCTGCCAGCCACTCTGCTGAGGGCTGGTCTTACATGTACACCCCACACCCACCCAACACAGGCGTCACCAGTCAGGTGACCCTGCCAATAAAAGGGGCCGGGCGCACGTGCCTGAGGTCAGTTACAACTACCCTGCTACGGAGTCTGTGTGCATCATTTCAGTAGCATGAGGGCCTAGGGCCCCAAACACTACATTGGCGACGAGTGGGTACTGCAACCTTACGTGGCTGCAGACAGCTACTTCTAAATTGGTCGTGGTGGGAAATGGTGCTGTCATGCACCAGGAGAAAAAAATGCCCAGACCCCACACCCCCCTCACTGAACTTAGTGCCTTCTGCCAGCCTCTTTAAACGAGGCTGTGCAGAAAAATGGACAACATTTTACAAAAAAAAAAAGAAGAAAAGATAGAAAGGTGTAAAAGAAAACATGCAGACACTTACCTGCAGCTCCTGCAGCCCCTTCCAGAGCCCCCTCCAGCCTGGTGAATTCCTGGACAGTGTTGTTCCTCCGGTGTCTGCCTCCAACTAACGAGGCAGGAGAGGAAGAAAGAGTGTCTTTCCAGCTGGAAAGAAGTGCACTAGTGGCATCTAGTGGCCAAAGGAGTTACTGCACCCTTGTTTCTGCTTTACCAGGGAAACAAGTTTGTTGAAGAAAAGTCTACAGCAATACCCCCTAGAGTGACTGTACCGGACCAACAGCGTGCCCGCGGACGGAAGAGGCGCAGAAGACGGAAACGGCACAGAAGATGGAAACAACGCGTGCAAAGCTGCACAGGCAAGGAGAGGACTGCAGCTGTCCCAGCCAAGCTGCAACGGCAAACGTATGTGCGATGTGAGGCACGAAGAGAGTGCGCATGGCCTGCGCAGCAACTGGCGGTCGTCCATGCCACCGCCGAAAGAACGCCACATGCCCCAGCAGTGATGGACATAACCGCAGGACAACAAAGGGACATGCCAGGTGTTAACAAAGGACGCCCAGAGAAGAAAAAAAACAGAGACTATGTCACATGCACAGAGAGCTGCGCCAGAGAACGTGACGACACAGGCTAAGCCCGTGAAGATGGAGAGAGCACCCGAGAGCATGATGTAATGCACGGGACAAGAGGCTGTGTCAGCCGGCAACACAATGACAGAAGATGGCCACGTTGTCCCATCAGTAAACAGGTCATCTGAACTGACCAACCCTGCCAAAACAGATGGAGGCAGGAGTAGGCGCCGCAGCAGCGCAGCCTCGAGGCTCAAGAGTGGTGCCCTTGAGTGAAGAGATGGAGGAAGAGTGCGGTGACCCTCCTGCCAGGGAGATGTCCACCGAAAGGATCCGGGAACGGACTAGACCGGGAGAGGTCTACCAGAAGAGCTGATCATGTCCTACCCGCAGGACTAGGCCTGCGAGAGGCTGTGAGTGAGCAAGATGCACCAGAGGAGGTGCAGGGATCGGTCCATGTGACGCAACCTGTGACTTGTGGCATGACACCACACCATGGAAGAAAAGGAGAAGAGAGAGTGGCAAGATGCCACAACAAGAAATGAGAAGAAGAGAGGAGTGTGACAGACCGGTCACACCACAGATCGACTCCATCACAGGTGTGCAAGCGGAAGGAAGTAGAGTGAAACAACTGAGGACTCATGCGAGCAGATGAGAAGGTATACCTCAGCACAAGACAGTCACCGGGGTGAGCAGACGTCACTGAAGACAACTACGTGGGTGGTCCCCCACGCTTCTCAGTGCGACCGTCCTGTCACCGACTGCTTGGCTGCGATGACATCTCTGTCGCCAACTGCACAGGCCACGCAAGGCCTGCCAGTGGCCACGACGTCCATCAAGTGGTACTTCCGCCGACGAGACCCCGCCACCTATTTGATCTGCAGGATGAAAAACATCATCATCATCATCATGAGGTGCATCGCCCAAACACCGAAGGAGCACAGCACCACCTGAGTGGAGCCAGTCAGTAATAAGAACTGATGCTGACAAGGCTTGTCTGGCAACATAGAAACTTACCATCTGAACACATGCCATGAGCCCCGTGAACCAGACACCTGCTGGTGAGAGCAGACCAGATCATTTGAACCATCCACCATTAGGGCTGCACAAGACTTGGACGTGGCCCTGTTGAGAGTTCAGAGAGACTCCTTTGGCGTGGTCTACGTTGGCCCGCACAGCCCACGCAGTCCCGCGGCAATCCAGGAGCAAGGGCCTTCAACGAATTCCTGTGAGAGAGGACACCTGCTGAGAGAGAATGCATCTGAGACAGCTCCACGTCAGGCATCCGGAAGCACGGAGGTCTCATACTGAGAGACTGGTCACCTGAAGACTTTACACTATGGCCAGAGCACCTGAATCCTGGTGGCTCAAGCAAGCTGACCCTGCATCAACCACCTTGTAGCTCCATGCGAGACTTGGATGTGGTCCTGTAGGCTGTTCCTCTGCAACATCTTTGCTGGGCCTGCGATAGGTCGGCACAGTCCACACAGTCCCGTGGTAGCCCGCAAAAGGGCCTCGAGAAGACTCCTGCTTGATGAAGGTCTGGCACGAGAGGGAAGACTGCCGCTGCTCTGCCAATGGACTCCCAGGTGCACCAGGCCGTCACGTCATCTGCAGTCTTAGGAGGTAGACAATCTCCAGAGCCAGAATGCCGTCCAGAACTGTGTACAGTGGACTCCTCACTGCTCCAGATGCACCTGCATCAGAAACTGTAAATAGACTTTGACAACGTGAGCCCAGACGGGACAGGATCGACAATATCCAGTGAACTGTGTGGTAGTGGACAAGCAACCGAAGTATCCAGATGTCATAGGCACTGTTGTTCGTGTCCAGCGCAGTCTGGTTGAACAAAGGAGGCGTGCTGTAATGCCGAGTGCCCAGCTGAACCTATTCCATGCCACAGCTCAGGCGGACCTCCTGAAGAGACTCTGTGTATATGTTTTGTGTCTTTGTTTCTCTCCCACAGGTTGGACTTTCTTGTTTCGTTTCTCAATAAAGTTTTGGAGGGATGTAGTGTCCTGCTGGACACGTTCTAGTGTTTCTGCAAGCCTCTCTGCTGACGGCTGGTCCTACATGTACACCCCACACCCACCCAACACAGACGTCACCAGTCAGATGACCCAGCCAATAAAAGGGTCCCGGCGCACCTGCCCGAGGCCAGTTCCAACTATCATGCTAGGGAGTCTGTGTGCATCATTTCAGTAGCATGAGGGCCTAGGGCCCCCAACACTACACTGGTCATGCTTTTTGTAAATCAATCGCAGTGTGAGTTGGCATTTTTTGAAAAATGAGTGATATGCACACTATGGGTGTTGCTGTAGGGTTGCCAAAATCAGATTTGTTGCCATGAGATGTCACTATGTAGGCCTGTAATATCTGTCTGTAGTTTGTAAATCAATAATTTCCCTTTATTCCTTTCTTAAGCTGGACCCTTTGTGTGGTGTGATTGAATGTAGTGTGTTGCCATTTTATTGTGTTAAGTTTCCATCAAATGTTGCTAAGGTGCTCTGCTATACATCTTTTCATCTTTCTCGTGGTCATTGTTGTGTCAGCGAGTCACTGTAGCGAGTCTAGCACAGCGCACCAGAAATAAGACACAACAACTACAATGGCACAGTAACACTCTGTCCCTCAGGCTGGCTCCTTGCACTCGCAACCTCTTGTCCCTGGCCACACCTGCAGACATCCTTTATTATATATCAACTCCTTACTGATGAGGAACGCTTGTTGTTGTCACGACTTAAGGAGGGGGTGGTTTAGGATGTAACAGGAACCCCTCTAATACATTAAACCACTTGGTAATGCCCACGCCCAGTTACATCACTGACACAACACTACATTCATTTGAATACAGCCTAAGGGAGGTGGGGCTGCAGGTGGGTCTCGCAATCCCCACACCTAATTGACACTTTGCTCCAGGGAGGAGGAAGTCCCTGGGGCTGTCGGGGCCTCATGACCTCTCCCCAGACAAATAGCACTTTCCCCCAGGAAGGTGGTGGCCCCAGGGCTGTGGGGGGGGGGGTGGGAGCTGCACAGCTCCCCACGCTCGTTAAGATTAAAATGATTAAAGCCCTGGGAAGGATGTGGTCCCTGGGGCTGAGGGGGGGGGCTGCACAGCCCCCCGCACTCATTATCAATATGGCCCCGGGGAGGTGGTAGTCCCCAGGGCTGCGGGTGGCTCTTGGCCCCTCCACTTTCATTAAGATTTAAGCCCCAAGGAGGTGGCAGTCCCTGGAATGCGGGCCCCTGCACTCAATGTGATTTAAGCCCTGGGGAGGTGGTGGTCCCGGGGCATGGGTGGGCCCAGAGGGCTCATCAACATAATAATTATAAGCCCAGGGAGGTGGTGGTCTCCGGGGCATAAAAGTGCCTTAGGAGTGGGGCACACAGCTATGCCCCAGGGACTTGGCCCACCCGGGGACTTTATTTAAACGGGCGCTGGCCCCACGCTTTTTCTGTTTTTAAATTTTCACCAGATCCGCAGCAACTCATGACGAAAATTTTAAGAAAATGCTTTTTTGCCCTGAGGCCTAATGGATCGGGGTGTCCCTATCTTGACCCCTTTTCTTTTTTTCATTTTTTTGGGGGGACTTCCTGGTTGACATGTTGGCAGCCAACCAGAGCCAACCAGAGATCTGCATTTTCCTGCAAGAGTTCATTATTATTTGTGAATTATTTGCTTCTCTAGAGATCTTCATTTCTTTTTCTTTCCATTTCTCAAAAACTACTTCACAGATTTACACCAAATAATAAAAAAGCACTCTATCTGGACCAAGAAATACCTTTCTGCCAAATTTGGTGTAATTCCATCCAGCGGTTCGGGCTGTAGTTGTGTCAAAAATCCCTATGGGAATTATAATGGGAAGGCACTGTTTTTGAACCCCCCCCCCTTTTTTTCTCAGCCCCCGCTTGACATCACCTCAAAACTTCCCATGTACAACAAGATTCCTGGGCACACTATTTTTGGGAACATTGCAGGATGATTTGTCAAACGGCGCAAAAGATATAGGCAAGTCAAAAAACACTTTTTCAATGGAAACACGGTCCTAACTATAACTACCTACTGATGACCGCCAGCGGGATATATATATATATAGATATATATAATCCCACACTTCCTCAGAATATCACGAAAGACCTCGGACACCAATGTGTGATCAAAAAGAAAATATCTTTACTAAGCGAATGCCACTACAGAGTAGTTTCTTTTCTTCTTGGTTACCGATTCCCAAAATGGGACTGCGAGTCGCAATTAGGAAGGGGTGTTCCCCTTCTAACTTGCGAGTCGCAGCATGATGTTGTATTGTTTTGTGACCGCGAACACGGTCGCAAAACAATCACAGTTACACCAGTGTCACACTGGTGGTAACCCATTCGAAAAAAGGGAAGGGGTCCCATGGGACCCCTTCCCCTTTGTGAATGGCATGGAAAACATTTTTTCAGAGCAGGCAGTGGTCCTATACGGACCACTGCCTGCTCTGAAAAAATGAAACGGAAATGTTTCATTTTTTAGTTTTGTAATGCATCTCATTTTCCTTTAAGGAAAACAGGCTGCATTACAAAAAAAAACTGCTTTATTTACAAGCAGTCACAAACATGGTGGTCTGCTGTCTCCAGCAGGCCACCATCCCTGAGAGTGCGGCGAGTCTCAAGGGGGTCACAAATTGCGCCCCACCTCATTAATATTATGACCCCCTTGCGAGTCACAGATGGTGTCATGGACACCATCCTACATTATGAATTGTGACGGTCTGACTCGCAATGTGAGAGTCGCAATTCAGAATTTTACTACATCTGGCCCTTTGTGCCCAATTATGTGGTCTGTGATGAGACTGATAATGGTTGCAATGAGAGTTCACAAGGTTCCTAAGGAGCAAAGGGGGGGGTGGTCTGTGGAAACACATGCCAACACTTGGGAGAGACAAACGTCTGGCATTAAAGGGTTGGGGCCAAACTACATACACTCCCATGAAAACTATCTTACTTGCCAAATTTGGGCTGACCCCTGAAAAGTATTGCCAAAGATTCAGGAACAGCCACAAGCTTCCCAATTGATCCTGGATAGCTAGATTGTTGATTACTCCAGTAAGGCACTGGGTGGCTGGTTAGGGGCAGCAAATGTAATGATTATTTTGGGGTGAACAATTTAATCATCAGTGAGTATATGGTTAGTATCTGTTTTACAGAGTTGCACCAGCACCTAGTTGATAGTAAGCTTACTGACCCCAGGAAGCTTGCTGAGGAGGAGGACTTCTGGGCTTGCACCAGAGTGTCCAAAAAGGTATCTGGGGGAACACCCACAAGTGTGGTCAGGATTCCAAACAGATGAAAGGGGGGGGGAGACAAATAAGTAAGGAGTTGTCAAAAGGCCCACAAAATAATTCACACAGGAGTAGTGGTAACCAGTCCCAGTCTGAACATAAGAAAGGGTTCTCTGACAGGCAAACAGGGAGGTTTGTGTACCAATGTACTGAGTGCCACAAGAATGGACACCCTTAGGGCAACTCTAAATGTCCCACAAGGGCATAGCCCCCCATCTGTGGTCAGACACGTGGGTTGGTAAGTGTACCCTTGGGGAGGGGGGTTCCTTGTTAGCTTTGGAGGACAGGCAGAGGTGACTCTAGTTTCCCTGGAGAAAGAGAAATGATACCAAAGGCCCACATGCCTGCAAATACATCAAAGTATAGACAGTAGGCCACCATTAATGGGCAGCAGGTCGAGGCATTGCCAGATACAACATCCAATATGACAGCTGTCAAGTGTCAGCTGGTGTCTGCAGAGCAGGTCCTACTTAACACATTCCACCAAGTCATAGTCGTCGACAATTGTGCAAGCCATCTACCAGTAGTTCTGGTTCTCTTTGAGTGAGGGGAGGTCTTAAATCCTCTGAAAGTCTGTCATGCCTGTTGATTGTCTGTTAGGCAACAACCTGGAGCACACTGCCTGGAAGGAGATACAGCTCAGGTCTCACTTAAATCCAGTGGGATTGCCTTAGTGGGTCTGTATGACCACATGGTCCATGGTTGCCCTGGCAGGTAGTCAAGGGAATTTGGAGCCTGGAACAATGGTCCAGACAGCTGTCAAGGAGAGGGGCAAGGGGTGTGAGAAACCAGTCCCTTAAGTTCCTACAGTGGAGGTTTACAGGATCCCTGAGGAGGAGGCCCCTTAGCCAACCGGAGAGGACATTGTTGCCCTAGCTGATGAAGATGAGCTTGTAAGCTGGCAGGTTGAAGGTGGGCCAACCAGTGAGAAACTCTGCCAACCACAGAGAAAGTGTCCCACTCTTGAGGGCTTGAGGTGACAGGCCTCAGCCCATGCAGCAGGTGAAGTCTCTGAGGATCACCTAGTTTACTGGAAAATGATCTCCTTTATAGCAAGTCTAAGGTTCCTGGTACTGGGGCAGCTTGTGTGCTAGTGGTCCCCCAGTGTTACAGGACCTTTCTACTGGGTTTAGCTCATGACACACCCCTGGAAGGACATTGAGGGGATGACAAGACCTTCACCAAGCTTGTCTTTCTCTTTTATTGGCTCAGAATGAGAATAGCCTCAGATGCATACTGTAGGTCCTGTCCTACCTGCCAGGACAGTGGGAAGTCAGGGAAAAAGTACAAAGCTCCCCTGACCCAGTTCCAGTAATTGGAACATTGGACCCCAACACACCCCTAGGCAACAGGTTTGTCCTGGACTTGGTGGACTATGCCATCTGCTACCTAAAGGCAATACCTCTGAGGAGAGTGACTGCACTAATAGTGGCTAGAGCTCTGATAGGGATCTTTACCCATATGAGGTTCCCAAAAGAGATAGTGTCTGACAGAGACACAAACCTAATGTCTACATACATGAAGCCCATGTGGGATAAGCCTGGTGTAACCTGCAAGTTCATCACACCCTATCACCTTGAAAGCAATGGTCTAGTGGAAAGGTTCAACAAGACTTTCAAAGGCATGATTATGGGTCCACCTGAACCCATGGGGTGTAATTGGAACGCCCTCCTGCCATGCCTTCTCTTTGCCTACAGAGAGGTACCACAGAAAGGAGTAGGGTTCAGTCCCTTTGAATTCCTCTGTGGGCACCCTGTTAGGGGCCCTCTGAGTCTTGCTAAAGAGGGGTGGGAGAAAGCTCCCAAGAAGTAATATTGAGGCCAGCCAAGAAGTAATGAAGGTCTGGTATGAACAGAAGGCCACTCTGGTGGAGTGTCAACCCAGCCAGACATTATGGGTCATGTAACCACTAGAGCCACAGGCTGTCCAGGACCACTGGACTGACTCTTACAAGATGAAGGAGTACAAGGGGGAGACCACCTACCTGGTGAATCTCTAGACCTCTCTGAACTCCCTAAGGGTGCTCTATGTGAGTGGATTCAAGCCTCATTTTAAGAGCATGCTTCTTGTGAAAGACGAGGGAGTGAAAGAGGAGAGTGAATGTCCACCAATTTTCTCTCAGCACAAGAACACCATGGGTCAGTGGAGGGTATCAACCTCTCTACCACCATGACCCCAGAACAGCAGGGTGGCTGCTACCAGTCGCTGGGGCAATTTGCTACCCTTTCCTCACTCACCCCTGGACTTACACATCTGTGTGTCCACGATATTGGCACGGGACACAGTCCCCTGTGAAGAGCAAAATTTACAGGTTGCAAGACAAGGTGTGAGCCAGCATCAAGGTGGAAATCTCAAAGATACTGGACTTAAGGGTAATTGAGCTCTCTAACAGTCCCTAGTCCAGCCCTGTGGAGTTGGTACCAAAGGCTGTTCCACCGGGCACCGTACAGAACTTCGGTGCTGGGTGGACTACTCAACTCAGTAACCAGGACAAATGCACACCCATCCCTTGAGCTGATAAGCTTATTGAGGCAAAGTGCCTCCAAATTCCTCAGTACCTTTGATTTGACATTGTAAAGTGTGTACCTTTTCCCCAGGAGTAAAATCAACAGGATGTAGTTCCCAGATCCCTGCAGAATAAGTAGAACAAAATGGGTACGTCTGTTCCACCGGGATGAAGGGACGAACCTTGACCAGGACCAGACCAACTTCTTCTTGGTAGGATAAGCCATTATCTAAAAAGGTAACACAACAAGTTTTAGTATTCTCAATAATACTTGAACACTTAGCCTTCGTATTCAGTATTAATCGCAGTCAGTGCCTTATGTCCCATCTCCTTTTCTTTAGTGGCTGGTACCTGATCTCTGGTGGGAAATGTGTGCAACTTCTATAAAACAGAAATTAAATGGATTACAACTTTGGAAAATAACACAATTTTGTATAATACAATACATTTGCCCATTACACCTACCTAATTTAAACTATCAGAATGTACACCAGCACTTCCTATGTCAAGGTACTAATATGGGTAACTATTAAAGTCATATGTATTTCCTGAAATCAGAATCACAAACAATTAATATAATTCAACAGATAACGAGCAATATATGTTGCTAGAATATATCAAACATTCTTACTGAAAAGCTTTTAGTCTCTCATCATATGTAAGCACTTGTTTGAAAATCAATATTAATATCCAATGTATAATCCTTTTCTCTTTAGATCACGGAGTTCACAAAAGAATGGCTAAGAGCTTTATCAGACATTGCCTCCAAACTTCATCAGATGAGTAATACACAAACAAAAGGGAGTCATAATTGCTACAACATTGTGAATGTTAAATAGTTGTCTTGAACATTGATGTCTTTGTATTTTTTCAGGAGAACTCCACAGGGACAGACTTCATGGAAGAAACCTGACACTGGAGCAATGAAAATGAAAAACTATCAAGGGACCCAGATGAGGTGAAGCCAAGCGATCGTGGAAAACAGAGAAAAAAAACTGAGCACAGGTGAGTACAGGGGCGTGGAGCTGATGATGAATAGTCATCGTGGTGTTGCACGCCACCTTAAAGGTTTAGCTCTCTACCATACAGGACCGCCATGTGCTCCACCATACAGGGACCGCCACATGCTACCTTAAAAGGGCTGTGGCAGTGAATGGAGCCGGCATAAAGGGGCCACAATGGTGAATAATGCCAGCACCCACTGTCTTTGGCTTGTCAGGATACCAACAGTGAAAAAGGCTCACCAGATGAGGAGTGTGAACATGAGACGTAGGTTCCCAAGGGTGGTATTCAGGTCCATAACCCTTCTGGTGGGTCAAATAATGCAGTCAGTGCTTTATACGCTTGGAATCCAGAATCGCTTCCACCTTCATCTCGGGTTCATCATCAATCAATACTGCTGAGGGTTTTATCAGTAACATGGTTCCAAGAGAAACAGGTTTCAGTAAAGAAGCATGAAAAAGTGGATGTATCTGCAACTGTGACAATAGGTCCAATTTCAGGGCAACATCATTAACACATTTAGGAATCGTGTAAGGACCTATATACCTTGGTTGAAATTGTTGTGGTCCTTTTAATTTAAAAAAAATAGTAAATAACCATACTTGTTCACCCACATGACACTCAGGACTTACTCTTTGATGGGCATCTGCAGTTACTTTGTATGATAACGTGACTGGATTCAGATTGTCCTGCACAGTCCTTTGAATAACTTGTATCTGATCAATATAGTCTTGTACTGCAGGTACATCAGTACAAATTACAGAAGGCAATGAAGGAAAGCAGGGATGCAGACCATAGATACACTGAAAAGGGGTTATTTTGGTAGAGCTGTGTTGTGCATTATTATATGTGAATTCTGCAGCCCAAAGGTAGGAAACCCCTTCTGGGGAATCGCTTAACACTTCATATCTGATGTATTGTTCTAAGCATTGGTTCACCCTTTCTGTCTGACCATCTGACTGTGGATGATAGCCAGTTAATAGATGTACATCAATCTGTAAAACTGTACACAAGGCACTTCAAAAGTTAGAGACAAATTGAGGGTCTCTATCAGACACAACAGAGGGCAAACCATGTAATCATACAATTGATTGGAAGAAAACAGTTGTGAGGACTTTGGATGTCGGTAAACCTCACAAAGGTGTAAAATGTGCCATTTTGGTAAACATGTCCACTACAGTCATAACCACGTTGTTACCTTGCCTAGTCTTAGGTAGTTCTGCTATAAACTCTAATGAAAGAATGGGCCAGGGATGAGGAAGAGTAGGTAATGGATAAATAACTCAGCGAGTGCCTCATGGGAACTTTTTTTGGGGGCAAAAAAAGCCATTTTTTAACAAAAAGTTTTGTATGTGTTATCAACAATGACCACCAAAAAAACCTCTTCACCATTTCTAAAGTCTTCTTTTCTCCTGGATGTCCTGTCATAAGATGACTATAACCCCAAGACAATACTTGTTGTGGTAGGGTTAGGATAGGGATACCTGCCCTGTACATGAAGAAATTAGTCATAACTTTGACCTCTTGTCCTTATAGAACTATTTGAGCTTCCTCACTAAGCTGGGCAGCAGCTACATCTGCCAAAAATCTTTTCTCAGAAACCACTGCCCCCTCAAAATGGTCAGAAGTTATAAACGGACTGTCTGCTCTTGTGCCATAATGTCATAACCCAAACGAGATAAAGCATCTGCTTTTCCATGCTGCCTACCTGCTTCAAATTGAATCACAATATCATAAGCTGTAAATAATTGAGTCCACCACAACTGTCTGATATAGAGAGCTCTATCTGATTTAAAAATTGTAAGATTCCTATGATCAGTGATGACTGTTACGGTATTAAGGGCTCCCATCAAATAATGGTGCCATTCTTCAAAAACTCTCTGTATTGCCAATAATTATTTGTCCCCAATGGAATAATGTCTTTCAGCAGGACTAAGCTTGTGGGAGTGATACGCCACAGGGTGTAACTCTCCAGTATCTCTGTCTCTCTGAAATAACACTCCTCCCACTGCCACTTCAGAAGCATCAGCCTCTACAATAAATGGTTGCTTATATCGGGATGTTGTCAAATAGAAGCTTTCATGAACATTTCTTTCAGTTGCTGAAAAGTCTGTTCTGTAGATTCAGACCAATGGAAGGCTTCTCCTTTCCTAAAGAACTGAGTTATGGGAGACACCAAAGTGGTAAAATGAGGAATAAATCACCTGTAAAAGTTAGCAAACCCAAAAAAAAACTGAACTTCCTTCACTGTATTTGGGGATTTCCATTGCATTATAGCCTCTACTTTTTGTCTGAGGATCCATGCTAAATCCTTTGCAAAAAAAAAAAAAAAGAAGATAGACAAAAAAGGTGACTGTAGAAGCATGGAATTCACATTACTTTGACTTAATGAAAAGTTTGTTTTCACGTAACATGTGTAATACCGCCGTGACATGTTTCTCATGGTCTGTCATGGATGGAGGGTCTATCAATATATCATCTAAATAGACTACAACACTCATCAAAGAAGTCTATCAAAACATATTTTATGAAAAACTAAAAAGCATGTGGAATGTTACACAATCCAAAAGGCATCACTAGATACTCATAAAGTCCAAATTTAGTACAGAAAGTCATTTTCCACTCATCTCCCTTTCTGACTCTCACCAGATGGTAAGCCCCCCATAGGCCTAACTTAGTAAACACCTAGACACCTTTCACTTGATCAATGAGACTAGAAATGTAAGGCAAAGGATAGTGGTTTTTTATAGTAACATCATTGAGGGCTCTATGATATATGCAAGCATACAAATCACGGCCTTTTTTGGGCAGAAAAAACAAAGAAGAAGAAGCAGAAGAACAAGAAGCCCTGATAAACTCAATTTGCAAGATCTCATCTAGGTATTCCCACAAGTGTATGTTTTCTTTTTCAGTGAGTGCATATATCCTGCTACATGGTATGCATGCCCCAGCAACCAAATCTGACAGTCATACGGGTGATGTGAGGGTAGAGCAGTGGCTGTCTTGTTTTCAAATACATCTGCTAGTTCTTCGTAGCATGCAGAGAACTAGGAATTTTCTGTTACATGAGACAAGGAAGCTATCTTCTCAGGTTCTGTCTGAAGAGTAGTTTGTTGACAGCGCTCCTTACAATAAGATGAGCTAAAGGTTATTTTATGACCCTTCCAATATATAGTGGGATTGTGTCTTTCTAATGATGAAATGTCTAAGATGGCTTGAAATTGGGGTGCTTGTATTAAATCAAGCTGTATTTGTTCTATCTGACTTCCTTCAATACGGAGTCCTAAGGCAGTAGTAGTATGAGTTATGGACCTGATTTTAAAGAGCTGCCATCAATAGTCTAAACCTCATCAACATGTTCCTTCACTACACAGGGAATGACATATAATGTAGCTAAGGTATGGATCATAATATTTCCTATGGCTCCGGAGTCAACTAGTAGTTGGAAGGTTATCTCAATCCCATTCCAAGACAATTGAGCTGTTATATACAAATGTCGATAATGTTGAATACAGTATGTCTGTGCTAAAGTTTCAGAGGCTACCCTGGTCAATTGACCCAAAACACTTGCCTCTCCAGATTTTGGGTGTTCTACTTTCCCACCTCATTCTGCCTTCTAGATTTCTGGGGGCAGTCTCCTAAAAAATGTCCCTTATTCCCGCAGTATAAACTGAGTCATAGTGTTCTTTTCCTCTGTCTTTCCTCATCTATTGCCAATCTGCATGGGTTCAGGTTCATCACTTTTGTCTACCTTTACTTTTCTCTCCTTATATACGGTTATTCCAGGTCTGAGCTGCCTTTGTCCTGTCTACATTCAGCTAGATGATGATCAAGCTTAACTGCTAAATCGATCGGCTCACTACAGTTTTGCGTAGATTAACTACTTGAGCCAGTAAGTCTTTTAACTCATCCCGTAGTCTCTTATAAAACAAGGAACTCTGTTTATTATCAGGGCATCTAGATTCAGCTACTAAACAATTAAAAGTAGTAATGTATGTCAATAAATCCTTATTTTTTTTATAAATGTAATCATTCAGTATCCACAGATTGGACAAAGGTATGGGGATTAAATAGATTCCTTAACTCAGCTTTAAAGGCAGAATAGCTGTACAATAAAGGATCATATCTTTCTACAGTGGGGATGGACCAATTAGCAGTGGTATCTCCCAAATAAGACAAAGCAAAAGCCACTTTGGACTGGTCATTAGAAAAACTATTTGGTTTATAAATGAAATGGAGTTGGCCCTGATTAATGAATGTGGAGAATTTAGATAGTTTACCAGAGAAATGCTCAGGAGGAGTCAGGGGGATAGCTGGAGGACCAGTAATATGTATGATCGGTGTACCTGAACATTGACTGAGCCCCACCCACTCATACTGGGAAAATATTCCTCCAGTAGCACCATGCCTGTGTTCAGCGCCTGAAATGGAAGGGGTACCAGTGACCCTCTCTTATAAAGCATCAACCCTCTGTGCAAGAGTTTGTGTCTCTTTCTTCATATTGCCAACCATACTAGCTAAATCAGTCAATGTCACTTCTCGTGTCTCCATTTCAACCAGGCGGAAATTCTACATGGGCTCATTGTACGGTCAAGCTTTACCTTTTTCGCAGAAGTGAAACAGACACAACGCAGTTCCCAGCTATCCTGCAGAACAAGCGGTCCAAAAGTGTTACATCTGTTCCACCGGGACAAAGGGATGAATCTTGACCAGGACTAGACCAACTTCTTCTTGATAGGATCAACAGTCCTCTAAAAAGGTAACACAACGGGTTTTAGAATTCTCAATATTACTTGAGCACTTATCCTTGACAGTCAATACAAATTCAATACATTTGCCCATTACACCTACCTATATTTAAACTATGAGAAAGTACACCAGCTCTGCTTATGTCAAGGATCTAATATAGTTAAATATTAAAGTCATATGTATTTTCTGAAATCAGAGTCACAAAGACGGAATACAATTCAAAAGATAAAGAGCAATATATGTTGCTAGAATATGTGAAACATTCCTACTGAAAATCTTATAGTCTCTCATTATATTATATATATATATGTATTCACTTGTTTGAAAAGCAATATTAATATCCAATGCATAATACTTTTCTCTAGTTCATACAAATTCCTGAAATTTGCAAAGAAATGGTTAAAGCCTTCACCAGGCATTGCCTACAAACTTCATTAGATAAGTAACCCGCAACAAAAGGGAGTCATAAATGTTACAACGTTGTGAAAGTCAAATAACTGTCTTGAACTTTGATCTCTGGAGAACTCCAACAGAACAGGTTCCACAGAAGAAACCTGATGCTGGATCGATGAAAACAAAAAACTTTGAAGGGATGTCAATGAGACGAAGCAAGGCACCAAGTGCTTGTGGAAAACAGAAAACAAATGAGCACAGGTGAGTCCAGGGGGGCGGGCACTGATGACGAGCAGTCATTGCGGTGTAGTATGGAGCCTTGAAGGCTACGCGCTCTATCATATGAGGACCACTACATGCTACCTTAAAGGGGGCATGGTGGTGAATGGAGCCGCCATAAATGGGCCACAGGAGTGAATAAAGCCAGCACCTGACAAACATCAGTGTACTGGCAGATCGCCATGACTGAGTGCGCTAAAGAGAGGTCAGCATTTTCTACCCCAGAGGGCCTCTTTTAGTTTCAGGTGATGCCCTTTGAATTGAAAAATGCCCCTGCTACCTTCCAAAGGTTGGTTAACAGGGTCCTGGCTGATAAGGAAAGCTTTTGTGCCATCTACCTAGATGACATTGCTGTCTATAGTTCCAGCTGAGAGGAACACCTGAAGCACCTTGTGAGGTGCTTGAGGCCCTGCAACAGGCAGGCTTGGCAATCAACTCCAGTAAGTGACAGATTAGGCAAGGTTCCGTGGTGTATTTGGGACACCTTTTAGGAGACGTAGTATGCCACACCACGCAGGAGGAGGAGCAGCCGAGGAACAAACGTGCCGGCTGTGCAGCTGCTTTGGCGTGTTAACCAAAACAACCCAGTGTGGTGTTGTGCACTGGGGGCCGCTACTGCTACAGGCTGCCATAAGTAGTGGGCTGAACTGGCTAAGCCAGGGACTGCAAGACCACCAGGGGGTGTACTACTGCCAGGCCTGTTATCTCCATGGCCAAGCAGCGTGCCAAGGGAGACGCTGCGCACCTGCGGCCCACTGTGCGGCTGTGCATTTTTTGTTGTGAGGCCGTGAGACTGTTGCTGGGCAGCAGATCCTTTGAAAAAAATCCTGCAATTCCCGCAACCTCCACAACTCCCGCGTTCAGCACGATGCCCAAAACATCAGCCTCTAAAAATATTCAAGCCTAGCCTAATTTGAATATTTGGCAGACTGTTTGGTGGCATGAGGTGTGAGGCATGAGCGCGGCGGCCATAGTAAGCTGCCGCAGATAGTGTGCCCTGTGGACCTCTCAGAAATGGCTCAGTTAGTGCTGGGTGTGGTTTGCGAGTGTCTGCATTGTGCCCTGCTCGGAACCTGTGCCCTGTGTTCTGTCCCATATCTACAGCATCTGGAACACATACAATACCTGTGACCTGCCTGGGACCTGCGACATCATAAACCAGCAGATAAATGGATTAAGTGGATAAAGGCCCTCATTTCCTTTGAAATATCAAAGTTTGCCATGAAGACAATTTTAAAGTTAAGCAAGCAGTTTGTGCAGTGCAACTGACTAGTGTTAACTACGCAGAGTGTATGTGTTTGTGGCTTTTGATTTGGCCATAGAAAAGGGGGAGTGAGGAGGCGAAGTGAAGACGGACTCTAAAGTGTTATCATGAGGTCAGGCCATGAAAGACAAATGCAGACACGGACAAATAAGAAGAGAGGATTGCAGGCTGCACAAAATTAAACACAGCAAAGGCAAATTCTGGGAGGGAAAATGTGTCTTTAATTTTACCTGTTGCATGAATGTTTGGAAAAGTAGCAAAAGTACCAGAGAAATTTGATTTTCTTAAGGATCCATAGAATATTATTTTCTCCACCCCTTGTGATGAAAACGTCCTTTCCACACCCATTATAATAAAATAAAAACCAGACCTGTACAATTTCATGAATTAAAGGACGGGCTGCGCTTAGCAGTTTAGTCCATCAGCGGCCGGACTGTATTTCCCACCGTCCCGGTCAGGAGGCCGGGGATGCTGAAAAAGCCACAAAGAACACCGTGGTGTGGAACGCACCCAGGTGCCACCAGCGCAAAGACCGGTCAAGAGAAGGCCCATTTGCACTCGGCCGCAGCCGGAAGAGGCTAGGCTGGGCCACCCCTCTTGCATTTTGTAAAGCAGGGTGAGTGACACCTCCAGCTATCCTTACTGTGATAAAATGGAAGGGGGGTTGTTTTTTTCTACTAAAGCACTAACTAATCAGTGCATAGGAGGTCTTTTTGGGGCACTGCAAGAAAGTGCTAGGTGGGTCAGAAGGATGGGCCGGAAAAGGACTCTGCAGAATGGTGATCAAGCAGTAGGGGTAGGGGGCCACTAAACTCAACATTAGACTCCTTTCTAGCCTGCACAGTTGGAGTAGTATCAAAGGAGATAGTTTTGACAGAAAGACGACTTTTGATGGAAATGAGTGACTGGCAACGAGCATCAGCCCATGCAGAAGTTTTGGGGATTTCTGAAACCAAGACTGTTTGCCAGTTGGGTGTCAGGTAGACCTGCCTAAGACCCCCCTTGTAGTAGTTGGAAATATTGAGGTGGAGGTTCCTCTCATAAAGAGATAGGCGGTTCAGTCTAATTCCCCCCCTTGTTGTAGCAGCCCTCCAAATACAAAGATAAAGCCTCTGAAAAAAATCGAGAAAAAACCTAAAGTGGCACTCCCTGACAAATTTACCTGCTCTGGCAAACAGGAGAGTTTCTGTACAGGTAAGAGTCAGGTCTCCAGATTTGAAAATCTATTGGAGATATTTAAGGAAATGGTTGAGGCCTGTTTGATGCCCTTAAATGAAAAATTGCAGGTCTTGGAATCTGCAGTTTTGTTTGCTGCTTTTGAGAGAGGGGGTCCTGTCTAGCCCAAGTGTGTGGGTCTTTGGAGCATGGGAATCATGATTCCACCCCGATGGAGGGGATCCTAATGTGGTCCACTTCGGTGGCTCAGGAGGGTGCTATCCAGCAGCCTTCACATCATCCCTAATCTAACACAGGCAACCTTCCCTTTATCCATGTGATGGAGGCCCCAAAAAATTCAGTCAGCGTGACTGGGGAACCTGGTGGAAATGGTGTTGGGAGGAGATCTACAGGCAGGTCTGAAAGGGAAGCAGTACCGGTACATGAGCGGAGGAGGGATCAAAATCTGCTTCCTCCTGACAGTGCCCCCTATGTGGTAATCCTTACAAATATGCCACTGGTATCTTCAGGCAGAAGTGAATCCACTGAACAGCTGAAGAGCAAGACAGGATATTGGTTGAACAAAAATAGTGTCTTTAACTGCAATGGTTTAATAGACATTTTGTTTGTTAGACTGGTTGGGTGGTTAGACTCCCCAGGAAAAAAAAGGGAAAGGGGATTGTATCATAGTAAACTGTACATATCCAGGCCAGGCCCGCCGCTTTCTACTGCCATGCTACGTTGACCCTCAGGTTTGTGAGAAGATTGGCCTGGTTCCCCTAGGCTTCTTTTATAGGCACACAAGGCCTTTAGATGTTCCTTGTGTTAGGGGCTTTTCCAGGTTGCAGGAGGGTTTACTGCCGCTTAGTCAGAACAATAGATTCACGGCACTCTCAGACTTGGAGGTAAATGACTGACTGCCTGGACAGGTGATCTTGTCCAGTCAGGAGGTTAATGACGAGGTAGTTCCCTTAGGATCCTCGATTATGAACTCAGGTCTGGGTGGGTTCAGCGAGGTGGCCCCTCTTTCTCTGTTAATTTCTTGGAATGTGGTGGGGTATGATGCCAAGCTGCAAGACACTCAATGGATAGGATTTATCTTAGGTTTTGATTTTATCATACTACAAGAGACTTGGTCAGAAGGGGCTGTGGAATGGGATGGTTTTCAAAGGTTTGGCGTTCCGACAGTATGGGTGCCTGGCCACCGCTCTATGGGGGGGTTAGTCTTCTTGGTCTGTATCTCTGAGATCTATAGAGCATATCAGATTAAATATAGCCATCGGGGAATCCTCATTATCAGGGTTGTGCTTCCAAACAAGAATAATCTTTTCTTGGTAAACATTATATGATTCAGTGTGGGATTCTGGATGCCAAATTATGGCCCTTTTTTCTGCTTTGCAGATAGTGAACGGAAGGCTGGAGACCTGCTGTATGGAATTTCATGTGATTGTAGCTGGAGATTGTAATGCAAAGATAGGCGGCTATCACACTGTTGGGAATCCATTTGAGCAGTATTCTAGTTTGTCTGTAGACAAGGGTTTAAAGGATGCAAGGGAAAGGACCCTTATTGTGGGGCTGCATAATTTGGGTCTGTAAACATCTTTGACCTGGAATCTGCTTCTGACAAACAGGCCTCCACCTTTGTGGGTGGAGAGGTCCGGTCCATAATTGATTATGTTTTCGTGTCCACCCCAGTAAGAAATTTGGTCCGGCATGGAGAGGTCCAAAGGCAGAACTTAAAAAATCACAACCCCCTTACTGTGTCCTTTAATTTTCCGTGTAACAAGTTGATATCGTCGGGTGTTGGGCCAGTTTGCTTCAGAACAAAAGATCAGGATTGGAGAATATGTTGGAGGCAGCCTAAGATCCCACAGGTAGTTGAAAGGGTGATGACCCAAAAGCTAAACCTGATAGTAGCGATTCTCTTAGCTGAATCCCTTTTACTGGGGGAAGTGATGGATGCTGCGGATAAAATAAATAGTTCCATCAGAGCTATTGTGACTAAAAATGGAGAGATCACTTCTACATTTCAGGGTGGATGGTTTAAAAAATTCTGTCATGAGGTGAGGAAAACTCTGAAGAGGGCACTGAAGATGCAGCCTAGATAAGGTTTATGTGAGTAGCATGATGGCTCAGTATAAGCTTGCACTAAAGGAGATAAAAGCGCAGCTTAAGGAGCAGGCCTGGAAGGATTTGGTGTTTGCATTGCACACAACAAACTCAAGCCTGTTCTGGAAGATAGTAAATATGAGTAGCCTTGAAACAGGCACATCTGAGGGGTTGGGCTGTAACATTCCCCCTGATGAGTGGGTGAGTCATTTTCGCAGTGTCTTCTCGGGTGTGATTCGGGGTGCGGATACGAATGATTTGATTGGTTTTACCCCAGATCTGTCCATCAGATTTACATTGGAGGAGGTGGTGGGGGCTCTGCATGATGGCCTGTGTCATAAAACGACTGGACCTGTTGCAATCCCCACGAATCTGTACCAGAGCAGCTCACGGTTGTGGGCACCTATTATTGTCAATGTCTTAAATGCGGCAATGAGTGTAGGAATCCCCTCTCCTGGAAATCTGCCTGCATTGTTCCTGTTTTTAAAAAGGGAAACCACAGTGACCCCAAATCCTATCGTCCGATTTCACTCCTAGACTCATCAATGAAAAATTTCAGTCATATTGTTTTATGGCACTTTGAGGAGTGGGTGAAGGGGCATGATGTGTTGAGTAAGGTACAGTATGGTTTTAGGAAAGGTTTGGGGACTCAGGACCAGTGATTGAACTTACTTCTGCTGATTGGTAAATATACTCAGGCAAAGGGGGGCACTCTTTATCTGGCCTTTATGGACCTTAGCAGTGCTTTTGATAAAGTAAATCGTAGTAAGCTATGGAGACACCTAGCCATGATGGGGTTGGAGACTCAAATTGTGGAGCTGTTGCAATATTTACATTCTAGAACCAATGCTTCTGTGAGATATGGGACCCATGGGGAATGCACAGAATCCTTTAATTTCAATAGAGGTGTGAGACAGAGTTGTATTCTTGCCCCCACCTTGTTTCTTTTGTATACAAATGGTTTGCATAACTTTTTGGTTGATAGATGCAAAGATGTCCCTAAAATAACTGAATGAGTGTGCCGTCCCTGATCTATGCAGATGACGCAGTGCTTTTAGCCCGTAGTATGAATGGTCTTAGTGTTGCGGTTAAGGCTTATATTGACTTCATGTCAGATTTAGATTTAGAGGTAAATATCAGCAACACACATTTTATGTTTTGTGGTAAATCTTTGATCAAAGTAGGGGTTTCAGTGATTAATGGCCAAAACATCACCTGTGTGCATGAGTTTCCCTATATAGGTGTGATTTTTGGCGACAAAGGGTCGTGGGTGCCCTGCGTAGCGAGGCGATGTGCGCGATTTAATGCCACTGTAGTGGCTACCTTTGATCTTGCAACAAGAGGGGGTAACAAGCTTATAGTACCTCTGCTGGAGGTATATAGGCATAAATGTTTCCCAGTCCTTGTGTATGGTGCCCCACTCTAGGGTTACTCAGGTAGTACGGCTCCCCAGTTAGAGGAAAATCACTTCTGCCGAAGGTTACTGGGTGTGGGGAATAACACTTCTGGTTTTTGCTTACACAAGGAATTGGACTTGGAGTTTGTGGGTGATAGCATTAGAATTGTGCCCCCCCCTGTTGTGGATCTCTGTGTGGTCAAATGACTTTTGACTCCCTTAATAGGGAGGTGATCCGTGACTGTCTGGCTTGTGACTGAGGTTTGGATATTCCTTGGTTATCATATATCAAACAGGCTGCCACGCTTCTTGGCTGACCAGAGATCTTCAATGCCCCACAATGTTTAACACATACTGACAAGCGGTGGGTGAAGGAGAACTTATTTCAAATTTTGAGAAATAACAGGGAGGCAGAGGAATGAATGAAACCATTTGAGAAGGATTTTTGTACTGCTGAAGCTGCAGGCGGGTCCAGTGGCATGCTTTTGATGGTACAAAATGTTTGGGAAAGGACATTTATCACCCGCTTCAGATTAGGTGTAATCAGAAGCAACCTGTACTTCTCACTTGGGAAGTATGATCCGAAATCTATACCAATTTGCCCGTGTGATGGGGTGTCTTCACTGTCATTAGTTCATTTTACCCTGTTTTGTGACTTTTATGCACCTCTTAGACATTTTTACTTCCCCTACTGAAAAATAAGGGTTTTATGCAATATTGTCCAGCTTACCTGTGGCTACATATGGTCCCGGATGTGTTGGTGTGTCAGGGGGTTGGTTCTTTTTAAAAGAGGCCATATGTTAGCAGAATACTGTGAATTTTTAATTTTGTCTAATATTTATTGATGAGATTATAAATGAAACAAAAGTTCTTCTTTTAGCTTTTATATTTTTAATTTTGATTTAGTTATGTGATTTATGGTTGTATTTTATATAACTGGATAAAGATAATAAAAGAGTAAAAGGGAGTGTCACAAGATGACCTTTTGAAAAATAGGTTAAACAAACAGGGTGAGGACAATAAGGAGGATAGTAGGGAGTCAGGGCGGGTCCAGTTAGTGATATGGACCTTCTATCAATAATGCCTGAGTCCCACTCACATCCAGAAAACTGAAGTGTAGTTTCGTTGTTAAGGAATTGAATTCTACTGGCAGTGGAAGTAAATGTGGAGCTTAACAACAAAATAAAGAAATTATCGATACCAGAGGCTATGATTGAGGAAGGGCCGAATGGGGTGGAACTAACTCAAACAATTTTGGGTGTACAGTAAGGAATTTCACCAACAGTGCAGAGCAGGACTTCCAGGACTTGCAGGACTTCTGGTATGAGATTACTGATCAAACAAATGAGATGACTACAGTAGAAGACTCAACAACTGTGTGTTATTTAGAAAATCCCAAGTGACACTTGAGGCCTTAACCTAAAAATCAAAAACATAAATGTACAAATTGATTTGTTGAATGTAATGGCCAACTCAATTTTGTGTATTGACCAGAAGCTGGCTGAAAAATATCTTGATCACAAACTACAGCATTTTCATCTACTATTGAGTGTATGTGTGCTCCGGTGGTCAATAACTTAGAGATAATACTTGAGGTTTTAACTTCTGCAATAGAGGACCTAAGAGAGAAGTATGCTGGCCCTAATTTAATTTTTCAATCGGAATTAAAACAATGCATTCCTCCTAAACAGGATGGTCAATAGATCCAGGAAAGTAATGAAGGGACAATTTTAAATCATAAAAAAGAAGTAGAACTTATTGAAATTAAGGGAGAGACAAGGTGCAATGATTTACAATCTGGAATACTTTTAAGGGCTAAAGGTGAGGCCACGAGGAGACACAGCAAGTATCAAATGGCACCAGACTTCAAAATGTCGATCACAGTGTGGAATGACAAAAAAATGGTAAAAGAAATTGGGCAAAGCTAGAAATAAGTGACAAACAAGTACCTTAATGTTGCAGGGTTCAAACGCATTGAAGCAGGAAGAAAAAGGACGAGGGACGATATCTACAGCGGAACAAATTGAATCAAGAAATACAATTGTTTTTCCAATTTTCACAAAACCCATGATTGTCATGCAATAAGGGCATTGGATGTGGAATATACAAAGGTAGATTACTCTCTAATAATTTCATCTCAGAATGGGAAAACAAGTCTTGATACTCAGCAAATGGCACGTAATTTGGATAATAAGGAATTGAGGGCACTTAAATTAAAAGCGATCAAAAACAGTGCAGAATATAAAATTAGTGATAATAAACATGCCACGAGTCAAGCGTGGATCATGATGATGATGGAGAATTGAGAAATGCTGCAGGCATTAAAACAAATTGCACAGCCAACACAACTGTAAAGCATAAGGAAATGGAATACATTGCCCAACTCTTATTTTCTTCCTGTAAAATATTCTTTACTCCCACATATAAATCTAGAGGCCGTCATGACATATTGAATCAAGTGAATATTTAGAATTTATTACATGTGATTCTCTCGTTATCAAATTTTATCTCCAGCGACATAGTATTGATTGAGTTTTCTGGCCAACTTCTCGGGAAGCTACTTTAGTTACATTGCAAAATAGCTCAATGTTACGACTTGTAATTAAGGGAAAGGATATTATGGCAGCTTGGGGAACTGAATTAAGTTTACCTCCTTTTGATGCACATCCAGCACCTTTTGCACTAACAGAAACAAATTCAACTGCTCTTCTGCATGACAGGGATATACTACCATATTTAGTGTTGAGATTTGCAAGCAGTAAGACAGATATAGCATCTGAGCTATGCCACTCATCAACTATAGTGGAGCAAATAAGGGGAATAAATGGAAACCTAGGATGGCTAACTGCTGCCCTGCATGGCAAACAAAGTACGTGACCTAATAGGAGCAATGTAATAAATAAACAACCGGACTCTGTAACAATCTGTTCATAGAATATCAATGGAGTGCAAATGAAAACTCTGAAAAAAGATCCCTTATATTTGCTGGAAGGAAATCAGACAATATTCTTCAAGAAACATGGGCTCTCGAGGAATTTAAAATACCTAGGTATGTGGGCTTCTTCAGACCAGCAATCAAAACAAAAATTTTGGGATGCCCAAAGGGAGGGCTAGCTATTTTTGTGGCTATAGCATTGAAGGTAGAGGTTGACCATTTGAAATTAGAGGATAATAATGTTGTAATGGTCAAAGTTACAAACTGGAAAAAAGACAGAAAAACTTTGCTATATATAATAAATCTTTATTTGCCTCCTAACTTAAAAACAAAGTCCTCAACAGTATCTGAGCTTCCTAACGTAATCTTGGCTCAATTGCAGGAACCCCATTTTCCAGACATAGTGATAATGGGGGATTTTAATATGGACCTAATGAGTCAATTTACACTTGAAGATCAGATAACCCAGCAAGAATATCTTTGGTCAGTACTACCACAAGCAACAAGGGACATAAGTAGAAGGACATAAGATTGTAGGGCAATTACATTAGTAAAAGAGTTTGAGTCTTTGGGCATGCAAGTGCGTAATGGCAGGTATCAGTCAGACACCCAACTGGAGTAGGCTCATTACTCAACCTCATCGAATTCCATATTAGACTACACAGTCATTACGCTTTCACTTCTGGGGATGGTTATATCATATAATATCAGAAAAACAGACAGAACTGACCATGACCAGCAAAGAATAGTAATTTCTGCTCAAGCAAAGTACCACCAAAAAGCTCCTTTCTTGCCAGTAGTACAGGGCACTATAAATTATTGAAGGCTCAGATGGTAAGAGAACTTGAAACAACAAAGTAAGGAATGAGCAGCAACTGCAGCAAAATTGTGTTTTGCCACCAAGCATAATAGTCAAGATACACAGTGGGTGATTTGATTGGCAAAAGCAATGGCCAACCAAGTAGAAGTCAGGTCCTAAAAAATACCCCAAGGAAGATAACTCTGTTTGGATCAAGCTAGAATAAAAAATGTGGTTTCTTCTCTTGCACTAAGAATGGAGCGTAATCGATTGTAGAAAAGGATCAGAAAACATCCAGTAGATAAAGAGTTGCACTGTGCTCTTGCAAAATTAAATAAAGCCTTCCAAAAAGTAGTATGGAACAAAATGACAAGAGCAAAAGATATATTTTGGGTAAAGGTGCTTTGTCTATCGAAACACCAGAACTCAAGGAAGCTCTGTAAGTTAATAAATAATCTAAATCATGCTGCTGCTCCAATAGTTAGCTCCAATGTAGCAGAGGAGAGTTGGGTTATCTATGTGACAGAACTTCATATAATATCCCCTATAGCAATAGAGGAAGAAGACTTTATACTCACTAATAGCAATGAGGTTAAATTAGATACTGATGTGGCTGCCCCTTATACAATTTCGGAGGAACAAATAAACAAAATATTGCTAAGTTCTAGGCAAGATGGGGCCCCGGGACAAATGGATAATCTCAAGTTCTTTTGTTAATCATACCTAAAATTCTGGAGTGACAGTTTTAACATGACTATAATTGTGCACTACAACAGAAGACTGTGCCAGATTCATGGTGGGGGGCAACAATTAACCCTATATTTAAGAAAGGAAATAGTCATCAGCTGGAAAACTACTGTTTGATTACACTCCAAGACATTGAAGCTAAATATTTTGCTAGTTTATTATTAAGAGATCTGTTAAGCTGGGCAGTGGAATATAAAATTAAACATTGAATCAAACAGGGTTTACACAAGGGGTAGGTACTGTGACCAATATACAAATGCTATTGTCTATGGATAAGCAGAAGTATAGAAAGCAGCCTCTTTATCTTTGCTTTGTTGACTTTAAGTCAGAATTTGACTGGGTGAATTGGAACTTGCACTGGAAAAAAACGATCATGTCTGGATATCCCCTGCTGTCTTCTTAATGCAATACAGCTTCTGTATACTGATCCCTGGGTTAGGAAATGTGTTGCGGTTGAAACTATCTTATCCAGAAAAATGTTAACTTACCATAGCTTAAAACAAGGATATGTCTTGGCCTCTTACTTATTTAAATTTTTTAGTAGACTTACCTAAAGAACTCAATGCAGTCAGGATAGGTTCTTTGTCTATCTCTATGTTATTAAAAGTTATAGCAGCTAAGCTTGTACCAAGCATAACATATGGAAGTAAAGTCCTTCGTAGAAGAGTTGCAGTACGTGTAAATTTAATTATAACAAACGTGTATAGGCAACTCTTTTAACTTCTGCTACACACATCACTGGCACAAATACACTTGGAGTTTGGGCAAATAAATCAATTAATAACCAAGAAAGGGGCATATGTAAAAGACCTGGTACAGAATAAGAGCGGCTAAAGGGAATGAACTGTGCCAAGCGCTCTGGAAAGGAATTCAAACAAGTTGCTGGGCTCCTGCGCACCTCTATTTGGAGTAGGCAATAAATGATTTAGATGTGCAGGATACATGGAGAAGTGCCCTATCCAGAGCGTATTTTGAAAAAGTGGTAAATGATAATATGAAGAGCTTATCGCTGTTGAAGGATAAAAAACCTTTATCATAAAGGTTGCATGCTTGGTGAGTCCTGAACGAGTATGAGACTCTTAGATGTCACCCGTACTTTGAGATGGGATGGTCATCCATTTTAAAAATGGACTTCTTGCATTTTCAACTAGGGAAGCTGCCCAGTGAAACAAACAGGAATTTATGGAAAAAGCAGTCAACAAAGGAGAATTGCAGCCTATGTAAAAATGGAAAGAGGAACCTTACTAATTTTTGTATGTATTTGCCCAGTCCCTGTGCAAGAAATAAAAGTCCTGCTGAAGTTTCTTTTTAGTCAACATGGTGTACGGACATGTAGGCAAGCATTAATTGCATGTCTTAGACCAACAGACTCAATATGAAATTAGCAGGGAGACCGGATCCTCAGGGTTTGCACCTGTTCCCAATATGTCCACCTCTTAGCCGCTCCAAACTCTACTAGCTATCATAGCACGGAGTTAAAGAATGGCCAAGCGGGGGATGGGGTTTTAGGTTCGAAACAGCGGGGAAGGAGACCTGTGGGAGCAAGATTTAAGAACACAATAGCAAGATTATTCACATTGACTTTCATAAACTTTGTTCCAAATATTTATATACTGATTTCATGAATGATCAAGAGCCTTTCTATAACATGACCTTATTAGCTCTGGGTACCTGCAAAATAAAGAAGGACTATGCAAACTTTCATATGAGCATTTTTAGAATAACATCTTTTGCTCTGAACATTGAATAACACTCTGTTGGATCTGGGTTTCAAGAATACTATGAACATTGAATAACACTCTGTTGAATCTGGGTTTCAAGAACACTATGAACATTGAATAACACTGTTGAATCTGAGTTTCAATAATAATCTTAACATTGACTAAGACTCTGTTTAATCTAGGTTTCAAGAATACTCTAAACATTGAATAACACTCTGTTGAGTCTGGGTTTCAATAATACTCTGAACATTGACTAACACTCTGTTTGATCTAGGTTTCAAGAATACCCTGAACATTGAATAACACAATGTTGAGTCTGGGTTTCAATAATACTCTGAACATTGACTAACACTCTGTTTGATCTAGGTTCCAAGAATACTCTGAAGATTGAATATCACTCTTTTTGGTTTTGGGTTTCAAGAGTCAATTGTCTAGAAACTTTTGCACACCTTATTGCCATATTGTGCAGCGAGACGAAAAATCCTGAAATGATCACGCACTCTGCTGATCAGTACTGCAAGGGTTAAATGCCATGAAATGATCGTGCACTCTGCCGATCTGTACTGCAAGAGTTAAATGCCAAGAATGAATCGCGCACACTGTTGCCGATTTGTACCTCAAGATTCTAATGTCATGAAATGATTGCGCACTCTGCCGATCTGTACTGCAAGAGTTGAATGCCAAGAATGAATCGCACACACTGTTGCCGATTCAACCATCAAGGTTTAAATGCCAAGATAGGATCGTGCACTCTGACGATCTTAGCTGCAAGGGTTAATTGCCAAGAATGAATTGCGCACACTGCTGACGATTCAACCATCAAGGTTTAAATGCCAAGATACGATCGCGCACTCTGCCGATCTGAGCTGCAAGGGTTAATTGCCAAGAATGAATTGAGGACACTGCTACCGACTCAACCATCAAGGTTCAAATGCCAAGATACGATCGCGCACTCTGCAGATACGAGCTGCAAGAGTTAAATGCCAAGAAAACCATCACACACGCGATTTAACCAAAAGGCCCAAAACTCGAGTATTTCTGAAAATGGAGTCAGGGCCTAACCTGACCTCCACCTTACCGCCCTGCTTGAAGATCACCAAGGAAATGAGGACAGGGCCTGGAAATCCTAGATAGGCCTCCAGGACAGGAGGTCAGGAAAATGCTGCTGCTCTGCACCGGGACCTCTGAATAGTGAGCACGTGGAGCTCGGCTGTGTTCCTTAAATAGACCCAGGCCCCGCCCACATGCCACACCCAGCCAGATTGCAGGAAATGATTTTAGAATGGCTCAGAATAGGGACCACACCCTAACCACACCCTGTAATCCTGCAGCAAAGTCTTGAAAATGAGCAATACATTGCAAACAGCATTAATGACGTTTCAAGATGAATCTTTGCAATGCAAAAGGTTAACATACTCATTAACATATAATGCATTAATTATTACATTACATAAGGATTGGATTTTTGCATTATGTCGCCCGTAGATCGTGCACTGTCCTGATGTTGACAGAAATTCCTGTACATCGAAATTGCTAAAAGTTGCAGGGTGGAAATTCGTTTTGAGTGATTCAACTATTTTGATTTAAAGTTAGAATACCACTCTGCTGATTTCTCTATGTAGTTGGCCTATCATAACAATAGTCATCTGTAGCATGTGAACCAATCTTTTTTTTGCACAAATGTCATCTGCTTGAGATAGATTGTTTTACTTTTTTACTGGCATTGCAAGATGCTTTCTTATAAAAATCTTTTTCAAAATATGAGTGAATTCTTGCAATAGGAAATTGAGAGACTGATTAGATAAAATGTTTTTTAAAGGGCTCTATTATTTGCAGCTATATTGTATTTTGAGATTGAGTTTACGAAAGGGCGCGTTTTCAATGAAACATGGCATCAATTTTTTAATACTGTGATAAACATATTTGTTTTGTAATGGTTTTAATTAACTGTACAACAAATAATACTGACTACTGGCTTTTAGGTGGGAGTAAGGAGCAGCCTCTCCATGCCAAGATTGAAACCATCATGGTCTGGCAACCACCTAAAACCCAAACAGAAGTCGGATCCTTCCTAGGCCTTACAGACTACTACAGCAGATTTGTTAAGGGTTGAGGCCCCATTATTTCCCTCTTAACTGAAAAAAAGCCTTTGACACACTCAAAGAAGCCATGTACAGAGCCCATGTACCCAACGCACCGGACTTCTTCAAACAATTCATCATTCAAACAGATGCTTCAGAGCATGGCAATGGCATAGGTGCAATCTTAGCTCAGCTAAATAATGATGGTCCAGACCAACCATCTGTCGTCCTCATTAGGAGGTCACTTCCAAGGGAATAGGGGTGGAGTGCCATTGAAAGAGAAGCTTTGGCTGTGTTCTGGGTACTGAAGAAGCTGAGACCATACCTGTTTGGGACTCACCTCCTGGTTCAGTCAGACCACAGGCCCCTCAGATTCTTCATGCAGATGAGGGGTGAAAATCACAAACTGTTGAGGTGGTCCATCTCCCTACAGGGAATGGACTTTACAGTGGAACATTGTCCGGAGTGAGACTACACCAATGCTGATGATCTCTCCAGGTTTGTCACCCTAGTGAAGAGAACTCCCAAGGGTTTGGGGAGCTCTCCCCACTTTCAGCTGGGGGCACACTTATTAGACCTGACAGCCTTAGAGTGGACTTCCCTCAATCGTTTGTCTGCCTCTCTCCATTTTCTTAGCTCATTTTTGCTGGTTTTAGGACTCTGTGCACTTTACCATGATAACCAGTGCTAATGTCCTTGTGCACTCTCCCCTAAATCCTGGTAACATTGTGTTAACCCTAACTGCTATACGTAATTTTCTTATAAGCCCCTAGTAACATGCACTACTTGTGCCCGAGGCCTGTAGGTTAAATGCTAGTAGTGGGCCTGTAGCACTCTTGTGCCACCCATTCTAGTGGCCTCCTAACCATTGCTCAGGCCTGCCATTGCGGAGCCAATGTGTGCAGTTTTACTGCCATCTCGAATATGCATTTAAAACACTTTGCCAAGCCTTAAACCCCCCATTTTATTACTCATTCATCACCTCTAAGGTATGTCCAAGGTAGTCCATAGGGAAGGGTGCTGTGTAAGTAAAAGGTAGGGCATGTATTTTTAAGTTTTGCATGTCCTAGTAGTGAAAACATCCCAAATTCATTTTTCACTACTGTGAGGCCTACCCCTCCCATTGGTTACCACTGGGAATTAATTATTATAGTTTTACTGTAATTCCTAATTGAGTAGCTATGTAATGTTTCATATCATTGGAATGGTAATGACGAGTCCTCTTTACTGGTAAACTTGAATTTAATATTACTTTTTTAAAAATGCCATGCTTAGAAAATTGGCATTTCTCTGCACTTACAGCACTATGTGCCTGTAGCCTGTCTTCGATATACATGTGGGGTGGGTGACAGCTACACTTTCTGCATTCCCTTCAGACAGCCGCAAACACAAGAAGGGTGGGTGTTTCCAAGCACTCATATGCATTCTGATGGTTCTTCCTTCACAGGAAGGGAGGGGAGTACTGACACTCACACCTGAATAGGCAGTGCACGTCTCCACACAAAGGGCTGATTACCCTCTGCTGATAGTCTGGAGCTAGGGCTGTGAACAAAGGACCTCTGTGCACTTCAAAGACCTTTCTTGAAGTCTTCCTCACTTCAAAGGCACAACAGATTATAAGTACTTGACCCATGACCCAGCAATGTCAGTACACTTCTGTTCCTGCGAAGACCAGCAAGAAGGAATGCTGTGCTTCTTAAAGGACTGCTACTCTGGTGAATTGTTGCTTTGCTGGACTCTTGCCTTGCTGAGCTACCCTGCTGCCTGCTGATCCCCTCCCTGGGTGAGAAGGAATGGATCTGCATCACTTAAATGCAGAATGACTCCAAGAGCTTGCTGGCTAGCCTCCTGTTTTCTGAAGTCTCAGGGACACAAAAGACTTCCAACAATCCTGCTACAGCCTGTGGACTCTGCTGACTGTGAGTGGTGCTCTGCCAAGTGGTGCCAATCTAGTCCTGGGCCCTTGGAAGTGGGCTTTTCTGGCTGCTCCTGGAAAGAAACCTGCACCTGCCTCATTGTACTGATCAAAACCAATGCATTGCATTCGCCGTCGTCACTTCACTACAACATTGCTGCTACTGCATGGATCGAGGACACTACATCACTGATGATGACAATTCTCTGTTGCTACAAGAATAGGAGTACTGCATTGCTGATTGTGCAAACGCACCGTTCCATTTGTGAGGCCCAGATTCGACGCATCATCTTCGTCCTCCGGATCAACACCCATCCATCGTTTCATTGCTTTCTTCAGCGCAGACTCAGAACCAACACACCGACGTCGTTGCGCCGAAAACATCAGACGCATTTCAAGGACCAAGTTACTATTGCTCAGTGGGCCCTGTGTGGATATTGCAGCTGACCTGAAGTCCATCGCTGTCGGCCTGAATTTTATCCCTTGGCCTTTTATAGCACTGTTTCTGCTTCTAAGCACTACAGATTTATTTATTCTTTAAAAATTCATATATCACCTTCTCCTTATTGGATTTTTGTCTTTTTAGTCTTGTTTTGTTAACTAAATTAAGCTCCATTTCTTTATAACCTGGTGTGGATTATTTTTGTGTCATGTTTTTACTGTTTTATTGTTTGAAGTATTGCACAAATACTTTAAACTATGCCTCTTAAGTTAAGCCTGAATGCTCTGTGCCAAGGTATCAGAGGATAAGCACAGGAAAATTTATGGTGTGTTGCGAATTACCCTGACTAGGATTGTGTTCCCTACTTGGGGAGGGTGCATACCTCTGCCAGCTAGAGACCCAATTTCTAACATACAGTATGTTAAAAAAAACTCAGAGTGTTTGCGGTATAAGATCTGGTACTCTTAATGTTACCTTCTTCCGAACACAAAGGGCATATTTATAATGCCCTAGCGCACCTTGCGCCACATTAATGTCATTATTTTTTACATTAATGTGACCCAACGAGGCCGAAATCCCCCCGGCCATATTTAATGCATGCATTGTGCCACTCTGTAACCCTTTGCCTTACATTATGCCTGCGCCTGCCATAATATATGCAAAGGGGGCGTTCCCCTGTTAGGGGAGCTGGAAAAATGGCATAAAGAAATCTATGGGATTTCCTTGCACCATTTTTTACTGCACTTTTAACGCCTGCTCATGAGCAGGCGTTAAAAGTGAGCTTCCATAGTTTAGAACGGGGCCCTATGTACTCTGCAGGAGTAGCGTCAACATTTTGGCGCTACTCCTGCAGAGTACAACAATAGCATCATTAAAAAATTACGCTATTGCCCCCTACCCTGCATCATGGTGCGACGTACATTAAATACTGCACACACATGGTGGTGGTAGGGGGTGCTAAGGGGCGCAGAGAAAGTTACGCTGCACTTGATGGAGCGCCACCTTCCATAAATCTTCCCTAAAATGTTGTGCCAATGGCAGGGTTCATTTGCAATATTAGAACAGGTGACCCCAGTAACCTATATAGTTGAGGTCAACAAAGAGAAGAAAGAGTCACAAATCTATCATGTCAACTTTTTCAAGAAATGGGAGGCCCCCTCCCTGTCCTTTTTGGAGCTACTACAGAGAAGAAAGTACATGATTTCCATGTATTGACCCCAAACTTGAGGTTGAACTAAAATAGGAACTGACTGAACAATTGTGTCCTTATCATTTGGTCTTCTCCACCACCCTAGAGAAAACCTTCACTCTATTATCATGGAATTGTGGCAGAGATAGGCTATTGATGAGGAAGCACAGAGTATATTAAAAATGGGAGTTATAGAAACTCCTGTGAGTGAATTGAACTCACCAAGTGTCTTGGTACCAAAACCAGAAGGTACCATCCAATTTTGCATTGACGTCTGGGAGGTAAACATACCAGTTCCATACCTACCACATCCTTTGTATTGATGAGATGATGGAGAAATTAGGAGACGCTCAATATATTAGTACCTGGACCTGTGTAAATGGCATTGACTGATCCCTCTTAACTCTAATAATAAGGGAAAAATGCCCTTTTCCACACCAGGAAGGTTGTACCAGTTTTCTGTTCTCCTCTTTGGGTTACATGGGCCATTGCCACCTTTCAAAGAATGATGAATACCATTTTAAAACCTCACAGTACTTATGTAGCTGCTTCTTTATATGATATAATCATATGCAGTCCCTCTTTGGAAGCCAAGATAAGATATCTACACAATGTTCTATAAGCATTGGGGTCTGTAGGTCTTGATGTGAACTCCTCAAAATGTATCTAGCAGTGAAGCATGTGAAGTATTTAGGATAGTTACTGGGGAGGCCTAATTCAGCCTAAGTCCCAAAAAAATGTACCTCTATCCTGAGGGTGCCATTCAAAAAAATGAAGCAAGACCTTCATGCCTTCGTTGGTTTGGTCGGCTGTTACAGGAGGCTTATTCCAAAATTCTGACAAATAGCCAAACCACTGACTGACCTATTGAAGAACAGTAGAGAAGCAGAACAAGGCTTAAGACATCCCTCACAACGGGTCTTCGAAGCCGTTCATATGTTCCAGAATGCCCTCACATTGGAAGCTGTCATTTGCAGCCCTGATTTCTCATGACAATTCATCATGCTAACAGATGCCTCCGGAGTAAGTCTCAGTGCAGTCCTATGACAGAAGGATGAATTAGGGATTTAGAGACCTATTGGGTACACCAATCAGAAACTCTTCCCACATGAAAAGAACTACACTGTTGTGGAAAAAGTGGCATTAGCCATTAAATGGGCTACTGAATCCCTCTTGTACTATCTTGAGGAACGGAGTTCAAATGATACACTGACCATGCCCCTTAGGAGTGGATGTCCCAAAATGAAGGTAACAATGCTCATATATTAGGAGGGATCTTGGCTCTTCATCCATTTTGTTTTAAAACACATAATTGAAAGAGAAAAGAGCAAACCAGCACAGAAGAAGAAAGTAAGGGAGGAGGGATGTGGAAAAGATTCATCCTGCTCCCCACTTTACTGGTGAGAATTGCAATAGATCATCTCTTGCTCCTCCCGAAGCACTGTTGGAACCTGCAAGAAAAACAATGGAAGGACAGTAGAGCAGAGGAAGGGATGAATTCTGAACAAAGGTGGCAAACAGTGAGAACAGACTTCTAATTTCAGGTGAAGAGGGGTGGAGTAATGAGACAGAAAAGGGAGGCAGACCAGGAAGACTGCGCTCAGCACATTACAGAAAGCTACTCTGAGAGGAAGGGCACTGAAGGACCACATCCAGATAGAGCTAGAAGAGGAGAGGGAGCTGATTTTTGTGAGAACATGTATCACATCACCAGAATGTCTGGTAAGGAGCCCAGGGAAGCCAAATGCACTGAGCTCACCCTGGAGACCTGGTGAAAGGACTGGTGGATGTTACCAGAGGGGTGATCAGTGACCCGGGAAGGGGAAGCTCATGAAAGAATGTGGGGATTGTGTTTTTCATTTAGATAAAGGGCTTGGTTTAGATCTTGACAGTAAAGGTCCTGCCGTCGACTTGAAACACGTCCACTGCAGTGATGAGCCACCTCCCGTATTTAGATGTTGGCAGTCCCATAGACGGAAATCCACATTCGAACCCCTATCTCCACCAAGAAATATTGCCTGTGTCAATGGCAGAAAGGGAAAAGGGGATGGCAGTGCGACCCAAGCCACCCTTCCCGCCGTGCAGATTTGGATGTGTCTTACCGCCAAGCAAAAAGTGGCATGCCGACTTCCATGTCTGAGTTGATGGATTGTGGGGGGAAGGGGTAAAAACTCACCTTTTTTCCAGATTCCACCCCTGTCTTCAACTGGACATGACTGGACAACACCTGCCATCCCTGTTGCCACTGACCCACAGAGAAAACACAACCTTCACCCATTGCCAAGCTCGAAGGTAGGAACTCCGCATTGCCAGGGTGCCTTGGATGGGCACTGCACGGGAGGTCGGGACCACTGCAGAGATATGCATATCACAGTAATTTTTTAAGGTTACTGCGACATGCATATGTCGGGGACACGAATAGGTTAGACACGGATGGGGACAGACTGGTACGTAATACATATCACACACATACACAACTGTCATTATGATGCCAGTAATCATTGACAAATGAATGCTGGCACCACAATGCCAGTACAGTCACACCAGTCAACTGTGCCATGTGTACAATTTGCCAGTGGACCTGTACCTGTCATGTTGTGCTGCAAGTTGTGTGTGTGAGTCAGAACATGTTTGTGTGCATGTGTTGTGATTGACTGGGTGAAGAGGAGGGAGCTGGAGTGGGCGCTGTTGTTGTGCCAGTATGTGTGCCATCTGGCTGTGATGTTGTTGTGTATGTTGTATTGAGTGTTGCTGCATGAAACATTCAGGTGAGTAGCATTGTGTGGTTGTCGTTTCCGTGATGTGTGTAGTTGTACTTGTGTGGAGTGTGTTTGTGCAGCTCAGTGTGTAGTTGTGTTGGTTGTTGTGGTTGTGTCGTGCTTGGGTGCAATATCGATGGTGAATGTATATTGTGTCGTGAAGGTCTGCCAATGTTTGTTTGAAACATGAATGTGTTGTGTTGTGGTGGAGTGGCAATGGATACAGGTGTGTATGTGGTATGTTGTGTCATGTGTTTT